>NW_027480439.1:3744021-4368025 GCF_051401765.1 Calliopsis andreniformis
CTCAATCCTCAATATTCAATCATCAATACTCAATCTTCAATCCTCAATCTTCAATCCTCAATACTCAATCTTCAATCCTCAATCCTCAATCCTCAATCCTCAGTCCTCAATTCCCAGGCATCAATACTCAATCTACAATATTCAATCCTCAATCCTTAATCCTCAATACACAATACTCAACCTTCAATACTCAATACTCAATCTTCAATCCTCAATCCTCAATCCTCAATGCTCAATCCTCAATCCTCAATCCTCAATATTCAATCCTCAATACTCAATCTTCAATCATCATCCTCAATCCTCAATTGTCAGTCGTCAATCCTCAGTCATCAATCCTCAATCTTCAATACTCAATCGTCAATCCTTAGTCCTCAATCCTCAATCCTCAATCCTCGTTCCTCAAACCTCAATCCTCAACCCTCAGTCTTCATCCTCAATCCTCAAACCTCAATCCTCAATCCTCAATATTCAATCATCAATACTCAATCTTCAATCCTCAGTCCTCGTCCTCAATCCACAACCCTCAATCCTCAGTCCTCAATGTTCAATCATCAATATTCAATCTTCTATCCTCAATCCTCAATCCTCAATCCTCAACCCTCAATCCTCAATCTTCAACCCTGAATCCTCAATCCTCAATACTCAATCCTCAATCTTCAATCCTCAATACTCAATCTTCAATCCTCAATCCTCAATCCTCAATCCTCAATCTTCAATCCTCAGCACTCAATCTTCAATCCTCAATCCTCAATCCTCAATCCTCAATCCTCATTCTTCAATCCTCAATACCCAATCCTCAATCCTCAATCCTCGATCCTCAATCCTCAATCCTCATTCTTCAATCCTCAATACCCAATCCTCAATCCTCAATCCTCAATCCTCAATCCTCAATCCTCGATCCTCAATCCTCAATCCTCAATCCTCATTCTTCAATCCTCAATACCTAATCCTCAATCTTCAATCCTCAAACATCAATCCTCAATTCTCAATCCTCAATCCTCAGTCCTCAGTCGTCAATCCTCAATCCCCGAGCCTTAGCACTCATCCTCAATCCTCAGTCTTCAATCCTCAATCCTCAAACCTAAATCCTCTACCGTCAGTCCTCGTCCTCAATCCTCAAACCTCAATCCTCAATCCTCAATATTCAATCATCAATACTCAATCTTCAATCCTGAATCCTCAATCCTCAATCCTCAATCCTCAATCCTCAATCCTCAATATTCAATCATCAATACTCAATCTTCAATCCTCAATATTCAATCCTCAATACTCAATCTTCAATCCTCAATGCTCATTCCTCAATCCTCAATCCTCAATCCTCAGGCATCAATACTCAATCTACAGTATTCAATCCTCAATCCTTAATCCTCAATCCACAATCCACAACCTTCAATACTCAATACTCAATCTTCAATCCTCAATCCTGAATCCTCAATCCTCAATACTCAATCCTCAATCCTCTATATTCAATCCTCAATACTCAGTCTTCAATTATCAATCCTCAATCCTCAATTCTCAGTCGTCAATCCTCAGTCATCAATCCTCAATCTTCAACACTCAATCGTCAATCCTTAGTCCTCAATCCTCAATCCTCAATCCTCGTTCCTCAAACCTCAATCCTCAACACTCAGTCTTCATCCTCAATTCTCAATTCTCAATCCTCAATCCTCAATCCTCAATCCTCAATCATCAATCCTCAATCCTTAATCCTCACTCCTCAGTACTCAATCCTCTATCCTCAATCTTGAATTGTCAATACTCAATCTTCAATCCTCATTCCTCAATCCTCAATACTCAATCCTCAATCCTCAATCCTCAATCCTCAATCCTCAATCTTCAATCCTCAAACCTCAATCCTCAATACTCAATCCTCAATCTTCAATCCTCAATACTCAATCCTCAATCCTCAATACTCAATCTTCAATCCTCAATCCTCAATCCTCAATCCTCAATCCTCATCCTTCAATCCTCAATACCCAATCCTCAATCTTCAATCCTCAATCCTCAGTCCTCAATCCTCAATCCTCAATCCTCAATCCTCATTCTTCAATCCTCAATACCCAGTCCTCAATCTACAATCCTCAATCCTCAATCCTCAATTCTCAATCGTCAATCCTCAATCCCCAGACCTCAAACATCAATACTCAACCCTCAGTCCTCGTCCTCAATCCACAACCCTCAATCCTCAATCCTCAATCTTCAATCATCAATATTCAATCATCAGTCCTCAATCCTCAATCCTCAATCCTCAATCCTCAATCCTCAATGTACAATCCGCAATACCCAATCCTCAATCTTCAATCCTCAATCCACAATCCTCAATCCTCAATTCTCAATACTCAGTCCTCAATTCTCAGTCCTCAAACCTCAATCCTGAATCCACAATCCTGAATCCTCAATCTTCAGACCTCAGTCCTCAACAATCAATCGTCAATTCTCAGTCCTCAATAGAATATCATCAATTCACAAATTTCAATACTCAATACTCAATCTGCAATCTTCAAATCTCTATCCACAAACATCAATTCTCATCACTCAACCCTCAACACTCAGTCCCCAATCCTCAATCTTCAATCGTCAATCCTCAATCCTCAATTCTCAATCCTCAATCCTCAGTCCTCAGACCTGAAACCTCAATCCTCAACTCTCAGCCCTCAACCTCAATCCTCAATCCTCAATCCTCAATCCTCAATCCTCAGTGTTCAAACCTCAATACCCAATCCTCAATCCTGAATCCTCAATCTTCAGCCCTCAGTCCTCTTAAATCAATTGTCAATCCTCAGTCCTCAATAGAATATCCTCAATTCACAGTTTTCAATACTCAATCCCCATTCTTCACTCTTCAAATCTCAATCCACAAATATCAATTCTCATCACTAAACCATCATCACTCAGTCCTCAATCTTCAATCCTCAATCCTCAATCCTCAACCTTCAATCCTCAATAATGAATCTTCAATCATCAATCCTCAATCCTCAATCCTCAGTCCTCAATCTTGAATATTCAATCCTCAGTCCCCAATCCTCAATCTTCAATCCTCAGTCCTCAATCCTCAATCCTCAATTCTCAATACTCAGTCCTCAGTCCTCAAACCTCAGCGCTCAATCCTCAATCCTCTATCATCAATCCTCAATCTTCAATACTCAATACTCTTTCCTCAATCCTCAAACCTCAATCCTCAATCCTCATTCCTCAATCCTCAATACCCAATCCTCAATCCTCTATCCTCACTCCTCAATCCTCAATATTCAATCATCAATGCTCAATCTTCAATCCTCAATCTTCAATCCTCAATACTCAATCTTCAATCCTCAATCCTCAATCCTCAATCCTCAATCCTCAATTCCCAGGCATCAATACTCAATCTACAATATTCAATCCTCAATCCTTAATCCTCAATCCACAATCCTCAACCTTCAATACTCAATACTCAATCTTCAATCCTCAATCCTGAATCCTCAATCCTCAATACTCAATCCTCAATCCTCAATATTCAATCCTCAATACTCAGTCTTCAATCATCAATCCTCAATCCTCAATTCTCAGTCGTCAATCCTCAGTCATCAATCCTCAATCTTCAACACTCAATCGTCAATCCTTAGTCCTCAATCCTCAATCCTCAATCCTCGTTCCTCAAACCTCAATCCTCAACACTCAGTCTTCATCCTCAATTCTCAATTCTCAATCCTCAATCCTCAATCCTCAATCCTCAATCATCAATCCTCAATCCTTAATCCTCACTCCTCAGTACTCAATCCTCTATCCTCAATCTTGAATTGTCAATACTCAATCTTCAATCCTCATTCCTCAATCCTCAATCCTCAATCCTCAATCTTCAATCCTCAATACTCAATCTGCAATCCTCAATCCTCAAACCTCAATCCTCAATCCTCATTCCTCAATACCCAATCCTCAATCTCCAATCCTCAATCCTCAATCCTCAATTCTCAATCCTCAATCCTTAATCCTCAGACCTCAAACATCAATATTCAACCCTCAGTCCTCGTCCTCAATCCACAACCCTCAATCCTCAGTCCTCAATATTCAATCATCAATATTCAATCTTCAATACTCAATCCTCAATCCTCAATCCTCAATCCTCAATCCTCAATCTTCAATCCTCAAACCTCAATCCTCAATACTCAATCCTCAATCTTCAATCCTCAATACTCAATCCTCAATCCTCAATACTCAATCTTCAATCCTCAATCCTCAATCCTCAATCCTCAATCCTCATCCTTCAATCCTCAATACCCAATCCTCAATCTTCAATCCTCAATCCTCAGTCCTCAATCCTCAATCCTCAATCCTCAATACTCATTCTTCAATCCTCAATACCCAGTCCTCAATCTACAATCCTCAATCCTCAATCCTCAATTCTCAATCGTCAATCCTCAATCCCCAGACCTCAAACATCAATACTCAACCCTCAGTCCTCGTCCTCAATCCACAACCCTCAATCCTCAATCCTGAATCTTCAATCATCAATATTCAATCTTCAGTCCTCAATCCTCAATCCTCAATCCTCAATCCACAATCCTCAATGTACAATCCGCAATACCCAATCCTCAATCTTCAATCCTCAATCCTCAATCCTCAATCCTCAATTCTCAATACTCAGTCCTCAATTCTCAGTCCTCAAACCTCAATCCTGAATCCACAAACCTGAATCCTCAATCTTCAGACCTCAGTCCTCAACAATCAATCGTCAATTCTCAGTCCTCAATAATATATCATCAATTCACAAATTTCAATACTCAATACTCAATCTGCAATCTTCAAATCTCTATCCACAAACATCAATTCTCATCACTCAACCCTCAACACTCAGTCCCCAATCCTCAATCTTCAATCGTCAATCCTCAATCCTCAATTCTCAATCCTCAATCCTCAATACCCAATCCTCAATCCTCAATCCTCACTCCTCAATCCTCAATATTCAATCATCAATGCTCAATCTTCACTCCTCAATCTTCAATCCTCAATACTCAATCTTCAATCCTCAATCCTCAATCCTCAATCCTCAATCCTCAATTCCCAGGCATCAATACTCAATCTACAATATTCAATCCTCAATCCTTAATCCTCAATCCACAATCCTCAACCTTCAATACTCAATACTCAATCTTCAATCCTCAATCCTCAATCCTCAATCCTCAATCCTCAATCCTCAATCCTCAATATTCAATCCTCAATACTCAATCTTCAATCATCATCCTCAATCCTCAATTCTCAGTCGTCAATCCTCAGTCATCAATCCTCAATCTTCAATACTCAATCGTCAATCCTTAGTCCTCAATCCTCAATCCTCAATCCTCGTTCCTCAAACGTCAATCCTCAACCCTCAGTCTTCATCCTCAATCCTCAAACCTCAATCCTCAATCCTCAATATTCAATCATCAATACTCAATCTTCAATCCTCAATCCTCAAACCTCAATCCTCAATCCTCATTCTTCAATCCTAAATACCCAATACTCAATCTTCAATCCTCAATCCTCAATCCTCAATTCTCAATCCTCAATCCTTAATCCTCAGACCTCAAACATCAATATTCAATCCTCAGTCCTCGTCCTCAATCCACAACCCTCAATCCTCAGTCCTCAATGTTCAATCATCAATATTCAATCTTCAATCCTCAATCCTCAATCCTCAATCCTCAACCCTCAATCCTCAATCTTCAACCGTGAATCCTCAATCCTCAATACTCAATCCTCAATCTTCAATCCTCAATACTCAATCTTCAATCCTCAATCCTCAATCCTCAATCCTCAATCCTCAATCCTCAATCTTCAATCCTCAACACTCAATCTTCAATCCTCAATCCTCAATCCTCAATCCTCAATCCTCATTCTTCAATCCTCAATACCCAATCCTCAATCCTCAATCCTCAATCCTCAATCCTCAATCCTCAATCCTCAATCCTCAATCCTCAATCCTCAATCCTCAATCCTCAATCTTCAACCCTGAATCCTCATTCCTCAATACTCAATCCGCAATCTTCAATCCTCAATACTCAGTCTTCAATCCTCAATCCTCAATGCTCAATCCTCAATCCTCAATCTTCAATCCTCAACACTCAACCTTCAATCCTCAATCCTCAATCCTCAATCCTCAATCCTCTTTCTTCAATCCTCAATACCCAATCCTCAATTTCAATCCTCAATCCTCAACCCTCATTTCTCAATCCTCAATCCTCAACCCTCGGCCCTCATCCTCCATCCTCAGTACTCAATCCTCTATCCTCAATCTTCAACCCTCAATACCCAATCTTCAGTCCTCATTCCTCAATCCTCAATCCTCAATCCTCAATCTTCTATCCTCAATACTCAATCTGCAATACTCAATCCTCAAACCTCAATCCTCTATCCTCATTCCTCAATCCTCAATACCCAATCCTCAATCCTCAATCCTCAATCCTCAATCCTCAATATTCAATCATCAATACTCAATCTTCAATCCTCAATCTTCAATCCTCAATACTCAATCTTCAATCCTCAATCCTCAATCCTCAATCCTCAGTCCTCAATTCCCAGGCATCAATACTCAATCTACAATATTCAATCCTCAATCCTTAATCCTCAATACACAATACTCAACCTTCAATACTCAATACTCAATCTTCAATCCTCAATCCTCAATCCTCAATGCTCAATCCTCAATCCTCAATCCTCAATATTCAATCCTCAATACTCAATCTTCAATCATCATCCTCAATCCTCAATTGTCAGTCGTCAATCCTCAGTCATCAATCCTCAATCTTCAATACTCAATCGTCAATCCTTAGTCCTCAATCCTCAATCCTCAATCCTCGTTCCTCAAACCTCAATCCTCAACCCTCAGTCTTCATCCTCAATCCTCAAACCTCAATCCTCAATCCTCAATATTCAATCATCAATACTCAATCTTCAATCCTCAGTCCTCGTCCTCAATCCACAACCCTCAATCCTCAGTCCTCAATGTTCAATCATCAATATTCAATCTTCTATCCTCAATCCTCAATCCTCAATCCTCAACCCTCAATCCTCAATCTTCAACCCTGAATCCTCAATCCTCAATACTCAATCCTCAATCTTCAATCCTCAATACTCAATCTTCAATCCTCAATCCTCAATCCTCAATCCTCAATCTTCAATCCTCAGCACTCAATCTTCAATCCTCAATCCTCAATCCTCAATCCTCAATCCTCATTCTTCAATCCTCAATACCCAATCCTCAATCCTCAATCCTCGATCCTCAATCCTCAATCCTCATTCTTCAATCCTCAATACCCAATCCTCAATCCTCAATCCTCAATCCTCAATCCTCAATCCTCGATCCTCAATCCTCAATCCTCAATCCTCATTCTTCAATCCTCAATACCTAATCCTCAATCTTCAATCCTCAAACATCAATCCTCAATTCTCAATCCTCAATCCTCAGTCCTCAGTCGTCAATCCTCAATCCCCGAGCCTTAGCACTCATCCTCAATCCTCAGTCTTCAATCCTCAATCCTCAAACCTAAATCCTCTACCGTCAGTCCTCGTCCTCAATCCTCAAACCTCAATCCTCAATCCTCAATATTCAATCATCAATACTCAATCTTCAATCCTGAATCCTCAATCCTCAATCCTCAATCCTCAATCCTCAATCCTCAATATTCAATCATCAATACTCAATCTTCAATCCTCAATATTCAATCCTCAATACTCAATCTTCAATCCTCAATGCTCATTCCTCAATCCTCAATCCTCAATCCTCAGGCATCAATACTCAATCTACAGTATTCAATCCTCAATCCTTAATCCTCAATCCACAATCCACAACCTTCAATACTCAATACTCAATCTTCAATCCTCAATCCTGAATCCTCAATCCTCAATACTCAATCCTCAATCCTCTATATTCAATCCTCAATACTCAGTCTTCAATTATCAATCCTCAATCCTCAATTCTCAGTCGTCAATCCTCAGTCATCAATCCTCAATCTTCAACACTCAATCGTCAATCCTTAGTCCTCAATCCTCAATCCTCAATCCTCGTTCCTCAAACCTCAATCCTCAACACTCAGTCTTCATCCTCAATTCTCAATTCTCAATCCTCAATCCTCAATCCTCAATCCTCAATCATCAATCCTCAATCCTTAATCCTCACTCCTCAGTACTCAATCCTCTATCCTCAATCTTGAATTGTCAATACTCAATCTTCAATCCTCATTCCTCAATCCTCAATACTCAATCCTCAATCCTCAATCCTCAATCCTCAATCCTCAATCTTCAATCCTCAAACCTCAATCCTCAATACTCAATCCTCAATCTTCAATCCTCAATACTCAATCCTCAATCCTCAATACTCAATCTTCAATCCTCAATCCTCAATCCTCAATCCTCAATCCTCATCCTTCAATCCTCAATACCCAATCCTCAATCTTCAATCCTCAATCCTCAGTCCTCAATCCTCAATCCTCAATCCTCAATCCTCATTCTTCAATCCTCAATACCCAGTCCTCAATCTACAATCCTCAATCCTCAATCCTCAATTCTCAATCGTCAATCCTCAATCCCCAGACCTCAAACATCAATACTCAACCCTCAGTCCTCGTCCTCAATCCACAACCCTCAATCCTCAATCCTCAATCTTCAATCATCAATATTCAATCATCAGTCCTCAATCCTCAATCCTCAATCCTCAATCCTCAATCCTCAATGTACAATCCGCAATACCCAATCCTCAATCTTCAATCCTCAATCCACAATCCTCAATCCTCAATTCTCAATACTCAGTCCTCAATTCTCAGTCCTCAAACCTCAATCCTGAATCCACAATCCTGAATCCTCAATCTTCAGACCTCAGTCCTCAACAATCAATCGTCAATTCTCAGTCCTCAATAGAATATCATCAATTCACAAATTTCAATACTCAATACTCAATCTGCAATCTTCAAATCTCTATCCACAAACATCAATTCTCATCACTCAACCCTCAACACTCAGTCCCCAATCCTCAATCTTCAATCGTCAATCCTCAATCCTCAATTCTCAATCCTCAATCCTCAGTCCTCAGACCTGAAACCTCAATCCTCAACTCTCAGCCCTCAACCTCAATCCTCAATCCTCAATCCTCAATCCTCAATCCTCAGTGTTCAAACCTCAATACCCAATCCTCAATCCTGAATCCTCAATCTTCAGCCCTCAGTCCTCTTAAATCAATTGTCAATCCTCAGTCCTCAATAGAATATCCTCAATTCACAGTTTTCAATACTCAATCCCCATTCTTCACTCTTCAAATCTCAATCCACAAATATCAATTCTCATCACTAAACCATCATCACTCAGTCCTCAATCTTCAATCCTCAATCCTCAATCCTCAACCTTCAATCCTCAATAATGAATCTTCAATCATCAATCCTCAATCCTCAATCCTCAGTCCTCAATCTTGAATATTCAATCCTCAGTCCCCAATCCTCAATCTTCAATCCTCAGTCCTCAATCCTCAATCCTCAATTCTCAATACTCAGTCCTCAGTCCTCAAACCTCAGCGCTCAATCCTCAATCCTCTATCATCAATCCTCAATCTTCAATACTCAATACTCTTTCCTCAATCCTCAAACCTCAATCCTCAATCCTCATTCCTCAATCCTCAATACCCAATCCTCAATCCTCTATCCTCACTCCTCAATCCTCAATATTCAATCATCAATGCTCAATCTTCAATCCTCAATCTTCAATCCTCAATACTCAATCTTCAATCCTCAATCCTCAATCCTCAATCCTCAATCCTCAATTCCCAGGCATCAATACTCAATCTACAATATTCAATCCTCAATCCTTAATCCTCAATCCACAATCCTCAACCTTCAATACTCAATACTCAATCTTCAATCCTCAATCCTGAATCCTCAATCCTCAATACTCAATCCTCAATCCTCAATATTCAATCCTCAATACTCAGTCTTCAATCATCAATCCTCAATCCTCAATTCTCAGTCGTCAATCCTCAGTCATCAATCCTCAATCTTCAACACTCAATCGTCAATCCTTAGTCCTCAATCCTCAATCCTCAATCCTCGTTCCTCAAACCTCAATCCTCAACACTCAGTCTTCATCCTCAATTCTCAATTCTCAATCCTCAATCCTCAATCCTCAATCCTCAATCATCAATCCTCAATCCTTAATCCTCACTCCTCAGTACTCAATCCTCTATCCTCAATCTTGAATTGTCAATACTCAATCTTCAATCCTCATTCCTCAATCCTCAATCCTCAATCCTCAATCTTCAATCCTCAATACTCAATCTGCAATCCTCAATCCTCAAACCTCAATCCTCAATCCTCATTCCTCAATACCCAATCCTCAATCTCCAATCCTCAATCCTCAATCCTCAATTCTCAATCCTCAATCCTTAATCCTCAGACCTCAAACATCAATATTCAACCCTCAGTCCTCGTCCTCAATCCACAACCCTCAATCCTCAGTCCTCAATATTCAATCATCAATATTCAATCTTCAATACTCAATCCTCAATCCTCAATCCTCAATCCTCAATCCTCAATCTTCAATCCTCAAACCTCAATCCTCAATACTCAATCCTCAATCTTCAATCCTCAATACTCAATCCTCAATCCTCAATACTCAATCTTCAATCCTCAATCCTCAATCCTCAATCCTCAATCCTCATCCTTCAATCCTCAATACCCAATCCTCAATCTTCAATCCTCAATCCTCAGTCCTCAATCCTCAATCCTCAATCCTCAATCCTCATTCTTCAATCCTCAATACCCAGTCCTCAATCTACAATCCTCAATCCTCAATCCTCAATTCTCAATCGTCAATCCTCAATCCCCAGACCTCAAACATCAATACTCAACCCTCAGTCCTCGTCCTCAATCCACAACCCTCAATCCTCAATCCTCAATCTTCAATCATCAATATTCAATCATCAGTCCTCAATCCTCAATCCTCAATCCTCAATCCTCAATCCTCAATGTACAATCCGCAATACCCAATCCTCAATCTTCAATCCTCAATCCACAATCCTCAATCCTCAATTCTCAATACTCAGTCCTCAATTCTCAGTCCTCAAACCTCAATCCTGAATCCACAATCCTGAATCCTCAATCTTCAGACCTCAGTCCTCAACAATCAATCGTCAATTCTCAGTCCTCAATAGAATATCATCAATTCACAAATTTCAATACTCAATACTCAATCTGCAATCTTCAAATCTCTATCCACAAACATCAATTCTCATCACTCAACCCTCAACACTCAGTCCCCAATCCTCAATCTTCAATCGTCAATCCTCAATCCTCAATTCTCAATCCTCAATCCTCAGTCCTCAGACCTGAAACCTCAATCCTCAACTCTCAGCCCTCAACCTCAATCCTCAATCCTCAATCCTCAATCCTCAATCCTCAGTGTTCAAACCTCAATACCCAATCCTCAATCCTGAATCCTCAATCTTCAGCCCTCAGTCCTCTTAAATCAATTGTCAATCCTCAGTCCTCAATAGAATATCCTCAATTCACAGTTTTCAATACTCAATCCCCATTCTTCACTCTTCAAATCTCAATCCACAAATATCAATTCTCATCACTAAACCATCATCACTCAGTCCTCAATCTTCAATCCTCAATCCTCAATCCTCAACCTTCAATCCTCAATAATGAATCTTCAATCATCAATCCTCAATCCTCAATCCTCAGTCCTCAATCTTGAATATTCAATCCTCAGTCCCCAATCCTCAATCTTCAATCCTCAGTCCTCAATCCTCAATCCTCAATTCTCAATACTCAGTCCTCAGTCCTCAAACCTCAGCGCTCAATCCTCAATCCTCTATCATCAATCCTCAATCTTCAATACTCAATACTCTTTCCTCAATCCTCAAACCTCAATCCTCAATCCTCATTCCTCAATCCTCAATACCCAATCCTCAATCCTCAATCCTCACTCCTCAATCCTCAATATTCAATCATCAATGCTCAATCTTCAATCCTCAATCTTCAATCCTCAATACTCAATCCTCAATATTCAATCCTCAATACTCAATCTTCAATCATCATCCTCAATCCTCAATTCTCAGTCGTCAATCCTCAGTCATCAATCCTCAATCTTCAATACTCAATCGTCAATCCTTAGTCCTCAATCCTCAATCCTCAATCCTCGTTCCTCAAACCTCAATCCTCAACCCTCAGTCTTCATCCTCAATCCTCAAACCTCAATCCTCAATCCTCAATATTCAATCATCAATACTCAATCTTCAATCCTCAATCCTCAAACCTCAATCCTCAATCCTCATTCTTCAATCCTAAATACCCAATACTCAATCTTCAATCCTCAATCCTCAATCCTCAATTCTCAATCCTCAATCCTTAATCCTCAGACCTCAAACATCAATATTCAATCCTCAGTCCTCGTCCTCAATCCACAACCCTCAATCCTCAGTCCTCAATGTTCAATCATCAATATTCAATCTTCAATCCTCAATCCTCAATCCTCAATCCTCAACCCTCAATCCTCAATCTTCAACCGTGAATCCTCAATCCTCAATACTCAATCCTCAATCTTCAATCCTCAATACTCAATCTTCAATCCTCAATCCTCAATCCTCAATCCTCAATCCTCAATCCTCAATCTTGAATCCTCAACACTCAATCTTCAATCCTCAATCCTCAATCCTCAATCCTCAATCCTCATTCTTCAATCCTCAATACCCAATCCTCAATCCTCAATCCTCAATCCTCAATCCTCAATCCTCAATCCTCAATCCTCAATCCTCAATCCTCAATCCTCCATCCTCAATCCTCAATCCTCAATCCACAATCCTCAACCTTCAATAATCAATAATCAATCTCCAGTCCTAGATCCTCAATCCTCAATCCTCAATCCTCAATCCTCAACCCTCATTCTTCAATCCTCAATACCTAATCCTCAATCTTCAATCCTCAAACATCATTCCTCAATTCTCAATCCTCAATCCTCAGTCCTCAGTCGTCAATCCTCAATCCCCGAGCCTTAGCACTCATCCTGAATCCTCAGTCTTCAATCCTCAATCCTCAAACCTAAATCCTCTACCGTCAGTCCTCGTCCTCAATCCTCAAACCTCAATCCTCAATCCTCAATACTCAATCTTCAATCCTCAAACCACAATCCTCAACCTTCAATACTCAATACTCAATCTTCAATCCTCAATCCTCAATCCTCAATCCTCAATCCTCAATCCTCAATCCTCAATATTCAATCCTCAATACTCAATCTTCAATCATCAATCCTCAATCCTCAATTCTCAGTCGTCAATCCACAGTCATCAATCCTCAATCTTCAATACTCAATCGTCAATCCTTAGTCCTCAATCCTCAGTCCTCAATCCTCGTTCCTCAAACCTCAATCCTCAACCCTCAGTCTTCATCCTCAATCCTCAAACCTCAATCCTCAATCCTCAATATTCAATCATCAATACTCAATCTTCAATCCTCAATCCTCAAACCTCAATCCTCTATCCTCATTCTTCAATCCTAAATACCCAATCCTCAATCTTCAATCCTCAATCCTCAATCCTCAATTCTCAATCCTCAATCCTTAATCCTCAGACCTCAAACATCAATATTCAATCCTCAGTCCTCGTCCTCAATCCACAACCCTCAATCCTCAGTCCTCAATATTCAATCATCAATATTCAATCTTCAATCCTCAATCCTCAATCCTCAATCCTCAACCCTCAATCCTCAATCTTCAACCCTGAATCCTCAATCCTCAGTACTCAATCCTCAATCTTCAATCCTCAGTACTCAATCTTCAATCCTCAATCCTCAATCCTCAATCCTCAATCCTCAATCTTCAATCCTCAACACTCAATCTTCAATCCTCAATCCTCAATCCTCAATCCTCAATCCTCAATCCTCATTCTTCAATCCTCAATACCCAATCCTCAATCCTCAATCCTCAATCCTCAATACTCAATCCTCAATCCTCAATCCTCAATCCTCAATCCTCAATCCTCAATCCTCAATCCTCAATCCTCAATCCTCAATCCTCAATCCTCAATCCTCAACTTTCAATAATCAATAATCAATCTCCAATCCTAGATCCTCAATCCTCAATCCTCAATCCTCAATCCTCAATCCTCATTCTTCAATCCTCAATACCTAATCCTCAATCTTCAATCCTCAAACATCAATCCTCAATTCTGAATCCTCAATCCTCAGTCGTCAATCCTCAATCCCCGAGCCTTAGCACTCATCCTCAATCCTCAGTCTTCAATCCTCAATCCTCAAACCTAAATCCTCTACCGTCAGTCCTCGTCCTCAATCCTCAATCCTCAATATTCAATCATCAATACTCAATCTTCAATCCTGAATCCTCAATCCTCAATCCTCAATCCTCAATCATCAATCCTCAATTTTCAATCCTCAATACTCAATCTACAGTATTCAATCCTCAATCCTTAATCCTCAATCCACAATCCACAAACTTCAATACTCAATACTCAATCTTCAATCCTCAATCCTGAATCCTCAATCCTCAATCCTCAATCCTCAATCCTCAATATTCAATCCTCAATACTCAATCTTCAATCATCAATCCTCAATCCTCAATTCTCAGTCGTCAATCCTCAGTCATCAATCATCAATCTTCAATACTCAATCGTCAATCCTTAGTCCTCAATCCTCAATCCTCAATCCTCGTTCCTCAAACCTCAATCCTCAACCCTCAGTCTTCATCCTCAATTCTCAATTCTCAATCCTCAATCCTCAATCCTCAATCCTCAATCATCAATCCTCAATCCTTAATCCTCACTCCTCAGTACTCAATCCTCTATCCTCAATCTTCAATTGTCAATACTCAATCTTCAATCCTCATTCCTCAATCCTCAATCCTCAATCCTCAATCTTCAATCCTCAATACTCAATCTGCAATCCTCAATCCTCAAACCTCAATCCTCAATCCTCAATCCTCAATCCTCAATATTCAATCCTCAATACTCAGTCTTCAATCATCAATCCTCAATCCTCAATTCTCAGTCGTCAATCCTCAGTCATCAATCCTCAATCTTCAACACTCAATCGTCAATCCTTAGTCCTCAATCCTCAATCCTCAATCCTCGTTCCTCAAACCTCAATCCTCAACCCTCAGACTTCATCCTCAATTCTCAATTCTCAATCCTCAATCCTCATTCCTCAATCCTCAATCATCAATCCTCAATACTTAATACTCACTCCTCAGTACTCAATCCTCTATCCTCAATCTTCAATTGTCAATACTCAATCTTCAATCCTCATTCCTCAATCCTCAATCCTCAATCCTCAATCTTCAATACTCAATACTCAATCTTCAATCCTCAATCCTGAATCCTCAATCCTCAATCCTCAATCCTCAATCCTCAATATTCAATCCTCAATACTCAATCTTCAATCATCAATCCTCAATCCTCAATTCTCAGTCGTCAATCCTCAGTCATCAATCATCAATCTTCAATACTCAATCGTCAATCCTTAGTCCTCAATCCTCATTCCTCAATCCTCAGTCCTCAATCCTCAATCTTCAATCCTCAATACTCAATCTGCAATCCTCAATCCTCAAACCTCAATCCTCAATCCTCATTCCTCAATACCCAATCCTCAATCTTCAATTCTCAATCCTCAATCCTCAATTCTCAATCCTCAATCCTTAATCCTCAATCCACAATCCTCAACCTTCAATAATCAAAAATCAATATCCAATCCTAGATCCTCAATCCTCAATCCTCAATCCTCAATCCTCAATCCTCAATCCTCATTCTTCAATCCTCAATACCTAATCCTCAATCTTCAATCCTCAAACATCAATCCTCAATTCTCAATCCTCAATCCTCAGTCCTCAGTCGTCAATCCTCAATCCCCGAGCCTTAGCACTCATCCTCAATCCTCAGTCTTCAATCCTCAATCCTCAAACCTATATCCTCTACCGTCAGTCCTCGTCCTCAATCCTCAAACCTCAATCCTCAATCCTCAATATTCAATCATCAATACTCAATCTTCAATCCTGAATACTCAATCCTCAATCCTCAATCCTCAATCCTCAATCCTCAATATTCAATCATCAATACTCAATCTTCAATACTCAATCTTCAATCCTCAATACTCAATCTTCAATCCTCAATGCTCAATCCTCAATCCTCAATCCTCAATCCTCAGGCATCAATACTCAATCTACAGTATTCAATCCTCAATCCTTAATCCTCAATCCACAATCCACAACGTTCAATACTCAATACTCAATCTTCAATCCTCAATCCTGAATCCTCAATCCTCAATCCTCAATCCTCAATCCTCAATATTCAATCCTCAATACTCAGTCTTCAATCATCAATCCTCAATCCTCAATTCTCAGTCGTCAATCCTCAGTCATCAATCCTCAATCTTCAACACTCAATCGTCAATCCTTAGTCCTCAATCCTCAATCCTCAATCCTCGTTCCTCAAACCTCAATCCTCAACCCTCAGACTTCATCCTCAATTCTCAATTCTCAATCCTCAATCCTCATTCCTCAATCCTCAATCATCAATCCTCAATACTTAATACTCACTCCTCAGTACTCAATCCTCTATCCTCAATCTTCAATTGTCAATACTCAATCTTCAATCCTCATTCCTCAATCCTCAATCCTCAATCCTCAATCTTCAATCCTCAATACTCAATCTGCAATCCTCAATCCTCAAACCTCAATCCTCAATCCTCATTCCTCAATACCCAATCCTCAATCTTCAATCCTCAATCCTCAATCCTCAATTCTCAATCCTCAATCCTTAATCCTCAGACCTCAAACATCAATATTCAACCCTCAGTCCTCGTCCTCAATCCACAACCCTCAATCCTCAGTCCTCAATATTCAATCATCAATATTCAATCTTCAATACTCAATCCTCAATCCTCAATCCTCAATCCTCAATCCTCAATCTTCAATCCTCAAACCTCAATCCTCAATACTCAATCCTCAATCTTCAATCCTCAATACTCGATCCTCAATCCTCAATGCTCAATCTTCAATCCTCAATCCTCAATCCTCAATCCTCAATCCTCATCCTTCAATCCTCAATACCCAATCCTCAACCTTCAATCCTCAATCCTCAGTCCTCAATCCTCAATCCTCAATCCACATTCTTCAATCCTCAATACCCAGTCCTCAATCTTCAATCCTCGATCCTCAATCCTCAATTCTCAAACGTCAATGTACAATCCGCAATACCCAATCCTCAATCTTCAATCCTCAATCCTCAATCCTCAATCCTCAATTCTCAATACTCTGTCCTCAATTCTCAGTCCTCAAACCTCAATCCTGAATCCACAATCCTGAATCCTCAATCTTCAGACCTCAGTCCTCAACAATCAACCGTCAATTCTCAGTCCTCAATAGAATATCATCAATTCACAAATTTCAATACTCAATACTCAATCTGCAATCTTCAAATCTCTATCCACAAACATCAATTCTCATCACTCAACCCTCAACACTCAGTCCCCAATCCTCAATCTTCAATCGTCAATCCTCAATCCTCAATTCTCAATCCTCAATCCTCAGTCCTCAGACCTGAAACCTCAATCCTCAACTCTCAGCCCTCAACCTCAATCCTCAATCCTCAATCCTCAATCCTCAGTCCTCAATGTTCAAACCTCAATACCCAATCCTCAATCCTGAATCCTCAATCTTCAGCCCTCAGTCCTATTAAATCAATTGTCAATCCTCAGTCCTCAATAGAATATCCTCAATTCACAGTTTTCAATACTCAATCCCCATTCTTCACTTTTCAAATCTCAATCCACAAATATCAATTCTCATCACTAAACCATCATCACTCAGTCCTCAATCTTCAATCCTCAATCCTCAATCCTCAACCTTCAATCCTCAATAATGAATCTTCAACCATCAATCCTCAATCCTCAATCCTCAATCCTCAATTCTCAATCCTCAATCCTTAATCCTCAGACCTCAAACATCAATATTCAATCCTCAGTCCTCGTCCTCAATCCACAACCCTCAATCCTCAGTCCTCAATGTTCAATCATCAATATTCAATCTTCAATCCTCAATCCTCAATCCTCAATACTCAACCCTCAGTCCTCAATCTTCAACCCTGAATCCTCAATCGTCAATACTCAATCCTCAATCTTCAATCCTCAATACTCAATCTTCAATCCTCAATCCTCAATCCTCAATCCTCAATCCTCAATCCTCAATCTTCAATCCTCAACACTCAATCTTCAATCCTCAATCCTCAATCCTCAATCCTCAATCCTCATTCTTCAATCCTCAATACCCAATCCTCAATCCTCAATCCTCAATCCTCAATCCTCAATCCTCAATCCTCAATCCTCAATCCTCAATCCTCAATCCTCAATCCTCAATCCTCAATCCTCAATCCTCAATCCTCAATCCACAATCCTCAACCTTCAATAATCAATAATCAATCTCCAATCCTAGATCCTCAATCCTCTATCCTCAATCCTCAATCCTCAATCCTCATTCTTCAATCCTCAATACCTAATCCTCAATCTTCAATCCTCAAACATCAATCCTCAATTCTCAATCCTCAATCCTCAGTCCTCAGTCGTCAATCCTCAATCCCCGAGCCTTAGCACTCATCCGCAATCCTCAGTCTTCAATCCGCAATCCTCAAACCTAAATCCCCTACCGTCAGTCCTCGTCCTCAATCCTCAAACCTCTATCCTCAATCTTCAATATTCAATCATCAATACTCAATCTTCAATCCTGAATCCTCAATCCTCAATCCTCAATCCTCAATCCTCAATCCTCAATATTCAATCATCAATACTCAATCTTCAATCATCATCCTCAATCCTCAATTCTCAGTCGTCAATCCTCAGTCATCAATCCTCAATCTTCAATACTCAATCGTCAATCCTTAGTCCTCAATCCTCAATCCTCAATCCTCGTTCCTCAAACCTCAATCCTCAACCCTCAGTCTTCATCCTCAATCCTCAAACCTCAATCCTCAATCCTCAATATTCAATCATCAATACTCAATCTTCAATCCTCAATCCTCAAACCTCAATCCTCAATCCTCATTCTTCAATCCTAAACACCCAATCCTCAATCTTCAATCCTCAATCCTCAATCCTCAATTCTCAATCCTCAATCCTTAATCCTCAGACCTCAAACATCAATATTCAATCCTCAGTCCTCGTCCTCAATCCACAACCCTCAATCCTCAGTCCTCAATGTTCAATCATCAATATTCAATCTTCAATCCTCAATCCTCAATCCTCAATCCTCAACCCTCAATCCTCAATCTTCAACCCTGAATCCTCAATCGTCAATACTCAATCCTCAATCTTCAATCCTCAATACTCAATCTTCAATCCTCAATCCTCAATCCTCAATCCTCAATCCTCAATCCTCAATCTTCAATCCTCAACACTCAATCTTCAATCCTCAATCTTCAATCCTAAATCCTCAATCCTCATTCTTCAATCCTCAATACCCAATCCTCAATCCTCAATCCTCAATCCTCAATCCTCAATCTTCAATCCTCAATACTCAATCTGCAATCCTCAATCCTCAAACCTCAATCCTCAATCCTCATTCCTCAATACCCAATCCTCAATCTTCAATCCTCAATCCTCAAACCTCAATCCTCAATCCTCATTCTTCAATCCTAAATACCCAATCCTCAATCTTCAATCCTCAATCCTCAATCCTCAATTCTCAATCCTCAATCCTTAATCCTCAGACCTCAAACATCAATATTCAATCCTCAGTCCTCGTCCTCAATCCACAACCCTCAATCCTCAGTCTTCAATGTTCAATCATCAATATTCAATCTTCAATCCTCAATCCTCAATCCTCAATCCTCAACCCTCAATCCTCAATCTTCAACCCTGAATCCTCAATCGTCAATACTCAATCCTCAATCTTCAATCCTCAATACTCAATCTTCAATCCTCAATCCTCGATCCTGAATCCTCAATCCTCAATCCTCAATCTTCAATCCTCAACACTCAATCTTCAATCCTCAATCCTCAATCCTCAATCCTCAATCCTCATTCTTCAATCCTCAATTCCCAATCCTCAATCCTCAGTCCTCAATCCTCAATCCTCAATCCTGAATCCTCAATCCTCAATCCTCAATCCTCAATCCTCAATCCTCAATCCTCAATCCTCAATCCTCAATCCACAATCCTCAACCTTCAATAATCAATAATCAATCTCCAATCCTAGATCCTCAATCCTCAATCCTCAATCCTCAATCCTCAATCCTCATTCTTCAATCCTCAATACCTAATCCTCAATCTTCAATCCTCAAACATCAATCCTCAATTCTCAATCCTCAATCCTCAGTCCTCAGTCGTCAATCCTCAATCCCCGAGCCTTAGCACTCATCCTCAATCCTCAGACTTCAATCCTCAATCCTCAAACCTAAATCCTCTACCGTCAGTCCTCGTCCTCAATCCTCAAACCTCAATCCTCAATCTTCAATATTCAATCATCAATACTCAATCTTTAATCCTGAATCCTCAATCCTCAATCCGCAATCCTCAATCCTCAATCCTCAATATTCAATCATCAATACTCAATCTTCAATCCTCAATCTTCAATCCTCAATACTCAATCTTCAATCCTCAATCCTCAATCCTCAATCCTCAATCCTCAATCCTCAGGCATCAATACTCAATCTACAGTATTCAATCCTCAATCCTTAATCCTCAATCCACAATCCACAACCTTCAATACTCAATACTCAATCTTCAATCCTCAATCCTGAATACTCAATCCTCAATCCTCAATCTTCAATCCTCAGTACTCAATCTTCAATCCTCAATCATCAATCCTCAATCCTCAATCCTCAATCTTCAATCCTCAACACTCAATCTTCAATCCTCAATCCTCAATCCTCAATCCTCAATCCTCATTCTTCAATCCTCAATACCCAATCCTCAATCCTCAATCCTCAATCCTCAATACTCAATCCTCAATCCTCAATCCTCAATCCTCAATCCTCAATCCTCAATCCTCAATCCTCAATCCTCAATCCTCAATCCTCAATCCTCAATCCTCAACCTTCAATAATCAATAATCAATCTCCAATCCTAGATCCTCAATCCTCAATCCTCAATCCTCAATCCTCAATCCTCATTATTCAATCCTCAATACCTAATACTCAATCTTCAATCCTCAAACATCAATCCTCAATTCTCAATCCTCAATCCTCAGTCCTCAGTCGTCAATCCTCAATCCCCGAGCCTTAGCACTCATCCTCAATCCTCAGTCTTCAATCCTCAATCCTCAAACCTAAATCCTCTACCGTCAGTCCTCGTCCTCAATCCTCAATCCTCAATATTCAATCATCAATACTCAATCTTCAATCCTGAATCCTTAATCCTCAATTCTCAGTCGTCAATCCTCAGTCATCAATCCTCAATCTTCAATACTCAATCGTCAATCCTCAGTACTCAATCCTCTATCCTCAATCTTCAATTGTCAATACTCAATCTTCAACCCTCATTCCTCAATCCTCAATCCTCAATCCTCAATCTTCAATCCTCAATACTCAATCTGCAATCCTCAATCCTCAAACCTCAATCCTCAATCCTCATTCCTCAATACCCAATCCTCAATCTTCAATCCTCAATCCTCAATCCTCAATTCTCAATCCTCAGTCCTTAATCCTCAGACCTCAAACATCAATATTCAACCCTCAGTCCTCGTCCTCAATCCACAACCCTCAATCCTCAGTCCTCAATATTCAATCATCAATATTCAATCTTCAATCCTCAATCCTCAATCCTCAATCCTCAATCCTCAATCCTCAATCTTCAACCCTCAAACCTCAATCCTCAATACTCAATCCTCAATCTTCAATCCTCAATACTCAATCCTCAATCCTCAATACCCAATCTTCAATCCTCAATCCTCAATCCTGAATCCTCAATCCTCATCCTTCAATCCTCAATACCCAATCCTCAATCTTCAATCCTCAGTCCTCAGTCCTCAATCCTCAATCCTCAATCCTCATTCTTCAATCACAATACCCAGTCCTCAATCTTCAATCCTCATTCCTCAATCCTCAATTCTCAATCGTCAATCCTCAATCCACAGACCTCAAACATCAATACTCAACCCTCAGTCCTCGTCCTCATTCCACAACCCTCAATCCTCAATCCTCAATCTTCAATCATCAATATTCAATCTTCAGTCCTCAACCCTCAATCCTCAATCCTCAATCCTCAACTCTCAGCCCTCATCCTCAATGCTCAATCCTCAATCTTCAATCCTCAATCCTCAATCCTCAAGCCTCAATCCTCAATCCTCAATCCTCAGTCCTCAAACCTCAATCCTCAACACTCAATTCTCAATACATCAATCTTCAATCCTCAATCCTCAATACTCAATCCCCAATCCTCAATCCCCAATCCTCAATCCTCAGGCATCAGTACTCAATCTTCAATACTCAATCCTCAATCCTCAATCCTCAATCCTCAATCCTCAACCCTCAATCCTCATTCCTCAAACCTCAATCCTCAACCCTCAGTCCTCATCCTCAATTCTCAATTCTCAATTCTCAATCCTCAATCCTCAATCCTCAATCTACAATCCTCAATAATCAACCTCCTATCCTAGATCCTCAATCCCCAATCTTCAATCCTTAATCCTCAATCTTCAATCCTTAATTCTCAATCGTCAATCTTCAATCCTCAATACTCAATCTTCAATCCTCAATCCTCAATCCTCAATCCTCAATCCTTAATCCTCAATCGTCAATCTTCAATCCTCAATACTCAATCTTCAATCCTCAATCCTCAATCCTCAATCCTCAATCCTCATTCTTCAATACTCAATACCCAATCCTCAATCTTCATTCCTCAATCCTCAATCCTCAATCTTCAATCCTCAATACTCAATCTGCAATCCTCAATCCTCAAACCTCAATCCTCAATCCTCATTCTTCAATCCTCAATGCCCAATCCTCAATCTTCAATCCTCAATCCTCAATCCTCAATTCTCAACCCTCAACCCTTAATCCTCAGACCTCAAACATCTATATTCAACCCTCAGTCCTCGTCCTCAATCCACAACCCTCAATCCTCAGTCCTCAATATTCAATCGTCAATATTCAATCTACAATCCTCAATCCTCAATCCTCAATCCTCAATTCTGAATCCTCAATCTTCAATCCTCAATCCTCAATCCTCAATACTCAATCCTCAATCTTCAATCCTGAACACCCACTCCTCAATCTTCAATCCTCAATCCTCAATCCTCAAACCTAATTCCTCAATCCTCATTCTTCAATCATCAATACCCAATCCTCAATTTCAATCCTCGATCCTCAATCCTCAGTCCTCAGTCCTCAAACCGCAATCCTCAACCCTCAGCCCTCATCCTCCATCCTCAATCCTCAATCCTCAATCCTCAATCCTCAATCTTCAATCCTCAATTCTCAATCCTCAATCCTCAACCCTCAATCCTCATTCCTCAAACCTCAATCCTCAACCCTCAGTTCTCATAATCAATTCTCAATTCTCAATCCTCAATCCTCAATCCTCAATCTTCAATCCTCAATAATCAATCTCCAATTCTAGATCCTCAATCCCCAATCTTCAATCCTTAATCCTCAATATTCAATCCCCAATCCCCAGTACTCAATCTTCAATCCTCAATGCTCAATCCTCAATCCTCAATCCTCAGCCCTCAGTCCTGAATCTTCAATCCTCAAACCTCAATCCTCAACGGTCAGTCCTCATTCTCCATCCTCAGTCCTCAATCCTCAATCCTCAATCTTCAATTCCCAATACTCAATCTTCAATCCTCAATCCTCAATCCTCAATCCTCAATCCTCAATCCTCAGGCATCAATACTCAACCTGCAATACTCAATCCTCAATCCTCAATCCTCAATCCTCAACCATCAATCGTCATTCCTCAAACCTCAATCCTCAACCCTCAGTCCTCGTCCTCAATTCTCAATTCTCAATCCTCAATACCCAATCCTCAATTTCAATCCTCAATCCTCAATCCTCATTTCTCAATCCTCAATCCTCAACCCTCAACCCTCATCCTCCATCTTCAATGCTCAATCCTCAATCCTCAATCCTCAATCCTCAATCCTCAACCCTCAGCCCTCATCCTCAATTCTCAATTCTCAATCCTGAATCATCAGTCCCCAATCTTCAATCCTCAATCCTCAATCCTCAATCCTCAGTACTCAATCCTCAATCCTCAACCATCAATCCTCAATACTCAATCTTCAATCCTCAATCCTCAATCCTTAATCCTCAATACTCAACCCTCAATCCTCAGTCCTCAAACCTCAATCCTCAACACTCAATTCTCAATCCTCAATCTTCAATCCTCAATCCTCAACCCTCAATCCTCAATTCTCAATACTCAGTTATCAATTCTCAGTCCTCAAACCTCAATTCTGAATCCACAATCCTGAATCCTCAATCTTCAGACCTCAGTCCTCAACAATCAGTCGTCAATTCTCAGTCCTCAATAGAATATCATCAATTCACACATTTCAATACACAATACTCAATCTGCAATCTTCAAATCTCTATCCACAAACATCAATTCTCATCAATCAACCTTCAACACTCAGTCCCCAATCATCAATCTTCAATCCTCAATCCTCAATGGTCAATTCTCTATCCTCAATCCTCAGTCCTCAGACCTCAAACCTCAATCCTCAACTCTCAGCCCTCATTCTCAATCCTCAATCCTCAATCTTCAATCATCAATCCTCAATCCTCAAGCCTCAATCCTCAATCCTCAATCCTCAGTCCTCAAACCTCAATCCTCAACACTCAATACTCAATCCTCAATCTTCAATCCTCAATCCTCAATCCTCAATCCCCAATCCGCAATCCTCAGGCGTCAATACTCAATCTTCAATACTCAATCCTCAATCCTCAATCCTCAATCCTTAATCCTCAATCGTCAATCTTCAATCCTCAATACTCAATGTTCAATCCTCAATCCTCAATCCTCAATCCTCAATCCTCATTCTTCAATACTCAATACCCACTCCTCAATCTTCAATCCTCGATCCTCAATCCTCAATTCTCAATCCTCAATCCTCAGTCCTCTGTCCTCAAACCTCAATCCTCTACCCTCAGCCCTCATCCTCCATCCTCAATCCTCAATCATCAATCCTCAATCTTATATCCTCAATATTCAATCTTCAATCCTCAATCCTCAATCCTCAATCCTCAATCCTCAATCCTCAGTGATCAATACTCAATCTTCAATACTCAATCTTCAATCCTCAATCCTCAATCCTCAATCCTCAGTACTCAATCCTCAATCCTCAACCTTCAATCCTCAATACTCAATCTTCAATCCTCAATCCTCAATCCTCAATCCTCAATCTTCAATCCTTAATTCTCAATCGTCAATCTTCAATCCTCAATACTCAATCTTCAATCCTGAATCCTCAGTCCTCAGTCCTCAGACCTCAAACCTCAATCCTCAACTCTCAGCCCTCATCCTCAATGCTCAATCCTCAATCTTCAATCCTCAATCCTCAATCCTCAAGCCTCAATCCTCAATCCTCAATCCTCAGTCCTCAAACCTCAATCCTCAACACTCAATTCTCAATACCTCAATCTTCAATCCTCAATCCTCAATCCTCAATCCCCAATCCTCAATCCTCAGGCATCAGTACTCAATCTTCAATACTCAATCCTCAATCCTCAATCCTCAATCCTCAATCCTCAACCCTCAATCCTCATTCCTCAAACCTCAATCCTCAACCCTCAGTCCTCATCCTCAATTCTCAATTCTCAATTCTTAATCCTCAATCCTCAATCCTCAATCTACAATCCTCAATAATCAACCTCCTATCCTAGATCCTCAATCCCCAATCTTCAATCCTTAATCCTCAATCTTCAATCCTTAATTCTCAATCGTCAATCTTCAATCCTCAATACTCAATCTTCAATCCTCAATCCTCAATCCTCAATCCTCAATGCTTAATCCTCAATCGTCAATCTTCAATCCTCAATACTCAATCTTCAATCCTCAATCCTCAATCCTCAATCCTCAATCCTCATTCTTCAATACTCAATACCCAATCCTCAATCTTCATTCCTCAATCCTCAATCCTCAATCTTCAATCCTCAATACTCAATCTGCAATCCTCAATCCTCAAACCTCAATCCTCAATCCTCATTCTTCAATCCTCAATGCCCAATCCTCAATCTTCAATCCTCAATCCTCAATCCTCAATTCTCAACCCTCAACCCTTAATCCTCAGACCTCAAACATCAATATTCAACCCTCAGTCCTCGTCCTCAATCCACAACCCTCAAGCCTCAGTCCTCAATATTCAATCGTCAATATTCAATCTACAATCTTCAATCCTCAATCCTCAATCCTCAATTCTGAATCCTCAATCTTCAATCCTCAATCCTCAATCCTCAATACTCAATCCACAATCTTCAATCCCGAACACCCACTCCTCAATCTTCAATCCTCAATCCTCAATCCTCAAACCTAATTCCTCAATCCTCATTCTTCAATCATCAATACCCAATCCTCAATTTCAATCCTCGATCCTCAATCCTCAGTCCTCAGTCCTCAAACCGCAATCCTCAACCCTCAGCCCTCATCCTCCATCCTCAATCCTCAATCCTCAATCCTCAATCCTCAATCTTCAATCCTCAATTCTCAATCCTCAATCCTCAACCCTCAATCCTCATTCCTCAAACCTCAATCCTCAACCCTCAGTTCTCATACTCAATTCTCAAATCTCAATCCTCAATCCTCAATCCTCAATCTTCAATCCTCAATAATCAATCTCCAATTCTAGATCCTCAATCCCCAATCTTCAATCCTTAATCCTCAATATTCAATCCCCAATCCCCAGTACTCAATCTTCAATCCTCAATGCTCAATCCTCAATCCTCAATCCTCAGTCCTCAGTCCTGAATCTTCAATCCTCAAACCTCAATCCTCAACGGTCAGTCCTCATTCTCCATCCTCAATCCTCAATCCTCAATCCTCAATCTTCAATCCCCAATACTCAATCTTCAATCCTCAATCCTCAATCCTCAATCCTCAATCCTCAATCCTCAGGCATCAATACTCAACCTGCAATACTCAATCCTCAATCCTCAATCCTCAATCCTCAATCCTCAACCATCAATCGTCATACCTCAATCCTCAAGCCTCAATCCTCAATCCTCAATCCTCAGTCCTCAAACCTCAATCCTCAACACTCAATACTCAATCCTCAATCTTCAATCCTCAATCCTCAATCCTCAATCCCCAATCCTCAATCCTCAGGCATCAATACTCAATCTTCAATACTCAATCCTCAATCCTCAATCCTCAATCCTCAATCCTCAACCCTCAATCGTCATTCCTCAAACCTCAATCCTCAACGCTCAGTTCTCATCCTCAATTCCCAATTCTCTATTCTCAATCCTCAATCCTCAATCCTCAATCTTCAATCCTCAATAATCAACCTCCAAACCTAGATCCTCAATCCCCAATCTTCAATCCTTAATCCTGAATCTTCAATCCTTAATTCTCAATCGTCAATCTTCAATCCTCAATACTCAATCTTCAATCCTCAATCCTCAATCCTCAATCCTCAATCCTTAATCCTCAATCGTCAATCTTCAATCCTCAATACTCAATACCCAATCCTCAATCTTCAATCCTCGATCCTCAATCCTCAATTCTCAATCCTCAATCCTCAGTCCTCTGTCCTCAAACCTCAATCCTCTACCCTCAGCCCTCATCCTCCATCCTCAATCCTCAATCATCAATCCTCAATCTTATATCCTCAATATTCAATCTTCAATCCTCAATCCTCAATCCTCAATCCTCAATCCTCAATCCTCAGTGATCAATACTCAATCTTCAATACTCAATCTTCAATCCTCAATCCTCAATCCTCAATCCTCAGTACTCAATCCTCAATCCTCAACCTTCAATCCTCAATACTCAATCTTCAATCCTCAATCCTCAATCCTCAATCCTCAATCTTCAATCCTTAATTCTCAATCGTCAATCTTCAACCCTCAATACTCAATCTTCAATCCTCAATCCTCAGTCCTCAGTCCTCAGACCTCAAACCTCAATCCTCAACTCTCAGCCCTCATCCTCAATGCTCAATCCTCAATCTTCAATCCTCAATCCTCAATCCTCAAGCCTCAATCCTCAATCCTCAATCCTCAGTCCTCAAACCTCAATCCTCAACACTCAATTCTCAATACCTCAATCTTCAATCCGCAATCCTCAATCCTCAATCCCCAATCCTCAATCCTCAGGCATCAGTACTCAACCTTCAATACTCAATCCTCAATCCTCAATCCTCAATCCTCAATCCTCAACCCTCAATCCTCATTCCTCAAACCTCAATCCTCAACCCTCAGTCCTCATCCTCAATTCTCAATTCTCAATTCTCAATCCTCAATCCTCAATCTTCACTCCTCAATACTCAATCTGCAATCCTCAATCCTCAAACCTCAATCCTCAATCCTCATTCTTCAATCCTCAATGCCCAATCCTCAATCTTCAATCCTCAATCCTCAATCCTCAATTCTCAACCCTCAATCCTTAATCCTCAGACCTCAAACATCAATATTCTACCCTCAGTCCTCGTCCTCAATCTTCAATCCTCAATCCTCAATCCTCAATACTCAATCCTCAATCATCAATCCTGAATACCCACTCCTCAATCCTCAATCCTCAGTCCTCAGTCCTCAAACCGCAATCCTCAACCCTCAGCCCTCATCCTCCATTCTCAATCCTCAATCCTCAATCCTCAATCCTCAATCTTCAATTCTCAATTCTCAATCCTGAATCCTCAACCCTCAATCCTCATTCCTCAAACCTCAATCCTCAACCCTCAGTTCTCATACTCAATTCTCAATTCTCAATCCTCAATCCTCAATCCTCAATCTTCAATCCTCAATAATCAATCTCCAATTCTAGATCCTCAATCCCCAATCTTCAATCCTCAATGCTCAATCCTCAATCCTCAATCCTCAGTCCTCAGTCCTGAATCTTTAATCTTCAAACCTCAATCCTCAACCGTCAGTCCTCATTCTCCATCCTCAATCCTCAATCCTCAATCCTCAATCTTCAATCCCCAATACTCAATCTTCAATCCTCAATCCTCAATCCTCAATCCTCTATCCTCAATCCTCAGGCACCAATACTCAATCTGCAATACTCAATCCTCAATCCTCAATCCTCAATCCTCAATCCTCAACCATCAATCGTCATTCCTCAAACCTCAATCCTCAACCCTCAGTCCTCGTCCTCAATTCTCAATTCTCAATCCTCAATCCTCAATCCTCAATCTTCAATCCTCAATAATCAATATCCGATCCTAGATCCTCAATCCTCAATCCTCAATCCTCAATCTTCAATCCTCAATACTCAATCTGCAATCCTCAGTCCTCAAACCTCAACCCTCAATCCTCAATACTCAATCCTCAATCCTCAATCCTCAATGTTCAATCCGCAATACCCAATCCTCAATCTTCAATCCTCAATCCTCAACCCTCAATCCTCAATCCTCAATACTCAGTCCTCAATTCTCAGTCCTCAAACCCCAATTCTGAATCCACAATCCTGAATCCTCAATCTTCAGACCTCAGTCCTCAACAATCAGTCGTCAATTCTCAGTCCTCAATAGAATATCATCAATTCACACATTTCAATACACAATACTCAATCTGCAATCTTCAAATCTCTATCCACAAACATCAATTCTCATCACTCAACCTTCAACACTCAGTCCCCAATCATCAATCTTCAATCCTCAATCCTCAATGGTCAATTCTCAATCCTCAATCCTCAGTCCTCAGACCTCAAACCTCAATCCTCAACTCTCAGACCTCATTCTCAATCCTCAATCCTCAATCTTCAATCATCAATCCTCAATCCTCAAGCCTCAATCCTCAATCCTCAATCCTCAGTCCTCAAACCTCAATCCTCAACACTCAATACTCAATCCTCAATCTTCAATCCTCAATCCTCAATCCTCAATCCCCAATCCTCAATCCTCAGGCATCAATACTCAATCTTCAATACTCAATCCTCAATCCTCAATCCTCAATCCTCAATCCTCAACCCTCAATCGTCATTCCTCAAACCTCAATCCTCAACGCTCAGTTCTCATCCTCAATTCCCAATTCTCTATTCTCAATCCTCAATCCTCAATCCTCAATCTTCAATCCTCAATAATCAACCTCCAAACCTAGATCCTCAATCCCCAAACTTCAATCCTTAATCCTGAATCTTCAATCCTTAATTCTCAATCGTCAATCTTCAATCCTCAATACTCAATCTTCAATCCTCAATCCTCAATCCTCAATCCTCAATCCTTAATCCTCAATCGTCAATCTTCAATCCTCAATACTCAATGTTCAATCCTCAATCCTCAATCCTCAATCCTCAATCCTCATTCTTCAATACTCAATACCCAATCCTCAATCTTCAATCCTCGATCCTCAATCCTCAATTCTCAATCCTCAATCCTCAGTCCTCTGTCCTCAAACCTCAATCCTCTACCCTCAGCCCTCATCCTCCATCCTCAATCCTCAATCATCAATCCTCAATCTTATATCCTCAATATTCAATCTTCAATCCTCAATCCTCAATCCTCAATCCTCAATCCTCAATCCTCAGTGATCAATACTCAATCTTCAATACTCAATCTTCAATCCTCAATCCTCAATCCTCAATCCTCAGTACTCAATCCTCAATCCTCAACCTTCAATCCTCAATACTCAATCGTCAATCCTCAATCCTCAATCCTCAATCCTCAATCTTCAATCCTTAATTCTCAATCGTCAATCTTCAACCCTCAATACTCAATCTTCAATCCTCAATCCTCAGTCCTCAGTCCTCAGACCTCAAACCTCAATCCTCAACTCTCAGCCCTCATCCTCAATGCTCAATCCTCAATCTTCAATCCTCAATCCTCAATCCTCAAGCCTCAATCCTCAATCCTCAATCCTCAGTCCTCAAACCTCAATCCTCAACACTCAATTCTCAATACCTCAATCTTCAATCCTCAATCCTCAATCCTCAATCCCCAATCCTCAATCCTCAGGCATCAGTACTCAACCTTCAATACTCAATCCTCAATCCTCAATCCTCAATCCTCAATCCTCAACCCTCAATCCTCATTCCTCAAACCTCAATCCTCAACCCTCAGTCCTCATCCTCAATTCTCAATTCTCAATTCTCAATCCTCAATCCTCAATCTTCACTCCTCAATACTCAATCTGCAATCCTCAATCCTCAAACCTCAATCCTCAATCCTCATTCTTCAATCCTCAATGCCCAATCCTCAATCTTCAATCCTCAATCCTCAATCCTCAATTCTCAACCCTCAATCCTTAATCCTCAGACCTCAAACATCAATATTCTACCCTCAGTCCTCGTTCTCAATCTTCAATCCTCAATCCTCAATCCTCAATACTCAATCCTCAATCATCAATCCTGAATACCCACTCCTCAATCCTCAATCCTCAGTCCTCAGTCCTCAAACCGCAATCCTCAACCCTCAGCCCTCATCCTCAATCCTCAATCCTCAATCCTCAATCCTCAATCCTCAATCTTCAATTCTCAATTCTCAATCCTGAATCCTCAACCCTCAATCCTCATTCCTCAAACCTCAATCCTCAACCCTCAGTTCTCATACTCAATTCTCAATTCTCAATCCTCAATCCTCAATCCTCAATCTTCAATCCTCAATAATCAATCTCCAATTCTAGATCCTCAATCCCCAATCTTCAATCCTCAATGCTCAATCCTCAATCCTCAATCCTCAGTCCTCAAACCTCAATCCTCAACACTCAATTCTCAATCCTCAATCTTCAATCCTCAATCCTCAATCCTCAATCCCCAATCCTCAATCCTCAGGCATCAATACTCAATCTTCAATACTCAATCCTCAATCCTCAACCCTCAATCCTCAATCCTCAACCCTCAATTCTCAATCCTCAATCATCAATCCTCAATCTTCAATCCTCAATCCTCAATCCTCATCCTCAATTCTCAATTCTCAATCCTCAATCCTCAATCCTCAATCTTCAATCCTCAATAATCAATATCCGATCCTAGATCCTCAATCCCCAATCTTCAATCGTTAATCCTCAATCTTCAATCCTCAAACCCCAGTCATCAATCTTCAATCCTCAATGCTCAACCCTCAATCCTCAATCCTCAGTCCTCAATCCCCAATCCTCAATCCTCAAACCTCAATCCTCAACCGTCAGTCCTCGTCCTCAATCCTCAAACCTCAATCCTCAATCCTCAATATTCAATCATCAATACTCAATCTTGAATCCTCAATCCTCAAACCTCAATCCTCAATCCTCAATCCTCAATCCTCAATCCTCAATCCCCAGTCCTCAAACCTCAATCCTCAACCCTCAGTCCTCATACTCAATTCTCAATTCTCAATCCTCAATCCTCAATCCTCAATCTTCAATCCTCAATAATCAATCTCCGATCCTAGGTCCTCAATCCCCAACCTTCAATCGTTAATCCTCAATCTTCAATCCTCAATCCCCAGTCATCAATCTTCAATCCTCACTGCTCAATCCTCAATCCTCAATCCTCAGTCCTCAATCCCCAATCCTCAATCCTCAAACCTCAATCCTCAACTGTCAGTCCTCGTCCTCAATCCTCAAACCTCATTCCTCAATCCTCAATATTCAATCATCAATACTCAATCTTCAATCCTCAATCCTCAAACCTCAATCCTCAATCCTCATTCTTCAATCCTAAATATCCAATCCTCCCATTTCCAATCCTCAATCCTCAATCCTCAATTCTCAATCCTCAATCATTAATCCTCAGACCTCAAACATCAATAGTCAACACTCAGTCCTCGTCCTCAATCCACAACCCTCAATCCTCAGTCCTCCATATTCAATCATCAATATTCAATCTTCAATCCTCAATCCTCAATCCTCAACCCTCAATCCTCAATCCTCAATCTTCAACCCTGAATACTCAATCCTCAATACCCAGTCCTCAATCTTCAATCCTCAATACTCAATCTCCAATCCTCAATCCTCAACCCTCAATCCTCAATCCTCAATCTTCAATCCTCAACACTAATCTTCAATCCTCAATCCTCAATCCTCAATCCTCAATCCTCATTCTTCAGTCCTAAATACCCAATCCTCAATCTTCAATCCTCAATCCTCAATCCTCAATCCTAATTCCTCAATCCTCATTCTTCAATCCTCAATACCCAATCATCAATTTCAATCCTCAATGCTCAATCTTCAATTATCAATACTCAACCTGCAATCCTCAATACTCAAACCTCAATCCTCAATCCTCATTCTTCAATCCTCAATACCCAATCCTCATTCTTCAATCCTCAATCCTCAATCCTCAATTCTCAACCCTCAATCCTTAATCCTCAGACCTCAAACATCAATATTCAACCCTCAGTCCTCGTCCTCAATCCACAACCCCCAATCCTCAGTCCTCAATATTCAATCATCAATATTCAATCTTCAATCCTCAATCCTCAATCCTCAATCCTCAATTCTCAATCCTCAATCTTCAATCCTCAATCCTCAATCCTCAACACTCAATCCTCAATCTTCAATCCTCGATACCCACTCCTCAATTTTCAATCCTCAATCCTCAATCCTCAATCCTAATTCCTCGATCCTCATTCTTCAATCCTCAATACCCAATCCTCAATTTCAATCCTCAATCCTCAATCCTCAATTCTCAATACTCAATCCTCAGTCCTCAGTCCTCAAACCGCAATCCTCAGTCCTCAGTTGTCGAACCTCAATCCCCGACGCTTAGCACTCATCCTCAATCCTCAGTCCTCAATCCTCAATATTCAATCATCAATACTCAATCTTCAATCCTCAATCCCCAATCCTCAATCCCCAATCCTCAATCCTCAATATTCAATCATCAATACTCAATCTTCAACCCTCAATCTTCAATCCTCAATACTCAATCTTCAATCCTCAATCCTCAATCCTCAATCCTCAATCCTCAATCCTCAATCCTCAATCCTCAGGCATCAATACTCAATCTACAATATTCAATCCTCAATCCTTAATCCTCAATCCACAATCCTCAATCCTCAATCTTCAATCCTCAATCCTCAAAACTCAATTCTCAATCCTCAATCCTTAATCCTCAGACCTCAAACATCAATATTCAACACTCAGCCCTCATCCTCCATCCTCAGTACACAATCCTCTATCCTCAATCTTCAATCCTCAATACTCAATCTTCAATCCTTATTCCTCAATCCTCAATCCTCAATCCTAATTCCTCAATCCTCATTCTTCAATCCTCAATACCCAATCCTCATTCCTCAATCCTCAATACCCAATCCTCAATCCTCAATCTTCAATCCTCAATCCTCAATCCTCAATATTCAATCATTAACACTCAATCTTCAATCCTCAATCTTCAATCCTCGATGCTCAATCTTCAATCCTCAATCCTCAATCCTCAATCCTAATTCCTCAATCCTCAATCCTCAATCCTCAATACCCAATCCTCAATCTTCAATCCTCAATCCTCAATCCTCAATCCTAATTCCTCAATCCTCATTCTTCAATCCTCAATACCCAATCATCAATTTCAATCCTCAATGCTCAATCTTCAATTATCAATACTCAACCTGCAATCCTCAATACTCAAACCTCAATCCTCAATCCTCATTCTTCAATCCTCAATACCCAATCCTCATTCTTCAATCCTCAATCCTCAATCCTCAATTCTCAACCCTCAATCCTTAATCCTCAGACCTCAAACATCAATATTCAACCCTCAGTCCTCGTCCTCAATCCACAACCCTCAATCCTCAGTCCTCAATATTCAATCATCAATATTCAATCTTCAATCCTCAATCCTCAATCCTCAATCCTCAATTCTCAATCCTCAATCTTCAATCCTCAATCCTCAATCCTCAACACTCAATCCTCAATCTTCAATCCTCAATACCCACTCCTCAATCTTCAATCCTCAATCCTCAATCCTCAATCCTAATTCCTCAATCCTCATTCTTCAATCCTCAATACCCAATCCTCAATTTCAATCCTCAATCCTCAATCCTCAATTCTCAATACTCAATCCTCAGTCCTCAGTCCTCAAACCGCAATCCTCAGTCCACAGTCGTCGAACCTCAACCCCGACGCTTAGCACTCATCCTCAATCCTCAGTCCTCAATCCTCAATATTCAATCATCAATACTCAATCTTCAATCCTCAATCCTCAATCCTCAATCCCCAATCCTCAATCCTCAATATTCAATCATCAATACTCAATCTTCAACCCTCAATCTTCAATCCTCAATACTCAATCTTCAATCCCCAATCCTCAATCCTCAATCCTCAATCCTCAATCCTCAATCCTCAATCCTCAGGCATCAATACTCAATCTACAATATTCAATCCTCAATCCTTAATCCTCAATCCACAATCCTCAATCCTCAATCTTCAATCCTCAATCCCCAATCCTCAATTCTCAATCCTCAATCCTTAATCCTCAGACCTCAAACATCAATATTCAACACTCAGCCCTCATCCTCCATCCTCAGTACACAATCCTCTATCCTCAATCTTCAATCCTCAATACTCAATCTTCAATCCTTATTCCTCAATCCTCAATCCTCAATCCTAATTCCTCAATCCTCATTCTTCAATCCTCAATACCCAATCCTCATTCCTCAATACTCAATACCCAATCCTCAATCCTCAATCCTCAATCCTCAATCCTCAATCCTCAATCCTCAATCTTCAATCCTCAATCCTCAATCCTCAATCCTCAATTCTCAATCCCCAATCTTCAATCCTCAATCCTCAATCCTCAACACTCAATCCTCAATCTTCAATCCTCAATACCCACTCCTCAATCTGCAATCCTCAATCCTCCATCCTCAATCCTCAATCCTCAATCCTCAATCTTCAATCCTCAATTCTCAATCTTCAATCCTCGATCCTGAATCATCAATCCACAATCCTCAATCCTCAGGCATCAATACTCAATCTTCAATACTCAATCCTCAATCCTCAATCCTCAATCCTCAATCCTCAATCCTCAATCCTCAACCCTCAATCCTCATTCCTCAAACCTCAATCCTGAACCCTCAGTCCTCATACTCAATTCTCAATCCTCAATCCTCAATCCTCAATCCTCAATCTTCAATCCTCAATAATCAATCTCCAATTCTAGATCCTCAATCCCCAATCTTCAATCCTTAATACTCAATCTTCAATCCCGAATCCCCTGTACTCAATCTTCAATCCTCAATGCTCAATCCTCAATCCTCAATCCTCAGTCCTCAGTCCTCAATCTTCAATACTCAAACCTCAATCCTCGACCGTCAGTCCTCATTCTCCATCCCCAATCCCCAATCCTCAATCCTCAATCCTCAATCTTCAATCCCCAATACTCAATCTTCAATCCTCAATCCTCAATCCTCAATCCTCAATCCTCAATCCTCAGGCATCAATACTCAATCTTCAATACTCAATCCTCAATCCTCAATCCTCAATCGTCAATCCTCAACCATCAATCCTGATTCCTCAAACCTCAATCCTCAACCCTCAGTCCTCATCCTCAATTCTCAATTCTCAATCCTCAATCCTCAATCCTCAATCTTCAATCCTCAATAATCAATCTCCGATCCTAGATCCTCAATCCCCAATCTTCAATCGTTAATCCTCAATATTCAATGCTCAATCCCCAGTCATCAATCTTCAATCCTCAATGCTCAATCCTTAATCCTCAATCCTCAGTCCTCAATCCCCAATCCTCAATCCTCAAACCTCAATCCTCAACCGTCAGTCCTCGTCCTCAATTCTCAAACCTCAATCCTTAATCCTCAATATTCGATCGTCAATACTCAATCTTCAATCCTCAATCCTCAAACCTCAATCCTCAATCCTCATTCTTCAACCCTAAATACCCAATCCTCAATCTTCAATCCTCAATCCTCATTCCTCAAACCTCAATCCCCAACCCTCAGTCCTCATACTCAATTCTCAATCCTCAATCCTCAATCCTCAATCCTGAATCGTCAATAATCAATCTCCAATCCTCAATCCTCAATCCTCGATCCTCAATCCTCAGGCATCAATACTCAGTCTTCAAAACTCAATCTTCAATCCTCAATCCTCAATCCTCAATCCTCAAACCTCAATCCTCAATCCTCAATATTCAATCATCAATACTCAATCTTCAATCGTCAGTCCTCAATCCTCAATCCTCAATCCTCAATCCTCAAACCTCAATCCTCAGTCCTCGTCCTCAATCCACAACCCTCAATCCTCAATCCTCAATCTTCAATCATCAATATTCAATCTTCAGTCCTCAATCCTCAATCCTCAATCCTCAATGTTCAATCCACAATACCCAATCCTCAATCTTCAATCCTCAATCCTCAATCCTGAGTCCTCAATCCTCAATCTTCAATCCTCAAACCTCAATCCTCAATACTCAATCCTCAATCTTCAATCCTCAATACTCAATCCTCAATCCTCAATACTCAATCTTCATTCCTCAATCCTCATTCCTCAATCCTCAATCCTCAATCCTCAATCTTCAATCCTCAATACTCAATCTGCAATCCTCAATCCTCAATCCTCAATCCTCAATGTTCAAACCTCAATACCCAATCCTCAATCGTCAATCCTCAATCCTCAAGCGTCAATCCTCAATCCTGAATCCTCAAACCTCAATCCTCAGTCCTCACACCTCAATCCCTAAACCTCAAACCTGAATCCTCAATCTTCAGCCCTCAGTCCTCTTAAATCAATTGTCAATCCTCAGTCCTCAATAGAATATCCTCAATTCACAGTTTTCAATACTCAATCTCCATTCTTCACTCTTCATATCTCAATCCACAAATATCAATTCTCATCACGAAACCATCATCACTCAGTCCTCAATCTTCAATCCTGAATCCTCAATCCTCAACCTTCAATCCTCAATAATGAATCTTCAATCATCAATACTCAATCCTCAATCCTCAATCCTCAATCCTCAATCCTGAATATTCAATCCTCAGTCCCCAATCCTCAATCTTCAATCCTCAGTCCTCAATCCTCAATCCTCAATTCTCAATACTCAGTCCTCAGTCCTCAAACCTCAGCGCTCAATCCTCAATCCTCTATCATCAATCCTCAATCTTCAATACTCAATACTCAATCCTCAATCCTCAGTCCTCAATCCTCAATCATCAATCCTCAATCTTCAATACTCAAACCTCAACCCCAATGCTCAATACTCAACCATCAACCCTCAATTCTCAATACTCAATAGAATACCCGGAATTCTCAGGATTCAATACTCAAACCTCAAACCTCAACTCTCAGCCCTCATACTCCATCTTCAATCCTCTATCCTCAATCCTCAATCTTCAATCCTCAATACTCAATCTTCAATCCTCAATCCTCAATCCTCAATCCTCATTCTTCAATCCTCAATAACCAATCCTCAATCTTCAATCCTCAATCCTCAATCCTCAGTCCTCAATTGTCAATACTCAGTCCTCAATTCTCAGTCCTCAGACCTCAATCCTGAATCCACAACCCTGAATCCTCAATCCCCAGACCTCAAACATCAATACTCAGCCCTCAGTCCTCGTCCTCAATCCACAACCCTCAATCCTCGATCCTCAATCTTCAATCATCAATATTCAATCTTCAGTCCTCAATCCTCAATCCTCAATCCTCAACCCTCAATCCTCAATGTTCAATCCGCAATACCCAATCCTCAATCTTCAATCCTCAATCCTCAATCCTCAGTCCTCAATTCTCAATACTCAGTCCTGAATTCTCAGTCCTCAAACCTCAATCCTGAATCCACAATCCTGAATCCTCAATCTTCAGACCTCAGTCCTCAACAATCAGTCGTCAATTCTCAGTCCTCAATAGAATATCATCAATTCACACATTTCAATACTCAATACTCAATCTGCAATCTTCAAATCTCTATCCACAAACATCAATTCTCATCACTCAACCCTCAACACTCAGTCCCCAATCCTCAATCTTCAATCCTCAATCCTCAATCCTCATTTCTCAATCCTCAATCCTCAGTCCTCAGACCTCAAACCTCAACCCTCAACTCTCAGCCCTCATCCTCAATCCTCAATCCTCAATCTTCAATCCTCAATCCTCAATCCTCGAGCCTCAATCCTCAATCCCTAATCCTCAGTCCTCAAACCTCAATCCTCAACACTCAATTCTCAATCCTCAATCTTCAATCCTCAATCCTCAATCCTCAAACCCCAATCCTCAATCCTCAGGCATCAATACTCAATCTTCAATACTCAATCCTCAATCCTCAATCCTCAATCCTCAATCCTCAACCCTCAATCCTCATTCCTCAAACCTCAACCCTCAACCCTCAGTCCTCATCCTCAATTCTCAATTCTCAATTCTCAATCCTCAATCCTCAATCCTCAATCCTCAATCTTCAATCCTCAATAATCAACCTCAAATCCTAGATCCTCAATCCCCAATCTTCAATCCTTAATCCTCAATCTACAATCCTTAATTCTCAATCGTCAATCTTCAATCCTCAATACTCAATCTTCAATCCTCAATCCTCAATCCTCAATCCTCAATCCTTAATCCTCAATCGTCAATCCTTAATCCTCAGAACTCAAACATCAATATTCAACGCTCAGTCCTCGTCCTCAATCCACAACCCTCAATCCTCAGTCCTCAATATTCAATCATCAATATTCAATCTTCAATCCTCAATCCTCAATCCTCAATCCTCAATCCTCAATCCTCAATCTTCAACCCTGAATCCTCAATCCTCAATACTCAGTCCTCAATCTTCAATCCTCAATACTCAATCTTCAATCCCCAATCCTCAATCCTGAATCCTCAATCCTCAATCTTCAATCCTCAACACTAATCTTCAATCCTCAATACTCAATCCTCAATCCTCAATCCTCGTTCTTCAATCCTCAATACCCAATCCTCAATCTTCAATCCTCAATCCTCAATCCTCAGTCCTAATTCCTCAATCCTCATTCTTCAATCCTCAATACCCAATACTCAATTTCAATCCTCAATCCTCAATCTTCAATTATCAATACTCAATCTGCAATCCTCAATACTCAAACCTCAATCCTCAATCCTCATTCTGCAATCCTCAACACCCAATCCTCAATCTTCAATCCTCAATCATCAATCCTCAATCCTCAATCCTCAATTCTCAATCCTTAATCTTCAATCCTCAATCCTCAATCCCCAATACTCAATCCTCAATCTTCAATCCTCAATACCCACTCCTCAATCTTCAATCCTCAATCCTCAATCCTCAATCCTAATTCCTCAATCCTCATTCTTCAATCCTCAATACCCAATCTTCAATTTCAATCCTCAATCCTCAATCCTCGTTCTTCAATCCTCAATACCCAATCCTCAATCTTCAATCCTCAATCCTCAATCCTCAATCCTAATTCCTCAATCCTCATTCTTCAATCCTCAATACCCAATCCTCAGTTTCAATCCTCAATCCTCAATCTTCAATTATCAATACTCAATCTGCAATCCTCAATACTCAAACCTCAATCCTCAATCCTCATTCTGCAATCCTCAACACCCAATCCTCAATCTTCAATCCTCAATCATCAATCCTCAATCCTCAATCCTCAATTCTCAATCCTCAATCTTCAATCCTCAATCCTCAATCCCCAATACTCAATCCTCAATCTTCAATCCTCAATACCCACTCCTCAATCTTCAATCCTCAATCCTCAATCCTCAATCCTAATTCCTCAATCCTCATTCTTCAATCCTCAATACCCAATCTTCAATTTCAATCCTCAATCCTCAATCCTCAATCCTCAATCCTCAATCCTCAATAATCAATCCTCATTCTTCAATCCTCAATACCCAATCCTCTATCTTCAATCCTCAAACATCAATCCTCATTTCTCAATCCTCAATCCTCAGTCCTCAGTCGTCGAACCTCAATCCCCGACCCTTAGCACTCATCCTCAATCCTCAGTCCTCAATCCTCAATCCTCAAACCTAATTCCTCTACCGTCAGTCCTCGTCCTCAATCCTCAAACCTCAATCCTCAATCCTCAATATTCAATTATCAATACTCAATCTTCAATCCTGAATCCTCAATCCTCAATCCTCAATCCTCAATCCTCAGGCATCAACACTCAATCTACAATATTCAATCCTCAATCCTTAATCCTCAATCCACAATCCTCAACCTTCAATACTCAATACTCAATCTACAATCCTCAATCCTCAATACTCAATCCTCAATCCTCAATCCTCAATCCTCAATATTCAATCCTCAATACTCAATCTTCAATCATCAATCCTCAATACTCAATTCTCAGTCGTCAATCCTCAGTCATCAATTCTCGATCTTCAATACTCAATCGTCAATCCTTAATCCTCAATCCTCAATCCTCAATCCTCGTTCCCCAAACCTCAAACCTCAACCCTCAGTCGTCATCCTCAATCCTCAAACCTCAATCCTCAATCTTTAATATTCAATCATCAATACTCAATCTTCAATCCTCAATCCTCAAACCTCAATCCTCAATCCTCATTCTTCAATCCTAAATACCCAATCCTCAATATTTAATCCTCAATCCTTAATCCTCAATCCAGAATCCTCAACCTTCAATACTCAATACTCAATCTTCAATCCTCAATCCTCAATCCTCAATCCTCAATCCTCAATCCTCAATATTCAATCCTCAATACTCAATCTTCAATCATCATCCTCAATCCTCAATTCTCAGTCGTCAATCGTCAGTCATCAATCCTCAATCTTCAATAATGAATCGTCAATCCTTAGTCCTCAATCCTCAATCCTCAATCCTCGTTCCTCAAACCTCAATCCTCAACCCTCAGTCTTCATCCTCAATCCTCAAACCTCAATCCTCAATCCTCAATATTCAATCATCAATAATCAACCTCAAATCCTAGATCCTCAATCCCCAATCTTCAATCCTTAATCCTCAATCTACAATCCTTAATTCTCAATCGTCAATCTTCAATCCTCAATACTCAATCTTCAATCCTCAATCCCCAATCCTCAATCCTCAATCCTTAATCCTCAATCGTCAATCTTCAATCCTCAATACTCAATCTTCAATCCTCAATCCTCAATCCTCAATCCTCAATCCTCATTATTCAATACTCAATACCCAATCCTCAATCTTCAATCCTCAATCCTCAATCCTCAATTCTCAATCCTCAATCCTCAGTCCTCTGTCCTCAAAACTCAATCATCAATCCTCAATCTTATATACTCAATATTCAATCTTCAATCCTCAATCCTCAATACTCAGTCCTCAATCCTCAATCCTCAGTGATCAATACTCAATCTTCAATACTCAACCCTCAATCCTCAATCCTCAATCCTCAATCCTCAATCCTCAATCCTCAATCCTCAACCCTCAATCCTCATTCCTCAAACCTCAATCCTCAACCCTCAGTCCTCATCCTCAATTCTCAACTCTCAATTCTCAGTCCTCAATCCTCAATCCTCAATCTTCAATACTCAATAATCAACCTCCAATCCTAGATCCTCAATCCCCAATCTTCAATCCTTAATCCTCAATCCTCAATCCTTAATTCTCAATCGTCAACCTTCAATCCTCAATACTCAATCTTCAATCCTCAATCCTCAATCCTCAATCCTCAATCCTTAATCCTCAATCGTCAATCTTCAATCCTCAATACTCAATCTTCAATCCTCAATCCTCAATCCTCAATCCTCAATCCTCATTCTTCAATACCCAATACCCAATCCTCAATCTTCAATCCTCAATCCTCAATCCTCAATTCTCAATCCTCAATCCTCGGTCCTCTGTCCTCAATCCTCAATCCTATACCCTCAGCCCTCATCCTCCATCCTCAATCCTCAATCATCAATGCTCAATCTTATATCTTCAATATTCAATCCTCAATCCTCAATCCTCAATCCTCAATCCTCAATGCTCAATCCTCAGTGATCAATACTCAATCTTCAATACTCAATCCTCAATCCTCAATCATCAATACCCAATCCTCAATTTCAATCCTCAATCCTCAATCCTCAGTTCTCAATCCTCAATCCTCAGTCCTCAGTCCTCAATCCTCAATCCTCAATCCTCAGTGATCAATACTCAATCTTCAATACACAATCCTCAATCCTCACTCCTCAATCCTCAATCCTCAATCCTCAATTCTCAATCCTCAATCCCCATTTCCCAAACCTCAATCCTCAACCCTCAGCCCTCATCCTCAATTCTCAATTCTCAATCCTCAATCATCAATCCTCAATCTTCAATCCTCAATCCTCAATCCTCAATCATCAATACCGAATCCTCAATTTCAATTCTCAATCCTCAATCCTCAGTTCTCAATCCTCAATCCTCAGTCCTCAGTCCTCAAACCGCAATCCTCAACCCTCAGCCCTCATCCTCCATCCTCAATCCTCAATCCTCAATCCTCAATCCTCAATCTTCAATCCTCAATTCTCAATCCTCAATCCTCAACCCTCAATCCTCATTCCTCAAACCTCAATCCTCAACCCTCAGTCCTCATCCTCAATTCTCAACTCTCAATTCTCAATCCTCAATCCTCAATCCTCAATCCTCATTCTTCAATCCTAAATACCCAATCCTGAATATTTAATCCTCAATCCTTAATCCTCAATCCAGAATACTCAACCTTCAATACTCAATACTCAATCTTCAATCCTCAATCCTCAATCCTCAATCCTCAATCCTCATTCCTCAATATTCAATCCTCAATACTCAATCTTCAATCATCATCCTCAATCCTCAATTCTCAGTCGTCAATCGTCAGTCATCAATCCTCAATCTTCAATACTCAATCGTCAATCCTTTGTCCTCAATCCTCAATCCTCAATCCTCGTTCCTCAAACCTCAATCCTCAACCCTCAGTCTTCATCCTCAATCCTCAAACCTCAATCCTCAATCCTCAATATTCAATCATCAATACTCAATCTTCAATCCTCAATCCTCAAACCTAAATCCTCAATCCTCATTCTTCAATCCTCAATAACCAATCCTCAATCGTCAATCCTCAATCCTCAATCCTCAGTCCTCAATTCTCAATACTCAGTCCTCAATTCTCAGTCCTCAAACCTCAATCCTGAATCCACAACCCTGAATCCTCAATCCCCAGACCTCAAACATCAATACTCAGCCCTCAGTCCTCGTCCTCAATCCACAACCCTCAATCCTCAATCCTCAATCTTCAATCATCAATATTCAATCTTCAGTCCTCATTCCTCAATCCTCAATCCTCAATCCTCAATCCTCAATGTTCAATCCGCAATACCCAATCCTTAATCTTCAATCCTCAATCCTCAATCCTCTGTCCTCAATTCTCAATACTCAGTCCTCAATTCTCAGTTCTCAAACCTCAATCCTGTATCCACAATCCTGAATCCTCAATCTTCAGACCTCAGTCCTCAACAATCAGTCGTCAATTCTCAGTCCTCAATAGAATATCATCAATTCACACATCTCAATACTCAATACTCAATCTGCAATCTTCAAATCTCTATCCACAAACATCAATTCTCATCACTCAACCCTCAACACTCAGTCCCCAATCCTCAATCTTCAATCCTCAATCCTCAATCCTCATTTCTCAATCCTCAATCCTCAGTCCTCAGACCTCAAACCTCAACCCTCAACTCTCAGCCCTCATCCTCAATCCTCAATCCTCAATCTTCAATCCTCAATCCTCAATCCTCAAGCCTCAATCCTCAATCCCTAATCCTCAGTCCTCAAACCTCAATCCTCAACACTCAATTCTCAATCCTCAATCTTCAATCCTCAATCCTCAATCCTCAAACCCCAATCCTCAATCCTCAGGCATCAATACTCAATCTTCAATACTCAATCCTCAATCCTCAATCCTCAATCCTCAATCCTCAACCCTCAATCCTCATTCCTCAAACCTCAATCCTCAACCCTCAGTCCTCATCCTCAATTCTCAATTCTCAATTCTCAATCCTCAATCCTCAATCCTCAATCCTCAATCTTCAATCCTCAATAATCAACCTCAAATCCTAGATCCTCAATCCCCAATCTTCAATCCTTAATCCTCAATCTACAATCCTTAATTCTCAATCGTCAATCTTCAATCCTCAATACTCAATCTTCAATCCTCAATCCTCAATCCTCAATCCTCAATCCTTAATCCTCAATCGTCAATCTTCAATCCTCAATACTCAATCTTCAATCCTCAATCCTCAATCCTCAATCCTCAATCCTCATTCTTCAATACTCAATACCCAATCCTCAATCTTCAATCCTCAATCCTCAATCCTCAATTCTCAATCCTCAATCCTCAGTCCTCTGTCCTCAAACCTCAATCATCAATCCTCAATCTTATATCCTCAATATTCAATCTTCAATCCTCAATCCTCAATACTCAGTCCTCAATCCTCAATCCTCAGTGATCAATACTCAATCTTCAATACTCAACCCTCAATCCTCAATCCTCAATCCTCAATCCTCAATCCTCAATCCTCAATCCTCAACCCTCAATCCTCATTCCTCAAACCTCAATCCTCAACCATCAGTCCTCATCCTGAATTCTCAACTCTCAATTCTCAATCCTCAATCCTCAATCCTCAATCTTCAATCCTCAATAATCAACCTCCAATCCTAGATCCTCAATCCCCAATCTTCAATCCTTAATCCTCAATCCTCAATCCTTAATTCTCAATCGTCAACCTTCAATCCTCAATACTCAATCTTCAATCCTCAATCCTCAATCCTCAATCCTCAATCCTTAATCCTCAATCGTCAATCTTCAATCCTCAATACTCAATCTTCAATCCTCAATCCTCAATCCTCAATCCTCAATCCTCATTCTTCAATACTCAATACCCAATCCTCAATCTTCAATCCTCAATCCTCAATCCTCAATTCTCAATCCTCAATCCTCGGTCCTCTGTCCTCAAACCTCAATCCTATACCCTCAGCCCTCATCCTCCATCCTCAATCCTCAATCATCAATGCTCAATCTTATATCTTCAATATTCAATCCTCAATCCTCAATCCTCAATCCTCAATCCTCAATCCTCAATCCTCAGTGATCAATACTCAATCTTCAATACTCAATCCTCAATCCTCAATCATCAATACCCAATCCTCAATTTCAACCCTCAATCCTCAATCCTCAGTTCTCAATCCTCAATCCTCAGTCCTCAGTCCTCAATCCTCAATCCTCAATCCTCAGTGATCAATACTCAATCTTCAATACTCAATCCTCAATCCTCACTCCTCAATCCTCAATCCTCAATCCTCAATTCTCAATCCTCTATCCCCATTTCCCAAACCTCAATCCTCAACCCTCAGCCCTCATCCTCAATTCTCAATTCTCAATCCTCAATCATCAATCCTCAATCTTCAATCCTCAATCCTCAATCCTCAATCATCAATACCCAATCCTCAATTTCAATCCTCAATCCTCAATCCTCAGTTCTCAATCCTCAATCCTCAGTCCTCAGTCCTCAAACCGCAATCCTCAACCCTCAGCCCTCATCCTCCATCCTCAATCCTCAATCCTCAATCCTCAATCCTCAATCTTCAATCCTCAATTCTCAATCCTCAATCCTCGACCCTCAATCCTCATTCCTCAAACCTCAATCCTCAACCCTCAGTTCTCATACTCAATTCTCAATTCTCAATCCTCAATCCTCAATCCTCAATCTTCAATCCTCAATAATCAATCTCCAATTCTAGATCCTCAATCCCCAATCTTCAATCCTTAATCCTCAATATTCAATACCCAATCCCCAGTACTCAATCTTCAATCCTCAATGCTCAATCCTCAATCCTCAATCCTCAGTCCTCAGTCCTCAATCTTCAATCCTCAAACCTCAATCCTCAACCGTCAGTCCTCATTCTCCATCCTCAATCCTCAATCCTCAATCCTCAATCTTCAATCCCCAATACTCAATCTTCAATCGTCAATCCTCAATCCTCAATCCTCAATCCTCAATCCTCAATCCTCAGGTATCAATACTCAATCTGCAATACTCAATCCTCAATCCTCAATCCTGAATCCTCAATCCTCAACCATCAATCCTCATTCCTCAAACCTCAATCCTCAACCCTCAGTCCTCATCCTGAATTCTCAATTCTCAATCCTCAATCCTCAATCCTCAATCTTCAATCCTCAATAATCAATATCCGATCCTAGATCCTCAATCCTCAATCCTCAATCCTCAATCTTCAATCCTCAATACTCAATCTGCAATCCTCAATCCTCAAACCTCAATCCTCAATCCTCATTCCTCAATACCCAATCCTCAATCTTCAATCCTCAGTCCTCAATCCTCAATTCTCAATCCTCAATCCTTAATCCTCAGACCTCAAACATCAATATTCAACCCTCATTCCTCGTCCTCAGTCCACAACCCTCAATCCTCAATCCTCAATATTCAATCCTCAATACTCAATCTTCAATCCTCAATCCTCAATCCTCAATCCTCATTCTTCAATCCTGAATACCCAATCCTCAATCTTCAATACTCAATCCTCAATCCTCAATTCTCAGTCCTCAATCCTCAATCCCCAGACCTCAAACATCAATACTCAACCCTCAGTCCTCGTCCTCAATCCTCATCCCTCAATCCTCAATCCTCAATCTTCAATCATCAATATTCAATCTTCAGTCCTCAACACTCAATCCTCAATCCTCAATCCTCAATCCTCAATGTTCAATCCGCAATACCCAATCCTCAATCTTCAATCCTCAGTCCTCAATCCTCAGTCCTCAATTCTCAATACCCAATCCTCAATCCTCAATCCTCAATCCTCAATCCTCAATTCTCAGTCCTCAATCCTCAATCCCCAGACCTCAAACATCAATACTCAACCCTCAGTCCTCGTCCTCAATCGTCAATCCTCAATCCTCAGTCCTCAGACCTCAAAACTCAATCCTCAACTCTCAGCCCTCATCCTCAATCGTCAATCCTCAATCTTCAATCCTCAATCCTCAATCCTCAAGCCTCAATCCTCAATCCTCAATCCTCAGTCTTCAAACCACAATCCTCAACACTCAATTCTCAATCCTCAATCTTCAGTCCTCAATCCTCAATCCTCAATCCTCAAACCCCAATCCTCAATCCTCAGGCATCAATACTCAATATTCAATACTCAATCCTCAATCCTCAATCCTCAATCCTCAATCCTCAACCCTCAATCCTCATTCCTCAAACCTCAATCCTCAACCCTCAGTCCTCATCATCAATTCTCAATTCTCAATTCTCAATCCTCAATCCTCAATCCTCAATCCTCAATCCTCATTCTTCAATCCTAAATACCCAATCCTCAATTTCCAATCCTCAATCCTCAATCCTCAATTCTCAATCCTCAATCCTTAATCCTCAGAACTCAAACATCAATATTCAACGCTCAGTCCTCGTCCTCAATCCACAACCCTCAATCCTCAGTCCTCAATATTCAATCATCAATATTCAATCTTCAATCCTCAATCCTCAATCCTCAATCCTCAATCCTCAATCCTCAATCTTCAACCCTGAATCCTCAATCCTCAATACTCAGTCCTCAATCTTCAATCCTCAATACTCAATCTTCAATCCCCAATCCTCAATCCTCAATCCTCAATCCTCAATCTTCAATCCTCAACACTAATCTTCAATCCTCAATCCTCAATCCTCAATCCTCAATCCTCATCCTTCAATCCTCAATACCCAATCCTCAATATTTAATCCTCAATCCTTAATCCTCAATCCAGAATCCTCAACCTTCAATACTCAATACTCAATCTTCAATCCTCAATCCTCAATCCTCAATCCTCAATCCTCAATCCTCAATATTCAATCCTCAATACTCAATCTTCAATCATCATCCTCAATCCTCAATTCTCAGTCGTCAATCGTCAGTCATCAACCTCAATCTTCAATAATCAATCGTCAATCCTTAGTCCTCAATCCTCAATCCTCAATCCTCGTTCCTCAAACCTCAATCCTCAACCCTCAGTCTTCATCCTCAATCCTCAAACCTCAATCCTCAATCCTCAATATTCAATCATCAATAATCAACCTCAAATCCTAGATCCTCAATCCCCAATCTTCAATCCTTAATCCTCAATCTACAATCCTTAATTCTCAATCGTCAATCTTCAATCCTCAATACTCAACCTTCAATCCTCAATCCCCAATCCTCAATCCTCAATCCTTAATCCTCAATCGTCAATCTTCAATCCTCAATACTCAATCTTCAATCCTCAATCCTCAATCCTCAATCCTCAATCCTCATTCTTCAATACTCAATACCCAATCCTCAATCTTCAATCCTCAATCCTCAATCCTCAATTCTCAATCCTCAATCCTCAGTCCTCTGTCCTCAAAACTCAATCATCAATCCTCAATCTTATATCCTCAATATTCAATCTTCAATCCTCAATCCTCAATACTCAGTCCTCAATCCTCAATCCTCAGTGATCAATACTCAATCTTCTATACTCAACCCTCAATCCTCAATCCTCAATCCTCAATCCTCAATCCTCAATCCTCAATCCTCAACCCTCAATCCTCATTCCTCAAACCTCAATCCTCAACCCTCAGTCCTCATCCTCAATTCTCAGCTCTCAATTCTCAGTCCTCAATCCTCAATCCTCAATCTTCAATACTCAATAATCAACCTCCAATCCTAGATCCTCAATCCCCAATCTTCAATCCTTAATCCTCAATCCTCAATCCTTAATTCTCAATCGTCAACCTTCAATCCTCAATACTCAATCTTCAATCCTCAATCCTCAATCCTCAATCCTCAATCCTTAATCCTCAATCGTCAATCTTCAATCCTCAATACTCAATCTTCAATCCTCAATCCTCAATCCTCAATCCTCAATCCTCATTCTTCAATACCCAATACCCAATCCTCAATCTTCAATCCTCAATCCTCAATCCTCAATTCTCAATCCTCAATCCTCGGTCCTCTGTCCTCAAACCTCAATCCTATACCCTCAGCCCTCATCCTCCATCCTCAATCCTCAATCATCAATGCTCAATCTTATATCTTCAATATTCAATCCTCAATCCTCAATCCTCAATCCTCAATCCTCAATCCTCAATCCTCAGTGATCAATACTCAATCTTCAATACTCAATCCTCAATCCTCAATCATCAATACCCAATCCTCAATTTCAATCCTCAATCCTCAATCCTCAGTTCTCAATCCTCAATCCTCAGTCCTCAGTCCTCAATCCTCAATCCTCAATCCTCAGTGATCAATACTCAATCTTCAATACACAATCCTCAATCCTCACTCCTCAATCCTCAATCCTCAATCCTCAATTCTCAATCCTCAATCCCCATTTCCCAAACCTCAATCCTCAACCCACAGCCCTCATCCTCAATTCTCAATTCTCAATCCTCAATCCTCAATCCTCAATCTTCAATCCTCAATAATCAATATCCGATCCTAGATCCTCAATCCTCAATCCTCAATCCTCAATCTTCAATCCTCAATACTCAATCTGCAAACCTCAATCCTCAAACCTCAATCCTCAATCCTCATTCCTCAATACCCAATCCTCAATCCTCAATCCTCAATCCTCAATCCTCAATTCTCAATCCTCAATCCTTAATCCTCAGACCTCAAACATCAATATTCAACCCTCAGTCCTCGTCCTCAATCCACAACCCTCAATCCTCAATCCTCAATATTCAATCCTCAATACTCAATCTTCAAGCCTCAATCCTCAATCCTCAATCCTCATTCTTCAATCCTGAATACCCAATCCTCAATCTTCAATACTCAATCCTCAATCCTCAATTCTCAGTCCTCAATCCTCAATCCCCAGACCTCAAACATCAATACTCAACCCTCAGTCCTCGTCCTCAATCCTCAACCCTCAATCCTCAATCCTCAATCTTCATTCATCAATATTCAATCTTCAGTCCTCAACACTCAATCCTCAATCCTCAATCCTCAATCCTCAATGTTCAATCCGCAATACCCAATCCTCAATCTTCAATCCTCAGTCCTCAATCCTCAGTCCTCAATTCTCAATACTCAGTCCTCAATTCTCAGTCCTCAAACCTCAATCCTGAATCCACAATCCTGAATCCTCAATCTTCAGTCCTCAGTCCTCAACAATCAGTCGTCAATTCTCAGTCCTCAACAGAATATCATCAATTCACACATTTCAATACTCAATACTCAATCTGCAATCTTCAAATCTCTATCCACAAACATCAATTCTCATCACTCAACCCTCAACACTCAGTCCCCAATCCTCAATCTTCAATCCTCAATCTTCAATCCTCAATTCTCAATCCTCAATCCTCAGTCCTCTGACCTCAAAACTCAATCCTCAACTCTCAGCCCTCATCCTCAATCGTCAATCCTCAATCTTCAATCCTCAATCCTCAATCCTCAAGCCTCAATCCTCAATCCTCAATCCTCAGTCTTCAAACCACAATCCTCAATCCTCAATCCTCAATCTTCAATCCCCAATACTCAATCTTCAATCCTCAATCCTCAATCCTCAATCCTCAATCCTCAATCCTCAGGTATCAATACTCAATCTGCAATACTCAATCCTCAATCCTCAATCCTGAATCCTCAATCCTCAACCATCAATCCTCATTCCTCATACCTCAATCCTCAACCCTCAGTCCTCATCCTCAATTCTCAATTCTCAATCCTCAATCCTCAATCCTCAATCTTCAATCCTCAATAATCAATATCCGATCCTAGATCCTCAATCCTCAATCCTCAATCCTCAATCTTCAATCCTCAATACTCAATCTGCAAACCTCAATCCTCAAACCTCAATCCTCAATCCTCATTCCTCAATACCCAATCCTCAATCCTCAATCCTCAATCCTCAATCCTCAATTCTCAATCCTCAATCCTTAATCCTCAGACCTCAAACATCAATATTCAACCCTCAGTCCTCGTCCTCAATCCACAACCCTCAATCCTCAATCCTCAATATTCAATCCTCAATACTCAATCTTCAATCCTCAATCCTCAATCCTCAAACCTCATTCTTCAATCCTGAATACCCAATCCTCAATCTTCAATACTCAATCCTCAATCCTCAATTCTCAGTCCTCAATCCTCAATCCCCAGACCTCAAACATCAATACTCAACCCTCAGTCCTCGTCCTCAATCCTCATCCCTCAATCCTCAATCCTCAATCTTCAATCATCAATATTCAACCTTCAGTCCTCAACACTCAATCCTCAATCCTCAATCCTCAATCCTCAATGTTCAATCCGCAATACCCAATCCTCAATCTTCAATCCTCAGTCCTCAATCCTCAGTCCTCAATTCTCAATACTCAGTCCTCAATTCTCAGTCCTTAAACCTCAATCCTGAATCCACAATCCTGAATCCTCAATCTTCAGTCCTCAGTCCTCAACAATCAGTCGTCAATTCTCAGTCCTCAACAGAATATCATCAATTCACACATTTCAATACTCAATACTCAATCTGCAATCTTCAAATCTCTATCCACAAACATCAATTCTCATCACTCAACCCTCAACACTCAGTCCCCAATCCTCAATCTTCAATCCTCAATCTTCAATCCTCAATTCTCAATCCTCAATCCTCAGTCCTCAGACCTCAAAACTCAATCCTCAACTCTCAGCCCTCATCCTCAATCGTCAATCCTCAATCTTCAATCCTCAATCCTCAATCCTCAAGCCTCAATCCTCAATCCTCAATCCTCAGTCTTCAAACCACAATCCTCAACACTCAATTCTCAATCCTCAATCTTCAGTCCTCAATCCTCAATCCTCAATCCTCAAACCCCAATCCTCAGTCCTCAGGCATCAATACTCAATCTTCAATACTCAATCCTCAATCCTCAATCCTCAATCCTCAATCCTCAACCCTCAATCCTCATTCCTCAAACATCAATCCTCAACCCTCAGTCCTCATCCTCAATTCTCAATTCTCAATTCTCAATCCTCAATCCTCAATCCTCAATCCTCAATCCTCATTCTTCAATCCTAAATACCCAATCCTCAATTTCCAATCCTCAAACCTCAATCCTCAATTCTCAATCCTCAATCCTTAATCCTCAGAACTCAAACATCAATATTCAACGCTCAGTCCTCGTCCTCAATCCACAACCCTCAATCCTCAGTCCTCAATATTCAATCATCAATATTCAATCTTCAATCTTCAATCCTCAATCCTCAATCCTCAATCCTCAATCCTCAATCTTCAACGCTGAATCCTCAATCCTCAATACTCAGTCCTCAATCTTCAATCCTCAATACTCAATCTTCAATCCCCAATCCTCAATCCTCAATCCTCAATCCTCAATCTTCAATCCTCAACACTAATCTTCAATCCTCAATCCTCAATCCTCAATCCTCAATCCTCATCCTTCAATCCTCAATACCCAATCCTCAATCTTCAATCCTCAATCCTCAATCCTCAATCCTAATTCCTCAATCCTCATTCTTCAATCCTCAATACCCAATCCTCAATTTCAATCCTCAATCCTCAATCTTCAATTATCAATACTCAATCTTCAATCCTCAATCATCAATCCTCAATCCTAAATCCTCAATTCTCAATCCTCAATCTTCAATCCTCAATCCTCAATCCCCAATACTCAATCCTCAATCTTCAATCCTCAATACCCACTCCTCAATCTTCAATCCTCAATCCTCAATCCTCAATCCTAATTCCTCAATCCTCATTCTTCAATCCTGAATACCCAATCTTCAATTTCAATCCTCAATCCTCAATCCTCAATCCTCAATCCTCAATCCTCAATCCTCAATCCTCAATAATCAATCCTCATTCTTCAATCCTCAATACCCAATCCTCTATCTTCAATCCTCAAACATCAATCCTCAATTCTCAATCCTCAATCCTCAGTCGTCAGTCGTCGAACCTCAATCCCCGACCTTTAGCACTCATCCTCAATCCTCAATCCTCAATCCTCAATCCTCAATCCTCAATCCTCAATCCTCAGGCATCAATACTCAATCTACAATATTCAATCCTCAATCCTTAATCCTCAATCCACAATCCTCAACCTTCAATACTCAATACTCAATCTACAATCCTCAATCCTCAATACTCAATCCTCAATCCTCAATCCTCAATCCTCAATATTCAATCCTCAATACTCAATCTTCAATCATCATCCTCAATCCTCAATTCTCAGTCGTCAATCGTCAGTCATCAATCCTCAATCTTCAATACTCAATCGTCAATCCTTAGTCCTCAATCCTCAATCCTCAATCCTCGTTCCTCAAACCTCAATCCTCAACCCTCAGTCTTCATCCTCAATCCTCAAACCTCAATCCTCAATCCTCAATATTCAATCATCAATACTCAATCTTCAATCCTTAATCCTCAAACCTCAATCCTCAATCCTCATTCTTCAATCCTCAATAACCAATCCTCAATCTTCAATCCTCAATCCTCAATCCTCAGTCCTCAATTCTCGATACTCAGTCCTCAATTCTCAGTCCTCACACCTCAATCCTGAATCCACAACCCTGAATCCTCAATCCCCAGACCTCAAACATCAATACTCAGCCCTCAGTCCTCGTCCTCAATCCACAACCCTCAATCCTCGATCCTCAATCTTCAATCATCAATATTCAATCTTCAGTCCTCATTCCTCAATCCTCAATCCTCAATCCTCAATCCTCAATGTTCAATCCGCAATACCCAATCCTCAATCTTCAATCCTCAATCCTCAATCCTCTGTCCTCAATTCTCAATACTCAGTCCTCAATTCTCAGTTCTCAAACCTCAATCCTGAATCCACAATCCTGAATCCTCAATCTTCAGGCCTCAGTCCTCAACAATCAGTCGTCAATTCTCAGTCCTCAATAGAATATCATCAATTCACACATTTCAATACTCAATACTCAATCTGCAATCTTCAAATCTCTATCCACAAACATCAATTCTCATCACTCAACACTCAACACTCAGTCCCCAATCCTCAATCATCAATCCTCTATCCTCAATCCTCAATTCTCAATCCTCAATCCTCAGTCCTCAGACCTCAAACCTCAATCCTCAACTCTCAGCCCTCATCCTCAATCCTCAATCCTCAATCTTCAATCCTCAATCCTCAATCCTCAAGCCTCAATCCTCAATCCTCAATCCTCAGTCCTCAAACCTCAATCCTCAACACTCAATTCTCAATCCTCAATCTTCAATCCTCAATCCTCAATCCTCAATCCTCAATCCCCAATCCTCAATCCTCAGGCATCAATACTCAATCTTCAATACTCAATCGTCAATCCTAAATCCTCAATCCTCAATACTCAACCCTCAATGCTCATTCCTCAAACCTCAATCCTCAACCCTCAGTCCTCATCCTCAATTCTCAACTCTCAATTCTCAATCCTCAATCCTCAATCCTCAATCTTCAATCCTCAATAATCAACCTCCAATCCTAGATCCTCAATCCCCAATCTTCAATCCTTAATCCTCAATCTTCAATCCTTAATTCTCAATCGTCAATCTTCAATCCTCAATACTCAATCTTCAATCCTCAATCCTCAATTCTCAATCTTCAATCCTTAATCCTCAATCGTCAATCTTCAATCCTCAATACTCAATCTTCAATCCTCAATCCTCAATCCTCAATCCTCAATCCTCATTCTTCAATACTCAATACCCAATCCTCAATCTTCAATCCTCAATCCTCAATCCTCAATTCTCAACCCTCAATCCTCAGTCCTCTGTCCTCAAACCTCAATCCTATACCCTCAGCCCTCATCCTCCATCCTCAATCCTCAATCATCAATGCTCAATCTTATATCTTCAATATTCAATCTTCAATCCTCAATCCTCAATCCTCAATCCTCAATCCTCAATCCTCAGTGATCAATACTCAATCTTCAATACTCAATCCTCAATCCTCAATCCTCAATCCTCAATCGTCAATCCTCAATTCTCAATCCTCAATCCCCATTTCCCAAACCTCAATCCTCAACCCTCAGCCCTCATCCTCAATTCTCAATTCTCAATCCTCAATCATCAATCCTCAATCTTCAATCCTCAATCCTCAATCCTCAATCCTCAGTACTCAATCCTCAACCCACAGTCATCATCCTCAATTCTCAATTCTCAATCCTCAATCCTCAATCCTCAATCCTCAATCGTCAATCCTCAATCCTCAATCCTCACTCCTCAGTACTCAATCCTCTATCCTCAATCTTCAGTTCTCAATACTCAATCTTCAATCCTCATTCCTCAATCTTCAATCCTCAATCCTCAATCTTCAATCCTCAATACTCAATCTGCAATCCTCAATCCTCAAACCTCAATCCTCAATCCTCATTCCTCAATACGCAATCCTCAATCTTCAATCCTCAATCATCAATCCTCAATTCTCAATCCTCAATCCTTAATCCTCAGACCTCAAACATCAATATTCAACCCTCAGTCCTCGTCCTCAATCCACAACCCTCAATCCTCAGTCCTCAATATTCAATCATCAATATTCAATCTTCAATCCTCAATCCTCAATCCTCAATCCTCAATCCTCAATCCTCAATCCTCAATCTTCAATCATCAATATTCAATCTTCAGTCCTCAATTCTCAATCCTCAATCCTCAATCCTCAATCCTCAATGTTCAATCCGCAATACCCAATCCTCAATCTTCAATCATCAATCCTCAATCCTCAATCCTCAATTCTCAATACTCAGTCCTCAATTCTCAGTCCTCAAACCTCAATCCTGAATCCACAATTCTGAATCCTGAATCTTCAGACCTCAGTCCTCAACAATCAGTCGTCAATTCTCAGTCCTCAATAGAATATCATCAATTCACACATTTCAATACTCAATACTCAATCTGCACTCTTCTAATCTCTATCCACAAACATCAATTCTCATCACTCAACCCTCAACACTCAGTCCCCAATCCTCAATCTTCAATCCTCAATCCTCAATCCTCAATTCTCAATCCTCAATCCTCAGTCCTCAGACCTCAAACCTCAATCCTCAACTCTCAGCCCTCATCCTCAATCCTCAATCCTCAATCCTCAATCCTCAATCCTCAATATTCAATCCTCAATACTCAATCCTCAATCGTCAAACCTCAATCCTCAAGCGTCAATCCTCAATCCTGAATCCTCAACCCTCAATCCTCAGTCCTCAAACCTCAATCCCTAATCCTCAATCCTGAATCCTCAATCTTCAGCCCTCAGTCCTCTTAAATCAATTGTCAATCCTCAGTCCTCAATAGAATATCCTCAATTCTCAGTTTTCAATACTCAATCCCCATTCTTCACTCTTCAAATCTCAATCCACAAATATCAATTCTCATCACTAAACCATCAACACTCAGTCCTCAATCTTCAATCCTCAATCCTCAATCCTCAACCTTCAATACTCAATAATGAATCTTCAATCATCAATCCTCAATCCTCAATCCTCAGTCCTCAATTCTCAATACTCAGTCCTGAATTCTCAGTCCTCAAACCACAATCCTGAATCCACAATCCTGAATCCTCAATCTTCAGACCTCAGTCCTCAACAATCAGTCGTCAATTCTCAGTCCTCAATAGAATATCATCAATTCACACATTTCAATACTCAATACTCAATTTGCAATCTTCAAATCTCTATCCACAAACATCAATTCTCATCACTCAACCCTCAACACTCAGTCCCCAATCCTCAATCTTCAATCCTCAATCCTCAATCCTCATTTCTCAATCCTCAATCCTCAGTCCTCAGACCTCAAACCTCAACCCTCAACTCTCAGCCCTCATCCTCAATCCTCAATCCTCAATCTTCAATCCTCAATCCTCAATCCTCAAGCCTCAATCCTCAATCCCTAACCCTCAGTCCTCAAACCTCAATCCTCAACACTCAATTCTCAATCCTCAATCTTCAATCCTCAATCCTCAATCCTCAAAGCCCAATCCTCAATCCTCAGGCATCAGTACTCAATCTTCAATACTCAATCCTCAATCCTCAATCCTCAATCCTCAATCCTCAACCCTCAATCCTCATTCCTCAAACCTCAATCCTCAACCCTCAGTCCTCATCCTCAATTCTCAATTCTCAATTCTCAATCCTCAATCCTCAATCCTCAATCCTCAATCTTCAATCCTCGATAATCAACCTCCAATCCTAGATCCTCAATCCCCAATCTTCAATCCTTAATCCTCAATTTACAATCCTTAATTCTCAATCGTCAATCTTCAATCCTCAATACTCAATCTTCAATCCTCAATCCTCAATCCTCAATCCTCAATCCTTAATCCTCAATCGTCAATCTTCAATCCTCAGTACTCAATCTTCAATCCCCAATCCTCAATCCTCAATCCTCAATCCTCACTCTTCAATACTCAATACCCAATCCTCAATCTTCAATCCTCAATCCTCAATCCTCAATTCTCAATCCTCAATCCTCAGTCCTCTGTACTCAAAACTCAATCATCAATCCTCAATCTTCAATCCTCAATCCTCAATCCTCAATCATCAATACCCAATCCTCAATTTCAATCCTCAATCCTCAATCCTCAGTTCTCAATCCTCAATCCTCAGTCATCAGTCCTCAAACCGCAATCCTCAACCCTCAGCCCTCATCCTCCATCCTCAATCCTCAATCCTCAATCCTCAATCCTCAATCTTCAATCCTCAATTCTCAATCCTCAATCCTCAACCCTCAATCCTCATTCCTCAAACCTCAATCCTCAACCCTCAGTTCTCATACTCAATTCTCAATTCTCAATCCTCAATCCTCAATCCTCAATCCTCAATCCTCAATCCTCAATCTTCAATCCCCAATACTCAATCTTCAATCCTCAATCCTCAATCCTCAATCCTCAATCCTCAATCCTCAGGCATCAATACTCAATCTGCAATACTCAATCCTGAATACTCAATCCTCAATCCTCAATCCTCAACCATCAATCCTCATTCCTCAAACCTCAATCCTCAACCCTCAGTCCTCATTCTCAATACTCAATTCTCAACCCTCAATCCTCAATCCTCAGTCTTCAATCCTCAACAATCAATATCCGATCCTAGATCCTCAATCCTCAATCCTCAATCCTCAATCTTCAATCCTCAATACTCAATCTGCAATCCTCAATCCTCAAACCTCAATCCTCAATCCTCATTCCTCAATACCCAATCCTCAATCTTCAATCCTCAATCCTCAATCCTCAATTCTCAATCCTCAATCCTTAATCCTCAGACCTCAAACATCAATATTCAACCCTCAGTCCTCGTCCTCAATCCACAACCCTCAATCCTCAAACCCCAATCCTCAATCCTCAGGCATCAATACTCAATCTTCAATACTCAATCCTCAATCCTCAATCATCAATCCTCAATCCTCAACCCTCAATCCTCATTCCTCAAACCTCAATCCTCAACCCTCAGTCCTCATCCTCAATTCTCAATTCTCAATTCTCAATCCTCAATCCTCAATCCTCAATCTTCAATCCTCAATAATCAACCTCCAATCCTAGATCCTCAATCCCCAATCTTGAATCCTTAATCCCCAATCTTCGATCCTCAATACTCAATCTTCAATCCTCAATCCTCAATCCTCAATCCTCAATCCTCATTCTTCAATACTCAATACCCAATCCTCAATCTTCAGTCCTCAATCCTCAGTCCTCAATTCTCAATCCTCAATCCTCAGTCCTCTGTCCTCAAACCTCAATCCTCTACCCTCAGCCCTCATCCTCCATCCTCAATCCTCAATCATCAATCCTCAATCTTATATCCTCAATATTCAATCTTCAATCCTCAATCCTCAATCCTCAATCCTCAATCCTCAATCCTCAGTGATCAATACTCAATCTTCAATACTCAACCCTCAATCCTCAATCCTCAATCCTCAATCCTCAATCCTCAATCCTCAATCCTCAATCTTCAATCCTCAATACTCAATCCTCAATACTCAATCCTCAATCTTCAATCCTGAATACCCACTCCTCAATCTTCAATCCTCAATCCTCAATCCTCAATCCTAATTCCTCAATCCTCATTCTTCAATCATCAATACCCAATCCTCAATTTCAATCCTCAATCCTCAATCCTCAATTCTCAATCCTCAATCCTCAGTCCTCAGACCTCAAACCGCAATCCTCAACACTCAGCCCTCATCCTCCATTCTCAATCCTCAATCCTCAATCCTCAATCCTCAATCTTCAATCCTCAATTCTCAATCCTCAATCCTCAACCCTCAATCCTCATTCCTCAAACCTCAATCCTCAACCCTCAATCCTCATTCCTCAAACCTCAATCCTCAACCCTCAGTCCTCATCCTCAATTCTCAATTCTCAATTCTCAATCCTCAATCCTCAATCCTCAATCTTCAATCCTCAATAATCAACCTCCAATCCTAGATCCTCAATCCCCAATCTTGAATCCTTAATCCCCAATCTTCGATCCTCAATACTCAATCTTCAATCCTCAATCCTCAATCCTCAATCCTCAATCCTCATTCTTCAATACTCAATACCCAATCCTCAATCTTCAATCCTCAATCCTCAGTCCTCAATTCTCAATCCTCAATCCTCAGTCCTCTGTCCTCAAACCTCAATCCTCTACCCTCAGCCCTCATCCTCCATCCTCAATCCTCAATCATCAATCCTCAATCTTATATCCTCAATATTCAATCTTCAATCCTCAATCCTCAATCCTCAATCCTCAATCCTCAATCCTCAGTGATCAATACTCAATCTTCAATACTCAACCCTCAATCCTCAATCCTCAATCCTCAATCCTCAATCCTCAATCCTCAATCCTCAATCTTCAATCCTCAATACTCAATCCTCAATACTCAATCCTCAATCTTCAATCCTGAATACCCACTCCTCAATCTTCAATCCTCAATCCTCAATCCTCAATCCTAATTCCTCAATCCTCATTCTTCAATCATCAATACCCAATCCTCAATTTCAATCCTCAATCCTCAATCCTCAATTCTCAATCCTCAATCCTCAGTCCTCAGACCTCAAACCGCAATCCTCAACACTCAGCCCTCATCCTCCATTCTCAATCCTCAATCCTCAATCCTCAATCCTCAATCTTCAATCCTCAATTCTCAATCCTCAATCCTCAACCCTCAATCCTCATTCCTCAAACCTCAATCCTCAACCCTCAGTTCTCATACTCAATTCTCAATACTCAATCCTCAATCCTCAATCCTCAATCTTCAATCCTCAATAATCAATCTCCAATTCTAGATCCTCAATCCCCAATCTTCAACCCTTAATCCTCAATATTCAATCCCCAATCCCCAGTACTCAATCTTCAATCCTCAATGCTCAATCCTCAATCCTCAATCCTCAGTCCTCAGTCCTCAATCTTCAATCCTCAAACCTCAATCCTCAACCGTCAGTCCTCATTCTCCATCCTCAATCCTCAATCCTGAATCCTCAATCTTCAATCCCCAATACTCAAACTTCAATCCTCAATCCTCAATCCTCAATCCTCAATCCTCAATCCTCAGGCATCAATACTCAATCTGCAATACCCAATCCTCAATCCTCAATCCTCAACCCTCAGTCCTCATCATCAATTCTCAATTCTCAATCCTCAATCCTCAATCCTCAATCCTCAATCCTCAGTGATCAATACTCAATCTTCAATACTCAACCCTCAATCCTCAATCCTCAATCCTCAATCCTCAATCCTCAATCCTCAATCCTCAATCTTCAATCCTCAATACTCAATCCTCAATACTCAATCCTCAATCTTCAATCCTGAATACCCACTCCTCAATCTTCAATCCTCAATCCTCAATCCTCAATCCTAATTCCTCAATCCTCATTCTTCAATCATCAATACCCAATCCTCAATTTCAATCCTCAATCCTCAATCCTCAATTCTCAATCCTCAATCCTCAGTCCTCAGACCTCAAACCGCAATCCTCAACACTCAGCCCTCATACTCCATTCTCAATCCTCAATCCTCAATCCTCAATCCTCAATCTTCAATCCTCAATTCTCAATCCTCAATCCTCAACCCTCAATCCTCATTCCTCAAACCTCAATCCTCAACCCTCAGTTCTCATACTCAATTCTCAATTCTCAATCCTCAATCCTCAATCCTCAATTTTCAATCCTCAATAATCAATCTCCAATTCTAGATCCTCAATCCCCAATCTTCAACCCTTAATCCTCAATATTCAATCCCCAATCCCCAGTACTCAATCTTCAATCCTCAATGCTCAATCCTCAATCCTCAATCCTCAGTCCTCAGTCCTCAATCTTCAATCCTCAAACCTCAATCCTCAACCGTCAGTCCTCATTCTCCATCCTCAATCCTCAATCCTGAATCCTCAATCTTCAATCCCCAATACTCAAACTTCAATCCTCAATCCTCAATCCTCAATCCTCAATCCTCAATCCTCAGGCATCAATACTCAATCTGCAATACTCAATCCTCAATCCTCAACCCTCAGTCCTCATCATCAATTCTCAATTCTCAATCCTCAATCCTCAATCCTCAACCTTCAATCCTCAATAATCAATATCCGATCCTAGATCCTCAATCCTCAATCCTCAATCCTCAGTCTTCAATCCCCAATACTCAATCTGCAATCCTCAATCCTCAAACCTCAATCCTCAATCCTCATTCCTCAATACCCAATCCTCAATCTTCAATCCTCAATCCTCAATCCTCAATGTTCAATCCGCAATACCCAATCCACAATCTTCAATCCTCAATCCTCAATCCTCAGTCCTCAATTCTCAATACTCAGTCCTCAATTCTCAGTCCTCAAACCTCAATCCTGAATCCACAATCCTGCATCCTCAATCTTCAGACCTCAGTCCTCAACAATCAGTCGTCAATTCTCAGTCCTCAATAGAATATCATCAATTCACACATTTCAATACTCAATACTCAATCTGCAATCTTCAAATCTCTATCCACAAACATCAATTCTCATCACTCAACCCTCAACACTCAGTCCCCAATCCGCAATCTTCAATCCTCAATCCTCAATCCTCAATTCTCAATCCTCAAACCTCAATCCTCAACACTCAATTCTCAATCCTCAGTCTTCAACCCTCAATCCTCAATCCTCAAACCCCAATCCTCAATCCTCAGGCATCAATACTCAATCTTCAATACTCAATCCTCAATCCTCAATCCTCAATCCTCAATCCTCAACCCTCAATCCTCATTCCTCAAACCTCAATCCTCAACCCTCGGTCCTCATCCGCAATTCTCAATTCTCAATTCTCAATCCTCAATCCTCAATCCTCAATCTTCAATACTCAGTAATCAACCTCCAATCCTAGATCCTCAATTCCCAATCTTCAATCCTTAATCCCCAATCTTCAATCCTTAATTCTCAATCGTCAATCTTCAATCCTCAATACTCAATCTTCAATCCTCAATCCTCAATCCTCAATCCTCAATCCTTAATCCTCAATCGTCAATCTTCAATCCTCACTACTCAATCTTCAATCCTCAATCCTCAATCCTCAATCCTCAATCCTCATTCTTCAATACTCAATACCCAATCCTCAATCTTCAATCCTCAATCCTCAATCCTCAATTCTCAATCCTCAATCCTCAGTGCTCTGTCCTCAAACCTCAATCCTCTACCCTCAGCCCTCATCCTCCATCCTCAATCCTCAATCATCAATCCTCAATCTTATATCCTCAATATTCAATCTTCAATCCACAATCCTCAATCCTCAATCCTCAATCCTCAATCCTCAGTGATCAATACTCAATCTTCAATACTCAACCCTCAATCCTCAATCCTCAACCCTCAATCCTCAATCCTCAATCCTCAATCCTCAATGCCCATTTCCCAAACCTCAATCCTCAACCCTCAGCCCTCATCCTCAAATCTCAATTCTCAATCCTCAATCATCAATCCTCAATCTTCAACCCTCAATCCTCAATCCTCAATCCTCAGTACTCAATCCTCAATCCTCAACCTTCAATCCTCAATACTCAATCTTCAATCCTCAATTCTCAATTCTCAAATCTCAATCCTCAATCCTCAATCCTCAATCCTCAATCTTCAATCCTCAATAATCAACCTCCAATCCTAGATCCTCAATCCCCAATCTTGAATCCTTAATCCCCAATCTTCGATCCTCAATACTCAATCTTCAATCCTCAATCCTCAATCCTCAATCCTCAATCCTCATTCTTCAATACTCAATACCCAATCCTCAATCTTCAATCCTCAATCCTCAGTCCTCAATTCTCAATCCTCAATCCTCAGTCCTCTGTCCTCAAACCTCAATCCTCTACCCTCAGCCCTCATCCTCCATCCTCAATCCTCAATCATCAATCCTCAATCTTATATCCTCAATATTCAATCTTCAATCCTCAATCCTCAATCCTCAATCCTCAATCCTCAATCCTCAGTGATCAATACTCAATCTTCAATACTCAACCCTCAATCCTCAATCCTCAATCGTCAATCCTCAATCCTCAATCCTCAATCTTCAATCCTCAATACTCAATCCTCAATACTCAATCCTCAATCTTCAATCCTGAATACCCACTCCTCAATCTTCAATCCTCAATCCTCAATCCTCAATCCTAATTCCTCAATCCTCATTCTTCAATCATCAATACCCAATCCTCAATTTCAATCCTCGATCCTCAATCCTCAATTCTCAATCCTCAATCCTCAGTCCTCAGACCTCAAACCGCAATCCTCAACACTCAGCCCTCATCCTCCATTCTCAAACCTCAATCCTCAATCCTCAATCCTCAATCCTCAATCTTCAATCCTCAATTCTCAATCCTCAATCCTCAACCCTCAATCCTCATTCCTCAAACCTCAATCCTCAACCCTCAGTTCTCATACTCAATTCTTAATTCTCAATCCTCAATCCTCAATCCTCAATCTTCAATCCTCAATAATCAATCTCCAATTCTAGATCCTCAATCCCCAACCTTCAACCCTTAATCCTCAATATTCAATCCCCAATCCCCAGTACTCAATCTTCAATCCTCAATGCTCAATCCTCAATCCTCAATCCTCAGTCCTCAGTCCTCAATCTTCAATCCTCAAACCTCAATCCTCAACCGTCAGTCCTCATTCTCCATCCTCAATCCTCAATCCTGAATCCTCAATCTTCAATCCCCAATACTCAAACTTCAATCCTCAATCCTCAATCCTCAATCCTCAATCCTCAATCCTCAGGCATCAATACTCAATCTGCAATACTCAATCCTCAATCCTCAATCCTCAACCCTCAGTCCTCATCATCAATTCTCAATTCTCAATCCTCAATCCTCAATCCTGAATCCTCAATCCTCAGTGATCAATACTCAATCTTCAATACTCAACCCTCAATCCTCAATCCTCAATCCTCAATCCTCAATCCTCAATCCTCAATCCTCAATCTTCGATCCTCAATACTCAATCCTCAATACTCAATCCTCAATCTTCAATCCTGAATACCCACTCCTCAATCTTCAATCCTCAATCCTCAATCCTCAATCCTAATTCCTCAATCCTCATTCTTCAATCATCAATACCCAATCCTCAATTTCAATCCTCAATCCTCAATCCTCAATTCTCAATCCTCAATCCTCAGTCCTCAGACCTCAAACCGCAATCCTCAACACTCAGCCCTCATCCTCCATTCTCAATCCTCAATCCTCAATCCTCAATCCTCAATCTTCAATCCTCAATTCTCAATCCTCAATCCTCAACCCTCAATCCTCATTCCTCAAACCTCAATCCTCAACCCTCAGTTCTCATACTCAATTCTCAATTCTCAATCCTCAATCCTCAATCCTCAATCTTCAATCCTCAATAATGAATCTCCAATTCTAGATCCTCAATCCCCAATCTTCAACCCTTAATCCTCAATATTCAATCCCCAATCCCCAGTACTCAATCTTCAATCCTCAATGCTCAATCCTCAATCCTCAATCCTCAGTCCTCAGTCCTCAATCTTCAATCCTCAAACCTCAATCCTCAACCGTCAGTCCTCATTCTCCATCCTCAATCCTCAATCCTGAATCCTCAATCTTCAATCCCCAATACTCAAACTTCAATCCTCAATCCTCAATCCTCAATCCTCAATCCTCAATCCATAGGCATCAATACTCAATCTGCAATACTCAATCCTCAATCCTCAATCCTCAACCCTCAGTCCTCATCATCAATTCTCAATTCTCAATCCTCAATCCTCAATCCTCAACCTTCAATCCTCAATAGTCAATATCCGATCCTAGATCCTCAATCCTCAATCCTCAATCCTCAATCTTCAATCCCCAATACTCAATCTGCAATCCTCAATCCTCAAACCTCAATCCTCAATCCTCATTCCTCAATACCCAATCCTCAATCTTCAATCCTCAATCCTCAATCCTCAATGTTCAATCCGCAATACCCAATCCTCAATCTTCAATCCTCAATCCTCAATCCTCAGTCCTCAATTCTCAATACTCAGTCCTCAATTCTCAGTCCTCAAACCTCAATCCTGAATCCACAATCCTGCATCCTCAATCTTCAGACCTCAGTCCTCAACAATCAGTCGTCAATTCTCAGTCCTCAATAGAATATCATCAATTCACACATTTCAATACTCAATACTCAATCTGCAATCTTCAAATCTCTATCCACAAACATCAATTCTCATCACTCAACCCTCAACACTCAGTCCACAATCCGCAATCTTCAATCCTCAATCCTCAATCCTCAATTCTCAATCCTCAAACCTCAATCCTCAACACTCAATTCTCAATCCTCAATCTTCAACCCTCAATCCTCAATCCTCAAACCCCAATCCTCAATCCTCAGGCATCAATACTCAATCTTCAATACTCAATCCTCAATCCTCAATCCTCAATCCTCAATCCTCAACCCTCAATCCTCATTCCTCAAACCTCAATCCTCAACCCTCGGTCCTCATCCTCAATTCTCAATTCTCAATTCTCAATCCTCAATCCTCAATCCTCAATCTTCAATACTCAGTAATCAACCTCCAATCCTAGATCCTCAATTCCCAATCTTCAATCCTTAATCCCCAATCTTCAATCCTTAATTCTCAATCGTCAATCTTCAATCCTCAATACTCAATCTTCAATCCTCAATCCTCAATCCTCAATCCTCAATCCTTAATCCTCAATCGTCAATCTTCAATCCTCACTACTCAATCTTCAATCCTCAATCCTCAATCCTCAATCCTCAATCCTCATTCTTCAATACTCAATACCCAATCCTCAATCTTCAATCCTCAATCCTCAATCCTCAATTCTCAATCCTCAATCCTCAGTGCTCTGTCCTCAAACCTCAATCCTCTACCCTCAGCCCTCATCCTCCATCCTCAATCCTCAATCATCAATCCTCAATCTTATATCCTCAATATTCAATCTTCAATCCACAATCCTCAATCCTCAATCCTCAATCCTCAATCCTCAGTGATCAATACTCAATCTTCAATACTCAACCCTCAATCCTCAATCCTCAACCCTCTATCCTCAATCCTCAATCCTCAATCCTCAATGCCCATTTCCCAAACCTCAATCCTCAACCCTCAGCCCTCATCCTCAAATCTCAATTCTCAATCCTCAATCATCAATCCTCAATCTTCAACCCTCAATCCTCAATCCTCAATCCTCAGTACTCAATCCTCAATCCTCAACCTTCAATCCTCAATACTCAATCTTCAATCCTCAATCCTCAATCCTCAATCCTCAATCCTCAATCTTCATTCCTCAATCCTCAACCCTCAACTCTCAGCCCTCATCCTCAATCCTCAATCCTCAATCTTCAATCCTCAATCCTCAATGCTCAAGCCTCAATCCTCAATCCCTAATCCTCAGTCCTCAAACCTCAATCCTCAACACTCAATTCTCAATCCTCAATGCTCATTCTTCAATCCTCAATCCTCAATCCTCAATCCTCAATCCTCATTCTTCAATACTCAATACCCAATCCTCAATCTTCAATCCTCAATCCTCAATCCTCAATCTTCATTCCTCAATCCTCAATCCTCAATCTTCAATCCTCAATACTCAATCTGCAATCCTCAATCCTCAAACCTCAATCCTCAATCCACATTCTTCAATCCTCAATGCCCAATCCTCAATCTTCAATCCTCAATCCTCAATCCTCAATTCTCAACCCTCAATCCTCAATCCTCATACCTCAAACATCAATATTCAACCCTCAGTCCTCCTCCTCAATCCACAACCCTCAATCCTCAGTCCTCAATATTCAATCATCAATATTCAATCTTCAATCCTCAATCCTCAATCCTCAATCCTCAATTCTGAATCCTCAATCTTCAATCCCCAATCCTCAATCCTCAATACTCAATCCTCAATCTTCAATCCTGAATACCCACTCCTCAACCTTCAATCCTCAATCCTCAATCCTCAATCCTAATTCCTCAATCCTCATTCTTCAATCATCAATACCCAATCCTCAATTTCAATCCTCAATCCTCAATCCTCAATTCTCAATCCTCAATCCTCAGTCCTCAGTCCTCAAAGCGCAATCCTCAACCCTCAGCCCTCATCCTTCATCCTCAATCCTCAATCCTCAATTCTCAATCCTCAATCTTCAATCCTCAATTCTCAATCCTCAATCCTCAACCCTCAATCCTCATTCCTCAAACCTCAATCCTCAACCCTCAGTTCTCATACTCAATTCTCAATTCTCAATCCTCAATCCTCAATCCTCAATCTTCAATGCTCAATAATCAATCTCCAATTCTAGATCCTCAATCCCCAATCTTCAATCCTTAATCCTCAATATTCAATCCCCAATCCCCAGTACTCAATCTTCAATGCTCAATGCTCAATCCTCAATCCTCAATCCTCAGTCCTCAGTCCTCAACCTTCAATCCTCAAACCTCAATCCTCAACCGTCAGTCCTCATTCTCCATCCTCAATCCTCAATCCTCAATCCTCAATCTTCAATCCCCAATACTCAATCTTCAATCCTCAATCCTCAATCCTCAATCCTCAATCCTCAATCCTCAGGCATCAATACTCAATCTGCAATACTCAATCCTCAATCCTCAATCCTCAACCCTCAATCCTCAACCCTCAATCCTCAATATTCAATCCCCAATCCCCAGTACTCAATCTTCAATCCTCAATGCTCAATCCTCAATCCTCAATCCTCAATCTTCAATCCTCAATTCTCAATCCTCAATCCTCAACCCTCAATCCTCATTCCTCAAACCTCAATCCTCAACCCTCAGTTCTCATACTCAATTCTCAATACTCAATCCTCAATCCTCAATCCTCAATCTTCAATCCTCAATAATCAATCTCCAATTCTAGATCCTCAATCCCCAATCTTCAACCCTTAATCCTCAATATTCAATCCCCAATCCCCAGTACTCAATCTTCAATCCTCAATGCTCAATCCTCAATCCTCAATCCTCAGTCCTCAGTCCTCAATCTTCAATCCTCAAACCTCAATCCTCAACCGTCAGTCCTCATTCTCCATCCTCAATCCTCAATCCTGAATCCTCAATCTTCAATCCCCAATACTCAAACTTCAATCCTCAATCCTCAATCCTCAATCCTCAATCCTCAATCCTCAGGCATCAATACTCAATCTGCAATACCCAATCCTCAATCCTCAATCCTCAACCCTCAGTCCTCATCATCAATTCTCAATTCTCAATCCTCAACCCTCAATCCTCAATCCTCAATCCTCAGTGATCAATACTCAATCTTCAATACTCAACCCTCAATCCTCAATCCTCAATCCTCAATCCTCAATCCTCAATCCTCAATCCTCAATCTTCAATCCTCAATACTCAATCCTCAATACTCAATCCTCAATCTTCAATCCTGAATACCCACTCCTCAATCTTCAATCCTCAATCCTCAATCCTCAATCCTAATTCCTCAATCCTCATTCTTCAATCATCAATACCCAATCCACAATTTCAATCCTCAACACTCAATTCTCAATCCTCAATCTTCAACCCTCAATCCTCAATCCTCAAACCCCAATCCTCAATCCTCAGGCATCAATACTCAATCTTCAATACTCAATCCTCAATCCTCAATCCTCAATCCTCAATCCTCAACCCTCAATCCTCATTCCTCAAACCTCAATCCTCAACCCTCGGTCCTCATCCTCAATTCTCAATTCTCAATTCTCAATCCTCAATCCTCAATCCTCAATCTTCAATACTCAGTAATCAACCTCCAATCCTAGATCCTCAATTCCCAATCTTCAATCCTTAATCCCCAATCTTCAATCCTTAATTCTCAATCGTCAATCTTCAATCCTCAATACTCAATCTTCAATCCTCAATCCTCAATCCTCAATCCTCAATCCTTAATCCTCAATCGTCAATCTTCAATCCTCACTACTCAATCTTCAATCCTCAATCCTCAATCCTCAATCCTCAATCCTCATTCTTCAATACTCAATACCCAATCCTCAATCTTCAATCCTCAATCCTCAATCCTCAATTCTCAATCCTCAATCCTCAGTGCTCTGTCCTCAAACCTCAATCCTCTACCCTCAGCCCTCATCCTCCATCCTCAATCCTCAATCATCAATCCTCAATCTTATATCCTCAATATTCAATCTTCAATCCACAATCCTCAATCCTCAATCCTCAATCCTCAATCCTCAGTGATCAATACTCAATCTTCAATACTCAACCCTCAATCCTCAATCCTCAACCCTCAATCCTCAATCCTCAATCCTCAATCCTCAATGCCCATTTCCCAAACCTCAATCCTCAACCCTCAGCCCTCATCCTCAAATCTCAATTCTCAATCCTCAATCATCAATCCTCAATATTCAACCCTCAATCCTCAATCCTCAATCCTCAGTACTCAATCCTCAATCCTCAACCTTCAATCCTCAATACTCAATCTTCAATCCTCAATCCTCAATCCTCAATCCTCAATCCTCAATCTTCATTCCTCAATCCTCAACCCTCAGCTCTCAGCCCTCATCCTCAATCCTCAATCCTCAATCTTCAATCCTCAATCCTCAATGCTCAAGCCTCAATCCTCAATCCCTAATCCTCAGTCCTCAAACCTCAATCCTCAACACTCAATTCTCAATCCTCAATACTCATTCTTCAATCCTCAATCCTCAATCCTCAATCCTCAATCCTCATTCTTCAATACTCAATACCCAATTCTCAATCTTCAATCCTCAATCCTCAATCCTCAATCTTCATTCCTCAATCCTCAATCCTCAATCTTCAATCCTCAATACTCAATCTGCAATCCTCAATCCTCAAACCTCAATCCTCAATCCACATTCTTCAATCCTCAATGCCCAATCCTCAATCTTCAATCCTCAATCCTCAATCCTCAATTCTCAACCCTCAATCCTCAATCCTCATACCTCAAACATCAATATTCAACCCTCAGTCCTCCTCCTCAATCCACAACCCTCAATCCTCAGTCCTCAATATTCAATCATCAATATTCAATCTTCAATCCTCAATCCTCAATCCTCAATCCTCAATTCTGAATCCTCAATCTTCAATCCCCAATCCTCAATCCTCAATACTCAATCCTCAATCTTCAATCCTGAATACCCACTCCTCAACCTTCAATCCTCAATCCTCAATCCTCAATCCTAATTCCTCAATCCTCATTCTTCAATCATCAATACCCAATCCTCAATTTCAATCCTCAATCCTCAATCCTCAATTCTCAATCCTCAATCCTCAGTCCTCAGTCCTCAAAGCGCAATCCTCAACCCTCAGCCCTCATCCTTCATCCTCAATCCTCAATCCTCAATTCTCAATCCTCAATCTTCAATCCTCAATTCTCAATCCTCAATCCTCAACCCTCAATCCTCATTCCTCAAACCTCAATCCTCAACCCTCAGTTCTCATACTCAATTCTCAATTCTCAATCCTCAATCCTCAATCCTCAATCTTCAATGCTCAATAATCAATCTCCAATTCTAGATCCTCAATCCCCAATCTTCAATCCTTAATCCTCAATATTCAATCCCCAATCCCCAGTACTCAATCTTCAATGCTCAATGCTCAATCCTCAATCCTCAATCCTCAGTCCTCAGTCCTCAACCTTCAATCCTCAAACCTCAATCCTCAACCGTCAGTCCTCATTCTCCATCCTCAATCCTCAATCCTCAATCCTCAATCTTCAATCCCCAATACTCAATCTTCAATCCTCAATCCTCAATCCTCAATCCTCAATCCTCAATCCTCAGGCATCAATACTCAATCTGCAATACTCAATCCTCAATCCTCAATCCTCAACCCTCAATCCTCAACCCTCAATCCTCAATATTCAATCCCCAATCCCCAGTACTCAATCTTCAATCCTCAATGCTCAATCCTCAATCCTCAATCCTCAATCTTCAATCCTCAATTCTCAATCCTCAATCCTCAACCCTCAATCCTCATTCCTCAAACCTCAATCCTCAACCCTCAGTTCTCATACTCAATTCTCAATACTCAATCCTCAATCCTCAATCCTCAATCTTCAATCCTCAATAATCAATCTCCAATTCTAGATCCTCAATCCCCAATCTTCAACCCTTAATCCTCAATATTCAATCCCCAATCCCCAGTACTCAATCTTCAATCCTCAATGCTCAATCCTCAATCCTCAATCCTCAGTCCTCAGTCCTCAATCTTCAATCCTCAAACCTCAATCCTCAACCGTCAGTCCTCATTCTCCATCCTCAATCCTCAATCCTGAATCCTCAATCTTCAATCCCCAATACTCAAACTTCAATCCTCAATCCTCAATCCTCAATCCTCAATCCTCAATCCTCAGGCATCAATACTCAATCTGCAATACCCAATCCTCAATCCTCAATCCTCAACCCTCAGTCCTCATCATCAATTCTCAATTCTCAATCCTCAACCCTCAATCCTCAATCCTCAATCCTCAGTGATCAATACTCAATCTTCAATACTCAACCCTCAATCCTCAATCCTCAATCCTCAATCCTCAATCCTCAATCCTCAATCCTCAATCTTCAATCCTCAATACTCAATCCTCAATACTCAATCCTCAATCTTCAATCCTGAATACCCACTCCTCAATCTTCAATCCTCAATCCTCAATCCTCAATCCTAATTCCTCAATCCTCATTCTTCAATCATCAATACCCAATCCACAATTTCAATCCTCAATCCTCAATCCTCAATTCTCAATCCTCAATCCTCAGTCCTCAGACCTCAAACCGCAGTCCTCAACACTCAGCCCTCATACTCCATTCTCAGTCCTCAATCCTCAATCCTCAATCCTCAATCTTCAATCCTCAATTCTCAATCCTCAATCCTCAACCCTCAATCCTCATTCCTCAAACCTCAATCCTCAACCCTCAGTTCTCATACTCAATTCTCAATTCTCAATCCTCAATCCTCAATCCTCAATTTTCAATCCTCAATAATCAATCTCCAATTCTAGATCCTCAATCCCCAATCTACAACCCTTAATCCTCAATATTCAATCCCCAATCCCCAGTACTCAATCTTCAATCCTCAATGCTCAATCCTCAATCCTCAATCCTCAGTCCTCAGTCCTCAATCTTCAATCCTCAAACCTCAATCCTCAACCGTCAGTCCTCATTCTCCATCCTCAATCCTCAATCCTGAATCCTCAATCTTCAATCCCCAATACTCAAACTTCAATCCTCAATCCTCAATCCTCAATCCTCAATCCTCAATCCTCAGGCATCAATACTCAATCTGCAATACTCAATCCTCAATCCTCAACCCTCAGTCCTCATCATCAATTCTCAATTCTCAATCCTCAATCCTCAATCCTCAACCTTCAATCCTCAATAATCAATATCCGATCCTAGATCCTCAATCCTCAATCATCAATCCTCAGTCTTCAATCCCCAATACTCAATCTGCAATCCTCAATCCTCAAACCTCAATCCTCAATCCTCATTCCTCAATACCCAATCCTCAATCTTCAATCCTCAATCCTCAATCCTCAATGTTCAATCCGCAATACCCAATCCACAATCTTCAATCCTCAATCCTCAATCCTCAGTCCTCAATTCTCAATACTCAGTCCTCAATTCTCAGTCCTCAAACCTCAATCCTGAATCCACAACCCTGCATCCTCAATCTTCAGACCTCAGTCCTCAACAATCAGTCGTCAATTCTCAGTCCTCAATAGAATATCATCAATTCACACATTTCAATACTCAATACTCAATCTGCAATCTTCAAATCTCTATCCACAAACATCAATTCTCATCACTCAACCCTCAACACTCAGTCCCCAATCCGCAATCTTCAATCCTCAATCCTCAATCCTCAATTCTCAATCCTCAAACCTCAATCCTCAACACTCAATTCTCAATCCTCAATCTTCAACCCTCAATCCTCAATCCTCAAACCCCAATCCTCAATCCTCAGGCATCAATACTCAATCTTCAATACTCAATCCTCAATCCTCAATCCTCAATCCTCAATCCTCAACCCTCAATCCTCATTCCTCAAACCTCAATCCTCAACCCTCGGTCCTCATCCTCAATTCTCAATTCTCAATTCTCAATCCTCAATCCTCAATCCTCAATCTTCAATACTCAGTAATCAACCTCCAATCCTAGATCCTCAATTCCCAATCTTCAATCCTTAATCCCCAATCTTCAATCCTTAATTCTCAATCGTCAATCTTCAATCCTCAATACTCAATCTTCAATCCTCAATCCTCAATCCTCAATCCTCAATCCTTAATCCTCAATCGTCAATCTTCAATCCTCACTACTCAATCCTCAATCCTCAATCCTCATTCTTCAATACTCAATACCCAATCCTCAATCTTCAATCCTCAATCCTCAATCCTCAATTCTCAATCCTCAATCCTCAGTGCTCTGTCCTCAAACCTCAATCCTCTACCCTCAGCCCTCATCCTCCATCCTCAATCCTCAATCATCAATCCTCAATCTTATATCCTCAATATTCAATCTTCAATCCACAATCCTCAATCCTCAATCCTCAATCCTCAATCCTCAGTGATCAATACTCAATCTTCAATACTCAACCCTCAATCCTCAATCCTCAACCCTCAATCCTCAATCCTCAATCCTCAATCCTCAATGCCCATTTCCCAAACCTCAATCCTCAACCCTCAGCCCTCATCCTCAAATCTCAATTCTCAATCCTCAATCATCAATCCTCAATCTTCAACCCTCAATCCTCAATCCTCAATCCTCAGTACTCAATCCTCAATCCTCAACCTTCAATCCTCAATACTCAATCTTCAATCCTCAATTCTCAATTCTCAAATCTCAATCCTCAATCCTCAATCCTCAATCTCCAATCCTCAATAATCAACCTCCAATCCTAGATACTCAATCCCCAATCTTGAATCCTTGATCCCCAATCTTCGATCCTCAATACTCAATCTTCAATCCTCAATCCTCAATCCTCAATCCTCAATCCTCATTCTTCAATACTCAATACCCAATCCTCAATCTTCAATCCTCAATCCTCAGTCCTCAATTCTCAATCCTCAATCCTCAGTCCTCTGTCCTCAAACCTCAATCCTCTACCCTCAGCCCTCATCCTCCATCCTCAATCCTCAATCATCAATCCTCAATCTTATATCCTCAATATTCAATCTTCAATCCTCAATCCTCAATCCTCAATCCTCAATCCTCAATCCTCAGTGATCAATACTCAATCTTCAATACTCAACCCTCAATCCTCAATCCTCAATCCTCAATCCTCAATCCTCAATCCTCAATCTTCAATCCTCAATACTCAATCCTCAATACTCAATCCTCAATCTTCAATCCTGAATACCCACTCCTCAATCTTCAATCCTCAATCCTCAATCCTCAATCCTAATTCCTCAATCCTCATTCTTCAATCATCAATACCCAATCCTCAATTTCAATCCTCGATCCTCAATCCTCAATTCTCAATCCTCAATCCTCAGTCCTCAGACCTCAAACCGCAATCCTCAACACTCAGCCCTCATCCTCCATTCTCAATCCTCAATCCTCAATCCTCAATCCTCAATCCTCAATCTTCAATCCTCAATTCTCAATCCTCAATCCTCAACCCTCAATCCTCATTCCTCAAACCTCAATCCTCAACCCTCAGTTCTCATACTCAATTCTTAATTCTCAATCCTCAATCCTCAATCCTCAATCTTCAATCCTCAATAATCAATCTCCAATTCTAGATCCTCAATCCCCAACCTTCAACCCTTAATCCTCAATATTCAATCCCCAATCCCCAGTACTCAATCTTCAATCCTCAATGCTCAATCCTCAATCCTCAATCCTCAGTCCTCAGTCCTCAATCTTCAATCCTCAAACCTCAATCCTCAACCGTCAGTCCTCATTCTCCATCCTCAATCCTCAATACTGAATCCTCAATCTTCAATCCCCAATACTCAAACTTCAATCCTCAATCCTCAATCCTCAATCCTCAATCCTCAATCCTCAGGCATCAATACTCAATCTGCAATACTCAATCCTCAATCCTCAATCCTCAACCCTCAGTCCTCATCATCAATTCTCAATTCTCAATCCTCAATCCTCAATCCTCAATCCTCAATCCTCAGTGATCAATACTCAATCTTCAATACTCAACCCTCAATCCTCAATCCTCAATCCTCAATCCTCAATCCTCAATCCTCAATCCTCAATCTTCAATCCTCAATACTCAATCCTCAATACTCAATCCTCAATCTTCAATCCTGAATACCCACTCCTCAATCTTCAATCCTCAATCCTCAATCCTCAATCCTAATTCCTCAATCCTCATTCTTCAATCATCAATACCCAATCCTCAATTTCAATCCTCAATCCTCAATCCTCAATTCTCAATCCTCAATCCTCAGTCCTCAGACCTCAAACCGCAATCCTCAACACTCAGCCCTCATCCTCAATTCTCAATCCTCAATCCTCAACCCTCAATCCTCATTCCTCAAACCTCAATCCTCAACCCTCAGTTCTCATACTCAATTCTCAATTCTCAATCCTCAATCCTCAATCCTCAATCTTCAATCCTCAATAATCAATCTCCAATTCTAGATCCTCAATCCCCAATCTTCAACCCTTAATCCTCAATATTCAATCCCCAATCCCCAGTACTCAATCTTCAATCCTCAATGCTCAATCCTCAATCCTCAATCCTCAGTCCTCAGTCCTCAATCTTCAATCCTCAAACCTCAATCCTCAACCGTCAGTCCTCATTCTCCATCCTCAATCCTCAATCCTGAATCCTCAATCTTCAATCCTGAATCCTCAATCTTCAATCCCCAATACTCAAACTTCAATCCTCAATCCTCAATCCTCAATCCTCAATCCTCAATCCTCAATCCTCAGGCATCAATACTCAATCTGCAATACTCAATCCTCAATCCTCAATCCTCAACCCTCAGTCCTCATCATCAATTCTCAATTCTCAATCCTCAATCCTCAATCCTCAACCTTCAATCCTCAATAGTCAATATCCGATCCTAGATCCTCAATCCTCAATCCTCAATCCTCAATCTTCAATCCCCAATACTCAATCTGCAATCCTCAATCCTCAAACCTCAATCCTCAATCCTCATTCCTCAATACCCAATCCTCAATCTTCAATCCTCAATCCTCAATCCTCAATGTTCAATCCGCAATACCCAATCCTCAATCTTCAATCCTCAATCCTCAATCCTCAGTCCTCAATTCTCAATACTCAGTCCTCAATTCTCAGTCCTCAAACCTCAATCCTGAATCCACAATCCTGCATCCTCAATCTTCAGACCTCAGTCCTCAACAATCAGTCGTCAATTCTCAGTCCTCAATAGAATATCATCAATTCACACATTTCAATACTCAATACTCAATCTGCAATCTTCAAATCTCTATCCACAAACATCAATTCTCATCACTCAACCCTCAACACTCAGTCCCCAATCCGCAATCTTCAATCCTCAATCCTCAATCCTCAATTCTCAATCCTCAAACCTCAATCCTCAACACTCAATTCTCAATCCTCAATCTTCAACCCTCAATCCTCAATCCTCAAACCCCAATCCTCAATCCTCAGGCATCAGTACTCAATCTTCAATACTCAATCCTCAATCCTCAATCCTCAATCCTCAATCCTCAACCCTCAATCCTCATTCCTCAAACCTCAATCCTCAACCCTCGGTCCTCATCCTCAATTCTCAATTCTCAATTCTCAATCCTCAATCCTCAATCCTCAATCTTCAATACTCAGTAATCAACCTCCAATCCTAGATCCTCAATTCCCAATCTTCAATCCTTAATCCCCAATCTTCAATCCTTAATTCTCAATCGTCAATCTTCAATCCTCAATACTCAATCTTCAATCCTCAATCCTCAATCCTCAATCCTCAATCCTTAATCCTCAATCGTCAATCTTCAATCCTCACTACTCAATCTTCAATCCTCAATCCTCAATCCTCAATCCTCAATCCTCATTCTTCAATACTCAATACCCAATCCTCAATCTTCAATCCTCAATCCTCAATCCTCAATTCTCAATCCTCAATCCTCAGTGCTCTGTCCTCAAACCTCAATCCTCTACCCTCAGCCCTCATCCTCCATCCTCAATCCTCAATCATCAATCCTCAATCTTATATCCTCAATATTCAATCTTCAATCCACAATCCTCAATCCTCAATCTTCAATCCTCAATCCTCAGTGATCAATACTCAATCTTCAATACTCAACCCTCAATCCTCAATCCTCAACCCTCAATCCTCAATCCTCAATCCTCAATCCTCAATGCCCATTTCCCAAACCTCAATCCTCAACCCTCAGCCCTCATCCTCAAATCTCAATTCTCAATCCTCAATCATCAATCCTCAACCTTCAACCCTCAATCCTCAATCCTCAATCCTCAGTACTCAATCCTCAATCCTCAACCTTCAATCCTCAATACTCAATCTTCAATCCTCAATCCTCAATCCTCAATCCTCAATCCTCAATCTTCATTCCTCAATCCTCAACCCTCAACTCTCAGCCCTCATCCTCAATCCTCAATCCTCAATCTTCAATCCTCAATCCTCAATGCTCAAGCCTCAATCCTCAATCCCTAATCCTCAGTCCTCAAACCTCAATCCTCAACACTCAATTCTCAATCCTCAATACTCATTTTTCAATCCTCAATCCTCAATCCTCAATCCTCAATCCTCATTCTTCAATACTCAATACCCAATCCTCAATCTTCAATCCTGAATCCTCAATCCTCAATCTTCATTCCTCAATCCTCAATCCTCAATCTTCAATCCTCAATACTCAATCTGCAATCCTCAATCCTCAAACCTCAATCCTCAATCCACATTCTTCAATCCTCAATGCCCAATCCTCAATCTTCAATCCTCAATCCTCAATCCTCAATTCTCAACCCTCAATCCTCAATCCTCATACCTCAAACATCAATATTCAACCCTCAGTCCTCCTCCTCAATCCACAACCCTCAATCCTCAGTCCTCAATATTCAATCATCAATATTCAATCTTCAATCCTCAATCCTCAATCCTCAATCCTCAATTCTGAATCCTCAATCTTCAATCCCCAATCCTCAATCCTCAATACTCAATCCTCAATCTTCAATCCTGAATACCCACTCCTCAACCTTCAATCCTCAATCCTCAATCCTCAATCCTAATTCCTCAATCCTCATTCTTCTATCATCAATACCCAATCCTGAATTTCAATCCTCAATCCTCAATCCTCAATTCTCAATCCTCAATCCTCAGTCCTCAGTCCTCAAAGCGCAATCCTCAACCCTCAGCCCTCATCCTTCATCCTCAATCCTCAATCCTCAATTCTCAATCCTCAATCTTCAATCCTCAATTCTCAATCCTCAATCCTCAACCCTCAATCCTCATTCCTCAAACCTCAATCCTCAACCCTCAGTTCTCATACTCAATTCTCAATCCTCAATCCTCAGTCCTCAGTCCTCAACCTTCAATCCTCAAACCTCAATCCTCAACCGTCAGTCCTCATTCTCCATCCTCAATCCTCAATCCTCAATCCTCAATCTTCAATCCCCAATACTCAATCTTCAATCCTCAATCCTCAATCCTCAATCCTCAATCCTCAATCCTCAGGCATCAATACTCAATCTGCAATACTCAATCCTCAATCCTCAATCCTCAACCCTCAATCCTCAACCCTCAATCCTCATTCCTCAAACCTCAATCCTCAATCCTCATTCCTCAATACCCAATCCTCAATCTTCAATCCTCAATCCTCAATCCTCAATTCTCAATCCTCAATCCTTAATCCTCAGACCTCAAACATCAATATTCAACCCTCAGTCCTCGTCCTCAATCCACAACCCTCAATCCTCAATCCTCAATATTCAATCCTCAATACTCAATCTTCAATCCTCAATCCTCAATCCACAATCCTCATTCTTCAATCCTCAATACCCAATCCTCAATCTTCAATACTCAATCCCCAATCCTCAATTCTCAGTCCTCAATCCTCAATCCCCAGACCTCAAACATCAATACTCAACCCTCAGTCCTCGTCCTCAATCCTCAACCCTCAATCCTCCATCCTCAATCTTCAGACCTCAGTCCTCAACAATCAGTCGTCAATTCTCAGTCCTCAATAGAATATCATCAATTCACACATTTCAATACTCAATACTCAATCTGCAATCTTCAAATCTCTATCCACAAACATCAATTCTCATCACTCAACCCTCAACACTCAGTCCCCAATCCGCAATCTTCAATCCTCAATCCTCAATCCACAATTCTCAATCCTCAAACCTCAATCCTCAACACTCAATTCTCAATCCTCAATCTTCAATCCTCAATTCTCAATCCTCAATCTTCAATCCTCAATCCTCAATCCTCAATACTCAATCCTCAATCTTCAATCCTCAATACTCAATCTTCAATCCTCAATCCTCAATACTCAATCCTCAATCTTCAATCCTCAATACTCAATCTTCAATCCTCAATCCTCAATCGTTAATCCTCAATCCTCAATCCTCAATCCTCAGGCATCAATACTCAATCTACAATATTCAATCCTCAATCCTTAGTCCTCAATCCACAATCCTCAACCTTCAATACTCAATACTCAATCTTCAATTCTCAATTCTCAATCCTCAATCCTCAATCCTCAATCCTCAAGATTCAATCCTCAATACCCAATCTTCAATCATCGTTCTCAATCCTCAATTCTCAGTCGTCAATCCTCAGTCATCAATCCTCAATCTTCAATACTCAATCGTCAATCCTTAGTCCTCAATCCGCAATCCTCAATCCTCGTTCCTCAAACCTCAATCCTCAATCCTCATTCCTCAATCCTCAATACCCAATCCTCAATCCTCAATCCTCAATCCTCAATCCTCAATCCTCAATATTCAATCATCAATACTCAATCTTCATTCCTCAATCTTCAATCCTCAATACTCAATCTTCAATCCTCATTCCTCAATCCTCAATCCTCAATCCTCAATTCCCAGACATCAATACTCAATCTAAAATATTCAATCCTCAATCCTTAATCCTCAATCCAGAATCCTCAAACTTCAATACTCAATACTCAATCTTCAATCCTCAATCCTCAATCCTCAATCCTCAATCCTCAATCCTCGATATTCAATCCTCAATACTCAATCTTCAATCATCATCCTCAATCCTCAATTCTCAGTCGCCAATCCTCAGTCATCAATCCTCAATCCTCAATCCTCGTTCCTCAATCCTCAATCCTCAACCCTCAGTCTTCATCCTCAATCCTCAAACCTCAATCCTCAATATTCAATCATCAATCCTCGATCTTCAACCCTGAATCCTCAATCCTCAATACTCAGTCCTCAATCTTCAATCCTCAATACTCAATCTTCAATCCCCAATCCTCAATCCTCAATCCTCAATCCTCAATCTTCAATCCTCAACACTAATCTTCAATCCTCAATCCTCAATCCTCAATCCTCAATCCTCATACTTCAATCCTGAATACCCAATCCTCAATCTTCAATCCTCAATCCTCAATCCTCAATCCTAATTCCTCAATCCTCATTCTTCAATCCTCAATACCCAATCCTCAATTTCAATCCTCAATCCTCAATCTTCAATTATCAATACTCAATCTGCAATCCTCATTACTCAAACCTCAATCCTCAATCCTCATTCTGCAATCCTCAATACCCAATCCTCAATCTTCAATCCTCAATCACCAATCCTCAATCCTCAACCCTCAATCCTTAATCCTCAGTGCTCAAGCATCTATATTCAACCCTCAGACCTCGTCCTCAATCCACAACCCTCAATCCTCAGTCCTCAATATTCAATCATCAATATTCAATCTTCAATCCTCAATCCTCAATCCTCAATCCTCAATTCTCAATCCTCAATCTTCAATCCTCAATCCTCAATCCTCAAGCCTCAATCCTCAATCCTCAATCCTCAGTCCTCAAACCTCAATCCTCAACACTCAATTCTCAATCCTCAATCTTCAATCCTCAATCCTCAGTCCTCAATCCTCAATCCCCAATCCTCAATCCTCAGGCATCAATACTCAATCTTCAATACTCAATCGTCAATCCTCAATCCTCAATCCTCAATCCTCAACCCTCAATGCTCATTCCTCAAACCTCAATCCTCAACCCTCAGTCCTCATCCTCAATTCTCAACTCTCAATTCTCAATCCTCAATCCTCAATCCTCAATCTTCAATCCTCAATAATCAACCTCCAATCCTAGATCCTCAATCCCCAATCTTCAATCCTTAATCCTCAATCTTCAATCCTTAATTCTCAATCGTCAATCTTCAATCCTCAATACTCAATTCTGAATCCTCAATCTTCAATCCCCAATCCTCAATCCTCAATACTCAATCCTCAATCTTCAATCCTGAATACCCACTCCTCAACCTTCAATCCTCAATCCTCAATCCTCAATCCTAATTCCTCAATCCTCATTCTTCTATCATCAATACCCAATCCTGAATTTCAATCCTCAATCCTCAATCCTCAATTCTCAATCCTCAATCCTCAGTCCTCAGTCCTCAAAGCGCAATCCTCAACCCTCAGCCCTCATCCTTCATCCTCAATCCTCAATCCTCAATTCTCAATCCTCAATCTTCAATCCTCAATTCTCAATCCTCAATCCTCAACCCTCAATCCTCATTCCTCAAACCTCAATCCTCAACCCTCAGTTCTCATACTCAATTCTCAATCCTCAATCCTCAGTCCTCAGTCCTCAACCTTCAATCCTCAAACCTCAATCCTCAACCGTCAGTCCTCATTCTCCATCCTCAATCCTCAATCCTCAATCCTCAATCTTCAATCCCCAATACTCAATCTTCAATCCTCAATCCTCAATCCTCAATCCTCAATCCTCAATCCTCAGGCATCAATACTCAATCTGCAATACTCAATCCTCAATCCTCAATCCTCAACCCTCAATCCTCAACCCTCAATCCTCATTCCTCAAACCTCAATCCTCAATCCTCATTCCTCAATACCCAATCCTCAATCTTCAATCCTCAATCCTCAATCCTCAATTCTCAATCCTCAATCCTTAATCCTCAGACCTCAAACATCAATATTCAACCCTCAGTCCTCGTCCTCAATCCACAACCCTCAATCCTCAATCCTCAATATTCAATCCTCAATACTCAATCTTCAATCCTCAATCCTCAATCCACAATCCTCATTCTTCAATCCTCAATACCCAATCCTCAATCTTCAATACTCAATCCCCAATCCTCAATTCTCAGTCCTCAATCCTCAATCCCCAGACCTCAAACATCAATACTCAACCCTCAGTCCTCGTCCTCAATCCTCAACCCTCAATCCTCCATCCTCAATCTTCAGACCTCAGTCCTCAACAATCAGTCGTCAATTCTCAGTCCTCAATAGAATATCATCAATTCACACATTTCAATACTCAATACTCAATCTGCAATCTTCAAATCTCTATCCACAAACATCAATTCTCATCACTCAACCCTCAACACTCAGTCCCCAATCCGCAATCTTCAATCCTCAATCCTCAATCCACAATTCTCAATCCTCAAACCTCAATCCTCAACACTCAATTCTCAATCCTCAATCTTCAATCCTCAATTCTCAATCCTCAATCTTCAATCCTCAATACTCAATCCTCAATCTTCAATCCTCAATACTCAATCTTCAATCCTCAATCCTCAATACTCAATCCTCAATCTTCAATCCTCAATACTCAATCTTCAATCCTCAATCCTCAATCGTTAATCCTCAATCCTCAATCCTCAATCCTCAGGCATCAATACTCAATCTACAATATTCAATCCTCAATCCTTAGTCCTCAATCCACAATCCTCAACCTTCAATACTCAATACTCAATCTTCAATTCTCAATTCTCAATCCTCAATCCTCAATCCTCAATCCTCAAGATTCAATCCTCAATACCCAATCTTCAATCATCGTTCTCAATCCTCAATTCTCAGTCGTCAATCCTCAGTCATCAATCCTCAATCTTCAATACTCAATCGTCAATCCTTAGTCCTCAATCCGCAATCCTCAATCCTCGTTCCTCAAACCTCAATCCTCAATCCTCATTCCTCAATCCTCAATACCCAATCCTCAATCCTCAATCCTCAATCCTCAATCCTCAATCCTCAATATTCAATCACCAATACTCAATCTTCAATCCTCAATCTTCAATCCTCAATACTCAATCTTCAATCCTCATTCCTCAATCCTCAATCCTCAATCCTCAATTCCCAGACATCAATACTCAATCTACAATATTCAATCCTCAATCCTTAATCCTCAATCCAGAATCCTCAAACTTCAATACTCAATACTCAATCTTCAATCCTCAATCCTCAATCCTCAATCCTCAATCCTCAATCCTCGATATTCAATCCTCAATACTCAATCTTCAATCATCATCCTCAATCCTCAATTCTCAGTCGCCAATCCTCAGTCATCAATCCTCAATCCTCAATCCTCGTTCCTCAATCCTCAATCCTCAACCCTCAGTCTTCATCCTCAATCCTCAAACCTCAATCCTCAATATTCAATCATCAATCCTCGATCTTCAACCCTGAATCCTCAATCCTCAATACTCAGTCCTCAATCTTCAATCCTCAATACTCAATCTTCAATCCCCAATCCTCAATCCTCAATCCTCAATCCTCAATCTTCAATCCTCAACACTAATCTTCAATCCTCAATCCTCAATCCTCAATCCTCAATCCTCATACTTCAATCCTGAATACCCAATCCTCAATCTTCAATCCTCAATCCTCAATCCTCAATCCTAATTCCTCAATCCTCATTCTTCAATCCTCAATACCCAATCCTCAATTTCAATCCTCAATCCTCAATCTTCAATTATCAATACTCAATCTGCAATCCTCATTACTCAAACCTCAATCCTCAATCCTCATTCTGCAATCCTCAATACCCAATCCTCAATCTTCAATCCTCAATCACCAATCCTCAATCCTCAACCCTCAATCCTTAATCCTCAGTGCTCAAGCATCTATATTCAACCCTCAGACCTCGTCCTCAATCCACAACCCTCAATCCTCAGTCCTCAATATTCAATCATCAATATTCAATCTTCAATCCTCAATCCTCAATCCTCAATCCTCAATTCTCAATCCTCAATCTTCAATCCTCAATCCTCAATCCTCAAGCCTCAATCCTCAATCCTCAATCCTCAGTCCTCAAACCTCAATCCTCAACACTCAATTCTCAATCCTCAATCTTCAATCCTCAATCCTCAGTCCTCAATCCTCAATCCCCAATCCTCAATCCTCAGGCATCAATACTCAATCTTCAATACTCAATCGTCAATCCTCAATCCTCAATCCTCAATCCTCAACCCTCAATGCTCATTCCTCAAACCTCAATCCTCAACCCTCAGTCCTCATCCTCAATTCTCAACTCTCAATTCTCAATCCTCAATCCTCAATCCTCAATCTTCAATCCTCAATAATCAACCTCCAATCCTAGATCCTCAATCCCCAGTCTTCAATCCTTAATCCTCAATCTTCAATCCTTAATTCTCAATCGTCAATCTTCAACCCTCAATACTCAATCTTCAATCCTTAATCCTCAATTTACAATCCTTAATTCTCAATCGTCAATCTTCAATCCTCAATACTCAATCTTCAATCCTCAATCCTCAATCCTCAATCCTCAATCCTTAATCCTCAATCGTCAATCTTCAATCCTCAATACTCAATCTTCAATCCCCAATCCTCAATCCTCAATCCTCAATCCTCACTCTTCAATACTCAATACCCAATCCTCAATCTTCAATCCTCAATCCTCAATCCTCAATTCTCAATCCTCAATCCTCAGTCCTCTGTACTCAAAACTCAATCATCAATCCTCAATCTTCAATCCTCAATCCTCAATCCTCAATCATCAATACCCAATCCTCAATTTCAATCCTCAATCCTCAATCCTTAGTTCTCAATCCTCAATCCTCAGTCATCAGTCCTCAAACCGCAATCCTCAACCCTCAGCCCTCATCCTCCATCCTCAATCCTCAATCCTCAATCCTCAATCCTCAATCTTCAATCCTCAATTCTCAATCCTCAATCCTCAACCCTCAATCCTCATTCCTCAAACCTCAATCCTCAACCCTCAGTTCTCATACTCAATTCTCAATTCTCAATCCTCAATCCTCAATCCTCAATCCTCAATCCTCAATCCTCAATCTTCAATCCCCAATACTCAATCTTCAATCCTCAATCCTCAATCCTCAATCCTCAATCCTCAATCCTCAATCCTCAGGCATCAATACTCAATCTGCAATACTCAATCCTGAATCCTCAATCCTCAATCCTCAATCCTCAACCCTCAATCCTCATTCCTCAAACCTCAATCCTCAACCCTCAGTTCTCATACTCAATTCTCAATACTCAATCCTCAATCCTCAATCCTCAATCTTCAATCCTCAACAATCAATCTCCAATTCTAGATCCTCAATCCCCAATCTTCAACCCTTAATCCTCAATATTCAATCCCCAATCCCCAGTACTCAATCTTCAATCCTCAATGCTCAATCCTCAATCCTCAATCCTCAGTCCTCAGTCCTCAATCTTCAATCCTCAAACCTCAATCCTCAACCGTCAGTCCTCATTCTCCATCCTCAATCCTCAATCCTGAATCCTCAATCTTCAATCCCCAATACTCAAACTTCAATCCTCAATCCTCAATCCTCAATCCTCAATCCTCAATCCATAGGCATCAATACTCAATCTGCAATACTCAATCCTCAATCCTCAATCCTCAACCCTCAGTCCTCATCATCAATTCTCAATTCTCAATCCTCAATCCTCAATCCTCAACCTTCAATCCTCAATAGTCAATATCCGATCCTAGATCCTCAATCCTCAATCCTCAATCCTCAATCTTCAATCCCCAATACTCAATCTGCAATCCTCAATCCTCAAACCTCAATCCTCAATCCTCATTCCTCAATACCCAATCCTCAATCTTCAATCCTCAATCCTCAATCCTCAATGTTCAATCCGCAATACCCAATCCTCAATCTTCAATCCTCAATCCTCAATCCTCAGTCCTCAATTCTCAATACTCAGTCCTCAATTCTCAGTCCTCAAACCTCAATCCTGAATCCACAATCCTGCATCCTCAATCTTCAGACCTCAGTCCTCAACAATCAGTCGTCAATTCTCAGTCCTCAATAGAATATCATCAATTCACACATTTCAATACTCAATACTCAATCTGCAATCTTCAAATCTCTATCCACAAACATCAATTCTCATCACTCAACCCTCAACACTCAGTCCCCAATCCGCAATCTTCAATCCTCAATCCTCAATCCTCAATTCTCAATCCTCAAACCTCAATCCTCAACACTCAATTCTCAATCCTCAATCTTCAACCCTCAATCCTCAATCCTCAAACCCCAATCCTCAATCCTCAGGCATCAATACTCAATCTTCAATACTCAATCCTCAATCCTCAATCCTCAATCCTCAATCCTCAACCCTCAATCCTCATTCCTCAAACCTCAATCCTCAACCCTCGGTCCTCATCCTCAATTCTCAATTCTCAATTCTCAATCCTCAATCCTCAATCCTCAATCTTCAATACTCAGTAATCAACCTCCAATCCTAGATCCTCAATTCCCAATCTTCAATCCTTAATCCCCAATCTTCAATCCTTAATTCTCAATCGTCAATCTTCAATCCTCAATACTCAATCTTCAATCCTCAATCCTCAATCCTCAATCCTCAATCCTTAATCCTCAATCGTCAATCTTCAATCCTCACTACTCAATCTTCAATCCTCAATCCTCAATCCTCAATCCTCAATCCTCATTCTTCAATACTCAATACCCAATCCTCAATCTTCAATCCTCAATCCTCAGTCCTCAATTCTCAATCCTCAATCCTCAGTGCTCTGTCCTCAAACCTCAATCCTCTACCCTCAGCCCTCATCCTCCATCCTCAATCCTCAATCATCAATCCTCAATCTTATATCCTCAATATTCAATCTTCAATCCACAATCCTCAATCCTCAATCCTCAATCCTCAATCCTCAGTGATCAATACTCAATCTTCAATACTCAACCCTCAATCCTCAATCCTCAACCCTCAATCCTCAATCCTCAATCCTCAATCCTCAATGCCCATTTCCCAAACCTCAATCCTCAACCCTCAGCCCTCATCCTCAAATCTCAATTCTCAATCCTCAATCATCAATCCTCAATCTTCAACCCTCAATCCTCAATCCTCAATCCTCAGTACTCAATCCTCAATCCTCAACCTTCAATCCTCAATACTCAATCTTCAATCCTCAAACCTCAATCCTCAATCCTCAATCCTCAATCTTCATTCCTCAATCCTCAACCCTCAACTCTCAGCCCTCATCCTCAATCCTCAATCCTCAATCTTCAATCCTCAATCCTCAATGCTCAAGCCTCAATCCTCAATCCCTAATCCTCAGTCCTCAAACCTCAATCCTCAACACTCAATTCTCAATCCTCAATACTCATTCTTCAATCCTCAATCCTCAATCCTCAATCCTCAATCCTCATTCTTCAATACTCAATACCCAATCCTCAATCTTCAATCCTCAATCCTCAATCCTCAATCTTCATTCCTCAATCCTCAATCCTCAATCTTCAATCCTCAATACTCAATCTGCAATCCTCAATCCTCAAACCTCAATCCTCAATCCACATTCTTCAATCCTCAATGCCCAATCCTCAGTCTTCAATCCTCAATCCTCAATCCTCAATTCTCAACCCTCAATCCTCAATCCTCATACCTCAAACATCAATATTCAACCCTCAGTCCTCCTCCTCAATCCACAACCCTCAATCCTCAGTCCTCAATATTCAATCATCAATATTCAATCTTCAATCCTCAATCCTCAATCCTCAATCCTCAATTCTGAATCCTCAATCTTCAATCCCCAATCCTCAATCCTCAATACTCAATCCTCAATCTTCAATCCTGAATACCCACTCCTCAACCTTCAATCCTCAATCCTCAATCCTCAATCCTAATTCCTCAATCCTCATTCTTCAATCATCAATACCCAATCCTCAATTTCAATCCTCAATCCTCAATCCTCAATTCTCAATCCTCAATCCTCAGTCCTCAGTCCTCAAAGCGCAATCCTCAACCCTCAGCCCTCATCCTTCATCCTCAATCCTCAATCCTCAATTCTCAATCCTCAATCTTCAATCCTCAATTCTCAATCCTCAATCCTCAACCCTCAATCCTCATTCCTCAAACCTCAATCCTCAACCCTCAGTTCTCATACTCAATTCTCAATTCTCAATCCTCAATCCTCAATCCTCAATCTTCAATGCTCAATAATCAATCTCCAATTCTAGATCCTCAATCCCCAATCTTCAATCCTTAATCCTCAATATTCAATCCCCAATCCCCAGTACTCAATCTTCAATCCTCAATGCTCAATCCTCAATCCTCAATCCTCAGTCCTCAGTCCTCAACCTTCAATCCTCAAACCTCAATCCTCAACCGTCAGTCCTCATTCTCCATCCTCAATCCTCAATCCTCAATCCTCAATCTTCAATCCCCAATACTCAATCTTCAATCCTCAATCCTCAATCCTCAATCCTCAATCCTCAATCCTCAGGCATCAATACTCAATCTGCAATACTCAATCCTCAATCCTCAATCCTCAACCCTCAATCCTCAACCCTCAATCCTCAATATTCAATCCCCAATCCCCAGTACTCAATCTTCAATCCTCAATGCTCAATCCTCAATCCTCAATCCTCAATCTTCAATCCTCAATTCTCAATCCTCAATCCTCAACCCTCAATCCTCATTCCTCAAACCTCAATCCTCAACCCTCAGTTCTCATACTCAATTCTCAATACTCAATCCTCAATCCTCAATCCTCAATCTTCAATCCTCAATAATCAATCTCCAATTCTAGATCCTCAATCCCCAATCTTCAACCCTTAATCCTCAATATTCAATCCCCAATCCCCAGTACTCAATCTTCAATCCTCAATGCTCAATCCTCAATCCTCAATCCTCAGTCCTCAGTCCTCAATCTTCAATCCTCAAACCTCAATCCTCAACCGTCAGTCCTCATTCTCCATCCTCAATCCTCAATCCTGAATCCTCAATCTTCAATCCCCAATACTCAAACTTCAATCCTCAATCCTCAATCCTCAATCCTCAATCCTCAATCCTCAGGCATCAATACTCAATCTGCAATACCCAATCCTCAATCCTCAATCCTCAACCCTCAGTCCTCATCATCAATTCTCAATTCTCAATCCTCAACCCTCAATCCTCAATCCTCAATCCTCAGTGATCAATACTCAATCTTCAATACTCAACCCTCAATCCTCAATCCTCAATCCTCAATCCTCAATCCTCAACCCTCAATCCTCAATCTTCAATCCTCAATACTCAATCCTCAATACTCAATCCTCAATCTTCAATCCTGAATACCCACTCCTCAATCTTCAATCCTCAATCCTCAATCCTCAATCCTAATTCCTCAATCCTCATTCTTCAATCATCAATACCCAATCCACAATTTCAATCCTCAATCCTCAATCCTCAATTCTCAATCCTCAATCCTCAGTCCTCAGACCTCAAACCGCAGTCCTCAACACTCAGCCCTCATACTCCATTCTCAATCCTCAATCCTCAATCCCTAATCCTCAATCTTCAATCCTCAATTCTCAATCCTCAATCCTCAACCCTCAATCCTCATTCCTCAAACCTCAATCCTCAACCCTCAGTTCTCATACTCAATTCTCAATTCTCAATCCTCAATCCTCAATCCTCAATTTTCAATCCTCAATAATCAATCTCCAATTCTAGATCCTCAATCCCCAATCTTCAACCCTTAATCCTCAATATTCAATCCCCAATCCCCAGTACTCAATCTTCAATCCTCAATGCTCAATCCTCAATCCTCAATCCTCAGTCCTCAGTCCTCAATCTTCAATCCTCAAACCTCAATCCTCAACCGTCAGTCCTCATTCTCCATCCTCAATCCTCAGTCCTGAATCCTCAATCTTCAATCGCCAATACTCAAACTTCAATCCTCAATCCTCAATCCTCAATCCTCAATCCTCAATCCTCAGGCATCAATACTCAATCTGCAATACTCAATCCTCAATCCTCAACCCTCAGTCCTCATCATCAATTCTCAATTCTCAATCCTCAATCCTCAATCCTCAACCTTCAATCCTCAATAATCAATATCCGATCCTAGATCCTCAATCCTCAATCATCAATCCTCAGACTTCAATCCCCAATACTCAATCTGCAATCCTCAATCCTCAAACCTCAATCCTCAATCCTCATTCCTCAATACCCAATCCTCAATCTTCAATCCTCAATCCTCAATCCTCAATGTTCAATCCGCAATACCCAATCCACAATCTTCAATCCTCAATCCTCAATCCTCAGTCCTCAATTCTCAATACTCAGTCCTCAATTCTCAGTCCTCAAACCTCAATCCTGAATCCACAATCCTGCATCCTCAATCTTCAGACCTCAGTCCTCAACAATCAGTCGTCAATTCTCAGTCCTCAATAGAATATCATCAATTCACACATTTCAATACTCAATACTCAATCTGCAATCTTCAAATCTCTATCCACAAACATCAATTCTCATCACTCAACCCTCAACACTCAGTCCCCAATCCGCAATCTTCAATCCTCAATCCTCAATCCTCAATTCTCAATCCTCAAACCTCAATCCTCAACACTCAATTCTCAATCCTCAATCCTCAATCCTCAATCTTCAATACTCAGTAATCAACCTCCAATCCTAGATCCTCAATTCCCAATCTTCAATCCTTAATCCCCAATCTTCAATCCTTAATTCTCAATCGTCAATCTTCAATCCTCACTACTCAATCTTCAATCCTCAACCCTCAATCCTCAATCCTCAACCCTCAATCCTCAATCCTCAATCCTCAATCCTCAATGCCCATTTCCCAAACCTCAATCCTCAACCCTCAGCCCTCATCCTCAAATCTCAATTCTCAATCCTCAATCATCAATCCTCAATCTTCAACCCTCAATCCTCAATCCTCAATCCTCAGTACTCAATCCTCAATCCTCAACCTTCAATCCTCAATACTCAATCTTCAATCCTCAATTCTCAATTCTCAAATCTCAATCCTCAATCCTCAATCCTCAATCTTCAATCCTCAATAATCAACCTCCAATCCTAGATCCTCAATCCCCAATCTTGAATCCTTAATCCCCAATCTTCGATCCTCAATACTCAATCTTCAATCCTCAATCCTCAATCCTCAATCCTCAATCCTCATTCTTCAATACTCAATACCCAATCCTCAATCTTCAATCCTCAATCCTCAATCCTCAGTCCTCAATTCTCAATCCTCAATCCTCAGTCCTCTGTCCTCAAACCTCAATCCTCTACCCTCAGCCCTCATCCTCCATCCTCAATCCTCAATCATCAATCCTCAATCTTATATCCTCAATATTCAATCTTCAATCCTCAATCCTCAATCCTCAATCCTCAATCCTCAATCCTCAGTGATCAATACTCAATCTTCAATACTCAACCCTCAATCCTCAATCCTCAATCCTCAATCCTCAATCCTCAATCCTCAATCTTCAATCCTCAATACTCAATCCTCAATACTCAATCCTCAATCTTCAATCCTGAATACCCACTCCTCAATCTTCAATCCTCAATCCTCAATCCTCAATCCTAATTCCTCAATCCTCATTCTTCAATCATCAATACCCAATCCTCAATTTCAATCCTCGATCCTCAATCCTCAATTCTCAATCCTCAATCCTCAGTCCTCAGACCTCAAACCGCAATCCTCAACACTCAGCCCTCATCCTCCATTCTCAATCCTCAATCCTCAATCCTCAATCCTCAATCCTCAATCTTCATTCCTCAATTCTCAATCCTCAATCCTCAACCCTCAATCCTCATTCCTCAAACCTCAATCCTCAACCCTCAGTTCTCATACTCAATTCTTAATTCTCAATCCTCAATCCTCAATCCTCAATCTTCAATCCTCAATAATCAATCTCCAATTCTAGATCCTCAATCCCCAACCTTCAACCCTTAATCCTCAATATTCAATCCCCAATCCCCAGTACTCAATCTTCAATCCTCAATGCTCAATCCTCAATCCTCAATCCTCAGTCCTCAGTCCTCAATCTTCAATCCTCAAACCTCAATCCTCAACCGTCAGTCCTCATTCTCCATCCTCAATCCTCAATCCTGAATCCTCAATCTTCAATCCCCAATACTCAAACTTCAATCCTCAATCCTCAATCCTCAATCCTCAATCCTCAATCCTCAGGCATCAATACTCAATCTGCAATACTCAATCCTCAATCCTCAATCCTCAACCCTCAGTCCTCATCATCAATTCTCAATTCTCAATCCTCAATCCTCAATCCTCAATCCTCAATCCTCAGTGATCAATACTCAATCTTCAATACTCAACCCTCAATCCTCAATCCTCAATCCTCAATCCTCAATCCTCAATCCTCAATCCTCAATCCTCAATCTTCAATCCTCAATACTCAATCCTCAATACTCAATCCTCAATCTTCAATCCTGAATACCCACTCCTCAATCTTCAATCCTCAATCCTCAATCCTCAATCCTAATTCCTCAATCCTCATTCTTCAATCATCAATACCCAATCCTCAATTTCAATCCTCAATCCTCAATCCTCAATTCTCAATCCTCAATCCTCAGTCCTCAGACCTCAAACCGCAATCCTCAACACTCAGCCCTCATCCTCCATTCTCAATCCTCAATCCTCAATCCTCAATCCTCAATCTTCAATCCTCAATTCTCAATCCTCAATCCTCAACCCTCAATCCTCATTCCTCAAACCTCAATCCTCAACCCTCAGTTCTCATACTCAATTCTCAATTCTCAATCCTCAATCCTCAATCCTCAATCTTCAATCCTCAATAATCAATCTCCAATTCTAGATCCTCAATCCCCAATCTTCAACCCTTAATCCTCAATATTCAATCCCCAATCCCCAGTACTCAATCTTCAATCCTCAATGTTCAATCCTCAATCCTCAATCCTCAGTCCTCAGTCCTCAATCTTCAATCCTCAAACCTCAATCCTCAACCGTCAGTCCTCATTCTCCATCCTCAATCCTCAATCCTGAATCCTCAATCTTCAATCCCCAATACTCAAACTTCAATCCTCAATCCTCAATCCTCAATCCTCAATCCTCAATCCTCAGGCATCAATACTCAATCTGCAATACTCAATCCTCAATCCTCAATCCTCAACCCTCAGTCCTCATCATCAATTCTCAATTCTCAATCCTCAATCCTCAATCCTCAACCTTCAATCCTCAATAGTCAATATCCGATCCTAGATCCTCAATCCTCAATCCTCAATCCTCAATCTTCAATCCCCAATACTCAATCTGCAATCCTCAATCCTCAAACCTCAATCCTCAATCCTCATTCCTCAATACCCAATCCTCAATCTTCAATCCTCAATCCTCAATCCTCAATGTTCAATCCGCAATACCCAATCCTCAATCTTCAATCCTCAATCCTCAATCCTCAGTCCTCAATTCTCAATACTCAGTCCTCAATTCTCAGTCCTCAAACCTCAATCCTGAATCCACAATCCTGCATCCTCAATCTTCAGACCTCAGTCCTCAACAATCAGTCGTCAATTCTCAGTCCTCAATAGAATATCATCAATTCACACATTTCAATACTCAATACTCAATCTGCAATCTTCAAATCTCTATCCACAAACATCAATTCTCATCACTCAACCCTCAACACTCAGTCCCCAATCCGCAATCTTCAATCCTCAATCCTCAATCCTCAATTCTCAATCCTCAAACCTCAATCCTCAACACTCAATTCTCAATCCTCAATCTTCAACCCTCAATCCTCAATCCTCAAACCCCAATCCTCAATCCTCAGGCATCAATACTCAATCTTCAATACTCAATCCTCAATCCTCAATCCTCAATCCTCAATCCTCAACCCTCAATCCTCATTCCTCAAACCACAATCCTCAACCCTCGGTCCTCATCCTCAATTCTCAATTCTCAATTCTCAATCCTCAATCCTCAATCCTCAATCTTCAATACTCAGTAATCAACCTCCAATCCTAGATCCTCAATTCCCAATCTTCAATCCTTAATCCCCAATCTTCAATCCTTAATTCTCAATCGTCAATCTTCAATCCTCAATACTCAATCTTCAATCCTCAATCCTCAATCCTCAATCCTCAATCCTTAATCCTCAATCGTCAATCTTCAATCCTCACTACTCAATCTTCAATCCTCAATCCTCAATCCTCAATCCTCATTCTTCAATACTCAATACCCAATCCTCAATCTTCAATCCTCAATCCTCAATCCTCAATTCTCAATCCTCAATCCTCAGTGCTCTGTCCTCAAACCTCAATCCTCTACCCTCAGCCCTCATCCTCCATCCTCAATCCTCAATCATCAATCCTCAATCTTATATCCTCAATATTCAATCTTCAATCCACAATCCTCAATCCTCAATCCTCAATCCTCAATCCTCAGTGATCAATACTCAATCTTCAATACTCAACCCTCAATCCTCAATCCTCAACCCTCAATCCTCAATCCTCAATCCTCAATCCTCAATGCCCATTTCCCAAACCTCAATCCTCAACCCTCAGCCCTCATCCTCAAATCTCAATTCTCAATCCTCAATCATCAATCCTCAATCTTCAACCCTCAATCCTCAATCCTCAATCCTCAGTACTCAATCCTCAATCCTCAACCTTCAATCCTCAATACTCAATCTTCAATCCTCAATCCTCAATCCTCAATCCTCAATCCTCAATCTTCATTCCTCAATCCTCAACCCTCAACTCTCAGCCCTCATCCTCAATCCTCAATCCTCAATCTTCAATCCTCAATCCTCAATGCTCAAGCCTCAATCCTCAATCCCTAATCCTCAGTCCTCAAACCTCAATCCTCAACACTCAATTCTCAATCCTCAATACTCATTCTTCAATCCTCAATCCTCAATCCTCAATCCTCAATCCTCATTCTTCAATACTCAATACCCAATCCTCAATCTTCAATCCTCAATCCTCAATCCTCAATCTTCATTCCTCAATCCTCAATCCTCAATCTTCAATCCTCAATACTCAATCTGCAATCCTCAATCCTCAAACCTCAATCCTCAATCCACATTCTTCAATCCTCAATGCCCAATCCTCAATCTTCAATCCTCAATCCTCAATCCTCAATTCTCAACCCTCAATCCTCAATCCTCATACCTCAAACATCAATATTCAACCCTCAGTCCTCCTCCTCAATCCACAACCCTCAATCCTCAGTCCTCAATATTCAATCATCAATATTCAATCTTCAATCCTCAATCCTCAATCCTCAATCCTCAATTCTGAATCCTCAATCTTCAATCCCCAATCCTCAATCCTCAATACTCAATCCTCAATCTTCAATCCTGAATACCCACTCCTCAACCTTCAATCCTCAATCCTCAATCCTCAATCCTAATTCCTCAATCCTCATTCTTCAATCATCAATACCCAATCCTGAATTTCAATCCTCAATCCTCAATCCTCAATTCTCAATCCTCAATCCTCAGTCCTCAGTCCTCAAAGCGCAATCCTCAACCCTCAGCCCTCATCCTTCATCCTCAATCCTCAATCCTCAATTCTCAATCCTCAATCTTCAATCCTCAATTCTCAATCCTCAATCCTCAACCCTCAATCCTCATTCCTCAAACCTCAATCCTCAACCCTCAGTTCTCATACTCAATTCTCAATCCTCAATCCTCAGTCCTCAGTCCTCAACCTTCAATCCTCAAACCTCAATCCTCAACCGTCAGTCCTCATTCTCCATCCTCAATCCTCAATCCTCAATCCTCAATCTTCAATCCCCAATACTCAATCTTCAATCCTCAATCCTCAATCCTCAATCCTCAATCCTCAATCCTCAGGCATCAATACTCAATCTGCAATACTCAATCCTCAATCCTCAATCCTCAATCCTTAATCCTCAATCGTCAATCTTCAATCCTCACTACTCAATCTTCAATCCTCGATCCTCAATCCTCAATCCTCAATCCTCATTCTTCAATACTCAATACCCAATCCTCAATCTTCAATCCTCAATCCTCAATCCTCAATTCTCAATTCTCAATCCTCAGTGCTCTGTCCTCAAACCTCAATCCTCTACCCTCAGCCCTCATCCTCCATCCTCAATCCTCAATCATCAATCCTCAATCTTATATCCTCAATATTCAATCTTCAATCCACAATCCTCAATCCTCAATCCTCAATCCTCAATCCTCAGTGATCAATACTCAATCTTCAATACTCAACCCTCAATCCTCAATCCTCAACCCTCAATCCTCAATCCTCAATCCTCAATCCTCAATGCCCATTTCCCAAACCTCAATCCTCAACCCTCAGCCCTCATCCTCAAATCTCAATTCTCAATCCTCAATCATCAATCCTCAATCTTCAACCCTCAATCCTCAATCCTCAATCCTCAGTACTCAATCCTCAATCCTCAACCTTCAATCCTCAATACTCAATCTTCAATCCTCAATCCTCAATCCTCAATCCTCAATCCTCAATCTTCATTCCTCAATCCTCAACCCTCAACTCTCAGCCCTCATCCTCAATCCTCAATCCTCAATCTTCAATCCTCAATCCTCAATGCTCAAGCCTCAATCCTCAATCCCTAATCCTCAGTCCTCAAACCTCAATCCTCAACACTCAATTCTCAATCCTCAATACTCATTCTTCAATCCTCAATCCTCAATCCTCAATCCTCAATCCTCATTCTTCAATACTCAATACCCAATCCTCAATCTTCAATCCTCAATCCTCAATCCTCAATCTTCATTCCTCAATCCTCAATCCTCAATCTTCAATCCTCAATACTCAATCTGCAATCCTCAATCCTCAAACCTCAATCCTCAATCCACATTCTTCAATCCTCAATGCCCAATCCTCAATCTTCAATCCTCAATCCTCAATCCTCAATTCTCAACCCTCAATCCTCAATCCTCATACCTCAAACATCAATATTCAACCCTCAGTCCTCCTCCTCAATCCACAACCCTCAATCCTCAGTCCTCAATATTCAATCATCAATATTCAATCTTCAATCCTCAATCCTCAATCCTCAATCCTCAATTCTGAATCCTCAATCTTCAATCCCCAATCCTCAATCCTCAATACTCAATCCTCAATCTTCAATCCTGAATACCCACTCCTCAACCTTCAATCCTCAATCCTCAATCCTCAATCCTAATTCCTCAATCCTCATTCTTCAATCATCAATACCCAATCCTGAATTTCAATCCTCAATCCTCAATCCTCAATTCTCAATCCTCAATCCTCAGTCCTCAGTCCTCAAAGCGCAATCCTCAACCCTCAGCCCTCATCCTTCATCCTCAATCCTCAATCCTCAATTCTCAATCCTCAATCTTCAATCCTCAATTCTCAATCCTCAATCCTCAACCCTCAATCCTCATTCCTCAAACCTCAATCCTCAACCCTCAGTTCTCATACTCAATTCTCAATCCTCAATCCTCAGTCCTCAGTCCTCAACCTTCAATCCTCAAACCTCAATCCTCAACCGTCAGTCCTCATTCTCCATCCTCAATCCTCAATCCTCAATCCTCAATCTTCAATCCCCAATACTCAATCTTCAATCCTCAATCCTCAATCCTCAATCCTCAATCCTCAATCCTCAATCCTCAGGCATCAATACTCAATCTGCAATACTCAATCCTCAATCCTCAATCCTCAACCCTCAATCCTCAACCCTCAATACTCATTCCTCAAACCTCAATCCTCAATCCTCATTCCTCAATACCCAATCCTCAATCTTCAATCCTCAATCCTCAATCCTCAATTCTCAATCCTCAATCCTTAATCCTCAGACCTCAAACATCAATATTCAACCCTCAGTCCTCGTCCTCAATCCACAACCCTCAATCCTCAATCCTCAATATTCAATCCTCAATACTCAATCTTCAATCCTCAATCCTCAATCCACAATCCTCATTCTTCAATCCTCAATACCCAATCCTCAATCTTCAATACTCAATCCCCAATCCTCAATTCTCAGTCCTCAATCCTCAATCCCCAGACCTCAAACATCAATACTCAACCCTCAGTCCTCGTCCTCAATCCTCAACCCTCAATCCTCCATCCTCAATCTTCAGACCTCAGTCCTCAACAATCAGTCGTCAATTCTCAGTCCTCAATAGAATATCATCAATTCACACATTTCAATACTCAATACTCAATCTGCAATCTTCAAATCTCTATCCACAAACATCAATTCTCATCACTCAACCCTCAACACTCAGTCCCCAATCCGCAATCTTCAATCCTCAATCCTCAATCCTCAATTCTCAATCCTCAAACCTCAATCCTCAACACTCAATTCTCAATCCTCAATCTTCAATCCTCAATTCTCAATCCTCAATCTTCAATCCTCAATCCTCAATCCTCAATACTCAATCCTCAATCTTCAATCCTCAATACTCAATCTTCAATCCTCAATCCTCAATACTCAATCCTCAATCTTGAATCCTCAATACTCAATCTTCAATCCTCAATCCTCAATCGTTAATCCTCAATCCTCAATCCTCAATCCTCAGGCATCAATACTCAATCTACAATATTCAATCCTCAATCCTTAATCCTCAATCCACAATCCTCAACCTTCAATACTCAATACTCAATCTTCAATTCTCAATTCTCAATCCTCAATCCTCAATCCTCAATCCTCAAGATTCAATCCTCAATACCCAATCTTCAATCATCGTTCTCAATCCTCAATTCTCAGTCGTCAATCCTCAGTCGTCAATCCTCAATCTTCAATACTCAATCGTCAATCCTTAGTCCTCAATCCGCAATCTTCAATCCTCGTTCCTCAAACCTCAATCCTCAATCCTCATTCCTCAATCCTCAATACCCAATCCTCAATCCTCAATCCTCAATCCTCAATCCTCAATCCTCAATATTCAATCATCAATACTCAATCTTCAATCCTCAATCTTCAATCCTCAATACTCAACCTTCAATCCTCATTCCTCAATCCTCAATCCTCAATCCTCAATTCCCAGACATCAATACTCAATCTACAATATTCAATCCTCAATCCTTAATCCTCAATCCAGAATCCTCAAACTTCAATACTCAATACTCAATCTTCAATCCTCAATCCTCAATCCTCAATCCTCAATCCTCAATCCTCGATATTCAATCCTCAATACTCAATCTTCAATCATCATCCTCAATCCTCAATTCTCAGTCGCCAATCCTCAGTCATCAATCCTCAATCCTCAATCCTCGTTCCTCAATCCTCAATCCTCAACCCTCAGTCTTCATCCTCAATCCTCAAACCTCAATCCTCAATATTCAATCATCAATCCTCGATCTTCAACCCTGAATCCTCAATCCTCAATACTCAGTCCTCAATCTTCAATCCTCAATACTCAATCTTCAATCCCCAATCCTCAATCCTCAATCCTCAATCCTCAATCTTCAATCCTCAACACTAATCTTCAATCCTCAATCCTCAATCCTCAATCCTCAATCCTCATACTTCAATCCTGAATACCCAATCCTCAATCTTCAATCCTCAATCCTCAATCCTCAATCCTAATTCCTCAATCCTCATTCTTCAATCCTCAATACCCAATCCTCAATTTCAATCCTCAATCCTCAATCTTCAATTATCAATACTCAATCTGCAATCCTCATTACTCAAACCTCAATCCTCAATCCTCATTCTGCAATCCTCAATACCCAATCCTCAATCTTCAATCCTCAATCACCAATCCTCAATCCTCAACCCTCAATCCTTAATCCTCAGTGCTCAAGCATCTATATTCAACCCTCAGACCTCGTCCTCAATCCACAACCCTCAATCCTCAGTCCTCAATATTCAATCATCAATATTCAATCTTCAATCCTCAATCCTCAATCCTCAATCCTCAATTCTCAATCCTCAATCTTCAATCCTCAATCCTCAATCCTCAATACTCAATCCTCAATCTTCAATCCTCAATACCCACTCCTCAATCTTCAATCCTCAATCCTCAATCCTGAATCCTAATTCCTCAATCCTCATTCTTCAATCCTCAATACCCAATCCTCAATTTCAATCCTCAATCCTCAATCCTCAATTCTCAATCCTCAATCCTCAGTCCTCAGTCCTCAAACCGCAATCCTCAACCCTCAGCCCCCATCCTCCATCCTCAATCCTCAATCCTCAATCCTCAACCTTCAATCCTCAATTCTCAGTCTTCAATCCTCGATCCTGAATCATCAATCCACAATCCTCAATCCTCAGGCATCAATACTCAATCTTCAATACTCAATCCTCAATCCTCAATCCTCAGTCCACAATCCCCAATCCTCAACCCTCAAACCTCAATGCTCAACCGTCAGTCCTCGTCCTCAATCCTCAATATTCAATCATCAATACTCAATCTTCAATCCTCAATCCTCAAACCTCAATCCTCAATCCTCATTCTTCAATCCTAAATACCCAATCCTCAATTTCCAATCCTCAATCCTCAATCCTCAATTCTCAATCCTCAATCCTTAATCCTCAGAACTCAAACATCAATATTCAACCCTCAGTCCTCGTCCTCAATCCACAACCCTCAATCCTCAGTCCTCAATATTCAATCATCAATATTCAATCTTCAATCCTCAATCCTCAATCCTCAATCCTCAATCCTCAATCCTCAATCGTCAACCCTGAATTCTCAATCCTCAATACTCAGTCCTCAATCTTCAATCCTCAACACTCTGTCTTCAATCCTTAATCCTCAATCCTCAATCCTCAATCCTCAATCTTCAATCCTCAACACACAATCTTCAATCCTCAATCCTCAATCCTCAATCCTCAATCCTCTTTCTTCAATCCTCAATACCCAATCCTCAATCTTCAATCATCAATCCTCAATCCTCATTTCTCAATCCTCAATCCTCAACCCTCAGCCCTCATCCTCCATCCTCAGTACTCAATCCTCTATCCTCAATCTTCAATCCTCAATACCCAATCTTCAATCCTCATTCCTCAATCCTCAATCCTCAATCCTCAATATTCAATCATCAATACTCAATCTTCAATCCTCAATCTTCAATCCTCAATACTCAATCTGCAATCCTCAATCCTCAAACCTCAATCCTCAATCCTCATTCCTCAATCCTCAATACCCAATCCTCAATCCTCAATCCTCAATCCTCAATCCTCAATCCTCAATATTCAATCATCAATACTCAATCTTCAATCCTCAATCTTCAATCCTCAATACTCAATCTTCAATCCTCAATCCTCAATCCTCAATCCTCAATCCTCAATCCTCAATCCTCGATATTCAATCCTCAATACTCAATCTTCAATCATCATCCTCAATCCTCAATTCTCAGTCGCCAATCCTCAGTCATCAATCCTCAATCTTCAATACTCAATCGTCAATCCTTAGTCCTCAATCCTCAATCCTCAATCCTCGTTCCTCAAACCTCAATCCTCAACCCTCAGTCTTCATCCTCAATCCTCAAACCTCAATCCTCAATCCTCAATATTCAATCATCAATACTCAATCTTCAATCCTCAATCCTCAAACCTCAATCCTCAATCCTCATTCTTCAATCCTAAATACCCAATCCTTAATCTTCAATCCTCAATCCTCAATCCTCATTTCTCAATCCTCAATTCTTAATCCTCAGACCTCAAACATCAATATTCAATCCTCAGTCCTCGTCCTCAATCCACAACCCTCAATCCTCAGTCCTCAATATTCAATCATCATAATTCAATCTTCAATACTCAATCCTCAATCCTCAATCCTCAATCCTCAATCCTCAATCTTCAACCCTGAATCCTCAATCCTCAATACTCAATCCTCAATCGTCAATCCTCAATACTCAATCTTCAATCCTCAATCCTCAATCCTCAATCCTCAATCCTCAATCTTCAATCCTCAACACTCAATCTTCAATACTCATTCCTCAATCCTCAATCCTCAGTCCACAATCCCCAACCCTCAATCCTCAAACCTCAATGCTCAACCGTCAGTCCTCGTCGTCAATCCTCAATCTTCAATCCTCAATACTCAATCTTCAATCCTCAATCCTCAATCGTTAATCCTCAATCCTCAATCCTCAATCCTCAGGCATCAATACTCAATCTACAATATTCAATCCTCAATCCTTAATCCTCAATCCACAATCCTCAACCTTCAATACTCAATACTCAATCTTCAATTCTCAATTCTCAATCCTCAATCCTCAATCCTCAATCCTCAAGATTCAATCCTCAATACCCAATCGTCAATCATCGTTCTCAATCCTCAATTCTCAGTCGTCAATCCTCAGTCATCAATCCTCAATCTTCAATACTCAATCGTCAATCCTTAGTCCTCAATCCGCAATCCTCAATCATCGTTCCTCAAACCTCAATCCTCAATCCTCATTCCTCAATCCTCAATACCCAATCCTCAATCCTCAATCCTCAATCCTCAATCCTCAATCCTCAATATTCAATCATCAATACTCAATCTTCAATCCTCAATCTTCAATCCTCAATACTCAATCTTCAATCCTCATTCCTCAATCCTCAATCCTCAATCCTCAATTCCCAGACATCAATACTCAATCTACAATATTCAATCCTCAATCCTTAATCCTCAATCCAGAATCCTCAAACTTCAATACTCAATACTCAATCTTCAATCCTCAATCCTCAATCCTCAATCCTCAATCCTCAATCCTCGATATTCAATCCTCAATACTCAATCTTCAATCATCATCCTCAATCCTCAATTCTCAGTCGCCAATCCTCAGTCATCAATCCTCAATCCTCAATCCTCGTTCCTCAATCCTCAATCCTCAACCCTCAGTCTTCATCCTCAATCCTCAAACCTCAATCCTCAATATTCAATCATCAATCCTCGATCTTCAACCCTGAATCCTCAATCCTCAATACTCAGTCCTCAATCTTCAATCCTCAATACTCAATCTTCAATCCCCAATCCTCAATCCTCAATCCTCAATCCTCAATCTTCAATCCTCAACACTAATCTTCAATCCTCAATCCTCAATCCTCAATCCTCAATCCTCATACTTCAATCCTGAATACCCAATCCTCAATCTTCAATCCTCAATCCTCAATCCTCAATCCTAATTCCTCAATCCTCATTCTTCAATCCTCAATACCCAATCCTCAATTTCAATCCTCAATCCTCAATCTTCAATTATCAATACTCAATCTGCAATCCTCATTACTCAAACCTCAATCCTTAATCCTCAGTGCTCAAGCATCTATATTCAACCCTCAGACCTCGTCCTCAATCCACAACCCTCAATCCTCAGTCCTCAATATTCAATCATCAATATTCAATCTTCAATCCTCAATCCTCAATCCTCAATCCTCAATTCTCAATCCTCAATCTTCAATCCTCAATCCTCAATCCTCAATACTCAATCCTCAATCTTCAATCCTCAATACCCACTCCTCAATCTTCAATCCTCAATCCTCAATCCTGAATCCTAATTCCTCAATCCTCATTCTTCAATCCTCAATACCCAATCCTCAATTTCAATCCTCAATCCTCAATCCTCAATTCTCAATCCTCAATCCTCAGTCCTCAGTCCTCAAACCGCAATCCTCAACCCTCAGCCCCCATCCTCCATCCTCAATCCTCAATCCTCAATCCTCAACCTTCAATCCTCAATTCTCAGTCTTCAATCCTCGATCCTGAATCATCAATCCACAATCCTCAATCCTCAGGCATCAATACTCAATCTTCAATACTCAATCCTCAATCCTCAATCCTCAGTCCACAATCCCCAATCGTCAACCCTCAAACCTCAATGCTCAACCGTCAGTCCTCGTCCTCAATCCTCAATCTTCAATCCTCAACACACAATCTTCAATCCTCAATCCTCAATCCTCAATCCTCAATCCTCATTCTTCAATCCTCAATACCCAATCCTCAATCTTCAACCCTCAACCCTCAATCCTCAATCCTAATTCCTCAATCCTCTTTCTTCAATCCTCAATACCCAATCCTCAATCCTCAATCATCAATCCTCAATCCTCATTTCTCAATCCTCAATCCTCAACCCTCAGCCCTCATCCTCCATCCTCAGTACTCAATCCTCTATCCTCAATCTTCAATCTTCAATCCTCAATACCCAATCTTCAATCCTCATTCCTCAATCCTCAATCCTCAATCCTCAATATTCAATCATCAATACTCAATCTTCAATCCTCAATCTTCAATCCTCAATACTCAATCTGCAATCCTCAATCCTCAAACCTCAATCCTCAATCCTCATTCCTCAATCCTCAATACCCAATCCTCAATCCTCAATCCTCAATCCTCAATCCTCAATCCTCAATATTCAATCATCAATACTCAATCTTCAATCCTCAATCTTCAATCCTCAATACTCAATCTTCAATCCTCAATCCTCAATCCTCAATCCTCAATCCTCAATCCTCAATCCTCGATATTCAATCCTCAATACTCAATCTTCAATCATCATCCTCAATCCTCAATTCTCAGTCGCCAATCCTCAGTCATCAATCCTCAATCTTCAATACTCAATCGTCAATCCTTAGTCCTCAATCCTCAATCCTCAATCCTCGTTCCTCAAACCTCAATCCTCAACCCTCAGTCTTCATCCTCAATCCTCAAACCTCAATCCTCAATCCTCAATATTCAATCATCAATACTCAATCTTCAATCCTCAATCCTCAAACCTCAATCCTCAATCCTCATTCTTCAATCCTAAATACCCAATCCTTAATCTTCAATCCTCAATCCTCAATCCTCATTTCTCAATCCTCAATTCTTAATCCTCAGACCTCAAACATCAATATTCAATCCTCAGTCCTCGTCCTCAATCCACAACCCTCAATCCTCAGTCCTCAATATTCAATCATCATAATTCAATCTTCAATACTCAATCCTCAATCCTCAATCCTCAATCCTCAATCCTCAATCTTCAACCCTGAATCCTCAATCCTCAATACTCAATCCTCAATCTTCAATCCTCAATACGCAATCTTCAATCCTCAATCCTCAATCCTCAATCCTCAATCCTCAATCTTCAATCCTCAACACTCAATCTTCAATACTCATTCCTCAATCCTCAATCCTCAGTCCACAATCCCCAATCCTCAATCCTCAAACCTCAATGCTCAACCGTCAGTCCTCGTCCTCAATCCTCAATATTCAATCATCAATACTCAATCTTCAATCCTCAATCCTCAAACCTCAATCCTCAATCCTCATTCTTCAATCCTAAATACCCAATCCTCAATTTGCAATCCTCAATCCTGAATCCTCAATTCTCAATCCTCAATCCTTAATCCTCAGAACTCAAACATCAATATTCAACCCTCAGTCCTCGTCCTCAATCCACAACCTTCAATCCTCAGTCCTGAATATTCAATCATCAATATTCAATCTTCAATCCTCAATCCTCAATCCTCAATCCTCAATCCTCAATCCTCAATCTTCAACCCTGAATCCTCAATCCTCAATACTCAGTCCTCAATCTTCAATCCTCAACACTCTGTCTTCAATCCTTAATCCTCAATCCTCAATCCTCAATCCTCAATCTTCAATCCTCAACACACAATCTTCAATCCTCAATCCTCAATCCTCAATCCTCAATCCCCATTCTTCAATCCTCAATACCCAATCCTCAATCTTCAACCCTCAATCCTCAATCCTCAATCCTAATTCCTCAATCCTCTTTCTTCAATCCTCAATACCCAATCCTCAATTTCAATCCTCAATCCTCAATCCTCATTTCTCAATCCTCAATCCTCAACCCTCAGCCCTCATCCTCCATCCTCAGTACTCAATCCTCTATCCTCAATCTTCAATCCTCAATACCCAATCTTCAATCCTCATTCCTCAATCCTCAATCCTCAATCCTCAATCTTCAATCCTCAATACTCAATCTGCAATCCTCAATCCTCAAACCTCAATCCTCAATCCTCATTCCTCAATCCGCAATACCCAATCCTCAATCCTCAGTCCTCAATCCTCAATCCTCAATCCTCAATATTCAATCATCAATACTCAATCTTCAATCCTCAATCTTCAATCCTCAATACTCAATCTTCAATCCTCAATCCTCAATCCTCAATCCTCAATCCTCAATTCCCAGACATCAATACTCAATCTACAATATTCAATCCTCAATCCTTAATACTCAATCCAGAATACTCAACCTTCAATACTCAATACTCAATCTTCAATCCTCAATCCTCAATCCTCAATCCTCAATCCTCAATCCTCGATATTCAATCCTCAATACTCAATCTTCAATCATCATCCTCAATCCTCAATTCTCAGTCGCCAATCCTCAGTCATCAATCCTCAATCTTCAATACTCAATCGTCAATCCTTAGTCCTCAATCCTCAATCCTCAATCCTCATTCTTCAATCATCAATACCCAATCCTCAATTTCAATCCTCAATCCTCAATCCTCAATTCTCAATCCTCAATCCTCAGTCCTCAGTCCTCAAACCGCAATCCTCAACCCTCAGCCCTCATCCTCCATCCTCAATCCTCAATCCTCAATCCTCAATCCTCAATCTTCAATCCTCAATTCTCACTCCTCAATCCTCAACCCTCAATCCTCATTCCTCAAACCTCAATCGTCAACCCTCAGTTCTCATACTCAATTCTCAATTCTCAATCCTCAATCCTCAATCCTCAATCTTCAATCCTCAATAATCAATCTCCAATTCTAGATCCTCAATCCCCAATCTTCAATCCTTAATCCTCAATATTCAATGCCCAATGCCCAGTACTCAATCTTCAATCCTCAATGCTCAATCCTCAATCCTCAATCCTCAGTCCTCAGTAATCAATCTTCAATCCTCAAACCTCAATCCTCAACCGTCAGTCCTCATTCTCCATCCTCAATCCTCAATCCTCAATCCTCAATCTTCAATCCCCAATACTCAATCTTCAATCCTCAATCCTTAATCCTCAATCCTCAATCCTCAATCCTGAATCCACAATCCTCAATCTTCAATCCTCAATAATCAATCTCCAATTCTAGATCCTCAATCCCCAATCTTCAATCCTTAATCCTCAATATTCAATGCCCAATCCCCAGTACTCAATCTTCAATCCTCAATGCTCAATCCTCAATCCTCAATCCTCAGTCCTCAGTAATCAATCCTCATTCCTCAAACCTCAATCCTCAACCCTCAGTCCTCATCCTCAATTCTCAATTCTCAATCCTCAATCCTCAATCCTCAATCTTCAATCCTCAATTCTCACTCCTCAATCCTCAACCCTCAATCCTCATTCCTCAAACCTCAATCGTCAACCCTCAGTTCTCATACTCAATTCTCAATTCTCAATCCTCAATCCTCAATCCTCAATCCTCAGTCCTCAATCCTCAATCCTCAATCCTCAATATTCAATCATCAATACTCAATCTTCAATCCTCAATCTTCAATCCTCAATACTCAATCTTCAATCCTCAATCCTCAATCCTCAATCCTCAATCCTCAATTCCCAGACATCAATACTCAATCTACAATATTCAATCCTCAATCCTTAATACTCAATCCAGAATACTCAACCTTCAATACTCAATACTCAATCTTCAATCCTCAATCCTCAATCCTCAATCCTCAATCCTCAATCCTCGATATTCAATCCTCAATACTCAATCTTCAATCATCATCCTCAATCCTCAATTCTCAGTCGCCAATCCTCAGTCATCAATCCTCAATCTTCAATACTCAATCGTCAATCCTTAGTCCTCAATCCTCAATCCTCAATCCTCATTCTTCAATCATCAATACCCAATCCTCAATTTCAATCCTCAATCCTCAATCCTCAATTCTCAATCCTCAATCCTCAGTCCTCAGTCCTCAAACCGCAATCCTCAACCCTCAGCCCTCATCCTCCATCCTCAATCCTCAATCCTCAATCCTCAATCCTCAATCTTCAATCCTCAATTCTCACTCCTCAATCCTCAACCCTCAATCCTCATTCCTCAAACCTCAATCGTCAACCCTCAGTTCTCATACTCAATTCTCAATTCTCAATCCTCAATCCTCAATCCTCAATCTTCAATCCTCAATAATCAATCTCCAATTCTAGATCCTCAATCCCCAATCTTCAATCCTTAATCCTCAATATTCAATGCCCAATGCCCAGTACTCAATCTTCAATCCTCAATGCTCAATCCTCAATCCTCAATCCTCAGTCCTCAGTAATCAATCTTCAATCCTCAAACCTCAATCCTCAACCGTCAGTCCTCATTCTCCATCCTCAATCCTCAATCCTCAATCCTCAATCTTCAATCCCCAATACTCAATCTTCAATCCTCAATCCTTAATCCTCAATCCTCAATCCTCAATCCTGAATCCACAATCCTCAATCTTCAATCCTCAATAATCAATCTCCAATTCTAGATCCTCAATCCCCAATCTTCAATCCTTAATCCTCAATATTCAATGCCCAATCCCCAGTACTCAATCTTCAATCCTCAATGCTCAATCCTCAATCCTCAATCCTCAGTCCTCAGTAATCAATCCTCATTCCTCAAACCTCAATCCTCAACCCTCAGTCCTCATCCTCAATTCTCAATTCTCAATCCTCAATCCTCAATCCTCAATCTTCAATCCTCAATTCTCACTCCTCAATCCTCAACCCTCAATCCTCATTCCTCAAACCTCAATCGTCAACCCTCAGTTCTCATACTCAATTCTCAATTCTCAATCCTCAATCCTCAATCCTCAATCATCAATCCTCAATAATCAATCTCCAATTCTAGATCCTCAATCCCCAATCTTCAATCCTTAATCCTCAATATTCAATGCCCAATCCCCAGTACTCAATCTTCAATCCTCAATGCTCAATCCTCAATGCTCAATCCTCAGTCCTCAGTAATCAATCTTCAATCCTCAAACCTCAATCCTCAACCGTCAGTCCTCATTCTCCATCCTCAATCCTCAATCCTCAATCCTCAATCTTCAATCCCCAGTACTCAATCTTCAATCCTCAATGCTCAATCCTCAATCCTCAATCCTCAGTCCTCAGTAATCAATCTTCAATCCTCAAACCTCAATCCTCAACCGTCAGTCCTCATTCTCCATCCTCAATCCTCAATCCTCAATCCTCAATCCTCAATCCTCATTCTTCAATCATCAATACCCAATCCTCAATTTCAATCCTCAATCCTCAATCCTCAATCCACAACCCTCAATCCTCAGTCCTCAATATTCAATCATCAATATTCAATCTTCAATCCTCAATCCTCAATCCTCAATCCTCAATTCTCAATCCTCAATCTTCAATCCTCAATCCTCAATCCTCAATACTCAATCCTCAATCTTCAATCCTCAATACCCACTCCTCAATCTTCAATCCTCAATCCTCAATCCTGAATCCTAATTCCTCAATCCTCATTCTTCAATCCTCAATACCCAATCCTCAATTTCAATCCTCAATCCTCAATCCTCAGTTCTCAATCCTCAATCCTCAGTCCTCAGTCCTCAAACCGCAATCCTCAACCCTCAGCCCCCATCCTCCATCCTCAATCCTCAATCCTCAATCCTCAACCTTCAATCCTCAATTCTCAGTCTTCAATCCTCGATCCTGAATCATCAATCCACAATCCTCAATCCTCAGGCATCAATACTCAATCTTCAATACTCAATCCTCAATCCTCAATCCTCAGTCCACAATCCCCAATCCTCAACCCTCAAACCTCAATGCTCAACCGTCAGTCCTCGTCCTCAATCCTCAATATTCAATCATCAATACTCAATCTTCAATCCTCAATCCTCAAACCTCAATCCTCAATCCTCATTCTTCAATCCTAAATACCCAATCCTCAATTTCCAATCCTCAATCCTCAATCCTCAATTCTCAATCCTCAATCCTTAATCCTCAGAACTCAAACATCAATATTCAACCCTCAGTCCTCGTCCTCAATCCACAACCCTCAATCCTCAGTCCTCAATATTCAATCATCAATATTCAATCTTCAATCCTCAATCCTCAATCCTCAATCCTCAATCCTCAATCGTCAACCCTGAATTCTCAATCCTCAATACTCAGTCCTCAACCTTCAATCCTCAACACTCTGTCTTCAATCCTTAATCCTCAATCCTCAATCCTCAATCCTCAATCTTCAATCCTCAACACACAATCTTCAATCCTCAATCCTCAATCCTCAATCCTCAATCCTCATTCTTCAATCCTCAATACCCAATCCTCAATCTTCAACCCTCAACGCTCAATCCTCAATCCTAATTCCTCAATCCTCTTTCTTCAATCCTCAATACCCAATCCTCAATCCTCAATCATCAATCCTCAATCCTCATTTCTCAATCCTCAATCCTCAACCCTCAGCCCTCATCCTCCATCCACAGTACTCAATCCTCTATCCTCAATCTTCAATCCTCAATACCCAATCTTCAATCCTCATTCCTCAATCCTCAATCCTCAATCCTCAATATTCAATCATCAATACTCAATCTTCAATCCTCAATCTTCAATCCTCAATACTCAATCTGCAATCCTCAATCCTCAAACCTCAATCCTCAATCCTCATTCCTCAATCCTCAATACCCAATCCTCAATCCTCAATCCTCAATCCTCAATCCTCAATCCTCAATATTCAATCATCAATACTCAATCTTCAATCCTCAATCTTCAATCCTCAATACTCAATCTTCAATCCTCAATCCTCAATCCTCAATCCTCAATCCTCAATCCTCAATCCTCGATATTCAATCCTCAATACTCAATCTTCAATCATCATCCTCAATCCTCAATTCTCAGTCGCCAATCCTCAGTCATCAATCCTCAATCTTCAATACTCAATCGTCAATCCTTAGTCCTCAATCCTCAATCCTCAATCCTCGTTCCTCAAACCTCAATCCTCAACCCTCAGTCTTCATCCTCAATCCTTAAACCTCAATCCTCAATCCTCAATATTCAATCATCAATACTCAATCTTCAATCCTCAATCCTCAAACCTCAATCCTCAATCCTCATTCTTCAATCCTAAATACCCAATCCTTAATCTTCAATCCTCAATCCTCAATCCTCATTTCTCAATCCTCAATTCTTAATCCTCAGACCTCAAACATCAATATTCAATCCTCAGTCCTCGTCCTCAATCCACAACCCTCAATCCTCAGTCCTCAATATTCAATCATCATAATTCAATCTTCAATACTCAATCCTCAATCCTCAATCCTCAATCCTTAATCCTCAATCTTCAACCCTGAATCCTCAATCCTCAATACTCAATCCTCAATCTTCAATCCTCAATACTCAATCTTCAATCCTCAATCCTCAATCCTCAATCCTCAATCCTCAATCTTCAATCCTCAACACTCAATCTTCAATACTCATTCCTCAATCCTCAATCCTCAGTCCACAATCCCCAATCCTCAATCCTCAAACCTCAATGCTCAACCGTCAGTCCTCGTCCTCAATCCTCAATATTCAATCATCAATACTCAATCTTCAATCCTCAATCCTCAAACCTCAATCCTCAATCCTCATTCTTCAATCCTAAATACCCAATCCTCAATTTGCAATCCTCAATCCTGAATCCTCAATTCTCAATCCTCAATCCTTAATCCTCAGAACTCAAACATCAATATTCAACCCTCAGTCCTCGTCCTCAATCCACAACCTTCAATCCTCAATCCTCAATCCTCAATCTTCAATCCTCAACACACAATCTTCAATCCTCAATCCTCAATCCTCAATCCTCAATCCCCATTCTTCAATCCTCAATACCCAATCCTCAATCTTCAATCCTCAATTCTCACTCCTCAATCCTCAACCCTCAATCCTCATTCCTCAAACCTCAATCGTCAACCCTCAGTTCTCATACTCAATTCTCAATTCTCAATCCTCAATCCTCAATCCTCAATCTTCAATCCTCAATAATCAATCTCCAATTCTAGATCCTCAATCCCCAATCTTCAATCCTTAATCCTCAATATTCAATGCCCAATGCCCAGTACTCAATCTTCAATCCTCAATGCTCAATCCTCAATCCTCAATCCTCAGTCCTCAGTAATCAATCTTCAATCCTCAAACCTCAATCCTCAACCGTCAGTCCTCATTCTCCATCCTCAATCCTCAATCCTCAATCCTCAATCTTCAATCCCCAATACTCAATCTTCAATCCTCAATCCTTAATCCTCAATCCTCAATCCTCAATCCTGAATCCACAATCCTCAATCTTCAATCCTCAATAATCAATCTCCAATTCTAGATCCTCAATCCCCAATCTTCAATCCTTAATCCTCAATATTCAATGCCCAATCCCCAGTACTCAATCTTCAATCCTCAATGCTCAATCCTCAATCCTCAATCCTCAGTCCTCAGTAATCAATCCTCATTCCTCAAACCTCAATCCTCAACCCTCAGTCCTCATCCTCAATTCTCAATTCTCAATCCTCAATCCTCAATCCTCAATCTTCAATCCTCAATTCTCACTCCTCAATCCTCAACCCTCAATCCTCATTCCTCAAACCTCAATCGTCAACCCTCAGTTCTCATACTCAATTCTCAATTCTCAATCCTCAATCCCCAATCCTCAATCTTCAATCCTCAATAATCAATCTCCAATTCTAGATCCTCAATCCCCAATCTTCAATCCTTAATCCTCAATATTCAATGCCCAATCCCCAGTACTCAATCTTCAATCCTCAATGCTCAATCCTCAATCCTCAATCCTCAGTCCTCAGTAATCAATCTTCAATCCTCAAACCTCAATCCTCAACCGTCAGTCCTCATTCTCCATCCTCAATCCTCAATCCTCAATCCTCAATCTTCAATCCCCAGTACTCAATCTTCAATCCTCAATGCTCAATCCTCAATCCTCAATCCTCAGTCCTCAGTAATCAATCTTCAATCCTCAAACCTCAATCCTCAACCGTCAGTCCTCATTCTCCATCCTCAATCCTCAATCCTCAATCCTCAATCCTCAATCCTCATTCTTCAATCATCAATACCCAATCCTCAATTTCAATCCTCAATCCTCAATCCTCAATTCTCAATCCTCAATCCTCAGTCCTCAGTCCTCAAACCGCAATCCTCAACCCTCAGCCCTCATCCTCCATCCTCAATCCTCAATCCTCAAACCGCAATCCTCAACCCTCAGCCCTCATCCTCCATCCTCAATCCTCAATCCTCAATCCTCAATCCTCAATCTTCAATCCTCAATTCTCACTCCTCAATCCTCAACCCTCAATCCTCATTCCTCAAACCTCAATCGTCAACCCTCAGTTCTCATACTCAATTCTCAATTCTCAATCCTCAATCCTCAATCCTCAATCTTCAATCCTCAATAATCAATCTCCAATTCTAGATCCTCAATCCCCAATCTTCAATCCTTAATCCTCAATATTCAATGCCCAATCCCCAGTACTCAATCTTCAATCCTCAATGCTCAATCCTCAATCCTCAATCCTCAGTCCTCAGTAATCAATCCTCATTCCTCAAACCTCAATCCTCAACCCTCAGTCCTCATCCTCAATTCTCAATTCTCAATCCTCAATCCTCAATCCTCAATCTTCAATCCTCAATAATCAATATCCGATCCTAGATCCTCAATCCTCAATCCTCAATCCTCAATCTTCAATCCTCAATCCTCATTCTTCAATCCTCAATGCCCAATCCTCAATCTTCAATCCTCAATCCTCAATCCTCAATTCACATCCCTCAATCCTTAATCCTCAGATCTCAAACATCAATATTCAACCCTCAGTCCTCGTCCTCAATCCTCAACCATCAATCCTCATTCCTCAAACCTCAATCCTCAACCCTCAGTCCTCATCCTCAATTCTCAATTCTCAATCCTCAATCCTCAATCCTCAATCTTCAATCCTCAATACTCAATCTTCAATCCTCAATCCTCAATCCTCAATCCTCAAACCTCAATCCTGAATCCACAATCCTGAATCCTCAATCTGCAGACCTGAGTCCTCAACAATCAGTCGTCAATTCTCAGTCCTCAATAGAATATCGTCAATTCACACATTTCAATACTCAATACTCAATCTGCAATCTTCAAATCTCTATCCACAAACATCAATTCTCATCACTCAACCTTCAACACTCAGTCCCCAATCCTCAAACTTCAATCCTCAATCCTCAATCCTCAATTCTCAATCCTCAATCCTCAATCCTCAATCCTAATTCGTCAATCCTCATTCTTCAATCCTCAATACCCAATCATCAATTTCAATCCTCAATCCTCAATCTTCAATTATCAATACTCAACCTGCAATCCTCAATACTCAAACCTCGATCCTCAATTCTCATTCTTCAATCCTCAATACCCAATCCTCAATCTTCAATCCTCAATCCTCAATCCTCAATTCTCAACCCTCAATCCTTAATCCTCAGACCTCAAACATCAATATTCAACCCTCAGTCCTCGTCCTCAATCCACAACCCTCAATCCTCAGTCCTCGTCCTCAATCCACAACCCTCAATCCTCAGTCCTCAATATTCAATCATCAATATTCAATCTTCAATCCTCAATCCTCAATCCTCAATCCTCAATTCTCAATCCTAAATCTTCAATCCTCAATCCTCAATCCTCAATACTCAATCCTCAATCTTCAATCCTCAATACTCAATCTTCAATCCTCAATCCTCAATCGTCAATCCTCAATACTCAATCCTCAATCCTCAGGCATCAATACTCAATCTACAATATTCAATCCTCAATCCTTAATCCTCAATCCACAACCCTCAACTTTCAATACTCAATACTCAATCTTCAATTCACAATCCTCAATCCTCAATCCTCAGTCCTCAATCCTCAATCCTCAAACCTAAATCCTCTACCGTCAGTCCTCGTCCTCAATCCTCAAACCTCAATCCTCAATTCTCAATATTCAATCATCAATACTCAATCTTCAATCCTCAATCCTCAATCCTCAATCCTCAATCCTCAATCCTCAATATTCAATCATCAATACTCAATCTTCAACCCTCAATCTTCAGTCCTCAATCCTCAATCTTCAATCCTCAATACTCAATCTGCAATCCTCAATCCTCAAACCTCAATCCTCAATCCTCATTCTTCAATCCTCAATGCCCAATCCTCAATCTTCAATCCTCAATTCTCAATCCTCAATTCTCAATCCTCAATCCTTAATCCTCAGACCTCAAACATCAATATTCAACCCTCAGCCCTCGTCCTCAATCCACAACACTCAATCCTCAGTCCTCAATATTCAATCATCAATCCTCAATCCTCAATCTTCAATACTCATTTCTCAATCTTCAATCCTCGATCCTCAATCATCAATCCTCAATCCTCAATCCTCAGGCATCAATACTCAATCTTCAATGCTCAACCCTCAATCCTCAATCCTCAATCCTCATTCCCCAACCCTCAATCCTCATTCCTCAAAGCTCAATCCTCAACCCTCAGTCCTCATACTCAATTCTCAATTCTCAATCCTCAATCCTCAATCCTCAATCTTCAATCCTCAATAATCAATCTGCAATCCTCAATCCTCAATCCTCGATTCTCAATCCTCAGGCATCAATACTCAATCTTCAATACTCAATCCTCAATCCTCAATCCTCAACCCTCAATCCTCAACCCTCAATCTTCATGCCTCAAACCTCAATCCTCAACCCTCAGTCCTCATCCTCAATTCTCAATTCTCATTTCTCAAGCCTCAATCCTCAATCCTCAATCTTCAATCCTCAATCCTCAAACCTCAATCCTCAACCGTCAGTCCTCGTCCTCAATCCTCAAACCTCAATCCTCAATCCTCAATACTCAATCATCAATACCCAATCTTCTATCCTCAATGCTCTATCCTCAATCCTCAATCCTCAATCCTCAATATTCAAGACACAACCCTCAGCCATCAATCCTCAATACTCAACCATCAATCCTCCATTCTCAATACTCAATAGAATATTCTGAATACTCATGGTTCAATACTCAATCCACAATATTCAATAATCAAATCTCAATCCTCAACCTTCAATCCTAAATACTCAATTTCAATCCTCAATCCTCAGTTCTCAATCCCCAATACTCAATCCTCAATCGTCAATCCTCAATCCCCAATCCTCAATCCTCAATCCTCAATCCTCAGACCTCAATCCTCAATCCTCAATCCTCAATCCACAATCCTCAACCTTCAATACTCAATAATCAATCTCCAATCCTAGATCCTCAATCCACAATCCTCAATCCTCAATCCTCAATCCTCATTCTTCAATCCTCAATACCCAATCCTCAATCTTCAATCCTCAAACATCAATCCTCAATTCTCAATCCTCAATCCTCAGTCCTCAGTCGTCGAACCTCAATCCCCGACCCTTAGCACTCATCCTCAATCCTCAGTCCTCAATCCTCAATCCTCAAACCTAAATCCTCTACCGTCAGTCCTCGTCCTCAATCCTCAAACCTCAATACTCAATCCTCAATATTCAATCATCAATACTCAATCATCAATACTCAATCCTCAATCCTCAATCCTCAATCCTCAATCCTCGATCTTCAACCCTGAATCCTCAATCCTCAATACTCAGTTCTCAATCTTCAATCCTCAATACTCAATCTTCAATCCCCAATCCTCAATCCTCAATCCTCAATCCTCAATCTTCAATCCTCAACACTAATCTTCAATCCTCAATCCTCAATCCTCAATCCTCAATCATCATACTTCAATCCTCAATACCCAATCCTCAATCTTCAATCCTCAATCCTCAATCCTCAATCCTAATTCCTCAATCCTCATTCTTCAGTCCTCAACAACCAATCCTCAATTTCAATCCTCAATCCTCAATCTTCAATTATCAATACTCAATCTGCAATCCTCAATACTCAAACCTCAATCCTCAATCCTCATTCTGCAATCCTCAATACCCAATCCTCAATCTTCAATCCTCAATCACCAATCCTCAATCCTCAACCCACAATCCTTAATCCTCAGTGCTCAAACATCTATATTCAACCCTCAGACCTCGTCCTCAATCCACAACCCTCAATCCTCAGTCCTCAATATTCAATCATCAATATTCAATCTTCAATCCTCAATCCTCAATCCTCAATCCTCAATTCTCAATCCCCAATCTTCAATCCTCAATCCTCAATCCTCAATACTCAATCCTCAATCTTCAATCCTCAATACCCACTCCTCAATCTTCAATCCTCAATCCTCAATCCTCAATTCTCAATCCTCAATCCTCAGTCCCCAGTCCTCAAACCGCAATCCTCAACCCTCAGCCCCCATCCTCCATCCTCAATCCTCAATCCTCAATCGTCAACCTTCAATCCTCAATTCTCAGTCTTCAACCCTCGATCCTGAATCATCAATCCACAATCCTCAATCCTCAGGCATCAATACTCAATCTTCAATACTCAATCCTCAATCCTCAATCCTCAGTCCACAATCCCCAATCCTCAATCCTCAAACCTCAATGCTCAACCGTCAGTCCTCGTCCTCAATCCTCAATATTCAATCATCAATATTCAATCTTCAATCCTCAATCCTCAAACCTCAATCCTCAATCCTCATTCTTCAATCCTAAATACCCAATCCTCAATTTCCAATCCTCAATCCTCAATCCTCAATTCTCAGTCCTCAATCCTTAATCCTCAGAACTCAAACATCAATATTCAACCCTCAGTCCTCGTCCTCAATCCACAACCCTCAATCCTCAGTCCTCAATATTCAATCATCAATATTCAATCTTCAATCCTCAATCCTCAATCCTCAATCCTCATTCCTCAATCCTCAATCTTCAACCCTGAATCCTCAATCCTCAATACTCAGTCCTCGATCTTCAATCCTCAACACTCTGTCTTCAATCCTTAATCCTCAATCCTCAATCCTCAATCCTCAATCTTCAATCCTCAACACACAATCTTCAATCCTCAATCCTCAATCCTCAATCCTCAATCCTCATTCTTCAATCCTCAATACCCAATCCTCAATCTTCAACCCTCAATCCTCAATCCTCAATCCTAATTCCTCAATCCTCTTTCTTCAATCCTCAATACCCAATCCTCAATTTCAATCCTCAATCCTCAATCCTCAATTCTCAATCCTCAATCCTCAGTCCTCAGCCCTCAAACCGCAATCCTCAACCCTCAGTCCTCATTCTCCATCCTCAATCCTCAATCCTCAATCCTCATTCTTCAATCCTCAATGCCCAATCCTCAATCTTCAATCCTCAATCCTCAATCCTCAATTCACATCCCTCAATCCTTAATCCTCAGACCTCAAACATCAATATTCAACCCTCAGTCCTCGTCCTCAATCCTCAACCATCAATCCTCATTCCTCAAACCTCAATCCTCAGCCCTCAGTCCTCATCCTCAATTCTCAATTCTCAATCCTCAATCCTCAATCCTCAATCTTCAATCCTCAATACTCAATCTTCAATCCTCAATCCTCAATCCTCAATCCTCAAACCTCAATCCTGAATCCACAATCCTGAATCCTCAATCTTCAGACCTGAGTCCTCAACAATCAGTCGTCAATTCTCAGTCCTCAATAGAATATCATCAATTCACACATTTCAATACTCAATACTCAATCTGCAATCTTCAAATCTCTATCCACAAACATCAATTCTCATCACTCAACCTTCAACACTCAGTCCCCAATCCTCAAACTTCAATCCTCAATCCTCAATCCTCAATTCTCAATCCACAATCCTCAATCCTCAATCCTTAATCCTCAATCGTCAATCTTCAATCCTCAATACTCAATCTTCAATCCTCAATCCTCAATCCTCAATCCTCAATCCTCATTCTTCAATCATCAATACCCAATCCTCAATTTCAATCCTCAATCCTCAATCCTCAATTCTCAATCCTCAATCCTCAGTCCTCAGTCCTCAAACCGCAATCCTCAACCCTCAGCCCTCATCCTCCATCCTCAATCCTCAATCCTCAATCCCCAATCCTCAATCTTCAATCCTCAATTGTCACTCCTCAATCCTCAACCCTCAATCCTCAATCCTCAATCCTCAATCTTCAATCCCCAATACTCAATCTTCAATCCTCAATCCTCAATCCTCAATCCTCAATCCTCAATCCTCAATCCTCAGGCATCAATACTCAATCTGCAATACTCAATCCTCAATCCTCAATCCTCTATCCTCAATCCTCAATCATCAATCCTCATTCCTCAAACCTCAATCCTCAACCCTCAGTCCTCATCCTCAATTCTCAATTCTCAATCCTCAATCCTCAATCCTCAATCTTCAATCCTCAATAATCAATATCCGATCCTAGATCCTCAATCCCCAATCTTCAATCGTTAATCCTCAATCTTCAATCCTCAATCCCCAGTCATCAATCTTCAATCCTCAATGTTCAATCCTCAATCCTCAATCCTCAGTCCTCAATCCCCAATCCTCAATCCTCAATCCTCAATCCTCAACTGTCAGTCCTCGTCCTCAATCCTCAAACCTCAATCCTCAATCCTCAATATTCAATCATCAATACTCAATCTTCAATCCTCAATCCTCAAACCTCAATCCTCAATCCTAAATCCTCAATCCTCAATCCTCAATCCCCAGTTCTCAAACCTCAGTCCTCAACCCTCAGTCGCCATACTCAATTCTCAATTCTCAATCCTCAATCCTCAATCCTCAATCTTCAATCCTCAATAATAAATCTCCGATTCTAGGTCCTCAATCCCCAACCTTCAATCGTTAATCCTCAATTTTCAATCCTCATTCCCCAGTCATGAATCTTCAATCCTCACTGCTCAATCCTCAATCCTCAATCCTCAGTCCTCAATCCCCAATCCGCAATCCTCAAACCTCAATCCTCAACCGTCAGACCTCGTCCTCAATCCTCAAACCTCAATCCTCAATCCTCAATATTCAATCATCAATACTCAATCTTCAATCCTCAATCCTCAATCCTCAAACCTCAATCCTCAATCCTCATTCTTCAATCCTAAATACCCAATCCTCAATTTCCAATCCTCAATCCTCAATCCTCAATTCTCAATCCTCAATCCTTAATCCTCAGACCTCAAACATCAATAGTCAACACTCAGTCCTCGTCCTCAATCCACAACCCTCAATCCTCAGTCCTCAATATTCAATCATCAATATTCAATCTTCAATCCTCAATCCTCAATCCTCAATCCTCAACCCTCAATCCTCAATCTTCAACCCTGAATACTCAATCCTCAATACCCAGTCCTCAATCTTCAATCCTCAATACTCAACCTTCAATCCTCAATCCTCAATCCTCAATCCTCAATCCTCAATCTTCAATCCTCAACACTAATCTTCAATCCTCAATCCTCAATCCTCAATCCTCAATCCTCATTCTTCAATCCTCAATACCCAATCCTCAATCTTCAATCCTCAATCCTCAATCCTCAATCCTAATTCGTCAATCCTCATTCTTCAATCCTCAATACCCAATCATCAATTTCAATCCTCAATCCTCAATCTTCAATTATCAATACTCAACCTGCAATCCTCAATACTCAAACCTCAATCCTCAATCCTCATTCTTCAATCCTCAATACCCAATCCTCAATCTTCAATCCTCAATCCTCAATCCTCAATTCTCAACCCTCAATCCTTAATCCTCAGACCTCAAACATCAATATTCAACCCTCAGTCCTCGTCCTCAATCCACAACCCTCAATCCTCAGTCCCCGTCCTCAATCCACAACCCTCAATCCTCAGTCCTCAATATTCAATCATCAATATTCAATCTTCAATCCTCTATCCTCAATCCTCAATCCTCAATTCTCAATCCTAAATCTTCAATCCTCAATCCTCAATCCTCAATACTCAATCCTCAATCTTCAATCCTCAATACTCAATCTTCAATCCTCAATCCTCAATCGTCAATCCTCAATCCTCAATCCTCATTCCTCAGGCATCAATACTCAATCTACAATATTCAATCCTCAATCCTTAATCCTCAATCCACAACCCTCAACTTTCAATACTCAATACTCAATCTTCAATTCTCAATCCTCAATCCTCAATCCTCAATCCTCAATCCTCAAGATTCAATCCTCAATACCCAATCTTCAATCATCATCCTCAAACCTCAATTCTCAGTCGTCAATCCTCAGTCATCAATCCTCAATCTTCAATACTCAATCGTCAATCCTTAGTCCTCAATCCGCAATCCTCAATCCTCGTTCCTCAAACCTCAATCCTCAACCCTCAGTCTTCACACTCAATCCTCAAACCTCAATCCTCAATCCTCAATATTCAATCATCAATACTCAATCTTCAATCCTCAATACTCAAACCTCAATCCTCAATCCTCATTCTTCAATCCTAAATACCCAATCCTCAATCTTCAATCCTCAGTCCTCAATCCTCAATTCTCTATCCTCAATCCTCAATACTCAATCCTCAATCTTCGATCCTCAATACCCACTCCTCAATCTTCAATCCTCAATCCTCAATCCTCAATCCTAATTCCTCAATCCTCATTCTTCAATCATCAATACCCAATCCTCAATTTCAATCCTCAATCCTCAATCCTCAATTCTCAATCCTCAATCCTCAATCCTCATTCCTCAAACCTCAATCCTCAACCCTCAGTCCTCATCCTCAATTCTCAATTCTCAATCCTCAATCCTCAATCCTCAATCTTCAATCCTCAATAATCAATATCCGATCCTAGATCCTCAATCCCCAATCTTCAATCGTTAAAGCTCAATCTTCAATCCTCAATCCCCAGTCATCAATCTTCAATCCTCAATGCTCAATCCTCAATCCTCAATCCTCAGTCCTCAATCCCCAATCCTCAATCCTCAAACCTCAATCATCAACCGTCAGTCCTCGTCCTCAATCCTCAATCCTCAATATTCAATCATCAATACTCAATCTTCAATCTTCAATCCTCAATCCTCAATCCTCAATTCTCAGCCCTCAATCCTTAATCCTCAGACCTCAAACATCAATATTCAACCCTCAGTCCTCGTCCTCAATCCGCAACCCTCAATCCTCAGTCCTCAATATTCAATCATCAATATTCAACCTTCAATCCTCAATCCTCAATCCTCAATCCTAATTCCTCAATCCTCATTCTTCAATGCTCAATACCCAATCCTCAATTTCAATCCTCAATCCTCAATCCTCAATTCTCAATACTCAATCCTCAGTCCTCAGTCCTCAAACCGCAATCCTCAGTCCTCAGTCGTCGAACCTCAATCCCCGACGCTTAGCACTCATCCTCAATCCTCAGTCCTCAATCCTGAATCCTCAAACCTAAATCCTCTACCGTCAGTCCTCGTCCTCAATCCTCAATTCTCAATATTCAATCATCAATACTCAATCTTCAATCCTCAATCCTCAATCCTCAATCCTCAATCCTCAATCCTCAATATTCAATCATCAATACTCAATCTTCAACCCTCAATCTTCAGTCCTCAATCCTCAATCTTCAATCCTCAATACTCAATCTGCAATCCTCAATCTTCAATCCTCAATACTCAATCTTCAATCCCCAATCCTCAATCCTCAATCCTCAATCCTCATTCTTCAATCCTCAATGCCCAATCCTCAATCTTCAATCCTCAATCCTCAATCCTCAATCCTCATACTTCAATCCTCAATACCCAATCCTCAATCTTCAATCCTCAATCCTCAATCCTCAATCCTAATTCCTCAATCCTCATTCTTCAATCCTCAACACCCAATCCTCAATTTCAATCCTCAATCCTCAATCTTCAATTATCAATACTTAATCTGCAATCCTCAATACTCAAACCTCAATCCTCAATCCTCATTCTGCAATCCTCAATACCCAATCCTCAATCTTCAATCCTCAATCACCAATCCTCAATCCTCAACCCACAATCCTTAATCCTCAGTGCTCAAACATCTATATTCAACCCTCAGACCTCGTCCTCAATCCACAACCCTCAATCCTCAGTCCTCAATATTCAATCATCAATATTCAATCTTCAATCCTCAATCCTCAATCCTCAATCCTCAATTCTCAATCCCCAATCTTCAATCCTCAATCCTCAATCCTCAATACTCAATCCTCAATCTTCAATCCTCAATACCCACTCCTCAATCTTCAATCCTCAATCCTCAATCCTCAATTCTCAATCCTCAATCCTCAGTCCTCAGTCCTCAAACCGCAATCCTCAACCCTCAGCCCCCATCCTCCATCCTCAATCCTCAATCCTCAATCCTCAACCTTCAATCCTCAATTCTCAGTCTTCAACCCTCGATCCTGAATCATCAATCCACAATCCTCAATCCTCAGGCATCAATACTCAATCTTCAATACTCAATCCTCAATCCTCAATCCTCAGTCCACAATCCCCAATCCTCAATCCTCAAACCTCAATGCTCAACCGTCAGTCCTCGTCCTCAATCCTCAATATTCAATCATCAATACTCAATCTTCAATCCTCAATCCTCAAACCTCAATCCTCAATCCTCATTCTTCAATCCTAAATACCCAATCCTCAATTTCCAATCCTCAATCCTCAATCCTCAATTCTCAATCCTCAATCCTTAATCCTCAGAACTCAAACATCAATATTCAACCCTCAGTCCTCGTCCTCAATCCACAACCCTCAATCCTCAGTCCTCAATATTCAATCATCAATATTCAATCTTCAATCCTCAATCCTCAATCCTCAATCCTCAATCCTCAATCCTCAATCTTCAACCCTGAATCCTCAATCCTCAATACTCAGTCCTCGATCTTCAATCCTCAACACTCTGTCTTCAATCCTTAATCCTCAATCCTCAATCCTCAATCCTCAATCTTCAATCCTCAACACACAATCTTCAATCCTCAATACTCAATCCTCAATCCTCAATCCTCAATCCTCATTCTTCAATCCTCAATACACAATCCTCAATCTTCAACCCTCAATCCTCAATCCTCAATCCTAATTCCTCAATCCTCTTTCTTCAATCCTCAATACCCAATCCCCAATTTCAATCCTCAATCCTCAATCCTCAATTCTCAATCCTCAATCCTCAGTCCTCAGTCCTCAAACCGCAATCCTCAACCCTCAGTCCTCATTCTCCATCCTCAATCCTCAATACTCAATCCTCAATCTTCAATCCCCAATACTCAATCTTCAATCCTCAATCCTTAATCCTCAATCCTCAATCCTCAACCCTCAGGCATCAATACTCAATCTGCAATACTCAATCCTCAATCCTCAATCCTCAATCCTCAACCATCAATCCTCATTCCTCAAACCTCAATCCTCAACCCTCAGTCCTCATCCTCAATTCTCAATTCTCAATCCTCAATCCTCAATCCTCAATCTTCAATCCTCAATAATCAATATCCGATCCTAGATCCTCAATCCTCAATCCTCAATCCTCAATCTTCAATCCTCAATACTCAATCTGCAATCCTCAATCCTCAAACCTCAATCCTCAACCCTTATTCCTCAATACCCAATCCTCTATCTTCAATCCTCAATCCTCAATCCTCAATTCTCAATCCTCAATCCTTAATCCTCAGACCTCAAACATCAATATTCAACCCTCAGTCCTCGTCCTCAATCTTCAATCCTCAATCCTCAATCCTCAATCCCCAATCCTCATTCTTCAATCATCAATACCCAATCCTCAATTTCAATCCTCAATCCTCAATCCTCAATTCTCAATCCTCAATCCTCAGTCCTCAGTCCTCAAACCGCAATCCTCAACCCTCAGCCCTCATCCTCCATCCTCAATCCTCAATCCTCAATCCTCAATCCTCAATCTTCAATCCTCAATAGTCACTCCTCAATCCTCAACCCTCAATCCTCATTCCTCAAACCTCAATCCTCAACCCTCAGTTCTCATACTCAATTCTCAATTCTCAATCCTCAATCCTCAATCCTCAATCTTCAATCCTCAATAATCAATCTCCAATTCTAGATCCTCAATCCCCAATCTTCAATCCTTAATCCTCAATATTCAATCCCCAATCCCAAGTACTCAATCTTCAATCCTCAATGCTCAATCCTCAATCCTCAATCCTCAGTCCTCAGTCCTCAATCTTCAATCCTCAAACCTCAATCCTCAACCGTCAGTCCTCATTCTCCATCCTCAATCCTCAATCCTCAATCCTCAATCTTCAATCCCCAATACTCAATCTTCAATCCTCAATCCTCAATCCTCAATCCTCAATCCTCAATCCTCAATCCTCAGGCATCAATACTCAATCTGCAATACTCAATCCTCAATCCTCAATCCTCAATCCTCAATCCTCAATCATCAGTCCTCATTCCTCAAACCTCAATCCTCAACCCTCAGTCCTCATCCTCAATTCTCAATTCTCAATCCGCAATCCTCAATCCTCAATCTTCAATCCTCAATAATCAATATCCGATCCTAGATCCTCAATCCCCAATCTTCAATCGTTAATCCTCAATCTTCAATCCTCAATCCCCAGTCATCAATCTTCAATCCTCAATGTTCAATCCCCAATCCTCAATCCTCAGTCCTCAATCCCCAATCCTCAATCCTCAATCCTCAATCCTCAACTGTCAGTCCTCGTCCTCAATCCTCAAACCTCAATCCTCAATCCTCAATATTCAATCATCAATACTCAATCTTCAATCCTCAATCCTCAAACCTCAATCCTCAATCCTCAATCCTCAATCCTCAATCCTCAATCCCCAGTTCTCAAACCTCAATCCTCAACCCTCAGTCGCCATACTCAATTCTCAATTCTCAATCCTCAATCCTCAATCCTCAATCTTCAATCCTCAATAATAAATCTCCGATTCTAGGTCCTCAATCCCCAACCTTCAATCGTTAATCCTCAATTTTCAATCCTCATTCCCCAGTCATGAATCTTCAATCCTCACTGCTCAATCCTCAATCCTCAATCCTCAGTCCTCAATCCCCAATCCGCAATCCTCAAACCTCAATCCTCAACCGTCAGACCTCGTCCTCAATCCTCAAACCTCAATCCTCAATCCTCAATATTCAATCATCAATACTCAATCTTCAATCCTCAATCCTCAAACCTCAATCCTCAATCCTCATTCTTCAATCCTAAATACCCAATCCTCAATTTCCAATCCTCAATCCTCAATCCTCAATTCTCAATCCTCAATCCTTAATCCTCAGACCTCAAACATCAATAGTCAACACTCAGTCCTCGTCCTCAATCCACAACCCTCAATCCTCAGTCCTCAATATTCAATCATCAATATTCAATCTTCAATCCTCAATCCTCAATCCTCAATCCTCAATCCTCAATCCTCAATCTTCAACCCTGAATACTCAATCCTCAATACCCAGTCCTCAATCTTCAATCCTCAATACTCAATCTTCAATCCTCAATCCTCAATCCTCAATCCTCAATCCTCAATCTTCAATCCTCAACACTAATCTTCAATCCTCAATCCTCAATCCTCAATCCTCAATCCTCATTCTTCAATCCTCAATACCCAATCCTCAATCTTCAATCCTCAATCCTCAATCCTCAATCCTAATTCCTCAATCCTCATTCTTCAATCCTCAATACCCAATCATCAATTTCAATCCTCAATCCTCAATCTTCAATTATCAATACTCAACCTGCAATCCTCAATACTCAAACCTCAATCCTCAATCCTCACTCTTCAATCCTCAATACCCAATCCTCAATCTTCAATCCTCAATCCTCAATCCTCAATTCTCAACCCTCAATCCTTAATCCTCAGACCTCAAACATCAATATTCAACCCTCAGTCCTCGTCCTCAATCCACAACCCTCAATCCTCAGTCCTCGTCCTCAATCCACAACCCTCAATCCTCAGTCCTCAATATTCAATCATCAATATTCAATCTTCAATCCTCAATCCTCAATCCTCAATCCTCAATCCTCAATCCTCAATCTTCAACCCTGAATCCTCAATCCTCAATACTCAGTCCTCGATCTTCAATCCTCAACACTCTGTCTTCAATCCTTAATCCTCAATCCTCAATCCTCAATCCTCAATCTTCAATCCTCAACACACAATCTTCAATCCTCAATCCTCAATCCTCAATCCTCAATCCTCATTCTTCAATCCTCAATACCCAATCCTCAATCTTCAACCCTCAATCCTCAATCCTCAATCCTAATTCCTCAATCCTCTTTCTTCAATCCTCAATACCCAATCCTCAATTTCAATCCTCAATCCTCAATCCTCAATTCTCAATCCTCAATCCTCAGTCCTCAGTCCTCAAACCGCAATCCTCAACCCTCAGTCCTCATTCTCCATCCTCAATCCTCAATCCTCAATCCTCAATCTTCAATCCCCAATACTCAATCTTCAATCCTCAATCCTTAATCCTCAATCCTCAATCCTCAACCCTCAGGCATCAATACTCAATCTGCAATACTCAATCCTCAATCCTCAATCCTCAATCCTCAACCATCAATCCTCATTCCTCAAACCTCAATCCTCAACCCTCAGTCCTCATCCTCAATTCTCAATTCTCAATCCTCAATCCTCAATCCTCAATCTTCAATCCTCAATAATCAATATCCGATCCTAGATCCTCAATCCTCAATACTCAATCCTCAATCTTCAATCCTCAATACTCAATCTGCAATCCTCAATCCTCAAACCTCAATCCTCAACCCTTATTCCTCAATACCCAATCCTCTATCTTCAATCCTCAATCCTCAATCCTCAATTCTCAATCCTCAATCCTTAATCCTCAGACCTCAAACATCAATATTCAACCCTCAGTCCTCGTCCTCAATCTTCAATCCTCAATCCTCAATCCTCAATCCCCAATCCTCATTCTTCAATCATCAATACCCAATCCTCAATTTCAATCCTCAATCCTCAATCCTCAATTCTCAATCCTCAATCCTCAGTCCTCAGTGCTCAAACCGCAATCCTCAACCCTCAGCCATCATCCTCCATCCTCAATCCTCAATCCTCAATCCTCAATCCTCAATCTTCAATCCTCAATAGTCACTCCTCAATCCTCAACCCTCAATCCTCATTCCTCAAACCTCAATCCTCAACCCTCAGTTCTCATACTCAATTCTCAATTCTCAATCCTCAATCCTCAATCCTCAATCTTCAATCCTCAATAATCAATCTCCAATTCTAGATCCTCAATCCCCAATCTTCAATCCTTAATCCTCAATATTCAATCCCCAATCCCAAGTACTCAATCTTCAATCCTCAATGCTCAATCCTCAATCCTCAATCCTCAGTCCTCAGTCCTCAATCTTCAATCCTCAAACCTCAATCCTCAACCGTCAGTCCTCATTCTCCATCCTCAATCCTCAATCCTCAATCCTCAATCTTCAATCCCCAATACTCAATCTTCAATCCTCAATCCTCAATCCTCAATCCTCAATCCTCAATCCTCAATCCTCAGGCATCAATACTCAATCTGCAATACTCAATCCTCAATCCTCAATCCTCAATCCTCAATCCTCAATCATCAATCCTCATTCCTCAAACCTCAATCCTCAACCCTCAGTCCTCAGCCTCAATTCTCAATTCTCAATCCTCAATCCTCAATCCTCAATCTTCAATCCTCAATAATCAATATCCGATCCTAGATCCTCAATCCCCAATCTTCAATCGTTAATCCTCAATCTTCAATCCTCAATCCCCAGTCATCAATCTTCAATCCTCAATGTTCAATCCCCAATCCTCAATCCTCAGTCCTCAATCCCCAATCCTCAATCCTCAATCCTCAATCCTCAACTGTCAGTCCTCGTCCTCAATCCTCAAACCTCAATCCTCAATCCTCAATATTCAATCATCAATACTCAATCTTCAATCCTCAATCCTCAAACCTCAATCCTCAATCCTCAATCCTCAATCCTCAATCCTCAATCCCCAGTTCTCAAACCTCAATCCTCAACCCTCAGTCGCCATACTCAATTCTCAATTCTCAATCCTCAATCCTCAATCCTCAATCTTCAATCCTCAATAATAAATCTCCGATTCTAGGTCCTCAATCCCCAACCTTCAATCGTTAATCCTCAATTTTCAATCCTCATTCCCCAGTCATGAATCTTCAATCCTCACTGCTCAATCCTCAATCCTCAATCCTCAGTCCTCAATCCCCAATCCGCAATCCTCAAACCTCAATCCTCAACCGTCAGACCTCGTCCTCAATCCTCAAACCTCAATCCTCAATCCTCAATATTCAATCATCAATACTCAATCTTCAATCCTCAATCCTCAAACCTCAATCCTCAATCCTCATTCTTCAATCCTAAATGCCCAATCCTCAATTTCCAATCCTCAATCCTCAATCCTCAATTCTCAATCCTCAATCCTTAATCCTCAGACCTCAAACATCAACAGTCAACACTCAGTCCTCGTCCTCAATCCACAACCCTCAATCCTCAGTCCTCAATATTCAATCATCAATATTCAATCTTCAATCCTCAATCCTCAATCCTCAATCCTCAATCCTCAATCCTCAATCTTCAACCCTGAATACTCAATCCTCAATACCCAGTCCTCAATCTTCAATCCTCAATACTCAATCTTCAATCCTCAATCCTCAATCCTCAATCCTCAATCCTCAATCTTCAATCCTCAACACTAATCTTCAATCCTCAATCCTCAATCCTCAATCCTCAATCCTCATTCTTCAATCCTCAATACCCAATCCTCAATCTTCAATCCTCAATCCTCAATCCTCAATCCTAATTCCTCAATCCTCATTCTTCAATCCTCAATACCCAATCCTCAATTTCAATCCTCAATCCTCAATCTTCAATTATCAATACTCAATCTGCAATCCTCAATACTGAAACGTCAATCCTCAATCCTCATTCTGCAATCCTCAATACCCAATCCTCATTCTTCAATCCTCAATCACCAATCCTCAATCCTCAACCCTCAATCCTTAATCCTCAGTGCTCAAACATCTATATTCAACCCTCAGACCTCGTCCTCAATCCACAACCCTCAATCCTCAGTCCTCAATATTCAATCATCAATATTCAATCTTCAATCCTCAATCCTCAATCCTCAATCCTCAATTCTCAATCCTCAATCTTCAATCCTCAATCCTCAATCCTCAATACTCAATCCTCAATCTTCAATCCTCAATACCCACTCCTCAATCTTCAATCCTCAATCCTCAATCCTGAATCCTAATTCCTCAATCCTCATTCTTCAATCCTCAATACCCAATCCTCAATTTCAATCCTCAATCCTCAATCCTCAATTCTCAATCCTCAATCCTCAGTCCTCAGTCCTCAAACCGCAATCCTCAACCCTCAGCCCCCATCCTCCATCCTCAATCCTCAATCCTCAATCCTCAACCTTCAATCCTCAATTCTCAGTCTTCAATCCTCGATCCTGAATCATCAATCCACAATCCTCAATCCTCAGGCATCAATACTCAATCTTCAATACTCAATCCTCAATCCTCAATCCTCAGTCCACAATCCCCAATCCTCAATCCTCAAACCTCAATGCTCAACCGTCAGTCCTCGTCCTCAATCCTCAATATTCAATCATCAATACTCAATATTCAATCCTCAATCCTCAAACCTCAATCCTCAATCCTCATTCTTCAATCCTAAATACCCAATACTCAATTTCCAATCCTCAATCCTCAATCCTCAATTCTCAATCCTCAATCCTTAATCCTCAATCTTCAACCCTGAATCCTCAATCCTCAATACTCAGTCCTCAATCTTCAATCCTCAACACTCTGTCTTCAATCCTTAATCCTCAATCCTCAATCCTCAATCCTCAATCTTCAATCCTCAACACACAATCTTCAATCCTCAATCCTCAATCCTCAATCCTCAATCCTCATTCTTCAATGCTCAATACCCAATCCTCAATCTTCAACCCTCAATCCTCAATCCTCAATCCTAATTCCTCAATCCTCTTTCTTCAATCCTCAATACCCAATCCTCAATTTCAATCCTCAATCCTCAATCCTCATTTCTCAATCCTCAATCCTCAACCCTCAGCCCTCATCCTCCATCCTCAGTACTCAATCCTCTATCCTCAATCTTCAATCCTCAATACCCAATCTTCAATCCTCAATACCCAATCCTCAATTTCAATCCTCAATCCTCAATCCTCATTTCTCAATCCTCAATCCTCAACCCTCAGCCCTCATCCTCCATCCTCAGTACTCAATCCTCTATCCTCAATCTTCAATCCTCAATACCCAATCTTCAATCCTCATTCCTCAATCCTCAATCCTCAATCCTCAATATTCAATCATCAATACTCAATCTTCAATCCTCAATCTTCAATCCTCAATACTCAATCTGCAATCCTCAATCCTCAAACCTCAATCCTCAATCCTCATTCCTCAATCCTCAATACCCAATCCTCAATCCTCAATCCTCAATCCTCAATCCTCAATCCTCAATCCTCAATATTCAATCATCAATACTCAATCTTCAATCCTCAATCTTCAATCCTCAATACTCAATCTTCAATCCTCAATCCTCAATCCTCAATCCTCAATCCTCAATTCCCAGACATCAATACTCAATCTACAATATTCAATTCTCAATCCCTAATCCTCAATCCAGAATCCTCAACCTTCAATACTCAATACTCAATCTTCAATCCTCAATCCTCAATCCTCAATCCTCAATCCTCAATCCTCGATATTCAATCCTCAATACTCAATCTTCAATCATCATCCTCAATCCTCAATTCTCAGTCGCCAATCCTCAGTCATCAATCCTCAATCTTCAATACTCAATCGTCAATCCATAGTCCTCAATCCTCAATCCTCAATCCTCGTTCCTCAAACCTCAATCCTCAACCCTCAGTCTTCATCCTCAATCCTCAAACCTCAATCCTCAATCCTCAATATTCAATCATCAATACTCAATCTTCAATCCTCAATCCTCAAACCTCAATCTTCAATCCTCATTCTTCAATCCTAAATACCCAATCCTTAATCTTCAATCCTCAATCCTCAATCCTCATTTCTCAATCCTCAATTCTTAATCCTCAGACCTCAAACATCAATATTCAATCCTCAGTCCTCGTCCTCAATCCACAACCCTCAATCCTCAGTCCTCAATATTCAATCATCATAATTCAATCTTCAATACTCAATCCTCAATCCTCAATCCTCAATCCTCAATCCTCAATCTTCAACCCTGAATCCTCAATCCTCAATACTCAATCCTCAATCTTCAATCCTCAATACTCAATCTTCAATCCTCAATCCTCAATCCTCAATCCTCAATCCTCAATCTTCAATCCTCAACACTCAATCTTCAATACTCAATCCTCAATCCTCAATCCTCAGTCCACAATCCCCAATCCTCAATCCTCAAACCTCAATGCTCAACCGTCAGTCCTCGTCCTCAATCCTCAATATTCAATCATCAATACTCATCTTGAATCCTCAATCCTCAAACCTCAATCCTCAATCCTCATTCTTCAATCCTAAATACCCAATCCTCAATTTCCAATCCTCAATCCTGAGTCCTCAATTCTCAATCCTCAATCCTTAATCCTCAGAACTCAAACATCAATATTCAACCCTCAGTCCTCGTCCTCAATCCACAACCCTCAATCCTCAGTCCTCAATATTCAATCATCAATATTCAATCTTCAATCCTCAATCCTCAATCCTCAATCCTCAATCCTCAATCCTCAATCTTCAACCCTGAATCCTCAATCCTCAATCCTCAATCCTCGATATTCAATCCTCAATACTCAATCTTCAATCATCATCCTCAATCCTCAATTCTCAGTCGCCAATCCTCAGTCATCAATCCTCAATCTTCAATACTCAATCGTCAATCCTTAGTCCTCAATCCTCAATCCTCAATCCTCATTCCTCAAACCTCAATCCTCAACCCTCAGTCTTCATCCTCAATCCTCAAACCTCAATCCTCAATCCTCAATATTCAATCATCAATACTCAATCTTCAATCCTCAATCCTCAAACCTCAATCCTCAATCCTCATTCTTCAATCCTAAATACCCAATCCTTAATCTTCAATCCTCAATCCTCAATCCTCATTTCTCAATCCTCAATTCTTAATCCTCAGACCTCAAACATCAATATTCAATCCTCAGTCCTCGTCCTCAATCCACAACCCTCAATCCTCAGTCCTCAATATTCAATCATCATAATTCAATCTTCAATACTCAATCCTCAATCCTCAATCCTCAATCCTCAATCCTCAATCTTCAACCCTGAATCCTCAATCCTCAATACTCAATCCTCAATCTTCAACCCTCAATACTCAATCTTCAATCCTCAATCCTCAATCCTCAATCCTCAATCCTCAATCTTCAATCCTCAACACTCAATCTTCAATCCTCAATCCTCAATCCTCAATCCTCAATCCTCAATCTTCAATCCTCAATACCCAATCCTCAATCTTCAATCCTCAATCCTCAATCCTCAATCCTAATTCCTCAATCCTCATTCTTCAATCCTCAGTACCCAATCCACAATTTCAATTCTGAATCTTCAATCCTCATTTCTCAAACCTCAATCCTCAACCCTCAGTCCTCATACTCAATTCGCAATTCTCAATCCTCAATCCTCAATCCTCAATCTTCAATCCTCAATAATCAATCTCTAATCCTCAATCCTCAGTCCTCGATCCTCAATCCTCAGGCATCAATACTCAATCTTCAATACTCAATCCTCAATCCTCAATCCTCAATCCTCAATCCTCAAACCTCAATCCTCAATCCTCAATATTCAATCATCAATACTCAATCTTCAATCCTCAATCCTCAATCCTCAATCCTTAATCCTCAATCCTCAATCCTCAATCCTCAATCCTAAATCCTCAATCCTCAATCCTCAATCCTCAATCCTCAATCCACAATCCTCAACTTTCAATACTCAATGATCAATCTCCAATCCTAGATCCTCAATCCTCAATCCTCAATCCTCAATCCTCAATCCTCATTCTTCAATCCTCAATACCTAATCCTCAATCTTCAATCCTCAAACATCGATCCTCAATTCTCAATCCTCAATCCTCAGTCCTCAGTCGTCAAACCTCAATCCCCGACCCTTAGCACTCATCCTCAATCCTCAGTCTTCAATCCTCAATCCTCAAACCTAAATCCTCTACCGTCAGTCCTCGTCCTCAATCCTCAAACCTCAATCCTCAATCCTCAATATTCAATCATCAATACTCAATCTTCAATCCTCAATACTCAATCCTCAATCCTCAATCCTCAATCCTCAATCCTCAATCCTCAATATTCAATCATCAATACTCAATCTTCAATCCTCAATCTTCAATCCTCAATACTCAATCTTCAATCCTCAATCCTCAATCCTCAATCCTCAATCCTCAATCCTCAGGCATCAATACTCAATCTACAGTATTCAATCCTCAATCCTTAATCCTCAATCCACAATCCACAACCTTCAATACTCAATACTCAATCTTCAATCCTCAATCCTGAATCCTCAATCCTCAATCCTCAATCCTCAATCCTCAATCCCCAATATTCAATCCTCAATACTCAATCTTCAATCATCAATCCTCAATCCTCAATTCTCAGTCGTCAATCCTCAGTCATCAATCCTCAATCTTCAATACTCAATCGTCAATCCTTAGTCCTCAATCCTCAATCCTCAATCCTCGTTCCTCAAACCTCAATCCTCAACCCTCAGTCTTCATCCTCAATTCTCAATTCTCAATCCTCAATCCTCAATCCTCAATCCTCAATCATCAATCCTCAATCCTTAATCCTCACTCCTCAGTACTCAATCCTCTATCCTCAATCTTCAATTCTCAATACTCAATCTTCAATCCTCATTCCTCAATCCTCAATCCTCAATCCTCAATCTTCAATCCTCAATACTCAATCTGCAATCCTCAATCCTCAAACCTCAATCCTCAATCCTCATTCCTCAATACCCAATCCTCAATCTTCAATCCTCAATCCTCAATCCTCAATTCTCAATCCTCAATCCTTAATCCTCAGACCTCAAACATCAATATTCAGCCCTCAGTCCTCGTCCTCAATCCACAACCCTCAATCTACAGTCCTCAATATTCAATCATCAATATTCAATTTTCGATGCTCAATCCTCAATCCTCAATCCTGAATCCTCAATCCTCAATCTTCAATCCTCAAACCTCAATCCTCAATACTCAATCCTCAATCTTCAATCCTCAATACTCAATCGTCAATCCTGAATACTCAATCTTCAATCCTCAGTCCTCAGTCCTCAATCCTCAATCCTCATCCTTCAACCCTCAATACCCAATCCTCAATCTTCAATCCTCAATCCTCAGTCCTCAATCCTCAATCCTCAATCCTCAGTCCTCAATCCTCAATCCTCAATCCTCAATCTTCAATCCTCAATCCTCAATCCTCAATTCTCAATCGTCAATCCTCAATTCCCAGACCTCAAACGTCAATACTCAACCCTCAGTCCTCGTCCTCAATCCACAACCCTCAATCCTCAATCCTCAATCTTCAATCATCAATATTCAATCTTCAGTCCTCAATCCTCAATCCTCAATCCTCAATCCTCAATCCTCAATGTTCAATCCGCAATCCCCATTCATCAATCTTCAATCCTCAATGCTCAATCCTTAAACCTCAATCCTCAACACTCAATTCTCAATACTCAATCTTCAATCCTCAATCCTCAATCCTCAATCCCCAGTCCTCAATACTCAGGCATCAATACTCAATCTTCAATACTCAATCCTCAATCCTCAATCCTCAATCCTCAATCCTCAACCCTCAATCCTCATTCCTCAAACCTCAATCCTCAACCCTCAGTCCTCATCCTCAATTCTCAACTCTCAATTCTCAATCCTCAATCCTCAATCCTCAATCTTCAATCCTCAATAATCAACCACCAATCCTAGATCCTCAATCCCCAATCCTCAATCCTTAATCCTCAATCTTCAATCCTTAATTCTCAATCGTCAATCTTCAATCCTCAATACTCAATATTCAATCCTCAATCCTCAATCCTCAATCCTCAATCCTTAATCCTCAATCGTCAATCTTCAATCCTCAATACTCAATCTTCAATCCCCAATACTCAATCTTCAATCCTGAATCCTCAATCCTCAATCCTCAATCCTCAATCCTCAGGCATCAATACTCAATCTTCAATACTCAATCCTCAATCCTCAATCCTCAATCCTCAATACTCAACCATCAATCCTCAGTTCTCAAACCTCAATCCTCAACCCTCAGTCCTCATCCTCAATTCTCAATTCTCAATCCTCAATCCACAATCCTCAATCTTCAATTCTCAATAATCAATCTCCGATCCTAGGTCCTCAATCCCCAACCTTCAATCGTTAATCCTCAATCTGCAATCCTCAATCCCCAGTCATCAATCTTCAATCCTCAATGCTCAATCCTCAATCCTCAATCCGCAGTCCTCAATCCCCAATCCTCAATCCTCAAACCTCAATCCTCAAACGTCAGTCCTCGTCCTCAATCCTGAAACCTCAATCCTCAATCCTCAATATTCAATCATCAATACTCAATCTTCAATCCTCAATCCTCAAACCACAATCCTCAATCCTCATTCTTCAATCCTAAATACCCAATCCGCAATTTCCAATCCTCAATCCTCAATCCTCAATTCTCAATCCTCAATCCCTAATCCTCAGACCTCAGACATCAATATTCAACCCTCAGTCCTCGTCCCCAATCCACAACCCTCAATCCTCAGTCCTCAATATTCAATCATCAATATTCAATCTTCAATCCTCAATCCTCAATCCTCAATCCTCAATCCTCAATCCTCAATCCTCAATTCTCAATCCTCAATCCTCAATCCTCAATCCTCAATCCTCAATATTCAATCCTCAATACTCAATCTTCGATCATCAATCCTCAATCCTCAATTCTCAGTTGTCAATCCTCAGTCATCAATCCTCAATCTTCAATACTCAATCGTCAATCCTTAGTCCTCAATCCTCAATATTCAATCATCAATACTCAATCTTCAATGCTCAATCCTCAAACCTCAATCCCCAATCCTCATTCTTCAATCCTAAATACCCAATCCTCAATCTTCAATCCTCATTCCCCAATACTCAATTCTCAATCCTCATTCCTTAATCCTCAGACCTCAAACATCAATATTCAACCTTCAGTCCTCGTCCTCAATCCACAACCCTCAATCCTCAGTCCTCAATATTCAATCATCAATATTCAATCTTCAATCCTCAATCCTCAATCCTCAATCCTCAATCCTCAATCCTCAACCTTCAACCCTGAATCCTCAATCCTCAATACTCAGTCCTCAATCTTCAATCCTCAATTCTCAATCTTCAATCCTCAATCCTCAATCCTCAATCCTCAATCCTCAATCCTCAATCCTCAATCCTCAATCCTCAATCCTCAATATTCAATCCTCAATACTCAATCTTCAATCATCAAACCTCAATACTCAATTCTCAGTCGTCTATCCTCAGTCATCAATCCTCAATCTTCGATACTCAATCGTCAATCCTTAGTCCTCAATCCTCAATATTCAATCATCAATACTCAATCTTCAATGCTCAATCCTCAAACCTCAATCCCCAATCCTCATTCTTCAATCCTAAATACCCAATCCTCAATCTTCAATCCTCAATCCCCAATACTCAATTCTCAATCCTCATTCCTTAATCCTCAGACCTCAAACATCAATATTCAACCCTCAGTCCTCGTCCTCAATCCACAACCCTCAACCCTCAGTCCTCAATATTCAATCATCAATATTCAATCTTCAATCCTCAATCCTCAATCCTCACTCCCCAATCCTCAATCGTCAATCTTCAACCCTGAATCCTCAATCCTCAATACTCAATCCTCAATCTTCAATCCTCAATACTCAATCTTGAATGCTCAATCCTCAATCCCCAATCCTCAATATTCAATCATCAATACTCAATCTTCAATACTCAATCCTCAATCCTCAATTCTCAATCCTCAATCCTCAATCCTCAATCCTCAATCCTCAATCCTCAATCCTCAATCCTCAATCCACAATCCTCAACCTTCAATACCCAATAATCAATCTCCAATCGTAGATCCTCAATCCTCAATCCTCAATCCTCAATCTTCAACCCTGAATCCTCAATCCTCAACACTAATCTTCAATCCTCAATCCTCCATCCTCAATCCTCAATCCTCATTCTTCTATCCTCAATACCCAATCCTCAATTTCAATCCTCAATCCTCAATCCTCATTTCTCAATCCTCAATCCTCAACCCTCAGCCCTCATCCTCCATCCTCAATCCTCAATCCTCAATCCTCAATCTTCAATCCTCAATTCTCAATCTTCAATCCTCGATCCTCAATCTTCAATCCTCAATCCTCAATCCTCAGTCATCAATACTCAATCTTCAATGCTCAATCCTCAAACCTCAATCCCCAATCCTCATTCTTCAATCCTAAATACCCAATCCTCAATCTTCAATCCTCAATCCCCAATACTCAATTCTCAATCCTCATTCCTTAATCCTCAGACCTCAAACATCAATATTCAACCCTCAGTCCTCGTCCTCAATCCACAACCCTCAACCCTCAGTCCTCAATATTCAATCATCAATATTCAATCTTCAATCCTCAATCCTCAATCCTCACTGCCCAATCCTCAATCCTCAATCTTCAACCCTGAATCCTCAATCCTCAATACTCAATCCTCAATCTTCAATCCTCAATACTCAATCTTGAATGCTCAATCCTCAATCCCCAATCCTCAATATTCAATCATCAATACTCAATCTTCAATACTCAATCCTCAATCCTCAATTCTCAATCCTCAATCCTCAATCCTCAATCGTCAATCCTCAATCCTCAATCCTCAATCCTCAATCCACAATCCTCAACCTTCAATACCCAATAATCAATCTCCAATCGTAGATCCTCAATCCTCAATCCTCAATCCTCAATCTTCAACCCTGAATCCTCAATCCTCAATACTCAATCCTCAATCCTCAATCCTCAATCCTCAATCCTCAATCTTCAATCCTCAACACTCAATCTTCAATCCTCAATCCTCAATCCTCAATCCTCAATCCTCAATCTTCAATCCTCAACACTAATCTTCAATCCTCAATCCTCCATCCTCAATCCTCAATCCTCATTCTTCTATCCTCAATACCCAATCCTCAATTTCAATCCTCAATCCTCAATCCTCATTTCTCAATCCTCAATCCTCAACCCTCAGCCCTCATCCTCCATCCTCAATCCTCAATCCTCAATCCTCAATCTTCAATCCTCAATTCTCAATCTTCAATCCTCGATCCTCAATCTTCAATCCTCAATCCTCAATCCTCAGTCATCAATACTCAATCTTCAATGCTCAATCCTCAAACCTCAATCCCCAATCCTCATTCTTCAATCCTAAATACCCAATCCTCAATCTTCAATCCTCAATCCCCAATACTCAATTCTCAATCCTCATTCCTTAATCCTCAGACCTCAAACATCAATATTCAACCCTCAGTCCTCGTCCTCAATCCACAACCCTCAACCCTCAGTCCTCAATATTCAATCATCAATATTCAATCTTCAATCCTCAATCCTCAATCCTCACTCCCCAATCCTCAATCCTCAATCTTCAACCCTGAATCCTCAATCCTCAATACTCAATCCTCAATCTTCAATCCTCAATACTCAATCTTGAATGCTCAATCCTCAATCCCCAATCCTCAATATTCAATCATCAATACTCAATCTTCAATACTCAATCCTCAATCCTCAATTCTCAATCCTCAATCCTCAATCCTCAATCCTCAATCCTCAATCCTCAATCCTCAATCCTCAATCCACAATCCTCAACCTTCAATACCCAATAATCAATCTCCAATCGTAGATCCTCAATCCTCAATCCTCAATCCTCAATCTTCAACCCTGAATCCTCAATCCTCAATACTCAATCCTCAATCCTCAATCCTCAATCCTCAATCCTCAATCTTCAATCCTCAACACTCAATCTTCAATCCTCAATCCTCAATCCTCAATCCTCAATCCTCAATCTTCAATCCTCAACACTAATCTTCAATCCTCAATCCTCCATCCTCAATCCTCAATCCTCATTCTTCTATCCTCAATACCCAATCCTCAATTTCAATCCTCAATCCTCAATCCTCATTTCTCAATCCTCAATCCTCAACCCTCAGCCCTCATCCTCCATCCTCAATCCTCAATCCTCAATCCTCAATCTTCAATCCTCAATTCTCAATCTTCAATCCTCGATCCTCAATCTTCAATCCTCAATCCTCAATCCTCAGTCATCAATACTCAATCTTCAATGCTCAATCCTCAATCCTCAATCCTCAATCCTCATTCCCCAACCCTCAATCCTCATTCCTCAAACCTCAATCCTCAACCCTCAGTCCTCATACTCAATTCTCAATTCTCAATCCTCAATCCTCAATCCTCAATCCTCAATCCTCAGTACTCAATCCTCAATCCTCAACCTTCAATCCTCAATACTTAATCTTCAATCCTCAATCCTCAATCCTCAATCCTCAGACCTCAAACCTCAATCTTCAACCCTGAATCCTCAATCCTCAATACTCAATCCTCAATCTTCAATCCTCAATCCTCAATCCTCAGTCATCAATACTCAATCTTCAATGCTCAATCCTCAATCCTCAATCCTCAATCCTCATTCCTCAAACCTCAATCCTCAACCCTCAGTCCTCATACTCAATTCTCAATTCTCAATCCGCAATCCTCAATCCTCAATCCTCAATCTTCAGTCCTCAATCCTCAATCCTCAATCCTCAATCCTCAATCCTCAATGTTCAGTCCGCAATGCCCAATCCTCAATCTTCAATCCTCAGTCCTCAATCCTCAATCCTCAATTCTCAATACTCAGTCCTCAATTCTCAGTCCTCAATAGAATATCATCAATTCACACATTTCAATACTCAATACTCAATCTGCAATCTTCAAATCTCTATCCACAAACATCAGTTCTCATCACTCAACCCTCAACACTCAGTCCCCAATCCTCAATCTTCAATCCTCAATCCTCAATCCTCAATTCCCAATCCTCAATCCTCAGTCCTCAGACCTCAAACCTCAATCCTCAACTCTCAGCCCTCATCCTCAATACTCAATACTCAATCTTCAATCCTCAATCCTCAATCCGCAAGCCTCAATCCTCAATCCTCAATCCTCAGTCCTCAAACCTCAATCCTCAACACTCAATTCTCAATACTCCATCTTCAATCCTCAATCCTCAATCCTCAATCCCCAAACCTCAATCCTCAGGCATCAATACTCAATCTTCAATACTCAATCCTCAATCCTCAATCCTCAATCCTCAATCCTCAACCCTCAATCCTCATTCCTCAAACCTCAATCCTCAACCCTCAGTCCTCATCCTCAATCCTCAATACTCAATCATCAATCCTCAATCCTCAATCTTCAATCCTCTATAATCAACCTCCAATCCTAGATCCTCAATCCCCAATCTTCAATCCTTAATCCTCAATCTTCAATCCTTAATTCTCAATCGTCAATCTTCACTCCTCAATACTCAATCTTCAATCCTCAATCCTCAATCCTCAATCCTCAATCCTCACTCTTCAATACTCAATACCCAATCCTCAATCTTCAATCCTCAATTCTCAATCCTCAATTCTCAATCCTCAATCCTCAGTCCTCTGTCCTCAAACCTCAATCCTCTACCCTCAGCCCTCATCCTCCATCCTCAATCCTCTATCATCAATCCTCAATCTTATATCCTCAATATTCAATCTTCAATCCTCAATCCTCAATCCCCAATCCTCAATCCTCAATCCTCAGTGATCAATACTCAATCTTCAATACTCAATCCTCAATCCCCCATCCTCAATTTTCAATCCTCAACCTCAATCCTCAATCCTCAATCCTCAATCCTCAATCTTCAATCATCAATATTCAATCTTCAATCCTCAATCCTCATTCTTCAATCCTCAATACCCAATGCTCAGTCTTCAGTCCTCAATCCTCAACTCTCAGTCCTCAATCCTCAATCCTCAGACCTCACACATCAATACTCAACCCTCAGTCCTCGTCCTCAATCCACAACCGTCAATCCTCAATCCTCAATCATCAATCATCAATATTCAACCTTCAGTCCTCAATACTCAATCCTCAATCCTCAATCCTCAATCCTCAATGTTCAATCCGCAATACCCAATCCTCAATCTTCAATCCTCAATCCTCAATCCTCAATCCTCAATCCTCAATACTCAATCCTCAATTCTCAGTCCTCAAACCTCAATCCTGAATCCACAATCCTGAATCCTCAATCTTCAGACCTCAGTCCTCAACAATCATTTGTCAGTTCTCAATTCTCAATAGAATATCGTCAATTCACACTTTTCCATACTCAATACTCAGTCTGCAATCTTAAAATCTCTATCCACAAACTTCAATTCCCGTCACTCAACCCTCAATACTCAGTCCCCCATCCTCAACCTTCAATCCTCAATCCTCAATCCTCAATTCTCAATCCTCAATCCTCAGTCCTCAGACCTCAAACCACAATCCTCAATAATCGATTACCGATCCTAGATCCTCAATCCTCAATCCTCAATCCCCAATCATCAATCCTCAATAATCAATCTCCAATCCTAGGTCCTCAATCCGCAATCCTCAATCCTCAACCCTCAATCCTCATTCTTCAATCCTCAATACCCAATCCTCAATCTTCAATCCTCAATCATCAGTCCTCAATTCTCAATCCTCAATCCACAGTCCTCAGTCGTCAAACCTCAGTCCCCGACACTCAGCCCTCATCCTCAATCCTCAGTCCTCAATCCTCAATCCTCAAACCTCAATCCTCTACCGTCAGTCCTCGTCCTCAATCCTCAAACCTCAATCCTCAATCCTCAATATTCAATCATCAATACTCAATCTTCAATCCTCAATCCTCAATCCTCAATCCTCAATCCTCAATCCTCAATCCTCATTCTTCAATCCTCAATACCCAATCCACAATCTTCAATCTTCAATCCTCAATCCTCAATCCTCAGTCCTCAAACATCAATGCCGAATCCTCAATCCTGAATCCTCAATCTTCAGCCCTCAGTCCTCAACAATCAGTTGTCAATCCTCAATCCTCAATGGAATATCATCGATTCACAGATTTCAATGCTAAATACTCAATCTGCAGTCTTCAAGTCTCTATTCTCAAACATCAATTCTCATCACTCAACACTCAACACTCAATCCTCAATCCTCAATCCTCAATCCTCAATCCTCAATCCTCAACACTCAATCCTCAATCCTCAATCTTCAATCCTCAATAATCAATATCCGATCCTAGATTCTCAATCCCCAATCTTCAATCGTTAATCCTCAATCTTCAATCCTCAATCCCCAGTCATCAATCTTCAATCCTCATTGCTCAATCCTCAATCCTCAATCATCAGTCCTCAATCCCCAATCCTCAATCCTCAAACCTCAATCCTCAACCGTCAGTCCTCGTCCTCAATCCCCAAACCTCAATCCTCAATCCTCAATATTCAATCATCAATACTCAATCTTCAATCCTCAATCCTCAAACCTCAATCCTCAATCCTCATTCTTCAATCCTAAATACCCAATCCTCAATCTTCAATCCTCAATCCTCAATCCTCAATTCTCATTCCTCAATCCTTAATCCTCAGGCCTCAAACATCAATGTTCAACCCTCAGTCCTCGTCCTCAATCCACAACCCTCAATCCTCAGTCCTCAATATTCAATCATCAATATTCAATCTTCAATCCTCAATTCTCAATCCTCAATCCTCAATCCACAATCCTCAATCTTCAACCCTGAATCCTCAATCCTCAATACTCAATCCTCAATCTTCAATCCTCAATACTCAATCTTCCATCCTCAATCCTCAATCCTCAATCCTCAATCCTCAATCCTTAATCCTCAGACCTCAAACATCAATATTCAACCCTCAGTCCTCGTCCTCAGTCCACAACCCTCAATCCTCAGTCCTCAATATTCAATCATCAATATTCAATCTTCAATCCTCAATCCTCAAACCTCAATCCTCAACCGTCAGTCCTCGTCCTCAATCCTCAAACCTCAATCCTCAATCCTCAATATTCAATCATCATTACTCAATCTTCTATCCTCAATGCTCTACCCTCAATCCTCAATCCTCAATCCTCAATATTCAAGACACAACCCTCAGCCATCAATTCTCAATACTGAACCATCAATCCGCAATTCTCAATACTCAATAGAATATTCTGAATACTCATGGTTCAATACTCAACCCACAATATTCAATAATCAAATCTCAATCCTCAAACTTCAATCCTCAATACTCAATTTCAATCCTCGATCCTCAGTTCTCAATCCCCAATACTCAATCCTCAATCGTCAATCCTCAATTCCCAATCTTCAATCCTCAATCTTCAATCATCAATATTCAATCTTCAATCCTCAATCCTCATTCTTCAATCCTCAATACCCAATCCTCAATCTTCAATACTCAATCCTCAACTCTCAATCCTCAATCCTCAATCCTCAGACCTCACACATCAATACTCAACCCTCAGGCCTCGTCCTCAATCCACAACCCTCAATCCTCAATCCTCAATCATCAATCATCAATATTCAATCTTCAGTCCTCAATTCTCAATCCTCAATCCTCAATCCTCAATCCTCAATGTTCAATCCGCAATACCCAATCCTCAATCTTCAATCCTCAATCCTCAATCCTCAATCCTCAATCCTCAATTCTCAATCCTCAATTCTCAGTCCTCAAACCTCAATCCTGAATCCACAATCCTGAATCCTCAATCTTCAGACCTCAGTCCTCAACAATCATTCGTCAGTTCTCAATCCTCAATAGAATATCGTCAATTCACACTTTTCCATACTCAATACTCAGTCTGCAGTCTTAAAATCTCTATCCACAAACTCCAATTCCCATCACTCAACCCTCAACACTCAGTCCCCCATCCTCAATCTTCAATCCTCAATCCTCAATCCTCAATTCTCAATCCTCAATCCTCAGTCCTCAGACCTCAAACCACAATCCTCAATAATCGATTACCAATCCTAGATCCTCAATACTCAATCCTCAATCCCCAATCATCAATCCTCAATAAGCAATCTCCAATCCTAGGTCCTCAATCCGCAATCCTCAATCCTCAACCCTCGATCCCCATTCTTCAATCCTCAATACCCAATCCTCAATCTTCAATCCTCAAACATCGATCCTCAATTCTCAATCCTCAATCCTCAGTCCTCAGTCGTCAAACCTCAATCCCCGACCCTTAGCACTCATCCTCAATCCTCAGTCTTCAATCCTCAATCCTCAAACCTAAATCCTCTACCGTCAGACCTCGTCCTCAATCCTCAAACCTCAATCCTCAATCCTCAATATTCAATCATCAATACTCAATCTTCAATCCTCAATCCTCAATCCTCAATCCTCAATCCTCAATCCTCAATCCTCAATCCTCAATATTCAATCATCAATACTCAATCTTCAATCCTCAATCTTCAATCCTCAATACTCAATCTTCAATCCTCAATCCTCAATCCTCAATCCTCAATCCTCAATCCTCAGGCATCAATACTCAATCTACAGTATTCAATCCTCAATCCTTAATCCTCAATCCACAATCCACAACCTTCAATACTCAATACTCAATCTTCAATCCTCAATCCTGAATCCTCAATCCTCAATCCTCAATCCTCAATCCTCAATCTTCAATCCTCAACACTCAATCTTCAATCCTCAATCCTCAATCCTCAATCCTCAATCCTCAATCTTCAATCCTCAACACTAATCTTCAATCCTCAATCCTCCATCCTCAATCCTCAATCCTCATTCTTCTATCCTCAATACCCAATCCTCAATTTCAATCCTCAATCCTCAATCCTCATTTCTCAATCCTCAATCCTCAACCCTCAGCCCTCATCCTCCATCCTCAATCCTCAATCCTCAATCCTCAATCTTCAATCCTCAATTCTCAATCTTCAATCCTCGATCCTCAATCTTCAATCCTCAATCCTCAATCCTCAGTCATCAATACTCAATCTTCAATGCTCAATCCTCAATCCTCAATCCTCAATCCTCATTCCCCAACCCTCAATCCTCATTCCTCAAACCTCAATCCTCAACCCTCAGTCCTCATACTCAATTCTCAATTCTCAATCCTCAATCCTCAATCCTCAATCCTCAATCCTCAGTACTCAATCCTCAATCCTCAACCTTCAATCCTCAATACTTAATCTTCAATCCTCAATCCTCAATCCTCAATCCTCAGACCTCAAACCTCAATCTTCAACCCTGAATCCTCAATCCTCAATACTCAATCCTCAATCTTCAATCCTCAATCCTCAATCCTCAGTCATCAATACTCAATCTTCAATGCTCAATCCTCAATCCTCAATCCTCAATCCTCATTCCTCAAACCTCAATCCTCAACCCTCAGTCCTCATACTCAATTCTCAATTCTCAATCCGCAATCCTCAATCCTCAATCCTCAATCTTCAGTCCTCAATCCTCAATCCTCAATCCTCAATCCTCAATCCTCAATGTTCAGTCCGCAATGCCCAATCCTCAATCTTCAATCCTCAGTCCTCAATCCTCAATCCTCAATTCTCAATACTCAGTCCTCAATTCTCAGTCCTCAATAGAATATCATCAATTCACACATTTCAATACTCAATACTCAATCTGCAATCTTCAAATCTCTATCCACAAACATCAGTTCTCATCACTCAACCCTCAACACTCAGTCCCCAATCCTCAATCTTCAATCCTCAATCCTCAATCCTCAATTCCCAATCCTCAATCCTCAGTCCTCAGACCTCAAACCTCAATCCTCAACTCTCAGCCCTCATCCTCAATACTCAATACTCAATCTTCAATCCTCAATCCTCAATCCGCAAGCCTCAATCCTCAATCCTCAATCCTCAGTCCTCAAACCTCAATCCTCAACACTCAATTCTCAATACTCCATCTTCAATCCTCAATCCTCAATCCTCAATCCCCAAACCTCAATCCTCAGGCATCAATACTCAATCTTCAATACTCAATCCTCAATCCTCAATCCTCAATCCTCAATCCTCAACCCTCAATCCTCATTCCTCAAACCTCAATCCTCAACCCTCAGTCCTCATCCTCAATCCTCAATACTCAATCATCAATCCTCAATCCTCAATCTTCAATCCTCTATAATCAACCTCCAATCCTAGATCCTCAATCCCCAATCTTCAATCCTTAATCCTCAATCTTCAATCCTTAATTCTCAATCGTCAATCTTCACTCCTCAATACTCAATCTTCAATCCTCAATCCTCAATCCTCAATCCTCAATCCTCACTCTTCAATACTCAATACCCAATCCTCAATCTTCAATCCTCAATTCTCAATCCTCAATTCTCAATCCTCAATCCTCAGTCCTCTGTCCTCAAACCTCAATCCTCTACCCTCAGCCCTCATCCTCCATCCTCAATCCTCTATCATCAATCCTCAATCTTATATCCTCAATATTCAATCTTCAATCCTCAATCCTCAATCCCCAATCCTCAATCCTCAATCCTCAGTGATCAATACTCAATCTTCAATACTCAATCCTCAATCCCCCATCCTCAATTTTCAATCCTCAACCTCAATCCTCAATCCTCAATCCTCAATCCTCAATCTTCAATCATCAATATTCAATCTTCAATCCTCAATCCTCATTCTTCAATCCTCAATACCCAATGCTCAATCTTCAGTCCTCAATCCTCAACTCTCAGTCCTCAATCCTCAATCCTCAGACCTCACACATCAATACTCAACCCTCAGTCCTCGTCCTCAATCCACAACCGTCAATCCTCAATCCTCAATCATCAATCATCAATATTCAACCTTCAGTCCTCAATACTCAATCCTCAATCCTCAATCCTCAATCCTCAATGTTCAATCCGCAATACCCAATCCTCAATCTTCAATCCTCAATCCTCAATCCTCAATCCTCAATCCTCAATACTCAATCCTCAATTCTCAGTCCTCAAACCTCAATCCTGAATCCACAATCCTGAATCCTCAATCTTCAGACCTCAGTCCTCAACAATCATTTGTCAGTTCTCAATTCTCAATAGAATATCGTCAATTCACACTTTTCCATACTCAATACTCAGTCTGCAATCTTAAAATCTCTATCCACAAACTTCAATTCCCGTCACTCAACCCTCAATACTCAGTCCCCCATCCTCAACCTTCAATCCTCAATCCTCAATCCTCAATTCTCAATCCTCAATCCTCAGTCCTCAGACCTCAAACCACAATCCTCAATAATCGATTACCGATCCTAGATCCTCAATCCTCAATCCTCAATCCCCAATCATCAATCCTCAATAATCAATCTCCAATCCTAGGTCCTCAATCCGCAATCCTCAATCCTCAACCCTCAATCCTCATTCTTCAATCCTCAATACCCAATCCTCAATCTTCAATCCTCAATCATCAGTCCTCAATTCTCAATCCTCAATCCACAGTCCTCAGTCGTCAAACCTCAGTCCCCGACACTCAGCCCTCATCCTCAATCCTCAGTCCTCAATCCTCAATCCTCAAACCTCAATCCTCTACCGTCAGTCCTCGTCCTCAATCCTCAAACCTCAATCCTCAATCCTCAATATTCAATCATCAATACTCAATCTTCAATCCTCAATCCTCAATCCTCAATCCTCAATCCTCAATCCTCAATCCTCATTCTTCAATCCTCAATACCCAATCCACAATCTTCAATCTTCAATCCTCAATCCTCAATCCTCAGTCCTCAAACATCAATGCCGAATCCTCAATCCTGAATCCTCAATCTTCAGCCCTCAGTCCTCAACAATCAGTTGTCAATCCTCAATCCTCAATGGAATATCATCGATTCACAGATTTCAATGCTAAATACTCAATCTGCAGTCTTCAAGTCTCTATTCTCAAACATCAATTCTCATCACTCAACACTCAACACTCAATCCTCAATCCTCAATCCTCAATCCTCAATCCTCAACACTCAATCCTCAATCCTCAATCTTCAATCCTCAATAATCAATATCCGATCCTAGATTCTCAATCCCCAATCTTCAATCGTTAATCCTCAATCTTCAATCCTCAATCCCCAGTCATCAATCTTCAATCCTCATTGCTCAATCCTCAATCCTCAATCCTCAGTCCTCAATCCCCAATCCTCAATCCTCAAACCTCAATCCTCAACCGTCAGTCCTCGTCCTCAATCCCCAAACCTCAATCCTCAATCCTCAATATTCAATCATCAATACTCAATCTTCAATCCTCAATCCTCAAACCTCAATCCTCAATCCTCATTCTTCAATCCTAAATACCCAATCCTCAATCTTCAATCCTCAATCCTCAATCCTCAATTCTCATTCCTCAATCCTTAATCCTCAGGCCTCAAACATCAATGTTCAACCCTCAGTCCTCGTCCTCAATCCACAACCCTCAATCCTCAGTCCTCAATATTCAATCATCAATATTCAATCTTCAATCCTCAATTCTCAATCCTCAATCCTCAATCCACAATCCTCAATCTTCAACCCTGAATCCTCAATCCTCAATACTCAATCCTCAATCTTCAATCCTCAATACTCAATCTTCCATCCTCAATCCTCAATCCTCAATCCTCAATCCTCAATCCTTAATCCTCAGACCTCAAACATCAATATTCAACCCTCAGTCCTCGTCCTCAGTCCACAACCCTCAATCCTCAGTCCTCAATATTCAATCATCAATATTCAATCTTCAATCCTCAATCCTCAAACCTCAATCCTCAACCGTCAGTCCTCGTCCTCAATCCTCAAACCTCAATCCTCAATCCTCAATATTCAATCATCATTACTCAATCTTCTATCCTCAATGCTCTACCCTCAATCCTCAATCCTCAATCCTCAATATTCAAGACACAACCCTCAGCCATCAATTCTCAATACTGAACCATCAATCCGCAATTCTCAATACTCAATAGAATATTCTGAATACTCATGGTTCAATACTCAACCCACAATATTCAATAATCAAATCTCAATCCTCAAACTTCAATCCTCAATACTCAATTTCAATCCTCGATCCTCAGTTCTCAATCCCCAATACTCAATCCTCAATCGTCAATCCTCAATTCCCAATCTTCAATCCTCAATCTTCAATCATCAATATTCAATCTTCAATCCTCAATCCTCATTCTTCAATCCTCAATACCCAATCCTCAATCTTCAATACTCAATCCTCAACTCTCAATCCTCAATCCTCAATCCTCAGACCTCACACATCAATACTCAACCCTCAGGCCTCGTCCTCAATCCACAACCCTCAATCCTCAATCCTCAATCATCAATCATCAATATTCAATCTTCAGTCCTCAATTCTCAATCCTCAATCCTCAATCCTCAATCCTCAATGTTCAATCCGCAATACCCAATCCTCAATCTTCAATCCTCAATCCTCAATCCTCAATCCTCAATCCTCAATACTCAATCCTCAATTCTCAGTCCTCAAACCTCAATCCTGAATCCACAATCCTGAATCCTCAATCTTCAGACCTCAGTCCTCAACAATCATTCGTCAGTTCTCAATCCTCAATAGAATATCGTCAATTCACACTTTTCCATACTCAATACTCAGTCTGCAGTCTTAAAATCTCTATCCACAAACTCCAATTCCCATCACTCAACCCTCAACACTCAGTCCCCCATCCTCAATCTTCAATCCTCAATCCTCAATCCTCAATTCTCAATCCTCAATCCTCAGTCCTCAGACCTCAAACCACAATCCTCAATAATCGATTACCAATCCTAGATCCTCAATACTCAATCCTCAATCCCCAATCATCAATCCTCAATAAGCAATCTCCAATCCTAGGTCCTCAATCCGCAATCCTCAATCCTCAACCCTCGATCCCCATTCTTCAATCCTCAATACCCAATCCTCAATCTTCAATCCTCAAACATCGATCCTCAATTCTCAATCCTCAATCCTCAGTCCTCAGTCGTCAAACCTCAATCCCCGACCCTTAGCACTCATCCTCAATCCTCAGTCTTCAATCCTCAATCCTCAAACCTAAATCCTCTACCGTCAGACCTCGTCCTCAATCCTCAAACCTCAATCCTCAATCCTCAATATTCAATCATCAATACTCAATCTTCAATCCTCAATCCTCAATCCTCAATCCTCAATCCTCAATCCTCAATCCTCAATCCTCAATATTCAATCATCAATGCTCAATCTTCAATCCTCAATCTTCAATCCTCAATACTCAATCTTCAATCCTCAATCCTCAATCCTCAATCCTCAATCCTCAATCCTCAGGCATCAATACTCAATCTACAGTATTCAATCCTCAATCCTTAATCCTCAATCCACAATCCACAACCTTCAATACTCAATACTCAATCTTCAATCCTCAATCCTGAATCCTCAATCCTCAATCCTCAATCCTCAATCCTCAATCCCCAATATTCTATCCTCAATACTCAATCTTCAATCATCAATCCTCAATCCTCAATTCTCAGTCGTCAGTCCTCAGTCATCAATCCTCAATCTTCAATACTCAATCGTCAATCCTTAGTCCTCAATCCTCAATCCTCAATCCTCGTTCCTCAAACCTCAATCCTCAAACCTCAGTCTTCATCCTCAATTCTCAATTCTCAATCCTCAATCCTCAATCCTCAATCCTCAATCATCAATCCTCAATCCTTAATCCTCACTCCTCAGTACTCAATCCTCTATCCTCAATCTTCAATTCTCAATACTCAATCTTCAATCCTCATTCCTCAATCCTCAATCCTCAATCTTCAATCCTCAATACTCAATCTGCAATCCTCAATCCTCAAACCTCAATCCTCAATCCTCATTCCTCAATACCCAATCCTCAATCTTCAATCCTCAATCCTCAATCCTCAATTCTCAATCCTCAATCCTTAATCCTCAGACCTCAAACATCAATATTCAGCCCTCAGTCCTCGTCCTCAATCCACAACCCTCAATCCACAGTCCTCAATATTCAATCATCAATATTCAATTAGAATGCTCAATCCTCAATCCTCAATCCTGAATCCTCAATCCTCAATCTTCAATCCTCAAACCTCAATCCTCAATACTCAATCCTCAATCGTCAATCCTCAATACTCAATCGTCAATCCTGAATACTCAATCTTCAATCCTCAATCCTCAATCCTCAATCCTCAATCCTCATCCTTCAATCCTCAATACCCAATCCTCAATCTTCAATCCTCAATCCTCAGTCCTCAATCCTCAATCCTCAATCCTCATTCTTCAATCCTCAATACCCAGTCCTCAATCTTCAATCCTCAATCCTCAATCCTCAATTCTCAATCGTCAATCCTCAATTCCCAGACCTCAAACGTCAATACTCAACCCTCAGTCCTCGTCCTCAATCCACAACCCTCAATCCTCAATCCTCAATCTTCAATCATCAATATTCAATCTTCAGTCCTCAATCCTCAATCCTCAATCCTCAATCCGCAATCCTCAATGTTCAATCCGCAATCCCCAGTCATCAATCTTCAATCCTCAATGCTCAATCCTTAAACCTCAATCCTCAACACTCAATTCTCAATACTCAATCTTCAATCCTCAATCCTCAATCCTCAATCCCCAGTCCTCAATCCTCAGGCATCAATACTCAATCTTCAATACTCAATCCTCAATCCTCAATCCTCAATCCTCAATCCTCAATCCTCAACCCTCAGACCTCATTCCTCAAACCTCAATCCTCAACCCTCAGTCCTCATCCTCAATTCTCAACTCTCAATTCTCAATCCTCAATCCTCAATCCTCAATCTTCAATCCTCAATAATCAACCACCAATCCTAGATCCTCAATCCCCAATCCTCAATCCTTAATCCTCAATCTTCAATCCTTAATTCTCAATCGTCAATCTTCAATCCTCAATACTCAATCTTCAATCCTCAATCCTCAATCCTCAATCCTCAATCCTTAATCCTCAATCGTCAATCTTCAATCCTCAATACTCAATCTTCAATCCTCAATCCTCAATCCTCAATCCTCAATCCTCATTCTCCAATGCTCAATACCCAAGCCTCAATCTTCAATCCTCAATCCTCAATCCTCAATTCTCAATCCTCAGTCCTCAATCTTCAATCCTCAATCCTCAAACCTCAATCCTCAACCGTCAGTCCTCGTCCTCAATCCTCAGGCATCAATACTCAATCTTCAATTCCCAATCCTCAATCCTCAATCCTAAATCCTCAATCCTCAACCCTCAATCCTCATTCCTCAAACCTCAATCCTCAACCCTCATTTCTCATACTCAATTCTCAATTCTCAATCCTCAATCCTCAATCCTCAATCTTCAATCCTCAATAATCAATATCCAATTCTAGATCCTCCATCCCCAATCTTCAATCCTTAATCCTCAATCTTCAATCCCCAATCCCCATTACTCAATCTTCGATCCTCAATGCTCAATCCTCAATCGTCAATCCTCAGTCCTCAGTCCTCAATCTTCAATCCTCAAACCTCTATCCTCAACCGTCAGTCCTCATACTCCATCCTCAATCCTCAATCCTCAGTCCTCAATCTTCAATCCCCAATACTCAATCTTCAATCCTGAATCCTCAATCCTCAATCCTCAATCCTCAATCCTCAGGCATCAATACTCAATCTTCAATACTCAATCCGCAATCCTCAATCCTGAATCCTCAATACTCAACCATCAATCCTCAGTTCTCAAACCTCAATCCTCAACCCTCAGTCCTAATCCTCAATTCTCAATTCTCAATCCTCAGTCCACAATCCTCAATCTTCAATTCTCAATAATCAATCTCCGATCCTAGGTCCTCAATCCCCAACCTTCAATCGTTAATCCTCAATCTTCAATCCTCAATCCCCAGTCATCAATCTTCAATCCTCAATGCTCAATCCTCAATCCTCAATCCTCAGTCCTCAATCCCCAATCCTCAATCCTCAAACCTCAATCCTCAAGCGTCAGTCCTCGTCCTCAATCCTCAAACCTCAATCCTCAATCCTCAATATTCAATCATCAATACTCAATCTTCAATGCTCAATCCTCAAACCTCAATCCCCAATCCTCATTCTTCAATCCTAAATACCCAATCCTCAATCTTCAATCCTCATTCCCCAATACTCAATTCTCAATCCTCATTCCTTAATCCTCAGACCTCAAACATCAATATTCAACCTTCAGTCCTCGTCCTCAATCCACAACCCTCAATCCTCAGTCCTCAATATTCAATCATCAATATTCAATCTTCAATCCTCAATCCTCAATCCTCAATCCTCAACCTTCAACCCTGAATCCTCAATCCTCAATACTCAGTCCTCAATCTTCAATCCTCAATTCTCAATCTTCAATCCTCAATCCTCAATCCTCAATCCTCAATCCTCAATCCTCAATCCTCAATCCTCAATCCTCAATATTCAATCCTCAATACTCAATCTTCAATCATCAATCCTCAATACTCAATTCTCAGTCGTCTATCCTCAGTCATCAATCCTCAATCTTCAATACTCAATCGTCAATCCTTAGTCCTCAATCCTCAATATTCAATCATCAATACTCAATCTTCAATGCTCAATCCTCAAACCTCAATCCCCAATCCTCATTCTTCAATCCTAAATACCCAATCCTCAATCTTCAATCCTCAATCCCCAATACTCAATTCTCAATCCTCATTCCTTAATCCTCAGACCTCAAACATCAATATTCAACCCTCAGTCCTCGTCCTCAATCCACAACCCTCAACCCTCAGTCCTCAATATTCAATCATCAATATTCAATCTTCAATCCTCAATCCTCAATCCTAACTGCCCAATCCTCAATCCTCAATCTTCAACCCTGAATCCTCAATCCTCAATACTCAATCCTCAATCTTCAATCCTCAATACTCAATCTTGAATGCTCAATCCTCAATCCCCAATCCTCAATATTCAATCATCAATACTCAATCTTCAATACCCAATCCTCAATCCTCAATTCTCAATCCTCAATCCTCAATCCTCAATCCTCAATCCTCAATCCTCAATCCTCAATCCTCAATCCACAATCCTCAACCTTCAATACCCAATAATCAATCTCCAATCGTAGATCCTCAATCCTCAATCCTCAATCCTCAATCTTCAACCCTGAATCCTCAATCCTCAATACTCAATCCTCAATCCTCAATCCTCAATCCTCATTCCCCAACCCTCAATCCTCATTCCTCAAACCTCAATCCTCAACCCTCAGTCCTCATACTCAATTCTCAATTCTCAATCCTCAATCCTCAATCCTCAATCCTCAATCCTCAGTACTCAATCCTCAATCCTCAACCTTCAATCCTCAATACTCAATCTTCAATCCTCAATCCTCAATCCTCAATCCTCAGACCTCAAACCTCAATCTTCAACCCTGAATCCTCAATCCTCAATACTCAATCCTCAATCTTCAATCCTCAATCCTCAATCCTCAGTCATCAATACTCAATCTTCAATGCTCAATCCTCAATCCTCAATCCTCAATCCTCATTCCTCAAACCTCAATCCTCAACCCTCGGTCCTCATACTCAATTCTCAATTCTCAATCCGCAATCCTCAATCCTCAATCCTCAATCTTCAGTCCTCAATCCTCAATCCTCAATCCTCAATCCTCAATCCTCAATGTTCAGTCCGCAATGCCCAATCCTCAATCTTCAATCCTCAGTCCTCAATCCTCAGTCCTCAATTCTCAATACTCAGTCCTCAATTCTCAGTCCTCAAACATCTATCCTGAATCCACAATCCTGAATCCTCAATCTTCAGATCTCAGTCCTCAACAATCAGTCGTCAATTCTCAGTCCTCAATAGAATATCATCAATTCACACATTTCAATACTCAATACTCAATCTGCAATCTTCAAATCTCTATCCACAAACATCAGTTCTCATCACTCAACCCTCAACACTCAGTCCCCAATCCTCAATCTTCAATCCTCAATCCTCAATCCTCAATTCCCAATCCTCAATCCTCAGTCCTCAGACCTCAAACCTCAATCCTCAACTCTCAGCACTCATCCTCAATACTCAATACTCAATCTTCAATCCTCAATCCTCAATCCGCAAGCCTCAATCCTCAATCCTCAATCCTCAGTCCTCAAACCTCAATCCTCAACACTCAATTCTCAATCCTCAATCCTCAATCCTCAATCCTCAATCCTCACTCTTCAATACTCAATACCCAATCCTCAATCTTAAATCCTCAATCCTCAATCCTCAATTCTCAATCCTCAATCCTCAGTCCTCTGTCCTCAAACCTCAATCCTCTACCCTCAGCCCTCATCCTCCATACTCAATCCTCAATCATCAATCCTCAATCTTATATCCTCAATATTCAATCTTCAATCCTCAATCCTCAATCCCCAATCCTCAATCCTCAATCCCCATTTCCCAAACCTCAATCCTCAACCCTCAGCCCTCATCCTCAATTCTCAATTCTCAATCCTCAATCATCAATCCTCAATCTTCAATCCTCAATCCTCAATCCTCAATCCTCAGTACTCAATCCTCAATCCTCAACCTTCAATCCTCAATACTCAATCTTCAATCCTCAATCCTCAATCCTCAATCCTCAATCCTCAATCTTCAATCCTCAATCCTCAATCCTCAATCTTCAATCCTCAATACTCAATCTGCAATCCTCAATCCTCAAACCTCAATCCTCAATCCTCATTCTTCAATCCTCAATGCCCAATCCTCAATCTTCAATCCTCAATCCTCAATCCTCAATTCTCAATCCTCAATCCTTAATCCTCAGACCTCAAACATCAATATTCAACCCTCAGCCCTCGTCCTCAATCCACAACCCTCAATCCTCAGTCCTCAATATTCAATCATCAATATTCAATCTTCAATCCTCAATCCTCAATCCTCAATCGTCAATCCTCAATCCTCAATCTTCAACCCTGAATCCTCAATCCTCAATACTCAATCCTCAATCTTCAACCCTCAATACTCAATCTTCAATCCTCAATTTCAATCCTCAATCCTCAATCCTCAATTCTCAATCCTCAATCCTCAGTCCTCAGTCCTCAAACCGCAATCCTCAACCCTCAGCCCCCATCCTCCATCCTCAATCCTCAATCCTCAATCCTCAATCCTCAATCCTCATTCTTCAATCCTCAATACCCAATCCTCAATCTTCAATCCTCAATCCTCAATCCTCAATCCTAATTCCTCAATCCTCATTCTTCAATCCTCAATACCCAATCCTCAATTTCAATCCTGAATCTTCAATCCTCATTTCTCAAACCTCAATCCTCAACCCTCACTCCTCATACTCAATTCGCAATTCTCAATCCTCAATCCTCAATCCTCAATCTTCAATCCTCAATAATCAATCTCCAATCCTCAATCCTCAATCCTCGATCCTCAATCCTTAGGCATCAATTCTCAATCTTCAATACTCAATCCTCAATCCTCAATCCTCAATGCTCAATCCTCAATCCTCAATGTTCAATCCGCAATACCCAATCCTCAATCTTCAATCCTCAATCCTCAATCCTCAATCCTCAATTCTCATAACTCAGTCCTCAATTCTCAGTCCTCAAACCTCAATCCTGAATCCACAATCCTGAATCCTCAATCTTCAGACCTCAATCCTCAACAATCAGTCGTCAGTTCTCAGTCCTCAATAGAATATCATCAATTCACACATTTCAATCCTCAATCCTCAATCCTCAATCCTCAATCCTCAATCTTCAATCCTCAATCCTCAATCCTCAATCTTAAATCCTCAATACTCAATCTGCAATCCTCAATCCTCAAACCTCAATCCTCAATCCTCATTCTTCAATCCTCAATGCCCAATCATCAATCTTCAATCCTCAATCCTCAATCCTCAATTCTCAACCCTCAATCCTTAATCCTCAGACCTTAAACTTCAATATTCAACCCTCAGTCCTCGTCCTCAATCCACAACCCTCAATCCTCAATCCACAACCCTCAATCCTCAATCCTCAATTCTGAATGCTCAATCTTCAATCCTCAATCCTCAATCCTCAATACTCAATCCTCAGTCTTCAATACTCAATACCCACTCCTCAATCTTCAATCCTCAATCCTCAATCCTCAATCCTAATTCCTCAATCCTCATTCTTCAATCATCAATACCCAATCCTCAATTTCAATCCTCAATCCTCAATCCTCAATTCTCAATCCTCAATACTCAGTCCTCAGTCCTCAGTCCTCAGTCCTCAAACCGCAATCCTCAACCCTCAGCCCTCATCCTCCATTCTCAATCCTCAATCCTCAATCCTCAATCTTCAATCCTCAATTCTCAATCTTCAATCCTCGATCCTGAATCATCAATACTCAATCCTCAATCCTCAGGCATCAATACTCAATCTTCAATACACAATCCTCAATCCTCAATCCTCAATCCTCAATCCTCAACCCTCAATCCTCATTCCTCAAACCTCAATCCTCAACCCTCAGTTCTCATACTCAATTATCAATCCTCAATCCTTAATCCTCAATCCTCTATCTTCAATCCTCAATAATCAATCTCCAATTCTAGATCCTCAATCCCCAATCTTCAATCCTTAATCCTCAATCTTCAATCCCCAATCCCCAGTACTCAATCTTCAATCCTCAATGCTCAATACTCAATCCTCAATCCTCAGTCCTCAGTCCTCAATCTTCAATCCTCAAACCTCAATCCTCAACCGTCAGTCCTCATTCTCCATCCTCAATCCTCAATCCTCAATCCTCAATCTTCAATCCCCAATACTCAATCTTCAATCCTCAATCCTCAATCCTCAATCCTCAATCCTCAATCCTCAGGCATCAATATTCAATCTTCAATACTCAATCCTCAAACCTCAATCCTGAATCCTCAATACTTAACCATCAATCCTCATTCCTCAAACCTCAATCCTCAACCCTCAGTCCTCATCCTCAATTCTCAATTCTCAATCCTCAATCCTCAATCCTCAATCTTCAATCCTCAATAATCAATATCCGATCCTAGATCCTCAATCCCCAATCTTCAATCGTTAATCCTCATTCTTCAATCCTCAATCCCCAGTCATCAATCTTCAATCCTCAATGCTCAATCCTCAATACTCAATCCTCAGTCCTCAATCCCCAATCCTCAATCCTCAAACCTCAATACTCAACCGTCAGTCCTCGTCCGCAATCCTCAAACCTCAATCCTCAATCCTCAATATTCAATCATCAACACTCAATCTTCAATCCTCAATCCTCAAACCTCAATCCTTAATCCTCATCCTTCGATCCTAAATACCAAATCCTCAATCTTCAATCCTCAATCCTCAATCCTCAATTCTCAATCCTCAATACTTAGTCCTCAGACCTCAAACATCAATATTCAACCCTCAGTCCTCGTCCTCTATCCACAACACTCAATCCTCAGTCCTCAATATTCAATCATCAATATTCAATCTTCAATCCTCAATCCTCAATCCTCAATCCTCAATCTTCAACCCTGAATCCTCAATCCTCAATACTCAATCCTCAATCCTCAATCCTCAATCCTCATTCTTCAATCCTCAATACCCAATCCTCAATCTTCAACCCTCAATCCTCAATCCTCAATCCTCATTTCTCAATCCTCAATCCTCAACCCTCAGCCCTCATCCTCCATCCTCAGTACTCAATCCTCTATCCCCAATCTTCAATCCTCAATACCCAATCTTCAATCCTCATTCCTCAATCCTCAATCCTCAATCCTCAATATTCAATCATCAATACTCAATCTTCAATCCTCAATCTTCAATCCTCAATACTCAATCTGCAATCCTCAATCCTCAAACCTCAATCCTCAATCCTCATTCCTCAATCCTCAATACCCAATCCTCAATCCTCAATCCTCAATCCTGAATCCTCAATCCTCAATATTCAATCATCAATACTCAATCTTCAATCCTCAATCTTCAATCCTCAATACTCAATCTTCAATCCTCAATCCTCAATCCTCAATCCTCAATCCTCAATTCCCAGACATCAATACTCAATCTACAATATTCAATCCTCAATCCTTAATCCTCAATCCAGAATCCTCAACCTTCAATACTCAATACTCAATCTTCAATCCTCAATCCTCAATCCTCAATCCTCAATCCACAATCCTCGATATTCAATCCTCAATACTCAATCTTCAATCATCATCCTCAATCCTCAATTCTCAGTCGCCAATCCTCAGTCATCAATCCTCAATCTTCAATACTCAATCGTCAATCCATAGTCCTCAATCCTCAATCCTCAATCCTCGTCCCTCAAACCTCAATCCTCAACCCTCAGTCTTCATCCTCAATCCTCAAACCTCAATCCTCAATCCTCAATATTCAATCATCAATACTCAATCTTCAATCCTCAATCCTCAAACCTCAATCCTCAATCCTCATTCTTCAATCCTAAATACCCAATCCTTAATCTTCAATCCTCAATCCTCAATCCTCATTTCTCAATCCTCAATTCTTAATCCTCAGACCTCAAACATCAATATTCAATCCTCAGTCCTCGTCCTCAATCCACAACCCTCAATCCTCAGTCCTCAATATTCAATCATCATAATTCAATCTTCAATACTCAATCCTCAATCCTCAATTTTCAATCCTCAATCCTCAATCTTCAACCCTGAATCCTCAATCCTCAATACTCAATCCTCAATCTTCAATCCTCAATACTCAATCTTCAATCCTCAATCCTCAATCCTCAATCCTCAATCCTCAATCTTCAATCCTCAACACTCAATCTTCAATACTCAATCCTCAATCCTCAATCCTCAGTCCACAATCCCCAATCCTCAATCCTCAAACCTCAATGCTCAACCGTCAGTCCTCGTCCTCAATCCTCAATATTCAATCATCAATACTCATCTTCAATCCTCAATCCTCAAACCTCAATCCTCAATCCTCATTCTTCAATCCTAAATACCCAATCCTCAATTTCCAGTCCTCAATCCTGAATCCTCAATTCTCAATCCTCAATCCTTAATCCTCAGAACTCAAACATCAATATTCAACCCTCAGTCCTCGTCCTCAATCCACAACCCTCAATCTTCAGTCCTCAATATTCAATCATCAATATTCAATCTTCAATCCTCAATCCTCAATCCTCAATCCTCAATCCTCAATCCTCAATCTTCAACCCTGAATCCTCAATCCTCAATCCTCAGTCCTCAATCTTCAATCCTCAACACTCTGTCTTCAATCCTTAATCCTCAATCCTCAATCCTCAATCCTCAATCTTCAATCATCATCCTCAATCCTCAATTCTCAGTCGCCAATCCTTAGTCATCAATCCTCAATCTTCAATACTCAATCGTCAATCCTTAGTCCTCAATCCTCAATCCTCAATCCTCGTTCCTCAAACCTCAATCCTCAACCCTCAGTCTTCATCCTCAATTCTCAATTCTCAATCCTTAATCCTCAGACCTCAAACATCAATATTCAGCCCTCAGTCCTCGTCCTCAATCCACAACCCTCAATCCACAGTCCTCAATATTCAATCATCAATATTCAATCTTCAATGCTCAATCCTCAATCCTCAATCCTGTATCCTCAATCCTCAATCTTCAATCCTCAAACCTCAATCCTCAATACTCAATCCTCAATCGTCAATCCTCAATACTCAATCGTCAATCCTGAATACTCAATCTTCAATCCTCAATCCTCAATCCTCAATCCTCAATCCTCATCCTTCAATCCTCAATACCCAATCCTCAATCTTCAATCCTCAATCCTCAGTCCTCAATCCTCAACCCTCAATCCTCATTCTTCAATCCTCAATACCCAGTCCTCAATCTTCAATCCTCAATCCTCAATCCTCAATTCTCAATCGTCAATCCTCAATTCCCAGACCTCAAACGTCAATACTCAACCCTCAGTCCTCGTCCTCAATCCACAACCCTCAATCCTCAATCCTCAATCTTCAATCATCAATATTCAATCTTCAGTCCTCAATCCTCAATCCTCAATCCTCAATCCTCAATCCTCAATGTTCAATCCGCAATCCCCAGTCATCAATCTTCAATCCTCAATGCTCAATCCTTAAACCTCAATCCTCAACACTCAATTCTCAATACTCAATCTTCAATCCTCAATCCTCAATCCTCAATCCCCAGTCCTCAATCCTCAGGCATCAATACTCAATCTTCAATACTCAATCCTCAATCCTCAATCCTCAATCCTCAATCCTCAATCCTCAACCCTCAATCCTCATTCCTCAAACCTCAATCCTCAATCCTCAACCCTCAGTCCTCATCCTCAATTCTCAACTCTCAATCCTCAATCCTCAATCCTCAATCCTCAGGCATCAATACTCAATCTTCAATACTCAATCCGCAATCCTCAATCCTCAATCCTCAATACTCAACCATCAATCCTCAGTTCTCAAACCTCAATCCTCAACCCTCAGTCCTAATCCTCAATTCTCAATTCTCAATCCTCAGTCCACAATCCTCAATCTTCAATTCTCAATAATCAATCTCCGATCCTAGGTCCTCAATCCCCAACCTTCAATCGTTAATCCTCAATCTTCAATCCTCAATCCCCAGTCATCAATCTTCAATCCTCAATGCTCAATCCTCAATCCTCAATCCTCAGTCCTCAATCCCCAATCCTCAATCCTCAAACCTCAATCCTCAAGCGTCAGTCCTCGTCCTCAATCCTCAAACCTCAATCCTCAATCCTCAATATTCAATCATCAATACTCAATCTTCAATGCTCAATCCTCAAACCTCAATCCCCAATCCTCATTCTTCAATCCTAAATACCCAATCCTCAATCTTCAATCCTCATTCCCCAATACTCAATTCTCAATCCTCATTCCTTAATCCTCAGACCTCAAACATCAATATTCAACCTTCAGTCCTCGTCCTCAATCCACAACCCTCAATCCTCAGTCCTCAATATTCAATCATCAATATTCAATCTTCAATCCTCAATCCTCAATCCTCAATCCTCAATCCTCAATCCTCAACCTTCAACCCTGAATCCTCAATCCTCAATACTCAGTCCTCAATCTTCAATCCTCAATCCTCAATATTCAATCCTCAATACTCAATCTTCAATCATCAATCCTCAATACTCAATTCTCAGTCGTCTATCCTCAGTCATCAATCCTCAATCTTCAATACTCAATCGTCAATCCTTAGTCCTCAATCCTCAATATTCAATCATCAATACTCAATCTTCAATGCTCAATCCTCAAACCTCAATCCCCAATCCTCATTCTTCAATCCTAAATACCCAATCCTCAATCTTCAATCCTCAATCCCCAATACTCAATTCTCAATCCTCATTCCTTAATCCTCAGACCTCAAACATCAATATTCAACCCTCAGTCCTCGTCCTCAATCCACAACCCTCAACCCTCAGTCCTCAATATTCAATCATCAATATTCAATCTTCAATCCTCAATCCTCAATCCTAACTCCCCAATCCTCAATCCTCAATCTTCAACCCTGAATCCTCAATCCTCAATACTCAATCCTCAATCTTCAATCCTCAATACTCAATCTTGAATGCTCAATCCTCAATCCCCAATCCTCAATATTCAATCATCAATACTCAATCTTCAATACTCAATCCTCAATCCTCAATTCTCAATCCTCAATCCTCAATCCTCAATCCTCAATCCTCAATCCTCAATCCTCAATCCTCAATCCACAATCCTCAACCTTCAATACCCAATAATCAATCTCCAATCGTAGATCCTCAATCCTCAATCCTCAATCCTCAATCTTCAACCCTGAATCCTCAATCCTCAATACTCAATCCTCAATCCTCAATCCTCAATCCTCAATCCTCAATCTTCAATCCTCAACACTCAATCTTCAATCCTCAATCCTCAATCCTCAATCCTCAATCCTCAATCTTCAATCCTCAACACTAATCTTCAATCCTCAATCCTCCATCCTCAATCCTCAATCCTCATTCTTCAATCCTCAATACCCAATCCTCAATTTCAATCCTCAATCCTCAATCCTCATTTCTCAATCCTCAATCCTCAACCCTCAGCCCTCATCCTCCATCCTCAATCCTCAATCCTCAATCCTCAATCTTCAATCCTCAATTCTCAATCTTCAATCCTCGATCCTCAATCTTCAATCCTCAATCCTCAATCCTCAGTCATCAATACTCAATCTTCAATGCTCAATCCTCAATCCTCAATCCTCAATCCTCATTCCCCAACCCTCAATCCTCATTCCTCAAACCTCAATCCTCAACCCTCAGTCCTCATACTCAATTCTCAATCCTCAATCCTCAATCCTCAATCCTCAATCCTCAGTACTCAATCCTCAATCCTCAACCTTCAATCCTCAATACTCAATCTTCAATCCTCAATCCTCAATCCTCAATCCTCAGACCTCAAACCTCAATCTTCAACCCTGAATCCTCAATCCTCAATACTCAATCCTCAATCTTCAATCCTCAATCCTCAATCCTCAGTCATCAATACTCAATCTTCAATGCTCAATCCTCAATCCTCAATCCTCAATCCTCATTCCTCAAACCTCAATCCTCAACCCTCAGTCCTCATACTCAATTCTCAATTCTCAATCCGCAATCCTCAATCCTCAATCCTCAATCTTCAGTCCTCAATCCTCAATCCTCAATCCTCAATCCTCAATCCTCAATGTTCAGTCCGCAATGCCCAATCCTCAATCTTCAATCCTCAGTCCTCAATCCTCAATCCTCAATTCTCAATACTCAGTCCTCAATTCTCAGACCTCAAACATCTATCCTGAATCCACAATCCTGAATCCTCAATCTTCAGACCTCAGTCCTCAACAATCAGTCGTCAATTCTCAGTCCTCAATAGAATATCATCAATTCACACATTTCAATACTCAATACTCAATCTGCAATCTTCAAATCTCTATCCACAAACATCAGTTCTCATCACTCAACCCTCAACACTCAGTCCCCAATCCTCAATCTTCAATCCTCAATCCTCAATCCTCAATTCCCAATCCTCAATCCTCAGTCCTCAGACCTCAAACCTCAATCCTCAACTCTCAGCCCTCATCCTCAATACTCAATACTCAATCTTCAATCCTCAATCCTCAATCCGCAAGCCTCAATCCTCAATCCTCAATCCTCAGTCCTCAAACCTCAATCCTCAACACTCAATTCTCAATCCTCCATCTTCAATCCTCAATCCTCAATCCTCAATCCCCAATCCTCAATCCTCAGGCATCAATACTCAATCTTCAATACTCAATCCTCAATCCTCAATCCTCAATCCTCAATCCTCAACCCTCAATCCTCATTCCTCAAACCTCAATCCTCAACCCTCGGTCCTCATCCTCAATCCTCAATACTCAATCATCAATCCTCAATCCTCAATCTTCAATCCTCAATAATCAACCTCCAATCCTAGATCCTCAATCCCCAATCTTCAATCCTTAATCCTCAATCTTCAATCCTTAATTCTCAATCGTCAATCTTCACTCCTCAATACTCAATCTTCAATCCTCAATCCTCAATCCTCAATCCTCAATCCTCACTCTTCAATACTCAATACCCAATCCTCAATCTTCAATCCTCAATCCTCAATCCTCAATTCTCAATCCTCAATCCTCAGTCCTCTGTCCTCAAACCTCAATCCTCTACCCTCAGCCCTCATCCTCCATCCTCAATCCTCAATCATCAATCCTCAATCTTATATCCTCAATATTCAATCTTCAATCCTCAATCCTCAATCCCCAATCCTCAATCCTCAATCCTCAGTGATCAATACTCAATCTTCAATACTCAATCCTCAATCCTCAATCCTCAATCCTCAATCCTCAATCCTCAATCCTCAATCCTCAATCCCCATTTCCCAAACCTCAATCCTCAACCCTCAGCCCTCATCCTCAATTCTCAATTCTCAATTCTCAATCATCAATCCTCAATCTTCAATCCTCAATCCTCAATCCTCAATCCTCAGTACTCAATCCTCAATCCTCAACCTTCAATCCTCAATACTCAATCTTCAATCCTCAATCCTCAATCCTCAATCCTCAATCCTCAATCTTCAATCCTCAATCCTCAATCCTCAATCTTCAATCCTCAATACACAATCTGCAATCCTCAATACTCAATCTTCAATCCTCAATTTCAATCCTCAATCCTCAATCCTCAATTCTCAATCCTCAATCCTCAGTCCTCAGTCCTCAAACCGCAATCCTCAACCCTCAGCCCCCATCCTCCATCCTCAATCCTCAATCCTCAATCCTCAACCTTCAATCCTCAATTCTCAGTCTTCAATCCTCGATCCTGAATCATCAATCCACAATCCTCAATCCTCAGGCATCAATACTCAATCTTCAATACTCAATCCTCAATCCTCAATCCTCAGTCCACAATCCCCAATCCTCAATCCTCAAACCTCAATGCTCAGCCGTCAGTCCTCGTCCTCAATCCTCAATATTCAATCATTAATACTCAATCTTCAATCCTCAATCCTCAAACCTCAATCCTCAATCCTCATTCTTCAATCCTAAATACCCAATCCTCAATTTCCAATCCTCAATCCTCAATCCTCAATTCTCAATCCTCAATCCTTAATCCTCAGAACTCAAACATCAATATTCAACCCTCAGTCCTCGTCCTCAATCCACAACCCTCAATCCTCAGTCCTCAATATTCAATCATCAATATTCAATCTTCAATCCTCAATCCTCAATCCTCAATCCTCAATCCTCAATCCTCAATCTTCAACCCTGAATCCTCAATCCTCAATACTCAGTCCTCAATCTTCAATACTCAACACTCTGTCTTCAATCCTTAATCCTCAATCCTCAATCCTCAATCCTCAATCTTCAATCCTCAACACACAATCTTCAATCCTCAATCCTCAATCCTCAATCCTCAATCCTCAATCCTCAATCCTCAATACTTAACCATCAATCCTCATTCCTCAAACCTCAATCCTCAACCCTCAGTCCTCATCCTCAATCCTCAATCCTCAACACTCAATCCTCAATCCTCAATCTTCAATCCTCAATAATCAATATCCGATCCTAGATTCTCAATCCCCAATCTTCAATCGTTAATCCTCAATCTTCAATCCTCAATCCCCAGTCATCAATCTTCAATCCTCATTGCTCAATCCTCAATCCTCAATCCTCAGTCCTCAATCCCCAATCCTCAATCCTCAAACCTCAATCCTCAACCGTCAGTCCTCGTCCTCAATCCCCAAACCTCAATCCTCAATCCTCAATATTCAATCATCAATACTCAATCTTCAATCCTCAATCCTCAAACCTCAATCCTCAATCCTCATTCTTCAATCCTAAATACCCAATCCTCAATCTTCAATCCTCAATCCTCAATCCTCAATTCTCATTCCTCAATCCTTAATCCTCAGGCCTCAAACATCAATGTTCAACCCTCAGTCCTCGTCCTCAATCCACAACCCTCAATCCTCAGTCCTCAATATTCAATCATCAATATTCAATCTTCAATCCTCAATTCTCAATCCTCAATCCTCAATCCACAATCCTCAATCTTCAACCCTGAATCCTCAATCCTCAATACTCAATCCTCAATCCTCAATCCTTAATCCTCAGACCTCAAACATCAATATTCAACCCTCAGTCCTCGTCCTCAGTCCACAACCCTCAATCCTCAGTCCTCAATATTCAATCATCAATATTCAATCTTCAATCCTCAATCCTCAAACCTCAATCCTCAACCGTCAGTCCTCGTCCTCAATCCTCAAACCTCAATCCTCAATCCTCAATATTCAATCATCATTACTCAATCTTCTATCCTCAACGCTCTACCCTCAATCCTCAATCCTCAATCCTCAATATTCAAGACACAACCCTCAGCCATCAATTCTCAATACTGAACCATCAATCCGCAATTCTCAATACTCAATAGAATATTCTGAATACGCATGGTTCAATACTCAACCCACAATATTCAATAATCAAATCTCAATCCTCAAACTTCAATCCTCAATACTCAATTTCAATCCTCGATCCTCGGTTCTCAATCCCCAATACTCAATCCTCAATCGTCAATCCTCAATTCCCAATCTTCAATCCTCAATCTTCAGTCATCAATATTCAATCTTCAATCCTCAATCCTCATTCTTCAATCCTCAATACCCAATCCTCAATCTTCAATACTCAATCCTCAACTCTCAATCCTCAATCCTCAATCCTCAGACCTCACACATCAATACTCAACCCTCAGGCCTCGTCCTCAATCCACAACCCTCAATCCTCAATCCTCAATCATCAATCATCAATATTCAATCTTCAGTCCTCAATTCTCAATCCTCAATCCCCAATCCTCAATCCTCAATGTTCAATCCGCAATACCCAATCCTCAATCTTCAATCCTCAATCCTCAATCCTCAATCCTCAATCCTCAATACTCAATCCTCAATTCTCAGTCCTCAAACCTCAATCCTGAATCCACAATCCTGAATCCTCAATCTTCAGACCTCAGTCCTCAACAATCATTCGTCAGTTCTCAATCCTCAATAGAATATCGTCAATTCACACTTTTCCATACTCAATACTCAGTCTGCAGTCTTAAAATCTCTATCCACAAACTCCAATTCCCATCACTCAACCCTCAACACTCAGTCCCCCATCCTCAATTTTCAATCCTCAATCCTCAATCCTCAATTCTCAATCCTCAATCCTCAGTCCTCAGACCTCAAACCACAATCCTCAATAATCGATTACCAATCCTAGATCCTCAATACTCAATCCTCAATCCCCAATCATCAATCCTCAATAAGCAATCTCCAATCCTAGGTCCTCAATCCGCAATCCTCAATCCTCAACCCTCAATCCCCATTCTTCAATCCTCAATACCCAATCCTCAATCTTCAATCCTCAAACATCGATCCTCAATTCTCAATCCTCAATCCTCAGTCCTCAGTCGTCAAACCTCAATCCCCGACCCTTAGCACTCATCCTCAATCCTCAGTCTTCAATCCTCAATCCTCAAACCTAAATCCTCTACCGTCAGACCTCGTCCTCAATCCTCAAACCTCAATCCTCAATCCTCAATATTCAATCATCAATACTCAATCTTCAATCCTCAATCCTCAATCCTCAATCCTCAATCCTCAATCCTCAATCCTCAATCCTCAATATTCAATCATCAATACTCAATCTTCAATCCTCAATCTTCAATCCTCAATACTCAATTTTCAATCCTCAATCCTCAATCCTCAATCCTCAATCCTCAATCCTCAGGCATCAATACTCAATCTACAGTATTCAATCCTCAATCCTTAATCCTCAATCCACAATCCACAACCTTCAATACTCAATACTCAATCTTCAATCCTCAATCCTGAATCCTCAATCCTCAATCCTCAATCCTCAATCCTCAATCCCCAATATTCTATCCTCAATACTCAATCTTCAATCATCAATCCTCAATCCTCAATTCTCAGTCGTCAGTCCTCAGTCATCAATCCTCAATCTTCAATACTCAATCGTCAATCCTTAGTCCTCAATCCTCAATCCTCAATCCTCGTTCCTCAAACCTCAATCCTCAACCCTCAGTCTTCATCCTCAATTCTCAATTCTCAATCCTCAATCCTCAATCCTCAATCCTCAATCATCAATCCTCAATCCTTAATCCTCACTCCTCAGTACTCAATCCTCTATCCTCAATCTTCAATTCTCAATACTCAATCTTCAATCCTCATTCCTCAATCCTCAATCCTCAATCCTCAATCTTCAATCCTCAATACTCAATCTGCAATCCTCAATCCTCAAACCTCAATCCTCAATCCTCATTCCTCAATACCCAATCCTCAATCTTCAATCCTCAATCCTCAATCCTCAATTCTCAATCCTCAATCCTTAATCCTCAGACCTCAAACATCAATATTCAGCCCTCAGTCCTCGTCCTCAATCCACAACCCTCAATCCACAGTCCTCAATATTCAATCATCAATATTCAATTTCAATGCTCAATCCTCAATCCTCAATCCTGAATCCTCAATCCTCAATCTTCAATCCTCAAACCTCAATCCTCAATACTCAATCCTCAATCGTCAATCCTCAATACTCAATCGTCAATCCTGAATACTCAATCTTCAATCCTCAATCCTCAATCCTCAATCCTCAATCCTCATCCTTCAATCCTCAATACCCAATCCTCAATCTTCAATCCTCAATCCTCAGTCCTCAATCCTCAATCCTCAATCCTCATTCTTCAATCCTCAATACCCAGTCCTCAATCTTCAATCCTCAATCCTCAATCCTCAATTCTCAATCGTCAATCCTCAATTCCCAGACCTCAAACGTCAATACTCAACCCTCAGTCCTCGTCCTCAATCCACAACCCTCAATCCTCAATCCTCAATCTTCAATCATCAATATTCAATCTTCAGTCCTCAATCCTCAATCCTCAATCCTCAATCCGCAATCCTCAATGTTCAATCCGCAATCCCCAGTCATCAATCTTCAATCCTCAATGCTCAATCCTTAAACCTCAATCCTCAACACTCAATTCTCAATACTCAATCTTCAATCCTCAATCCTCAATCCTCAATCCCCAGTCCTCAATCCTCAGGCATCAATACTCAATCTTCAATACTCAATCCTCAATCCTCAATCCTCAATCCTCAATCCTCAATCCTCAACCCTCAGACCTCATTCCTCAAACCTCAATCCTCAACCCTCAGTCCTCATCCTCAATTCTCAACTCTCAATTCTCAATCCTCAATCCTCAATCCTCAATCTTCAATCCTCAATAATCAACCACCAATCCTAGATCCTCAATCCCCAATCCTCAATCCTTAATCCTCAATCTTCAATCCTTAATTCTCAATCGTCAATCTTCAATCCTCAATACTCAATCTTCAATCCTCAATCCTCAATCCTCAATCCTCAATCCTTAATCCTCAATCGTCAATCTTCAATCCTCAATACTCAATCTTCAATCCTCAATCCTCAATCCTCAATCCTCAATCCTCATTCTCCAATACTCAATACCCAATCCTCAATCTTCAATCCTCAATCCTCAATCCTCAATTCTCAATCCTCAGTCCTCAATCTTCAATCCTCAATCCTCAAACCTCAATCCTCAACCGTCAGTCCTCGTCCTCAATCCTCAGGCATCAATACTCAATCTTCAATTCCCAATCCTCAATCCTCAATCCTAAATCCTCAATCCTCAACCCTCAATCCTCATTCCTCAAACCTCAATCCTCAACCCTCATTTCTCATACTCAATTCTCAATTCTCAATCCTCAATGCTCAATCCTCAATCCTCAATCCTCAGTCCTCAATCCCCAATCCTCAATCCTCAAACCTCAATCCTCAAGCGTCAGTCCTCGTCCTCAATCCTCAAACCTCAATCCTCAATCCTCAATATTCAATCATCAATACTCAATCTTCAATGCTCAATCCTCAAACCTCAATCCCCAATCCTCATTCTTCAATCCTAAATACCCAATCCTCAATCTTCAATCCTCAATCCCCAATACTCAATTCTCAATCCTCATTCCTTAATCCTCAGACCTCAAACATCAATATTCAACCCTCAGTCCTCGTCCTCAATCCACAACCCTCAACCCTCAGTCCTCAATATTCAATCATCAATATTCAGTCTTCAATCCTCAATCCTCAATCCTAACTGCCCAATCCTCAATCCTCAATCTTCAACCCTGAATCCTCAATCCTCAATACTCAATCCTCAATCTTCAATCCTCAATACTCAATCTTGAATGCTCAATCCTCAATCCCCAATCCTCAATATTCAATCATCAATACTCAATCTTCAATACCCAATCCTCAATCCTCAATTCTCAATCCTCAATCCTCAATCCTCAATCCTCAATCCTCAATCCTCAATCCTCAATCCTCAATCCACAATCCTCAACCTTCAATACCCAATAATCAATCTCCAATCGTAGATCCTCAATCCTCAATCCTCAATCCTCAATCTTCAACCCTGAATCCTCAATCCTCAATACTCAATCCTCAATCCTCAATCCTCAATCCTCAATCCTCAATCTTCAATCCTCAACACTCAATCTTCAATCCTCAATCCTCAATCCTCAATCCTCAATCCTCAAACCTCAATCCTCAAGCGTCAGTCCTCGTCCTCAATCCTCAAACCTCAATCCTCAATCCTCAATATTCAATCATCAATACTCAATCTTCAATGCTCAATCCTCAAACCTCAATCCCCAATCCTCATTCTTCAATCCTAAATACCCAATCCTCAATCTTCAATCCTCAATCCCCAATACTCAATTCTCAATCCTCATTCCTTAATCCTCAGACCTCAAACATCAATATTCAACCCTCAGTCCTCGTCCTCAATCCACAACCCTCAACCCTCAGTCCTCAATATTCAATCATCAATATTCAGTCTTCAATCCTCAATCCTCAATCCTAACTGCCCAATCCTCAATCCTCAATCTTCAACCCTGAATCCTCAATCCTCAATACTCAATCCTCAATCTTCAATCCTCAATACTCAATCTTGAATGCTCAATCCTCAATCCCCAATCCTCAATATTCAATCATCAATACTCAATCTTCAATACCCAATCCTCAATCCTCAATTCTCAATCCTCAATCCTCAATCCTCAATCCTCAATCCTCAATCCTCAATCCTCAATCCTCAATCCACAATCCTCAACCTTCAATACCCAATAATCAATCTCCAATCGTAGATCCTCAATCCTCAATCCTCAATCCTCAATCTTCAACCCTGAATCCTCAATCCTCAATACTCAATCCTCAATCCTCAATCCTCAATCCTCAATCCTCAATCTTCAATCCTCAACACTCAATCTTCAATCCTCAATCCTCAATCCTCAATCCTCAATCCTCAATCCTCAATCTTCAATCCTCAACATTAATCTTCAATCCTCAATCCTCCATCCTCAATCCTCAATCCTCATTCTTCAATCCTCAATACCCAATCCTCAATTTCAATCCTCAATCCTCAATCCTCATTTCTCAATCCTCAATCCTCAACCCTCAGCCCTCATCCTCCATCCTCAATCCTCAATCCTCAATCCTCAATCTTCAATCCTCAATTCTCAATCTTCAATCCTCGATCCTCAATCTTCAATCCTCAATCCTCAATCCTCAGTCATCAATACTCAATCTTCAATGCTCAGTCCTCAATCCTCAATCCTCAATCCTCATTCCCCAACCCTCAATCCTCATTCCTCAAACCTCAATCCTCAACCCTCAGTCCTCATACTCAATTCTCAATTCTCAATCCTCAATCCTCAATCCTCAATCCTCAATCCTCAGTACTCAATCCTCAATCCTCAACCTTCAATCCTCAATACTCAAACTTCAATCCTCAATCCTCAATCCTCAATCCTCAGACCTCAAACCTCAATCTTCAACCCTGAATCCTCAATCCTCAATACTAAATCCTCAATCTTCAATCCTCAATCCTCAATCCTCAGTCATCAATACTCAATCTTCAATGCTCAATCCTCAATCCTCAATCCTCAATCCTCATTCCTCAAACCTCAATCCTCAACCCTCGGTCCTCATACTCAATTCTCAATTCTCAATCCGCAATCCTCAATCCTCAATCCTCAATCTTCAGTCCTCAATCCTCAATCCTCAATCCTCAATCCTCAATCCTCAATGTTCAGTCCGCAATGCCCAATCCTCAATCTTCAATCCTCAGTCCTCAATCCTCAGTCCTCAATTCTCAATACTCAGTCCTCAATTCTCAGTCCTCAAACATCTATCCTGAATCCACAATCCTGAATCCTCAATCTTCAGACCTCAGTCCTCAACAATCAGTCGTCAATTCTCAGTCCTCAATAGAATATCATCAATTCACACATTTCAATACTCAATACTCAATCTGCAATCTTCAAATCTCTATCCACAAACATCAGTTCTCATCACTCAACCCTCAACACTCAGTCCCCAATCCTCAATCTTCAATCCTCAATCCTCAATCCTCAATTCCCAATCCTCAATCCTCAGTCCTCAGACCTCAAACCTCAATCCTCAACTCTCAGCACTCATCCTCAATACTCAATACTCAATCTTCAATCCTCAATCCTCAATCCGCAAGCCTCAATCCTCAATCCTCAATCCTCAGTCCTCAAACCTCAATCCTCAACACTCAATTCTCAATCCTCCATCTTCAATCCTCAATCCTCAATCCTCAATCCCCAATCCTCAATCCTCAGGCATCAATACTCAATCTTCAATACTCAATCCTCAATCCTCAATCCTCAATCCTCAATCCTCAACCCTCAATCCTCATTCCTCAAACCTCAATCCTCAACCCTCAGTCCTCATCCTCAATCCTCAATACTCAATCATCAATCCTCAATCCTCAATCTTCAATCCTCAATAATCAACCTCCAATCCTAGATCCTCAATCCCCAATCTTCAATCCTTAATCCTGAATCTTCAATCCTTAATTCTCAATCGTCAATCTTCACTCCTCAATACTCAATCTTCAATCCTCAATCCTCAATCCTCAATCCTCAATCCTCACTCTTCAATACTCAATACCCAATCCTCAATCTTAAATCCTCAATCCTCAATCCTCAATTCTCAATCCTCAATCCTCAGTCCTCTGTCCTCAAACCTCAATCCTCTACCCTCAGCCCTCATCCTCCATACTCAATCCTCAATCATCAATCCTCAATCTTATATCCTCAATATTCAATCTTCAATCCTCAATCCTCAATCCCCAATCCTCAATCCTCAATCCTCAGTGATCAATACTCAATCTTCAATACTCAATCCTCAATCCTCAATCCTCAATCCTCAATCCTCAATCCTCAATCCTCAATCCTCAATCCCCATTTCCCAAACCTCAATCCTCAACCCTCAGCCCTCATCCTCAATTCTCAATTCTCAATCCTCAATCATCAATCCTCAATCTTCAATCCTCAATCCTCAATCCTCAATCCTCAGTACTCAATCCTCAATCCTCAACCTTCAATCCTCAATACTCAATCTTCAATCCTCAATCCTCAATCCTCAATCCTCAATCCTCAATCTTCAATCCTCAATCCTCAATCCTCAATCTTCAATCCTCAATACTCAATCTGCAATCCTCAATCCTCAAACCTCAATCCTCAATCCTCATTCTTCAATCCTCAATGCCCAATCCTCAATCTTCAATCCTCAATCCTCAATCCTCAATTCTCAATCCTCAATCTTCAATCCTCAATCCTCAATCCTCAGTCATCAATACTCAATCTTCAATGCTCAATCCTCAATCCTCAATCCTCAATCCTCATTCCTCAAACCTCAATCCTCAACCCTCGGTCCTCATACTCAATTCTCAATTCTCAATCCGCAATCCTCAATCCTCAATCCTCAATCTTCACTCCTCAATCCTCAATCCTCAATCCTCAATCCTCAATCCTCAATGTTCAGTCCGCAATGCCCAATCCTCAATCTTCAATCCTCAGTCCTCAATCCTCAGTCCTCAATTCTCAATACTCAGTCCTCAATTCTCAGTCCTCAAACATCTATCCTGAATCCACAATCCTGAATCCTCAATCTTCAGACCTCAGTCCTCAACAATCAGTCGTCAATTCTCAGTCCTCAATAGAATATCATCAATTCACACATTTCAATACTCAATACTCAATCTGCAATCTTCAAATCTCTATCCACAAACATCAGTTCTCATCACTCAACCCTCAACACTCAGTCCCCAATCCTCAATCTTCAATCCTCAATCCTCAATCCTCAATTCCCAATCCTCAATCCTCAGTCCTCAGACCTCAAACCTCAATCCTCAACTCTCAGCACTCATCCTCAATACTCAATACTCAATCTTCAATCCTCAATCCTCAATCCGCAAGCCTCAATCCTCAATCCTCAATCCTCAGTCCTCAAACCTCAATCCTCAACACTCAATTCTCAATCCTCCATCTTCAATCCTCAATCCTCAATCCTCAATCCCCAATCCTCAATCCTCAGGCATCAATACTCAATCTTCAATACTCAATCCTCAATCCTCAATCCTCAATCCTCAATCCTCAACCCTCAATCCTCATTCCTCAAACCTCAATCCTCAACCCTCAGTCCTCATCCTCAATCCTCAATACTCAATCATCAATCCTCAATCCTCAATCTTCAATCCTCAATAATCAACCTCCAATCCTAGACCCTCAATCCCCAATCTTCAATCCTTAATCCTCAATCTTCAATCCTTAATTCTCAATCGTCAATCTTCACTCCTCAATACTCAATCTTCAATCCTCAATCCTCAATCCTCAATCCTCAATCCTCACTCTTCAATACTCAATACCCAATCCTCAATCTTAAATCCTCAATCCTCAATCCTCAATTCTCAATCCTCAATCCTCAGTCCTCTGTCCTCAAACCTCAATCCTCTACCCTCAGCCCTCATCCTCCATACTCAATCCTCAATCATCAATCCTCAATCTTATATCCTCAATATTCAATCTTCAATCCTCAATCCTCAATCCCCAATCCTCAATCCTCAATCCTCAGTGATCAATACTCAATCTTCAATACTCAATCCTCAATCCTCAATCCTCAATCCTCAATCCTCAATCCTCAATCCTCAATCCTCAATCCCCATTTCCCAAACCTCAATCCTCAACCCTCAGCCCTCATCCTCAATTCTCAATTCTCAATCCTCAATCATCAATCCTCAATCTTCAATCCTCAATCCTCAATCCTCAATCCTCAGTACTCAATCCTCAATCCTCAACCTTCAATCCTCAATACTCAATCTTCAATCCTCAATCCTCAATCCTCAATCCTCATTCTTCAATCATCAATACCCAATCCTCAATTTCAATCCTCAATCCTCAATCCTCAATAATCAATATCCGATCCTAGATCCTCAATCCCCAATCTTCAATCGTTAATCCTCATTCTTCAATCCTCAATCCCCAGTCATCAATCTTCAATCCTCAATGCTCAATACTCAATACTCAATCCTCAGTCCTCAATCCCCAATCCTCAATCCTCAAACCTCAATACTCAACCGTCAGTCCTCGTCCGCAATCCTCAAACCTCAATCCTCAATCCTCAATATTCAATCATCAACACTCAATCTTCAATCCTCAATCCTCAAACCTCAATCCTTAATCCTCATCCTTCGATCCTAAATACCAAATCCTCAATCTTCAATCCTCAATCCTCAATCCTCAATTCTCAATCCTCAATCCTTAGTCCTCAGACCTCAAACATCAATATTCAACCCTCAGTCCTCGTCCTCTATCCACAACACTCAATCCTCAGTCCTCAATATTCAATCATCAATATTCAATCTTCAATCCTCAATCCTCAATCCTCAATCCTCAATCTTCAACCCTGAATCCTCAATCCTCAATACTCAATCCTCAATCCTCAATCCTCAATCCTCATTCTTCAATCCTCAATACCCAATCCTCAATCTTCAACCCTCAATCCTCAATCCTCAATCCTAATTCCTCAATCCTCTTTCTTCAATCCTCAATACCCAATCCTCAATTTCAATCCTCAATCCTCAATCCTCATTTCTCAATCCTCAATCCTCAACCCTCAGCCCTCATCCTCCATCCTCAGTACTCAATCCTCTATCCCCAATCTTCAATCCTCAATACCCAATCTTCAATCCTCATTCCTCAATCCTCAATCCTCAATCCTCAATATTCAATCATCAATACTCAATCTTCAATCCTCAATCTTCAATCCTCAATACTCAATCTGCAATCCTCAATCCTCAAACCTCAATCCTCAATCCTCATTCCTCAATCCTCAATACCCAATCCTCAATCCTCAATCCTCAATCCTGAATCCTCAATCCTCAATATTCAATCATCAATACTCAATCTTCAATCCTCAATCTTCAATCCTCAATACTCAATCTTCAATCCTCAATCCTCAATCCTCAATCCTCAATCCTCAATTCCCAGACATCAATACTCAATCTACAATATTCAATCCTCAATCCTTAATCCTCAATCCAGAATCCTCAACCTTCAATACTCAATACTCAATCTTCAATCCTCAATCCTCAATCCTCAATCCTCAATCCACAATCCTCGATATTCAATCCTCAATACTCAATCTTCAATCATCATCCTCAATCCTCAATTCTCAGTCGCCAATCCTCAGTCATCAATCCTCAATCTTCAATACTCAATCGTCAATCCATAGTCCTCAATCCTCAATCCTCAATCCTCGTCCCTCAAACCTCAATCCTCAACCCTCAGTCTTCATCCTCAATCCTCAAACCTCAATCCTCAATCCTCAATATTCAATCATCAATACTCAATCTTCAATCCTCAATCCTCAAACCTCAATCCTCAATCCTCATTCTTCAATCCTAAATACCCAATCCTTAATCTTCAATCCTCAATCCTCAATCCTCATTTCTCAATCCTCAATTCTTAATCCTCAGACCTCAAACATCAATATTCAATCCTCAGTCCTCGTCCTCAATCCACAACCCTCAATCCTCAGTCCTCAATATTCAATCATCATAATTCAATCTTCAATACTCAATCCTCAATCCTCAATTTTCAATCCTCAATCCTCAATCTTCAACCCTGAATCCTCAATCCTCAATACTCAATCCTCAATCTTCAATCCTCAATACTCAATCTTCAATCCTCAATCCTCAATCCTCAATCCTCAATCCTCAATCTTCAATCCTCAACACTCAATCTTCAATACTCAATCCTCAATCCTCAATCCTCAGTCCACAATCCCCAATCCTCAATCCTCAAACCTCAATGCTCAACCGTCAGTCCTCGTCCTCAATCCTCAATATTCAATCATCAATACTCATCTTCAATCCTCAATCCTCAAACCTCAATCCTCAATCCTCATTCTTCAATCCTAAATACCCAATCCTCAATTTCCAGTCCTCAATCCTGAATCCTCAATTCTCAATCCTCAATCCTTAATCCTCAGAACTCAAACATCAATATTCAACCCTCAGTCCTCGTCCTCAATCCACAACCCTCAATCTTCAGTCCTCAATATTCAATCATCAATATTCAATCTTCAATCCTCAATCCTCAATCCTCAATCCTCAATCCTCAATCCTCAATCTTCAACCCTGAATCCTCAATCCTCAATACTCAGTCCTCAATCTTCAATCCTCAACACTCTGTCTTCAATCCTTAATCCTCAATCCTCAATCCTCAATCCTCAATCTTCAATCATCATCCTCAATCCTCAATTCTCAGTCGCCAATCCTTAGTCATCAATCCTCAATCTTCAATACTCAATCGTCAATCCTTAGTCCTCAATCCTCAATCCTCAATCCTCGTTCCTCAAACCTCAATCCTCAACCCTCAGTCTTCATCCTCAATCCTCAAACCTCAATCCTCAATCCTCAATATTCAATCATCAATACTCAATCTTCAATCCTCAATCCTCAAACCTCAATCCTCAATCCTCATTCTTCAATCCTAAATACCCAATCCTTAATCTTCAATCCTCAATCCTCAATCCTCATTTCTCAATCCTCAATTCTTAATCCTCAGACCTCAAACATCAGTATTCAATCCTCAGTCCTCGTCCTCAATCCACAACCCTCAATCCTCAGTCCTCAATATTCAATCATCATAATTCAATCTTCAATACTCAATCCTCAATCCTCAATCCTCAATCCTCAATCCTCAATCCACAACCCTCAACCTTCAATACTCAATGATCAATATCCAATCCTAGATCCTCAATCCTCAATCCTCAATCCTCAATCCTCAATCCTCATTCTTCAATCCTCAATACCTAATCCTCAATCTTCAATCCTCAAACATCGATCCTCAATTCTCAATCCTCAATCCTCAGTCCTCAGTCGTCAAACCTCAATCCCCGACCCTTAGCACTCATCCTCAATCCTCAGTCTTCAATCCTCAATCCTCAAACCTAAATCCTCTACCGTCAGACCTCGTCCTCAATCCTCAAACCTCAATCCTCAATCCTCAATATTCAATCATCAATACTCAATCTTCAATCCTCAATCCTCAATCCTCAATCCTCAATCCTCAATCCTCAATCCTCAATCCTCAATATTCAATCATCAATACTCAATCTTCAATCCTCAATCTTCAATCCTCAATACTCAATCTTCAATCCTCAATCCTCAATCCTCAATCCTCAATCCTCAATCCTCAGGCATCAATACTCAATCTACAGTATTCAATCCTCAATCCTTAATCCTCAATCCACAATCCACAACCTTCAATACTCAATACTCAATCTTCAATCCTCAATCCTGAATCCTCAATCCTCAATCCTCAATCCTCAATCCTCAATCCCCAATATTCAATCCTCAATACTCAATCTTCAATCATCAATCCTCAATCCTCAATTCTCAGTCGTCAATCCTCAGTCATCAATCCTCAATCTTCAATACTCAATCGTCAATCCTTAGTCCTCAATCCTCAATCCTCAATCCTCGTTCCTCAAACCTCAATCCTCAACCCTCAGTCTTCATCCTCAATTCTCAATTCTCAATCCTTAATCCTCAGACCTCAAACATCAATATTCAGCCCTCAGTCCTCGTCCTCAATCCACAACCCTCAATCCACAGTCCTCAATATTCAATCATCAATATTCAATCTTCAATGCTCAATCCTCAATCCTCAATCCTGTATCCTCAATCCTCAATCTTCAATCCTCAAACCTCAATCCTCAATACTCAATCCTCAATCGTCAATCCTCAATACTCAATCGTCAATCCTGAATACTCAATCTTCAATCCTCAATCCTCAATCCTCAATCCTCAATCCTCATCCTTCAATCCTCAATACCCAATCCTCAATCTTCAATCCTCAATCCTCAGTCCTCAATCCTCAATCCTCAATCCTCATTCTTCAATCCTCAATACCCAGTCCTCAATCTTCAATCCTCAATCCTCAATCCTCAATTCTCAATCGTCAATCCTCAATTCCCAGACCTCAAACGTCAATACTCAACCCTCAGTCCTCGTCCTCAATCCACAACCCTCAATCCTCAATCCTCAATCTTCAATCATCAATATTCAATCTTCAGTCCTCAATCCTCAATCCTCAATCCTCAATCCTCAATCCTCAATGTTCAATCCGCAATCCCCAGTCATCAATCTTCAATCCTCAATGCTCAATCCTTAAACCTCAATCCTCAACACTCAATTCTCAATACTCAATCTTCAATCCTCAATCCTCAATCCTCAATCCCCAGTCCTCAATCCTCAGGCATCAATACTCAATCTTCAATACTCAATCCTCAATCCTCAATCCTCAGTCCTCAATCCTCAATCCTCAACCCTCAATCCTCATTCCTCAAACCTCAATCCTCAACCCTCAGTCCTCATCCTCAATTCTCAACTCTCAATCCTCAATCCTCAATCCTCAATCCTCAGGCATCAATACTCAATCTTCAATACTCAATCCGCAATCCTCAATCCTCAATCCTCAATACTCAACCATCAATCCTCAGTTCTCAAACCTCAATCCTCAACCCTCAGTCCTAATCCTCAATTCTCAATTCTCAATCCTCAGTCCACAATCCTCAATCTTCAATTCTCAATAATCAATCTCCGATCCTAGGTCCTCAATCCCCAACCTTCAATCGTTAATCCTCAATCTTCAATCCTCAATCCCCAGTCATCAATCTTCAATCCTCAATGCTCAATCCTCAATCCTCAATCCTCAGTCCTCAATCCCCAATCCTCAATCCTCAAACCTCAATCCTCAAGCGTCAGTCCTCGTCCTCAATCCTCAAACCTCAATCCTCAATCCTCAATATTCAATCATCAATACTCAATCTTCAATGCTCAATCCTCAAACCTCAATCCCCAATCCTCATTCTTCAATCCTAAATACCCAATCCTCAATCTTCAATCCTCATTCCCCAATACTCAATTCTCAATCCTCATTCCTTAATCCTCAGACCTCAAACATCAATATTCAACCTTCAGTCCTCGTCCTCAATCCACAACCCTCAATCCTCAGTCCTCAATATTCAATCATCAATATTCAATCTTCAATCCTCAATCCTCAATCCTCAATCCTCAATCCTCAATCCTCAACCTTCAACCTGAATCCTCAATCCTCAATACTCAGTCCTCAATCTTCAATCCTCAATTCTCAATCTTCAATCCTCAATCCTCAATCCTCAATCCTCAATCCTCAATCCTCAATCCTCAATCCTCAATATTCAATCCTCAATACTCAATCTTCAATCATCAATCCTCAATACTCACTTCTCAGTCGTCTATCCTCAGTCATCAATCCTCAATCTTCAATACTCAATCGTCAATCCTTAGTCCTCAATCCTCAATATTCAATCATCAATACTCAATCTTCAATGCTCAATCCTCAAACCTCAATCCCCAATCCTCATTCTTCAATCCTAAATACCCAATCCTCAATCTTCAATCCTCAATCCCCAATACTCAATTCTCAATCCTCATTCCTTAATCCTCAGACCTCAAACATCAATATTCAACCCTCAGTCCTCGTCCTCAATCCACAACCCTCAACCCTCAGTCCTCAATATTCAATCATCAATATTCAATCTTCAATCCTCAATCCTCAATCCTAACTCCCCAATCCTCAATCCTCAATCTTCAACCCTGAATCCTCAATCCTCAATACTCAATCCTCAATCTTCAATCCTCAATACTCAATCTTGAATGCTCAATCCTCAATCCCCAATCCTCAATATTCAATCATCAATACTCAATCTTCAATACTCAATCCTCAATCCTCAATTCTCAATCCTCAATCCTCAATCCTCAATCCTCAATCCTCAATCCTCAATCCTCAATCCTCAATCCACAATCCTCAACCTTCAATACCCAATAATCAATCTCCAATCGTAGATCCTCAATCCTCAATCCTCAATCCTCAATCTTCAACCCTGAATCCTCAATCCTCAATACTCAATCCTCAATCCTCAATCCTCAATCCTCAATCCTCAATCTTCAATCCTCAACACTCAATCTTCAATCCTCAATCCTCAATCCTCAATCCTCAATCCTCAATCTTCAATCCTCAACACTAATCTTCAATCCTCAATCCTCCATCCTCAATCCTCAATCCTCATTCTTCAATCCTCAATACCCAATCCTCAATTTCAATCCTCAATCCTCAATCCTCATTTCTCAATCCTCAATCCTCAACCCTCAGACCTCAAACATCAATATTCAGCCCTCAGTCATCGTCCTCTATCCACAACCTTCAATCCTCAATCCTCAATCTTCAATCATCAATATTCAATCTTCAATACTCAATCCTCAATCCTCAATCCTCAATCCTCAATACTCAATCCTCAATCCTCAATCCTCAATCTTCAATCCTCAATACTCAATCTTCAATCCCCAATCCTCAATTCTCAATCCTCAAGCCTCAATGTTCAATCCTCAATACTCAATCTTCAATCCTCAATACTCAATCCTCAATCCTCAATCCTCATTCTTCAATCCTCAATACCCAATCCTCAATCTTCAATCCTCAATCCTCAACTCTCAATCCTCAATCGTCAATCCTCAGACCTCACACATCAATACTCAACCCTCAGTCCTCGTCCTCAATCCACAACCCTCAATCCTCAATCCTCAATCATCAATCATCAATATTCAATCTTCAGTCCTCAATCCTCAATCCTCAATCCTCAATCCTCAATCCTCAATGTTCAATCCGAAATACCCAATCCTCAATCTTCAATCCTCAATCCTCAATCCTCAATCCTGAACCCTCAATACTCAATCCTCAATTCTCAGTCCTCAAACCTCAATCCTGAATCCACAATACTCAATCTTCAATCCTCAATCATCAGTCCTCAATTCTCAATCCTCAATCCTCAGTCCTCATTCCTCAATCCTCAATCCTCAACCCTCAGTCCTCATCCTCAATTCTCAATTCTCAATCCTCAATCCTCAATACTCAATCTTCAATCCTCAATAATCAATCTCCCATCCTAGATCCTCAATCCCCAATCTTCAATCCCTAATACTCAATCTTCAATTCTCAATCCCCAGTCATCAATCTTCAATCCTCAATGCTCAATCCTCAATCCTCAATCCTCAGTCCTCGATCCACAATCCACAATCCTCAAACCTCAATCCTCAACCGTCAGTCCTCGGCCTCAATCCTCAAACCTCAATCCTCAATACGTAATCTGCAATCGTCAATCCTCAATCCTCAATCCTCAATCCTCATTCTTCAATCCTCAATACCCAATCTTCAATCTTCAATCCTCAATCCTCAATCCTCAATTCTCAATCCTCAATCCTCAATCCTCAGACCTCAAACATCAATATTCAACCCTCAGTCCTCGTCCTCTATCCACAACCATCAATCCTCAATCCTCAACCTTCAATCATCAATATTCAATCTTCAATCCTCAATCCTCAATCCTCAATCCTCAATCTTCAATCCTCAACCTCAATCCTCAATCCTCAATCCTCAATCCTCAAACTTCAATCCTCAATCCTCAATCCTCAATCCTCAATCCTCAATCCTCAATCCTCAATCCTCAATCCTCAATCCTCAATACTCAATCTGCAATCCTCAATCCTCAATCCTCAATCCTCAATCCTCATTCTTCAATCCTCAATACCCAATCCTCAATCTTCAATCCTCAATCATCAGGCCTCAATTCTCAATCCTCAATCCTCAGTCCTCATTCCTCAAACCTCAATCCTCAACCCTCAGTCCTCATCCTCAATTATCAACTCTCAATCCTCAATCCTCAATCCTCAATCCTCAATCTTCAATCCTCAATAATCAATCTCCAATCCTAGATCCTCAATCCCCAATCTTCAATCCTTAATAATCAATCTTCAATCCTCAATCCCCAGTCATCAATCTTCAATCCTCAATGCTCAATCCTCAATCCTCAATCCTCAATCCTCAATCCTCAATCCTCAATCCTCAATCCTCAATCTTCAATCATCAATACTCAATCTTCAATCCTCAATGCTCTATCCTCAATCCTCAATCCTCAATCTTCAATCATCAATATTCAATCTTCAATCCCCAACCCTCAATCCTCAATCCTCAATCTTCAATCCTCAACCTTCAATCCTCAATACTCAATATTCAATCCTCAATCCTCAATCCTCAATCCTCAATCCACAATCCTCAATCCTCAATCCTCAATCCTCAATACTCAATCTGCAATCCTCAATACTCAATCCTCAATCCTCAATCCTCAATCTTCAATCATCAATATTCAATCTTCAATCCCCAACCCTCAATCCTCAATCCTCAATCCTCAATCCTCAATCTTCAATCCTCAATCCTCAATCCTCAACCCTCAATCCTCATTCCTCAAACCTCAGTCCTCAACCCTCAGTCCTCATCCTCAATTCTCAATTCTCAATCCTCAATCCTCAATCCTCAATCCTCAATCTTCAATCGTCAATAATCAATCTCCAATCCTAGATCCTCAATCCCCAATCTTCAATCCTTAATACTCAATCTTCAATCCTCAATCCCCAGTCATCAATCTTCAAACCTCAATGCCCAATCCTCAATCTTCAATCCTCAGTCTTCAATCCACAATCCTCAATCCTCAAACCTTAATCTTCAACCGTCAGTCCTCGTCCTCAATCCTCAAACCTCAATCCTCAATCCTCAATATTCAATCACCAATACTCAATCTTCAATCCTCAATGCTCTATCCTCATTCCTCAATCCTCAATCCTCAATATTCAAGACACAACCCTCAGCCATCAATCCTCAATACTCAACCATCAATCCTCAATTCTCAATACTCAATACAATATTCTGAATACTCGTGGTTCAATACTCAATCCACAATATTCAACAATCAAGTCTCAATCCTCAATCTTCAATCCTCAATACTCAATTTCAATCCTCAATCCTCAATTCTCAATCCCCAATACTCAATCCTCAATCGTCAATCTTCAATCCTCAACCTCAGTCCTCAATCCTCAATCCTCAATCCTCAATCTTCAATCCTCAATACTCAATCTTCAATCCTCAATCCTCAATCCTCAATCCTCGATCCTCAATCCTCAATCTTCAATCCTCAATCCTCAATCCTCAATACTCAATCTACAATCCTCAATCCTCAATCCTCAATCCTCAATCCTCATTCTTCAATCCTCAATACCCAATCCTCAATCTACAATCCCCAATCCTCAATCCTCAATTCTCAATCCTCAATCCTCAATCCTCAGACCTCAAACATCAATATTCAACCCTCAGTCCTCGTCCTCTATCCACAACCTTCAATCCTCAACCCTCAATCTTCAATCATCAATATTCAATCTTCAATCCTCAATCCTCAATCCTCAATCATCAATCCTCAATCCTCAATCCTCATTCCTCAATCCTCAATCTTCAATCCTCAATACTCAATCTTCAATCCCCAATCCTCAATTCTCAATCCTCAAGCCTCAATGTTCAATCCTCAATACTCAATCTCCAATCCTAGATCCTCAATCCCCAATCTTCAATCCTTAATACTCAATCTTCGATCCTCAATCCCCAGTCATCAATCTTCAATCCTCAATCCTCAATCCTCAATCCTCGATCCTCAGTCCTCAGGCATCAATACTCAATCTTCAATACTCAATCCTCAATCCTCAATCCTCAATCCTCAATCCTCAACCCTCAATCCTCATTCCTCAAACCTCAGTCCTCAACCCTCAGTCCTCATCCTCAATTCTCAATTCTCAATCCTCAATCCTCAATCCTCAATCTTCAATCCTCAATAATCAATCTCCAATCCTAGATCCTCAATCCCCAATCTTCAATCCTTAATACTCAATTTTCAATCCTCAATCCCCAGTCATCAATCTTCAATCCTCAATGCTCAATCCTCAATCCTCAATCCTCAGTCCTCAATCCACAATCCTCAATCCTCAATACTCAATCCTCAATTCTCAGTCCTCAAACCTCAATCCTGAATCCACAATCCTGAATCCTCAATCTTCAGACCTCAGTCCTCAGCAATCATTCGTCAGTTCTCAATCCTCAATAGAATATCGTCAATTCACACTTTTCCATACTCAATACTCAGTCTGCAATCTTAAAATCTCTATCCACAAACTTCAATTCCCGTCACTCAACCCTCAATACTCAGTCCCCCATCCTCAACCTTCAATCCTCAATCCTCAATTCTCAATCCTCAATCCTCAGTCCTCAGACCTCAAACCACAATCCTCAATAATCGATTACCAATCCTAGATCCTCAATCCTCAATCCTCAAACCCCAATCATTAATCCTCAATAATCAATCTCCAATCCTAGGTCCTCAATCCGCAATCCTCAATCCTCAACCCTCAATCCTCATTCTTCAATCCTCAATACCCAATCCTCAATCTTCAATCCTCAATCATCAGTCCTCAATTCTCAATCCTCAATCCACAGTCCTCAGTCGTCAAACCTCAGTCCCCGACCCTCAGCCCTCATGATCAATCATCAGTCCTCAATCCTCAATCCTCAAACCTCAATCCTCTACCGTCAGTCCTCGTCCTCAATCCTCAAACCTCAATCCTCAATCCTCAATATTCAATCATCAATACTCAATCTTCAATCCTCAATCCTCAAATCTCAATCCTCAATCCTCAATCCTCAATCCTCAATCCTCATTCTTCAATCCTCAATACCCAATCCTCAATCTTCAATCTTCAATACTCAATCCTCAATCCTCAGTCCTCAAACATCAATGCTGAATCCTCAATCCTGAATCCTCAATCTTCAGCGCTCAGTCCTCAACAATCAGTTGTCAATCCTCAATCCTCAATGGAATATCATCAATTCACAGATTTCAATGCTCAATACTCAATCTGCAGTCTTCAAGTCTCTATTCTCAAACATCAATTCTCATCACTCAACACTCAACACTCAATCCTCACTCCTCAATCCTCAATCCTCAATCCTCAACCCTCAATCCTCATCCCTCAAACCTCAATCCTCAACCCTCAGTCCTCATCCTCAATTCTCAATTCTCAATCCTCAATCCTCAATCCTCAATCTTCAATCCTCAATAATCAATATCCGATCCTAGATCCTCAATCCCCAGTCATCAATCTTCAATCCTCATTGCTCAATCCTCAATCCTCAATCCTCAGTCCTCAATCCCCAATCCTCAATCCTCAAACCTCAATCCTCAACCGTCAGTCCTCGTCCTCAATCCTCAAACCTCAATCCTCAATCCTCAATATTCAATCATCAATACTCAATCTTCAATCCTCAATCCTCAATCCTCAATCCTCAATCCTCAATCCTCAATCCTCATCCTTCAATCCTCAATACCCAATCCTCAATCTTCAATCTTCAATCCTCAATCCTCAATCCTCAATCTTCAGTCCTCAAACATCAATGCTGAATCCTCAATCCTGAATCCTCAATCTTCAGCCCTCAGTCCTCAACAATCAGTTGTCAATCCTCAATCCTCAATGGAATATCATCAATGCACAGATTTCAATGCTCAATACTCAATCTGCAGTCTTCAAGTCTCCATTCTCAAACATCAATTCTCATCACTCAACCCTCAACACTCAATCCTCAATCCTCAATCCTCAATCCTCAACCCACAATCCTCATTCCTCAAACCTCAATCCTCAACCCTCAGTCCTCATCCTCAATTCTCAATTCTCAATCCTCAATCCTCAATCCTCAATCTTCAATCCTCAATCCTCAAACCTCAACCGTCAATCCTCAGACCTCAAGTATAAATACTCAACCCTCAGTCCTCGTCCTCAATCCATAACCCTCAATCCTCAATCCTCAAACTTCAATCATCAATACTCAATCTTCAGTCCTCAATCCTCAGTCCTCAATGCTCAATCCTCAATCCTCAATGTTCAATCCGCAATCCTCAATGTTCAATCCGCAATACCCAATCCTCAATCTTCAATCCTCAATCCTCAATCCTCAATCCTCATTCTTCAATCCTCAATACCCAATCCTCAATCTTCAATCCCCAATCCTCAATACTCAATTCTCAATCCTCAATCCTCAATCCCCAGACCTCAAACATCAATACTCAACCCTCAGTCCCCGTCCTCAATCCAAAACCCTCAATCCTCAATCCTCAAACTTCAATCATCAATACTCAATCTTCAGTCCTCAATCCTCAATCCTCAATTCTCAATCCTCAATCCTCAATGTTCAATCCGCAATACCCAATCCTCAATCTTCAATCCTCAATCCTCAATCCTCAATCCTCAATTCTCATAACTCAGTCCTCAATTCTCAGTCCTCAAACCTCAATCCTGAATCCACAATCCTGAATCCTCAATCTTCAGACCTCAATCCTCAACAATCAGTCGTCAGTTCTCAGTCCTCAATAGAATATCATCAATTCACACATTTCAATCCTCAATCCTCAATCCTCAATCCTCAATCCTCAATCTTCAATCCTCAATCCTCAATCCTCAATCTTAAATCCTCAATACTCAATCTGCAATCCTCAATCCTCAAACCTCAATCCTCAATCCTCATTCTTCAATCCTCAATGCCCAATCATCAATCTTCAATCCTCAATCCTCAATCCTCAATTCTCAACCCTCAATCCTTAATCCTCAGACCTTAAACTTCAATATTCAACCCTCAGTCCTCGTCCTCAATCCACAACCCTCAATCCTCAATCCACAACCCTCAATCCTCAATCCTCAATTCTGAATGCTCAATCTTCAATCCTCAATCCTCAATCCTCAATACTCAATCCTCAGTCTTCAATACTCAATACCCACTCCTCAATCTTCAATCCTCAATCCTCAATCCTCAATCCTAATTCCTCAATCCTCATTCTTCAATCATCAATACCCAATCCTCAATTTCAATCCTCAATCCTCAATCCTCAATTCTCAATCCTCAATACTCAGTCCTCAGTCCTCAGTCCTCAGTCCTCAAACCGCAATCCTCAACCCTCAGCCCTCATCCTCCATTCTCAATCCTCAATCCTCAATCCTCAATCTTCAATCCTCAATTCTCAATCTTCAATCCTCGATCCTGAATCATCAATACTCAATCCTCAATCCTCAGGCATCAATACTCAATCTTCAATACACAATCCTCAATCCTCAATCCTCAATCCTCAATCCTCAACCCTCAATCCTCATTCCTCAAACCTCAATCCTCAACCCTCAGTTCTCATACTCAATTATCAATTCTCAATCCTCAATCCTCAATCCTCAATCTTCAATCCTCAATAATCAATCTCCAATTCTAGATCCTCAATCCCCAATCTTCAATCCTTGATCCTCAATCTTCAATCCCCAATCCCCAGTACTCAATCTTCAATCCTCAATGCTCAATCTTCAATCCTCAATCCTCAGTCCTCAGTCCTCATCCTCAATTCTCAATTCTCAATCCTCAATCCTCAATCCTCAATCTTCAATCCTCAATAATCAATATCCGATCCTAGATCCTCAATCCCCAATCTTCAATCGTTAATCCTCATTCTTCAATCCTCAATCCCCCGTCATCAATCTTCAATCCTCAATGCTCAATCCTCAATACTCAATCCTCAGTCCTCAATCCCCAATCCTCAATCCTCAAACCTTAATACTCAACCGTCAGTCCTCGTCCGCAATCCTCAAACCTCAATCCTCAATCCTCAATATTCAATCATCAATACTCAATCTTCAATCCTCAATCCTCAAACCTCAATCCTTAATCCTCATCCTTCGATCCTAAATACCAAATCCTCAATCTTCAATCCTCAATCCTCAATCCTCAATTCTCAATCCTCAATCCTTAGTCCTCAGACCTCAAACATCAATATTCAACCCTCAGTCCTCGTCCTCTATCCACAACACTCAATCCTCAGTCCTCAATATTCAATCATCAATATTCAATCTTCAATCCTCAATCCTCAATCCTCAATCCTCAATCTTCAACCCTGAATCCTCAATCCTCAATACTCAATCCTCAATCTTCAATCCTCAATCTTCAATCCTCAATTCTCAACACTCAATAGAATATTCTGAATACACCCGTTTCAATACTCAGTCCACAATATTCAATAATCAAATCTCAATCCTCAATCTTCAATCCTCAATACTCAATTTCAATCCTCAATCCTCAATCCTCAATCCCCAATACTCAATCCTCAATCGTCAATCCTCAATCCCCAATCCTCAATCTTCAATCCTCAACCTCAATCCTCAATCCTCAATCCTCAATCCTCAATCTTCAATCCTCAATCCTCAATCCTCAATCCTCAATCCTCAATCCTCAATCCTCAATCCTCAATCCTCAATACTCAATCTGCAATCCTCAATCCTCAATCCTCAATCCTCAATCCTCATTCTTCAATCCTCAATACCCAATTCTCAATCTTCAATCCTCAATCATCAGGCCTCAATTCTCAATCCTCAATCCTCAGTCCTCATTCCTCAAACCTCAATCCTCAAACCTCAGTCCTCATCCTCAATTATCAACTCTCAATCCTCAATCATCAATCCTCAATCTTCAATCCTCAATAATCAATCTCCAATCCTAGATCGTCAATCCCCAATCTTCAATCCTTAATACTCAATCTTCAATCCTCAATCCCCAGTCATCAATCTTCAATCCTCAATGCTCAATCCTCAATCCTCAATCCTCAGCCCTCAATCCACAATCCTCAATCCTCAATCCTCAATCCTCAATCCTCATTCTTCAATACTCAATACCCAACAGTCAATCTTCAAACCTCAATCCTCAATCCTCAATTCTCAATCCTCAATCCTCAGTCCTCTGTCCTCAAACCTCAATCCTCAACCATCAGTCCTCATCCTCCATCCTGAATCCTCAATCATCAATCCTCAATCTTATATCCTCAATATTCAATCTTCAATCCTCAATCGTCAATCCTCAATCCTCAATCCTCAATCCTCAGTGATCAATACTCAATCTTCAATACTCAATCCTCAATCCTCAATCCTCAGTCCTCAATCCTCAATCCCCATTTCCCAAACCTCAATCCTCAACCCTCAGATCTCGTCCTCAATTCTCAATTCTCAATCCTCAATCATCAATTCTCAATCTTCAATCCTCAATCCTCAATCCTCAATCCTCAATCCTCAGTAGTCAATCCTCAATCCTCAACCTTCAATCCTCAATACTCAATCTTCAATCCTCAATCCTCAATCCTCAATCCTCAATCCTCAATCTTCAATCCTGAATCCTCAATCATCAATCTTCAATCCTCAATACTCAATCTGCAATCCTCAATCCTCAAACCTCTATCCTCAATCCTCATTCTTCAATCCTCAATACCCAATCCTCAATCTTGCATCCTCAATCCTCAATCCTCAATCCTCAATCCTCAATCCTCAATCTTCAATCCTCAATCCTCAATCCTCAACCCTCAATCCTCATTCCTCAAACCTCAGTCCTCAACCCTCAGTCCTCATCCTCAATTCTCAATTCTCAATCCTCAATCCTCAATCCTCAATCCTCAATCTTCAATCGTCAATAATCAATCTCCAATCCTAGATCCTCAATCCCCAATCTTCAATCCTTAATACTCAATCTTCAATCCTCAATCCCCAGTCATCAATCTTCAAACCTCAATGCTCAATCCTCAATCTTCAATCCTCAGTCTTCAATCCACAATCCTCAATCCTCAAACCTCAATCTTCAACCGTCAGTCCTCGTCCTCAATCCTCAAACCTCAATCCTCAATCCTCAATATTCAATCACCAATACTCAATCTTCAATCCTCAATGCTCTATCCTCATTCCTCAATCCTCAATCCTCAATATTCAAGACACAACCCTCAGCCATCAATCCTCAATACTCAACCATCAATCCTCAATTCTCGATACCGAATACAATATTCTGAATACTCATTGTTCAATACTCAATCCACAATATTCAATAATCAAGTCTCAATCCTCAATCTTCAATCCTCAATACTCAATTTCAATCCTCAATCCTCAATACTCAATCCCCAATACTCAATCCCCAATCGTCAATCCTCAATCCCCAATCGTCAATCTTCAATCCTCAACCTCAATCCTCAATCCTCAATCCTCAATCCTCAATCTTCAATCATCAATACTCAATCTTCAATCCTCAATGCTCTATCCTCAATACTCAATCCTCAATCCTCAATATTCAACACACAACCCTCAGCCATCAATCCTCAATACTCAACAATCAATCCTCAATTCTCAATACTCAATACAATATTCTGAATACTCGTGGTTCAATACTCAATCCACAATATTCAACAATCAAGTCTCAATCCTCAATCTTCAATCCTCAATACTCAATTTCAATCCTCAATCCTTAATTCTCAGTCCCCAATACTCAATCCTCAATCGTCAATCCTCAATCCCCAATCCTCAATCTTCAATCCTCAACCTCAATCCTCAATCCTCAATCCTCAATCCTCAATCTTCAATCCTCAATACTCAATCTTCAATCCTCAATCCTCAATCCTCAATCCTCGATCCTCAATCCTCAATCTTCAATCCTCAATCCTCAATCCTCAATACTCAATCTGCAATCCTCAATCCTCCATCCTCAATCCTCAATCCTCATTCTTCAATCCTCAATACCCAATCCTCAATCTACAATCCCCAATCCTCAATCCTCAATTCTCAATCCTCAATCCTCAATCCTCAGACCTCAAACATCAATATTCAACCCTCAGTCCTCGTCCTCTATCCACAACCTTCAATCCTCAACCCTCAATCTTCAATCATCAATATTCAATCTTCAATCCTCAATCCTCAATCCTCAATCATCAATCCTCAATCCTCAATCCTCATTCCTCAATCCTCAATCTTCAATCCTCAATACTCAATCTTCAATCCCCAATCCTCAATTCTCAATCCTCAAGCCTCAATGTTCAATCCTCAATACTCAATCTCCAATCCTAGATCCTCAATCCCCAATCTTCAATCCTTAATACTCAATCTTCGATCCTCAATCCCCAGTCATCAATCTTCAATCCTCAATGCTCAATCCTCAATCCTCAATCCTCAGTCCTCAATTCACAATCCTCAATCCCCAAACCTCATTCTTCAACCGTCAGTCCTCGTCCTCAATCCTCAAACCTCAATCCTCAATCCTCAATATTCAATCATCAATACTCAATATTCAATCCTCAATGCTCTATCCTCAATCCTCAATCCTCAATCCTCAATATTCAAGACACAACCCTCAGCCATCAATCCTCAATACTCAACCATCAATCCTCAAGTCTCAATACTCGATACAATATTCTGAATACTCATGGTTCAATACTCAAACCACAATATTCAATAATCAAGTCTCAATGCTCAATCATCAATCCTCAATACTCAATTTCAATCCTCAATCCTCAATTCTCAATCCCCAATACTCAATCCTCAATCGTCAATCCTCTATCCCCAATCCTCAATCTTCAATCCTCAACCTCAATCCTCAATCCTCAATCCCCAATCCTCAATCCTCAATCTTCAATCCTCAATCCTCAATCCTCAATACTCAATCTGCAATCCTCAATCCTCAATCCTCAATCCTCAATCCTCATTCTTCAATCCTCAATACCCAATCCTCAACCTACAATCCCCAATCCTCAATCCTCAATTCTCAATCCTCAATCCTCAATCCTCAGACCTCAAACATCAATATTCAACCCTCAGTCCTCGTCCTCTATCCACAACCTTCAATCCTCAACCCTCAATCTTCAATCATCAATATTCAATCTTCAATCCTCAATCCTCAATCCTCAATCATCAATCCTCAATCCTCAATCCTCATTCCTCAATCCTCAATCTTCAATCCTCAATACTCAATCTTCAATCCCCAATCCTCAATTCTCAATCCTCAAGCCTCAATGTTCAATCCTCAATACTCAATCTCCAATCCTAGATCCTCAATCCCCAATCTTCAATCCTTAATACTCAATCTTCGATCCTCAATCCCCAGTCATCAATCTTCAATCCTCAATGCTCAATCCTCAATCCCCAATCCTCAGTCCTTAATTCACAATCCTCAATCCTCAAACCTCATTCTTCAACCGTCAGTCCTCGTCCTCAATCCTCAAACCTCAATCCTCAATCCTTAATATTCAATCATCAATACTCAATATTCAATCCTCAATGCTCTATCTTCATTCCTCAATCCTCAATCCTCAATATTCAAGACACAACCCTCAGCCATCAATCCTCAATGCTCAACCATCAATCCTCAATTCTCAATACTCAATACAATATTCTGAATACTCATGGTTCAATACTCAAACCACAATATTCAATAATCAAGTCTCAATCCTCAATCATCAATCCTCAATACTCAATTTCAATTCTCAATCCTCAATTCTCAATCCCCAATCCTCGATCCTCTATCATCAAACCTCAATCCTCAATCCTCAGGCATCAATACTCAATCTTCAATGCTCAATCCTCAATCCTCAATCTTCAATCCTCATTGCCCAACCCTCAATCCTCATCCCTGAAACCTCAATCCTCAACCCTCAGTCCTCATACTCAATTCTGAATTCTCAATCCTCAATCCTCAATCCTCAATCTTCAATCCTCAATAATCAATCTCCAATCCTCAATCCTCAATCCTCGATCCTCAGTCCTCAGGCATCAATACTCAATCTTCAATACTCAATCCTCAATCCTCAATCCTCAATCCTCAATCCTCAACCCTCAATCCTCATTCCTCAAACCTCAGTCCTCAACCCTCAGTCCTCATCCTCAATTCTCAATTCTCAATCCTCAATCCTCAATCCTCAATCTTCAATCCTCAATAATCAATCTCCAATCCTAGATCCTCAATCCCCAATCTTCAATCCTTAATACTCAATCTTCAATCCTCAATCCCCAGTCATCAATCTTCAATCCTCAATGCTCAATCCTCAATCCTCAATCCTCGGTCCTCAATCCACAAGCCTCAATCCTCAAACCTCATTCTTCAACCGTCAGTCCTCGTCCTCAATCCTCAAACCTCAATCCTCAATCCTCAATATTCAATCATCAATACTCAATATTCAATCCTCAATGCTCTATCTTCAATCCTCAATCCTCAATCCTCAATATTCAAGACACAACCCTCAGCCATCAATCCTCAATGCTCAACCATCAATCCTCAATTCTCAATACTCAATACAATATTCTGAATACTCATGGTTCAATACTCAAACCACAATATTCAATAATCAAGTCTCAATCCTCAATCATCAATCCTCAATACTCAATTTCAATCCTCAATCCTCAATTCTCAATCCCCAATCCTCGATCCTCAATCATCAATCCTCAATCCTCAATCCTCAGGCATCAATACTCAATCTTCAATGCTCAATCCTCAATCCTGAATCTTCAATCCTCATTCCCCAACCCTCAATCCTCATCCCTCAAACCTCAATCCTCAACCCTCAGTCCTCATACTCAATTCTGAATTCTCAATCCTCAATCCTCAATCCTCAATCTTCAATCCTCAGTAATCAATCTCCAATCCTCAATCCTCAATCCTCGATCCTCAGTCCTCAGGCATCAATACTCAATCTTCAATACTCAATCCTCAATCCTCAATCCTCAATCCTCAATCCTCAACCCTCAATCCTCATTCCTCAAACCTCAGTCCTCAACCCTCAGTCCTCATCCTCAATTCTCAATTCTCAATCCTCAATCCTCAATCCTCAATCTTCAATCCTCAATAATCAATCTCCAATCCTAGATCCTCAATCCCCTATCTTCAATCCTTAATACTCAATCTTCAATCCTCAATCCCCAGTCATCAATCTTCAATCCTCAATGCTCAATCCTCAATCCTCAATCCTCAGTCCTCAATCCACAATCCTCAATCCTCAAACCTCAATCTTCAACCGTCAGTCCTCGTCCTCAATCCTCAAACCTCAATCCTCAATCCTCAATATTCAATCATCAATACTCAATATTCAATCCTCAATGCTCTATCCTCAATCCTCAATCCTCAATCCTCAATATTCAAGACACAACCCTCAGCCATCAATCCTCAATACTCAACCATCAATCCTCAAGTCTCAATACTCGATACAATATTCTGAATACTCATGGTTCAATACTCAAACCACAATATTCAATAATCAAGTCTCAATGCTCAATCCTCAACCTCAATCCTCAATCCTCAATCCCCAATCCTCAATCCTCAATCTTCAATCCTCAATCCTCAATCCTCAATACTCAATCTGCAATCCTCAATCCTCAATCCTCAATCCTCAATCCTCATTCTTCAATCCTCAATACCCAATCCTCAATCTACAATCCCCAATCCTCAATCCTCAATTCTCAATCCTCAATCCTCAATCCTCAGACCTCAAACATCAATATTCAACCCTCAGTCCTCGTCCTCTATCCACAACCTTCAATCCTCAACCCTCAATCTTCAATCATCAATATTCAATCTTCAATCCTCAATCCTCAATCCTCAATCATCAATCCTCAATCCTCAATCCTCATTCCTCAATCCTCAATCTTCAATCCTCAATACTCAATCTTCAATCCCCAATCCTCAATTCTCAATCCTCAAGCCTCAATGTTCAATCCTCAATACTCAATCTCCAATCCTAGATCCTCAATCCCCAATCTTCAATCCTTAATACTCAATCTTCGATCCTCAATCCCCAGTCATCAATCTTCAATCCTCAATGCTCAATCCTCAATCCCCAATCCTCAGTCCTCAATTCACAATCCTCAATCCTCAAACCTCATTCTTCAACCGTCAGTCCTCGTCCTCAATCCTCAAACCTCAATCCTCAATCCGTAATATTCAATCATCAATACTCAATATTCAATCCTCAATGCTCTATCTTCATTCCTCAATCTTCAATCCTCAATATTCAAGACACAACCCTCAGCCATCAATCCTCAATGCTCAACCATCAATCCTCAATTCTCAATACTCAATACAATATTCTGAATACTCATGGTTCAATACTCAAACCACAATATTCAATAATCAAGTCTCAATCCTCAATCATCAATCCTCAATACTCAATTTCAATTCTCAATCCTCAATTCTCAATCCCCAATCCTCGATCCTCTATCATCAAACCTCAATCCTCAATCCTCAGGCATCAATACTCAATCTTCAATGCTCAATCCTCAATCCTCAATCTTCAATCCTCATTGCCCAACCCTCAATCCTCATCCCTCAAACCTCAATCCTCAACCCTCAGTCCTCATACTCAATTCTGAATTCTCAATCGTCAATCCTCAATCCTCAATCTTCAATCCTCAATAATCAATCTCCAATCCTCAATCCTCAATCCTCGATCCTCAGTCCTCAGGCATCAATACTCAATCTTCAATACTCAATCCTCAATCCTCAATCCTCAATCCTCAATCCTCAACCCTCAATCCCCATTCCTCAAACCTCAGTCCTCAACCCTCAGTCCTCATCCTCAATTCTCAATTCTCAATCCTCAATCCTCAATCCTCAATCTTCAATCCTCAATAATCAATCTCCAATCCTCAATCCTCAATCCTCGATCCTCAGTCCTCAGGCATCAATACTCAATCTTCAATACTCAATCCTCAATCCTCAATCCTCAATCCTCAATCCTCAACCCTCAATCCCCATTCCTCAAACCTCAGTCCTCAACCCTCAGTCCTCATCCTCAATTCTCAATTCTCAATCCTCAATCCTCAATCCTCAATCTTCAATCCTCAATAATCAATATCCGATCCTAGATCCTCAATCCCCAATCTTCAATCGTTAATCCTCATTCTTCAATCCTCAATCCCCCGTCATCAATCTTCAATCCTCAATGCTCAATCCTCAATACTCAATCCTCAGTCCTCAATCCCCAATCCTCAATCCTCAAACCTTAATACTCAACCGTCAGTCCTCGTCCGCAATCCTCAAACCTCAATCCTCAATCCTCAATATTCAATCATCAATACTCAATCTTCAATCCTCAATCCTCAAACCTCAATCCTTAATCCTCATCCTTCGATCCTAAATACCAAATCCTCAATCTTCAATCCTCAATCCTCAATCCTCAATTCTCAATCCTCAATCCTTAGTCCTCAGACCTCAAACATCAATATTCAACCCTCAGTCCTCGTCCTCTATCCACAACACTCAATCCTCAGTCCTCAATATTCAATCATCAATATTCAATCTTCAATCCTCAATCCTCAATCCTCAATCCTCAATCTTCAACCCTGAATCCTCAATCCTCAATACTCAATCCTCAATCTTCAATCCTCAATCTTCAATCCTCAATTCTCAACACTCAATAGAATATTCTGAATACACCCGTTTCAATACTCAGTCCACAATATTCAATAATCAAATCTCAATCCTCAATCTTCAATCCTCAATACTCAATTTCAATCCTCAATCCTCAATCCTCAATCCCCAATACTCAATCCTCAATCGTCAATCCTCAATCCCCAATCCTCAATCTTCAATCCTCAACCTCAATCCTCAATCCTCAATCCTCAATCCTCAATCTTCAATCCTCAATCCTCAATCCTCAATCCTCAATCCTCAATCCTCAATCCTCAATCCTCAATCCTCAATACTCAATCTGCAATCCTCAATCCTCAATCCTCAATCCTCAATCCTCATTCTTCAATCCTCAATACCCAATTCTCAATCTTCAATCCTCAATCATCAGGCCTCAATTCTCAATCCTCAATCCTCAGTCCTCATTCCTCAAACCTCAATCCTCAAACCTCAGTCCTCATCCTCAATTATCAACTCTCAATCCTCAATCATCAATCCTCAATCTTCAATCCTCAATAATCAATCTCCAATCCTAGATCGTCAATCCCCAATCTTCAATCCTTAATACTCAATCTTCAATCCTCAATCCCCAGTCATCAATCTTCAATCCTCAATGCTCAATCCTCAATCCTCAATCCTCAGCCCTCAATCCACAATCCTCAATCCTCAATCCTCAATCCTCAATCCTCATTCTTCAATACTCAATACCCAACAGTCAATCTTCAAACCTCAATCCTCAATCCTCAATTCTCAATCCTCAATCCTCAGTCCTCTGTCCTCAAACCTCAATCCTCAACCATCAGTCCTCATCCTCCATCCTGAATCCTCAATCATCAATCCTCAATCTTATATCCTCAATATTCAATCTTCAATCCTCAATCGTCAATCCTCAATCCTCAATCCTCAATCCTCAGTGATCAATACTCAATCTTCAATACTCAATCCTCAATCCTCAATCCTCAGTCCTCAATCCTCAATCCCCATTTCCCAAACCTCAATCCTCAACCCTCAGATCTCGTCCTCAATTCTCAATTCTCAATCCTCAATCATCAATTCTCAATCTTCAATCCTCAATCCTCAATCCTCAATCCTCAATCCTCAGTAGTCAATCCTCAATCCTCAACCTTCAATCCTCAATACTCAATCTTCAATCCTCAATCCTCAATCCTCAATCCTCAATCCTCAATCTTCAATCCTGAATCCTCAATCATCAATCTTCAATCCTCAATACTCAATCTGCAATCCTCAATCCTCAAACCTCTATCCTCAATCCTCATTCTTCAATCCTCAATACCCAATCCTCAATCTTGCATCCTCAATCCTCAATCCTCAATCCTCAATCCTCAATCCTCAATCTTCAATCCTCAATCCTCAATCCTCAACCCTCAATCCTCATTCCTCAAACCTCAGTCCTCAACCCTCAGTCCTCATCCTCAATTCTCAATTCTCAATCCTCAATCCTCAATCCTCAATCCTCAATCTTCAATCGTCAATAATCAATCTCCAATCCTAGATCCTCAATCCCCAATCTTCAATCCTTAATACTCAATCTTCAATCCTCAATCCCCAGTCATCAATCTTCAAACCTCAATGCTCAATCCTCAATCTTCAATCCTCAGTCTTCAATCCACAATCCTCAATCCTCAAACCTCAATCTTCAACCGTCAGTCCTCGTCCTCAATCCTCAAACCTCAATCCTCAATCCTCAATATTCAATCACCAATACTCAATCTTCAATCCTCAATGCTCTATCCTCATTCCTCAATCCTCAATCCTCAATATTCAAGACACAACCCTCAGCCATCAATCCTCAATACTCAACCATCAATCCTCAATTCTCGATACCGAATACAATATTCTGAATACTCATTGTTCAATACTCAATCCACAATATTCAATAATCAAGTCTCAATCCTCAATCTTCAATCCTCAATACTCAATTTCAATCCTCAATCCTCAATACTCAATCCCCAATACTCAATCCCCAATCGTCAATCCTCAATCCCCAATCGTCAATCTTCAATCCTCAACCTCAATCCTCAATCCTCAATCCTCAATCCTCAATCTTCAATCATCAATACTCAATCTTCAATCCTCAATGCTCTATCCTCAATACTCAATCCTCAATCCTCAATATTCAACACACAACCCTCAGCCATCAATCCTCAATACTCAACAATCAATCCTCAATTCTCAATACTCAATACAATATTCTGAATACTCGTGGTTCAATACTCAATCCACAATATTCAACAATCAAGTCTCAATCCTCAATCTTCAATCCTCAATACTCAATTTCAATCCTCAATCCTTAATTCTCAGTCCCCAATACTCAATCCTCAATCGTCAATCCTCAATCCCCAATCCTCAATCTTCAATCCTCAACCTCAATCCTCAATCCTCAATCCTCAATCCTCAATCTTCAATCCTCAATCCTCAATCTTCAATCCTCAATCCTCAATCCTCAATACTCAATCTGCAATCCTCAATCCTCAATCCTCAATCCTCAATCCTCATTCTTCAATCCTCAATACCCAATCCTCAATCTACAATCCCCAATCCTCAATCCTCAATTCTCAATCCTCAATCCTCAATCCTCAGACCTCAAACATCAATATTCAACCCTCAGTCCTCGTCCTCTATCCACAACCTTCAATCCTCAACCCTCAATCTTCAATCATCAATATTCAATCTTCAATCCTCAATCCTCAATCCTCAATCATCAATCCTCAATCCTCAATCCTCATTCCTCAATCCTCAATCTTCAATCCTCAATACTCAATCTTCAATCCCCAATCCTCAATTCTCAATCCTCAAGCCTCAATGTTCAATCCTCAATACTCAATCTCCAATCCTAGATCCTCAATCCCCAATCTTCAATCCTTAATACTCAATCTTCGATCCTCAATCCCCAGTCATCAATCTTCAATCCTCAATGCTCAATCCTCAATCCTCAATCCTCAGTCCTCAATTCACAATCCTCAATCCCCAAACCTCATTCTTCAACCGTCAGTCCTCGTCCTCAATCCTCAAACCTCAATCCTCAATCCTCAATATTCAATCATCAATACTCAATATTCAATCCTCAATGCTCTATCCTCAATCCTCAATCCTCAATCCTCAATATTCAAGACACAACCCTCAGCCATCAATCCTCAATACTCAACCATCAATCCTCAAGTCTCAATACTCGATACAATATTCTGAATACTCATGGTTCAATACTCAAACCACAATATTCAATAATCAAGTCTCAATGCTCAATCATCAATCCTCAATACTCAATTTCAATCCTCAATCCTCAATTCTCAATCCCCAATACTCAATCCTCAATCGTCAATCCTCTATCCCCAATCCTCAATCTTCAATCCTCAACCTCAATCCTCAATCCTCAATCCCCAATCCTCAATCCTCAATCTTCAATCCTCAATCCTCAATCCTCAATACTCAATCTGCAATCCTCAATCCTCAATCCTCAATCCTCAATCCTCATTCTTCAATCCTCAATACCCAATCCTCAATCTACAATCCCCAATCCTCAATCCTCAATTCTCAATCCTCAATCCTCAATCCTCAGACCTCAAACATCAATATTCAACCCTCAGTCCTCGTCCTCTATCCACAACCTTCAATCCTCAACCCTCAATCTTCAATCATCAATATTCAATCTTCAATCCTCAATCCTCAATCCTCAATCATCAATCCTCAATCCTCAATCCTCATTCCTCAATCCTCAATCTTCAATCCTCAATACTCAATCTTCAATCCCCAATCCTCAATTCTCAATCCTCAAGCCTCAATGTTCAATCCTCAATACTCAATCTCCAATCCTAGATCCTCAATCCCCAATCTTCAATCCTTAATACTCAATCTTCGATCCTCAATCCCCAGTCATCAATCTTCAATCCTCAATGCTCAATCCTCAATCCCCAATCCTCAGTCCTTAATTCACAATCCTCAATCCTCAAACCTCATTCTTCAACCGTCAGTCCTCGTCCTCAATCCTCAAACCTCAATCCTCAATCCTTAATATTCAATCATCAATACTCAATATTCAATCCTCAATGCTCTATCTTCATTCCTCAATCCTCAATCCTCAATATTCAAGACACAACCCTCAGCCATCAATCCTCAATGCTCAACCATCAATCCTCAATTCTCAATACTCAATACAATATTCTGAATACTCATGGTTCAATACTCAAACCACAATATTCAATAATCAAGTCTCAATCCTCAATCATCAATCCTCAATACTCAATTTCAATTCTCAATCCTCAATTCTCAATCCCCAATCCTCGATCCTCTATCATCAAACCTCAATCCTCAATCCTCAGGCATCAATACTCAATCTTCAATGCTCAATCCTCAATCCTCAATCTTCAATCCTCATTGCCCAACCCTCAATCCTCATCCCTCAAACCTCAATCCTCAACCCTCAGTCCTCATACTCAATTCTGAATTCTCAATCCTCAATCCTCAATCCTCAATCTTCAATCCTCAATAATCAATCTCCAATCCTCAATCCTCAATCCTCGATCCTCAGTCCTCAGGCATCAATACTCAATCTTCAATACTCAATCCTCAATCCTCAATCCTCAATCCTCAATCCTCAACCCTCAATCCTCATTCCTCAAACCTCAGTCCTCAACCCTCAGTCCTCATCCTCAATTCTCAATTCTCAATCCTCAATCCTCAATCCTCAATCTTCAATCCTCAATAATCAATCTCCAATCCTAGATCCTCAATCCCCAATCTTCAATCCTTAATACTCAATCTTCAATCCTCAATCCCCAGTCATCAATCTTCAATCCTCAATGCTCAATCCTCAATCCTCAATCCTCGGTCCTCAATCCACAAGCCTCAATCCTCAAACCTCATTCTTCAACCGTCAGTCCTCGTCCTCAATCCTCAAACCTCAATCCTCAATCCTCAATATTCAATCATCAATACTCAATATTCAATCCTCAATGCTCTATCTTCAATCCTCAATCCTCAATCCTCAATATTCAAGACACAACCCTCAGCCATCAATCCTCAATGCTCAACCATCAATCCTCAATTCTCAATACTCAATACAATATTCTGAATACTCATGGTTCAATACTCAAACCACAATATTCAATAATCAAGTCTCAATCCTCAATCATCAATCCTCAATACTCAATTTCAATCCTCAATCCTCAATTCTCAATCCCCAATCCTCGATCCTCAATCATCAATCCTCAATCCTCAATCCTCAGGCATCAATACTCAATCTTCAATGCTCAATCCTCAATCCTGAATCTTCAATCCTCATTCCCCAACCCTCAATCCTCATCCCTCAAACCTCAATCCTCAACCCTCAGTCCTCATACTCAATTCTGAATTCTCAATCCTCAATCCTCAATCCTCAATCTTCAATCCTCAGTAATCAATCTCCAATCCTCAATCCTCAATCCTCGATCCTCAGTCCTCAGGCATCAATACTCAATCTTCAATACTCAATCCTCAATCCTCAATCCTCAATCCTCAATCCTCAACCCTCAATCCTCATTCCTCAAACCTCAGTCCTCAACCCTCAGTCCTCATCCTCAATTCTCAATTCTCAATCCTCAATCCTCAATCCTCAATCTTCAATCCTCAATAATCAATCTCCAATCCTAGATCCTCAATCCCCTATCTTCAATCCTTAATACTCAATCTTCAATCCTCAATCCCCAGTCATCAATCTTCAATCCTCAATGCTCAATCCTCAATCCTCAATCCTCAGTCCTCAATCCACAATCCTCAATCCTCAAACCTCAATCTTCAACCGTCAGTCCTCGTCCTCAATCCTCAAACCTCAATCCTCAATCCTCAATATTCAATCATCAATACTCAATATTCAATCCTCAATGCTCTATCCTCAATCCTCAATCCTCAATCCTCAATATTCAAGACACAACCCTCAGCCATCAATCCTCAATACTCAACCATCAATCCTCAAGTCTCAATACTCGATACAATATTCTGAATACTCATGGTTCAATACTCAAACCACAATATTCAATAATCAAGTCTCAATGCTCAATCCTCAACCTCAATCCTCAATCCTCAATCCCCAATCCTCAATCCTCAATCTTCAATCCTCAATCCTCAATCCTCAATACTCAATCTGCAATCCTCAATCCTCAATCCTCAATCCTCAATCCTCATTCTTCAATCCTCAATACCCAATCCTCAATCTACAATCCCCAATCCTCAATCCTCAATTCTCAATCCTCAATCCTCAATCCTCAGACCTCAAACATCAATATTCAACCCTCAGTCCTCGTCCTCTATCCACAACCTTCAATCCTCAACCCTCAATCTTCAATCATCAATATTCAATCTTCAATCCTCAATCCTCAATCCTCAATCATCAATCCTCAATCCTCAATCCTCATTCCTCAATCCTCAATCTTCAATCCTCAATACTCAATCTTCAATCCCCAATCCTCAATTCTCAATCCTCAAGCCTCAATGTTCAATCCTCAATACTCAATCTCCAATCCTAGATCCTCAATCCCCAATCTTCAATCCTTAATACTCAATCTTCGATCCTCAATCCCCAGTCATCAATCTTCAATCCTCAATGCTCAATCCTCAATCCCCAATCCTCAGTCCTCAATTCACAATCCTCAATCCTCAAACCTCATTCTTCAACCGTCAGTCCTCGTCCTCAATCCTCAAACCTCAATCCTCAATCCTTAATATTCAATCATCAATACTCAATATTCAATCCTCAATGCTCTATCTTCATTCCTCAATCCTCAATCCTCAATATTCAAGACACAACCCTCAGCCATCAATCCTCAATGCTCAACCATCAATCCTCAATTCTCAATACTCAATACAATATTCTGAATACTCATGGTTCAATACTCAAACCACAATATTCAATAATCAAGTCTCAATCCTCAATCATCAATCCTCAATACTCAATTTCAATTCTCAATCCTCAATTCTCAATCCCCAATCCTCGATCCTCTATCATCAAACCTCAATCCTCAATCCTCAGGCATCAATACTCAATCTTCAATGCTCAATCCTCAATCCTCAATCTTCAATCCTCATTGCCCAACCCTCAATCCTCATCCCTCAAACCTCAATCCTCAACCCTCAGTCCTCATACTCAATTCTGAATTCTCAATCGTCAATCCTCAATCCTCAATCTTCAATCCTCAATAATCAATCTCCAATCCTCAATCCTCAATCCTCGATCCTCAGTCCTCAGGCATCAATACTCAATCTTCAATACTCAATCCTCAATCCTCAATCCTCAATCCTCAATCCTCAACCCTCAATCCCCATTCCTCAAACCTCAGTCCTCAACCCTCAGTCCTCATCCTCAATTCTCAATTCTCAATCCTCAATCCTCAATCCTCAATCTTCAATCCTCAATAATCAATCTCCAATCCTCAATCCTCAATCCTCGATCCTCAGTCCTCAGGCATCAATACTCAATCTTCAATACTCAATCCTCAATCCTCAATCCTCAATCCTCAATCCTCAACCCTCAATCCCCATTCCTCAAACCTCAGTCCTCAACCCTCAGTCCTCATCCTCAATTCTCAATTCTCAATCCTCAATCCTCAATCCTCAATCTTCAATCCTCAATAATCAATATCCGATCCTAGATCCTCAATCCCCAATCTTCAATCGTTAATCCTCATTCTTCAATCCTCAATCCCCCGTCATCAATCTTCAATCCTCAATGCTCAATCCTCAATACTCAATCCTCAGTCCTCAATCCCCAATCCTCAATCCTCAAACCTTAATACTCAACCGTCAGTCCTCGTCCGCAATCCTCAAACCTCAATCCTCAATCCTCAATATTCAATCATCAATACTCAATCTTCAATCCTCAATCCTCAAACCTCAATCCTTAATCCTCATCCTTCGATCCTAAATACCAAATCCTCAATCTTCAATCCTCAATCCTCAATCCTCAATTCTCAATCCTCAATCCTTAGTCCTCAGACCTCAAACATCAATATTCAACCCTCAGTCCTCGTCCTCTATCCACAACACTCAATCCTCAGTCCTCAATATTCAATCATCAATATTCAATCTTCAATCCTCAATCCTCAATCCTCAATCCTCAATCTTCAACCCTGAATCCTCAATCCTCAATACTCAATCCTCAATCTTCAATCCTCAATCTTCAATCCTCAATTCTCAACACTCAATAGAATATTCTGAATACACCCGTTTCAATACTCAGTCCACAATATTCAATAATCAAATCTCAATCCTCAATCTTCAATCCTCAATACTCAATTTCAATCCTCAATCCTCAATCCTCAATCCCCAATACTCAATCCTCAATCGTCAATCCTCAATCCCCAATCCTCAATCTTCAATCCTCAACCTCAATCCTCAATCCTCAATCCTCAATCCTCAATCTTCAATCCTCAATCCTCAATCCTCAATCCTCAATCCTCAATCCTCAATCCTCAATCCTCAATCCTCAATACTCAATCTGCAATCCTCAATCCTCAATCCTCAATCCTCAATCCTCATTCTTCAATCCTCAATACCCAATTCTCAATCTTCAATCCTCAATCATCAGGCCTCAATTCTCAATCCTCAATCCTCAGTCCTCATTCCTCAAACCTCAATCCTCAAACCTCAGTCCTCATCCTCAATTATCAACTCTCAATCCTCAATCATCAATCCTCAATATTCAATCCTCAATAATCAATCTCCAATCCTAGATCGTCAATCCCCAATCTTCAATCCTTAATACTCAATCTTCAATCCTCAATCCCCAGTCATCAATCTTCAATCCTCAATGCTCAATCCTCAATCCTCAATCCTCAGCCCTCAATCCACAATCCTCAATCCTCAATCCTCAATCCTCAATCCTCATTCTTCAATACTCAATACCCAACAGTCAATCTTCAAACCTCAATCCTCAATCCTCAATTCTCAATCCTCAATCCTCAGTCCTCTGTCCTCAAACCTCAATCCTCAACCATCAGTCCTCATCCTCCATCCTGAATCCTCAATCATCAATCCTCAATCTTATATCCTCAATATTCAATCTTCAATCCTCAATCGTCAATCCTCAATCCTCAATCCTCAATCCTCAGTGATCAATACTCAATCTTCAATACTCAATCCTCAATCCTCAATCCTCAGTCCTCAATCCTCAATCCCCATTTCCCAAACCTCAATCCTCAACCCTCAGATCTCGTCCTCAATTCTCAATTCTCAATCCTCAATCATCAATTCTCAATCTTCAATCCTCAATCCTCAATCCTCAATCCTCAATCCTCAGTAGTCAATCCTCAATCCTCAACCTTCAATCCTCAATACTCAATCTTCAATCCTCAATCCTCAATCCTCAATCCTCAATCCTCAATCTTCAATCCTGAATCCTCAATCATCAATCTTCAATCCTCAATACTCAATCTGCAATCCTCAATCCTCAAACCTCTATCCTCAATCCTCATTCTTCAATCCTCAATACCCAATCCTCAATCTTGCATCCTCAATCCTCAATCCTCAATCCTCAATCCTCAATCCTCAATCTTCAATCCTCAATCCTCAATCCTCAACCCTCAATCCTCATTCCTCAAACCTCAGTCCTCAACCCTCAGTCCTCATCCTCAATTCTCAATTCTCAATCCTCAATCCTCAATCCTCAATCCTCAATCTTCAATCGTCAATAATCAATCTCCAATCCTAGATCCTCAATCCCCAATCTTCAATCCTTAATACTCAATCTTCAATCCTCAATCCCCAGTCATCAATCTTCAAACCTCAATGCTCAATCCTCAATCTTCAATCCTCAGTCTTCAATCCACAATCCTCAATCCTCAAACCTCAATCTTCAACCGTCAGTCCTCGTCCTCAATCCTCAAACCTCAATCCTCAATCCTCAATATTCAATCACCAATACTCAATCTTCAATCCTCAATGCTCTATCCTCATTCCTCAATCCTCAATCCTCAATATTCAAGACACAACCCTCAGCCATCAATCCTCAATACTCAACCATCAATCCTCAATTCTCGATACCGAATACAATATTCTGAATACTCATTGTTCAATACTCAATCCACAATATTCAATAATCAAGTCTCAATCCTCAATCTTCAATCCTCAATACTCAATTTCAATCCTCAATCCTCAATACTCAATCCCCAATACTCAATCCCCAATCGTCAATCCTCAATCCCCAATCGTCAATCTTCAATCCTCAACCTCAATCCTCAATCCTCAATCCTCAATCCTCAATCTTCAATCATCAATACTCAATCTTCAATCCTCAATGCTCTATCCTCAATACTCAATCCTCAATCCTCAATATTCAACACACAACCCTCAGCCATCAATCCTCAATACTCAACAATCAATCCTCAATTCTCAATACTCAATACAATATTCTGAATACTCGTGGTTCAATACTCAATCCACAATATTCAACAATCAAGTCTCAATCCTCAATCTTCAATCCTCAATACTCAATTTCAATCCTCAATCCTTAATTCTCAGTCCCCAATACTCAATCCTCAATCGTCAATCCTCAATCCCCAATCCTCAATCTTCAATCCTCAACCTCAATCCTCAATCCTCAATCCTCAATCCTCAATCTTCAATCCTCAATACTCAATCTTCAATCCTCAATCCTCAATCCTCAATCCTCGATCCTCAATCCTCAATCTTCAATCCTCAATCCTCAATCCTCAATACTCAATCTGCAATCCTCAATCCTCAATCCTCAATCCTCAATCCTCATTCTTCAATCCTCAATACCCAATCCTCAATCTACAATCCCCAATCCTCAATCCTCAATTCTCAATCCTCAATCCTCAATCCTCAGACCTCAAACATCAATATTCAACCCTCAGTCCTCGTCCTCTATCCACAACCTTCAATCCTCAACCCTCAATCTTCAATCATCAATATTCAATCTTCAATCCTCAATCCTCAATCCTCAATCATCAATCCTCAATCCTCAATCCTCATTCCTCAATCCTCAATCTTCAATCCTCAATACTCAATCTTCAATCCCCAATCCTCAATTCTCAATCCTCAAGCCTCAATGTTCAATCCTCAATACTCAATCTCCAATCCTAGATCCTCAATCCCCAATCTTCAATCCTTAATACTCAATCTTCGATCCTCAATCCCCAGTCATCAATCTTCAATCCTCAATGCTCAATCCTCAATCCTCAATCCTCAGTCCTCAATTCACAATCCTCAATCCCCAAACCTCATTCTTCAACCGTCAGTCCTCGTCCTCAATCCTCAAACCTCAATCCTCAATCCTCAATATTCAATCATCAATACTCAATATTCAATCCTCAATGCTCTATCCTCAATCCTCAATCCTCAATCCTCAATATTCAAGACACAACCCTCAGCCATCAATCCTCAATACTCAACCATCAATCCTCAAGTCTCAATACTCGATACAATATTCTGAATACTCATGGTTCAATACTCAAACCACAATATTCAATAATCAAGTCTCAATGCTCAATCATGAATCCTCAATACTCAATTTCAATCCTCAATCCTCAATTCTCAATCCCCAATACTCAATCCTCAATCGTCAATCCTCTATCCCCAATCCTCAATCTTCAATCCTCAACCTCAATCCTCAATCCTCAATCCCCAATCCTCAATCCTCAATCTTCAATCCTCAATCCTCAATCCTCAATACTCAATCTGCAATCCTCAATCCTCAATCCTCAATCCTCAATCCTCATTCTTCAATCCTCAATACCCAATCCTCAATCTACAATCCCCAATCCTCAATCCTCAATTCTCAATCCTCAATCCTCAATCCTCAGACCTCAAACATCAATATTCAACCCTCAGTCCTCGTCCTCTATCCACAACCTTCAATCCTCAACCCTCAATCTTCAATCATCAATATTCAATCTTCAATCCTCAATCCTCAATCCTCAATCATCAATCCTCAATCCTCAATCCTCATTCCTCAATCCTCAATCTTCAATCCTCAATACTCAATCTTCAATCCCCAATCCTCAATTCTCAATCCTCAAGCCTCAATGTTCAATCCTCAATACTCAATCTCCAATCCTAGATCCTCAATCCCCAATCTTCAATCCTTAATACTCAATCTTCGATCCTCAATCCCCAGTCATCAATCTTCAATCCTCAATGCTCAATCCTCAATCCCCAATCCTCAGTCCTTAATTCACAATCCTCAATCCTCAAACCTCATTCTTCAACCGTCAGTCCTCGTCCTCAATCCTCAAACCTCAATCCTCAATCCTTAATATTCAATCATCAATACTCAATATTCAATCCTCAATGCTCTATCTTCATTCCTCAATCCTCAATCCTCAATATTCAAGACACAACCCTCAGCCATCAATCCTCAATGCTCAACCATCAATCCTCAATTCTCAATACTCAATACAATATTCTGAATACTCATGGTTCAATACTCAAACCACAATATTCAATAATCAAGTCTCAATCCTCAATCATCAATCCTCAATACTCAATTTCAATTCTCAATCCTCAATTCTCAATCCCCAATCCTCGATCCTCTATCATCAAACCTCAATCCTCAATCCTCAGGCATCAATACTCAATCTTCAATGCTCAATCCTCAATCCTCAATCTTCAATCCTCATTGCCCAACCCTCAATCCTCATCCCTCAAACCTCAATCCTCAACCCTCAGTCCTCATACTCAATTCTGAATTCTCAATCCTCAATCCTCAATCCTCAATCTTCAATCCTCAATAATCAATCTCCAATCCTCAATCCTCAATCCTCGATCCTCAGTCCTCAGGCATCAATACTCAATCTTCAATACTCAATCCTCAATCCTCAATCCTCAATCCTCAATCCTCAACCCTCAATCCTCATTCCTCAAACCTCAGTCCTCAACCCTCAGTCCTCATCCTCAATTCTCAATTCTCAATCCTCAATCCTCAATCCTCAATCTTCAATCCTCAATAATCAATCTCCAATCCTAGATCCTCAATCCCCAATCTTCAATCCTTAATACTCAATCTTCAATCCTCAATCCCCAGTCATCAATCTTCAATCCTCAATGCTCAATCCTCAATCCTCAATCCTCGGTCCTCAATCCACAAGCCTCAATCCTCAAACCTCATTCTTCAACCGTCAGTCCTCGTCCTCAATCCTCAAACCTCAATCCTCAATCCTCAATATTCAATCATCAATACTCAATATTCAATCCTCAATGCTCTATCTTCAATCCTCAATCCTCAATCCTCAATATTCAAGACACAACCCTCAGCCATCAATCCTCAATGCTCAACCATCAATCCTCAATTCTCAATACTCAATACAATATTCTGAATACTCATGGTTCAATACTCAAACCACAATATTCAATAATCAAGTCTCAATCCTCAATCATCAATCCTCAATACTCAATTTCAATCCTCAATCCTCAATTCTCAATCCCCAATCCTCGATCCTCAATCATCAATCCTCAATCCTCAATCCTCAGGCATCAATACTCAATCTTCAATGCTCAATCCTCAATCCTGAATCTTCAATCCTCATTCCCCAACCCTCAATCCTCATCCCTCAAACCTCAATCCTCAACCCTCAGTCCTCATACTCAATTCTGAATTCTCAATCCTCAATCCTCAATCCTCAATCTTCAATCCTCAGTAATCAATCTCCAATCCTCAATCCTCAATCCTCGATCCTCAGTCCTCAGGCATCAATACTCAATCTTCAATACTCAATCCTCAATCCTCAATCCTCAATCCTCAATCCTCAACCCTCAATCCTCATTCCTCAAACCTCAGTCCTCAACCCTCAGTCCTCATCCTCAATTCTCAATTCTCAATCCTCAATCCTCAATCCTCAATCTTCAATCCTCAATAATCAATCTCCAATCCTAGATCCTCAATCCCCTATCTTCAATCCTTAATACTCAATCTTCAATCCTCAATCCCCAGTCATCAATCTTCAATCCTCAATGCTCAATCCTCAATCCTCAATCCTCAGTCCTCAATCCACAATCCTCAATCCTCAAACCTCAATCTTCAACCGTCAGTCCTCGTCCTCAATCCTCAAACCTCAATCCTCAATCCTCAATATTCAATCATCAATACTCAATATTCAATCCTCAATGCTCTATCCTCAATCCTCAATCCTCAATCCTCAATATTCAAGACACAACCCTCAGCCATCAATCCTCAATACTCAACCATCAATCCTCAAGTCTCAATACTCGATACAATATTCTGAATACTCATGGTTCAATACTCAAACCACAATATTCAATAATCAAGTCTCAATGCTCAATCCTCAACCTCAATCCTCAATCCTCAATCCCCAATCCTCAATCCTCAATCTTCAATCCTCAATCCTCAATCCTCAATACTCAATCTGCAATCCTCAATCCTCAATCCTCAATCCTCAATCCTCATTCTTCAATCCTCAATACCCAATCCTCAATCTACAATCCCCAATCCTCAATCCTCAATTCTCAATCCTCAATCCTCAATCCTCAGACCTCAAACATCAATATTCAACCCTCAGTCCTCGTCCTCTATCCACAACCTTCAATCCTCAACCCTCAATCTTCAATCATCAATATTCAATCTTCAATCCTCAATCCTCAATCCTCAATCATCAATCCTCAATCCTCAATCCTCATTCCTCAATCCTCAATCTTCAATCCTCAATACTCAATCTTCAATCCCCAATCCTCAATTCTCAATCCTCAAGCCTCAATGTTCAATCCTCAATACTCAATCTCCAATCCTAGATCCTCAATCCCCAATCTTCAATCCTTAATACTCAATCTTCGATCCTCAATCCCCAGTCATCAATCTTCAATCCTCAATGCTCAATCCTCAATCCCCAATCCTCAGTCCTCAATTCACAATCCTCAATCCTCAAACCTCATTCTTCAACCGTCAGTCCTCGTCCTCAATCCTCAAACCTCAATCCTCAATCCTTAATATTCAATCATCAATACTCAATATTCAATCCTCAATGCTCTATCTTCATTCCTCAATCCTCAATCCTCAATATTCAAGACACAACCCTCAGCCATCAATCCTCAATGCTCAACCATCAATCCTCAATTCTCAATACTCAATACAATATTCTGAATACTCATGGTTCAATACTCAAACCACAATATTCAATAATCAAGTCTCAATCCTCAATCATCAATCCTCAATACTCAATTTCAATTCTCAATCCTCAATTCTCAATCCCCAATCCTCGATCCTCTATCATCAAACCTCAATCCTCAATCCTCAGGCATCAATACTCAATCTTCAATGCTCAATCCTCAATCCTCAATCTTCAATCCTCATTGCCCAACCCTCAATCCTCATCCCTCAAACCTCAATCCTCAACCCTCAGTCCTCATACTCAATTCTGAATTCTCAATCGTCAATCCTCAATCCTCAATCTTCAATCCTCAATAATCAATCTCCAATCCTCAATCCTCAATCCTCGATCCTCAGTCCTCAGGCATCAATACTCAATCTTCAATACTCAATCCTCAATCCTCAATCCTCAATCCTCAATCCTCAACCCTCAATCCCCATTCCTCAAACCTCAGTCCTCAACCCTCAGTCCTCATCCTCAATTCTCAATTCTCAATCCTCAATCCTCAATCCTCAATCTTCAATCCTCAATAATCAATCTCCAATCCTCAATCCTCAATCCTCGATCCTCAGTCCTCAGGCATCAATACTCAATCTTCAATACTCAATCCTCAATCCTCAATCCTCAATCCTCAATCCTCAACCCTCAATCCCCATTCCTCAAACCTCAGTCCTCAACCCTCAGTCCTCATCCTCAATTCTCAATTCTCAATCCTCAATCCTCAATCCTCAATCTTCAATCCTCAATAATCAATCTCCAATCCTAGATCCTCAATCCCCAATCTTCAATCCTTAATACTCAATCTTCAATCCTCAATCCCCAGTCATCAATCTTCAATCCTCAATGCTCAATCCTCAATCCTCAATCCTCGGTCCTCAATCCACAATCCTCAATCCTCAAACCTCATTCTTCAACCGTCAGTCCTCGTCCTCAATCCTCAAACCTCAATCCTCAATCCTCAATATTCAATCATCAATACTCAATATTCAATCCTCAATGCTCTATCTTCAATCCTCAATCCTCAATCCCCAATATTCAAGACACAACCCTCAGCCATCAATCCTCAATGCTCAACCATCAATCCTCAATTCTCAATACTCAATACAATATTCTGAATACTCATGGTTCAATACTCAAACCACAATATTCAATAATCAAGTCTCAATCCTCAATCATCAATCCTCAATACTCAATTTCAATCCTCAATCCTCAATTCTCAATCCCCAATCCTCGATCCTCAATCATCAATCCTCAATCCTCAATCCTCAGGCATCAATACTCAATCTTCAATGCTCAATCCTCAATCCTGAATCTTCAATCCTCATTCCCCAACCCTCAATCCTCATCCCTCAAACCTCAATCCTCAACCCTCAGTCCTCATACTCAATTCTGAATTCTCAATCCTCAATCCTCAATCCTCAATCTTCAATCCTCAGTAATCAATCTCCAATCCTCAATCCTCAATCCTCGATCCTCAGTCCTCAGGCATCAATACTCAATCTTCAATACTCAATCCTCAATCCTCAATCCTCAATCCTCAATCCTCAACCCTCAATCCTCATTCCTCAAACCTCAGTCCTCAACCCTCAGTCCTCATCCTCAATTCTCAATTCTCAATCCTCAATCCTCAATCCTCAATCTTCAATCCTCAATAATCAATCTCCAATCCTAGATCCTCAATCCCCAATCTTCAATCCTTAATACTCAATCTTCAATCCTCAATCCCCAGTCATCAATCTTCAATCCTCAATGCTCAATCCTCAATCCTCAATCCTCAGTCCTCAATCCACAATCCTCAATCCTCAAACCTCAATCTTCAACCGTCAGTCCTCGTCCTCAATCCTCAAACCTCAATCCTCAATCCTCAATATTCAATCATCAATACTCAATATTCAATCCTCAATGCTCTATCCTCAATCCTCAATCCTCAATCCTCAATATTCAAGACACAACCCTCAGCCATCAATCCTCAATACTCAACCATCAATCCTCAAGTCTCAATACTCGATACAATATTCTGAATACTCATGGTTCAATACTCAAACCACAATATTCAATAATCAAGTCTCAATCCTCAATCATCAATCCTCAATACTCAATTTCAATCCTCAATCCTCAATTCTCAATCCCCAATACTCAATCCTCAATCGTCAATCCTCAATCCCCAATCCTCAATCTTCAATCCTCAACCTCAATTCTCAATCCTCAATCCCCAATCCTCAATCTTCAATCATCAATACTCAATCTTCAATCCTCAATGCTCTATCCTCAATCCTCAATCCTCAATCCTCAATATTCAAGACACAACCCTCAGCCATCAATCCTCAATACTCAACCATCAATCCTCAATTCTCAATACTCAATACAATATTCTGAATACTCATGGTTCAATACTCAATCCACAATATTCAATAATCAAGTCTCAATCCTCAATCTTCAATCCTCAATACTCAATTTCAATCCTCAATCCTCAATTCTCAATCCCCAATACTCAATCCTCAATCCTCAATCCTCAATCCTCAATCCTCAATACTCAATCTGCAATCCTCAATCCTCAATACTCAATCCTCAATTCTCATTCTTCAATCCTCAATACCCAATCCTCAATCTTCAATCCTCAATCCTCAATCCTCAATCCTCAATCCTCAATACTCAATCCTCATTCCTCAATCCTCAATCTTCAATCCTCAATACTCAATCTTCAATCCCCAATCCTCAATTCTCAATCCTCAAGCCTCAATGTTCAATCCTCAATACTCAATCTTCAATCCTCAATCCTCAATCCTCTATCCTCAATCCTCATTCTTCAATCCTCAATACCCAATCCTCAATCTTCAATCCTCAATCCTCAATGTTCAATCCTCAATACTCAATCTCCAATCCTAGATCCTCAATCCCCAATCTTCAATCCTTAATAATCAATCTTCAATCCTCAATCCCCAGTCATCAATCTTCAATCCTCAATGCTCAATCCTCAATCCTCAATCCTCAATCCTCAATCCACAATCCTCAATCCTCAAACCTCAATCCTCAACCGTCAGTCCTCGTCCTCAATCCTCAAACCTCAATCCTCAATCCTCAATATTCAATCATCAATACTCAATCTTCAATCCTCAATGCTCTATCCTCAATCCTCAATCCTCAATCCTCAATATTCAAGACACAACCCTCAGCCATCAATCCTCAATACTCAACCATCAATCCTCAATTCTCAATACTCAATACAATATTCTGAATACTCATGGTTCAATACTCAATCCACAATATTCAATAATCAATTCTCAATCCTCAATCTTCAATCCTCAATACTCAATTTCAATCCTCAATCCTCAATACTCAATCCCCAATACTCAATCCTCAATCGTCAATCCTCAATCCCCAATCGTCAATCTTCAATCCTCAACCTCAATCCTCAATCCTCAATCCTCAATCCTCAATCTTCAATCATCAATACTCAATCTTCAATCCTCAATGCTCTATCCTCAATCCTCAATCCTCAATCCTCAATATTCAAGACACAACCCTCAGCCATCAATCCTCAATACTCAACCATCAATCCTCAATTCTCAATACTCAATACAATATTCGGAATACTCATGGTTCAATACTCAATCCACAATATTCAATAATCAAGTCTCAATCCTCAATCTTCAATCCTCAATACTCAATTTCAATCCTCAATCCTCAATTCTCAATCCCCAATACTCAATCCTCAATCGTCAATCCTCAATCCCCAATCCTCAATCTTCAATCTTCAACCTCAATCCTCAATCCTCAATCCTCAATCCTCAATCTTCAATCCTCAATACTCAATCTTCAATCCTCAATCCTCAATCCTCAATCCTCAATCCTCAATCCTCAATCTTCAATCCTCAATGCTCAATCCTCAATACTCAATCTGCAATCCTCAATCCTCAATCCTCAATCCTCAATCCTCATTCTTCAATTCTCAATACCCAATCCTCAATCTTCAATCCCCAATCCTCAATCCTCAATTCCCAATCCTCAATCCTCATACCTCAAACATCAACATTCAACCCTCAGTCCTCGTCCTCTATCCACAACCTTCAATCCTCAATCCTCAATCTTCAATCATCAATATTCAATCCTCAATCCTCAATCCTCAATCCTCAATCCTCAATCTTCATTCCTCAATCCTCAATCTTCAATCCTCAATACTCAATCTTCAATCCCCAATCCTCAATGCTCAATCCTCAATCCTCAATCCTCAGTCCTCAATTCACAATCCTCAATCCTCAAACCTCAATCCTCAATACTCAATCTGCAATCCTCAATACTCAATCCTCAATCCTCAATCCTCAATCTTCAATCATAAATATTCAATCTTCAATCCCCAACCCTCAATCCTCAATCCTCAATCCTCAATCCTCAATCTTCAATCCTCAATCCTCAATCCTCAACCCTCAATCCTCATTCCTCAAACCTCAGTCCTCAACCCTCAGTCCTCATCCTCAATCCTCAATTCTCAATCCTCAATCCTCAATCCTCAATCTTCAATCGTCAATAATCAATCTCCAATCCTAGATCCTCAATCCCCAATCTTCAATCCGTAATACTCAATCTTCAATCCTCAATCCCCAGTCATCAACCTTCAAACCTCAATGCTCAATCCTCAATCTTCAACCCTCAGTCTTCAATCCACAATCCTCAATCCTCAAACCTCAATCTTCAACCGTCAGTCCTCGTCCTCAATCCTCAAACCTCAATCCTCAATCCTCAATATTCAATCATCAATACTCACTCTTCAATCCTCAATGCTCTATCCTCAATCCTCAATCCTCAATCCTCAATATTCAAGACACAACCCTCAGCCATCAATCCTCAATACTCAACCATCAATCCTCAATTCTCGATACTCAATACAATATTCTGAATACTCATGTTTCAATACTCAATCCACAATATTCAATAATCAAGTCTCAATCCTCAACCTTCAATCCTCAATACTCAATTTCAATCCTCAATCCTCAATACTCAATCCGCAATACTCAATCCTCAATCGTCAATCCTCAATCCCCAATCGTCAATCTTCAGCCCTCAACCTTAATCCTCAATCCTCAATCCTCAATCCTCAATCTTCAATCATCAATACTCAATCTTCAATCCTCAATGCTCTATCCTCAATACTCAATCCTCAATCCTCAATATTCAAGCCACAACCCTCAGCCATCAATCCTCAATACTCAACCATCAATCCTCAATTCTCAATACTCAATACAATATTCTGAATACTCATGGTTCAATACTCAGTCCACAATATTCAATAATCAAGTCTCAATCCTCAATCTTCAATCCTCAATACTCAATTTCAATCCTCAATCCTCAATTCTCAATCCCCAATACTCAATCCTCAATCGTCAATCCTCAATCCCCAATCCTCAATATTCAAGACACAACCCTCAGCCATCAATCCTCAATACTCAACCATCAATCCTCAATTCTCAATACTCAATACAATATTCTGAATACTCATGGTTCAATACTCAAACCACAATATTCAATAATCTAGTCTCAATCCTCAATCATCAATCCTCAATACTCAATTTCAATCCTCAATCCTCAATTCTCAATCCCCAATCCTCGATCCTCAATCATCAATCCTCAATCCTCAATCCTCAGGCATCAATACTCAATCTTCAATGCTCAATCCTCAATCCTCAATCTTCAATCCTCATTCCCCAACCCTCAATCCTCATCCCTCAAACCTCAATCCTCAGCCCTCAGTCCTCATACTCAATTCTCAATTCTCAATCCTCAATCCTCAATCCTCAATCTTCAATCCTCAATAATCAATCTCCAATCCTCAATCCTCAATCCTCGATCCTCAGTCCTCAGGCATCAATACTCAATCTTCAATACTCAATCCTCAATCCTCAATCCTCAATCCTCAATCCTCAACCCTCAATCCTCATTCCTCAAACCTCAGTCCTCAACCCTCAGTCCTCATCCTCAATTCTCAATTCTCAATACTCAATCCTCAATCCTCAATCTTCAATCATCAATAATCAATCTCCAATCCTAGATCCTCAATCCCCAATCTTCAATCCTTAATACTCAATCTTCAATCCTCAATCCCCAGTCATCAATCTTCAATCCTCAATGCTCAATCCTCAATCCTCAATCCTCAGTCCTCAATCCACAATCCTCAATCCTCAAACCTCAATCTTCAACCGTCAGTCCTCGTCCTCAATCCTCAAACCTCAATCCTCAATCCTCAATATTCAATCATTAATACTCAATATTCAATCCTCAATGCTCTATCCTCAATCCTCAATCCTCAATCCTCAATATTCAAGACACAACCCTCAGCCATCAATCCTCAATACTCAACCATCAATCCTCAAGTCTCAATACTCGATACAATATTCTGAATACACATGGTTCAATACTCAAACCACAATATTCAATAATCAAGTCTCAATCCTCAATCATCAATCCTCAATACTCAATTTCAATCCTCAATCCTCAATTCTCAATCCCCAATAATCAATCCTCAATCGTCAATCCTCAATCCCCAATCCTCAATCTTCAATCCTCAACCTCAATCCTCAATCCTCAATCCCCAATCCTCAATCTTCAATCATCAATAGTCAATCTTCAATCCTCAATCCTCAATCCTGAATCCTCAATCCTCATTCTTCAATCCTCAATACCCAATCCTCAATCTTCAATCCTCAATCCTCAACTCTCAGTCCTCAATCCTCAATCCTCAGACCTCACACATCAATACATAACCCTCAGTCCTCGTCCTCAATCCACAACCCTCAATCCTCAAACCTCAATCCTCAACCGTCAGTCCTCGTCCTCAATCCTCAAACCTCAATCCTCAATCCTCAATATTCAATCATCAATACACAATCTTCAATCCTCAGTGCTCTATCCTCAATCCTCAATCCTCAATCCTCAATATTCAAGACACAACCCTCAGCCATCAATCCTCAATACTCAACCATCAATCCTCAATTCTCAATACTCAATAGAATATTCTGAATACACATGGTTCAATACTCAATCCACAATATTCAATAATCAAGTCTCAATCCTGAATATTCAATCGTCAATACTCAATTTCAATCCTCAATCCTCAATTCTCAATCCCCAATACTCAATCCTCAACCGTCAATCCTCAATCCCCAATCCTCAATCTTCAATCCTCAACCTCAATCCTCAATCCTCAATCCTCAATCCTCAATCTTCAATCCTCAATACTCAATCTTCAATCCTCAATCCTCAATCCTCAATCCTCAATCCTCAATCCTCAATCCTCAATCCTCAATCCTCAATCCTCATTACTCAATCTGCAATCCTCAATCCTCAATCCTCAATCCTCATTCTTCAATCCTCAGTACCCAATCCTCAATCCTCAATCCTCAATCCTCAATCTTCAATCCTCAATACTCAATCTTCAATCCTCAATCCTCAATCCTCAATCCTCAATCCTCAATCCTCAATCTTCAATCCTCAATGCTCAATCCTCAATACTCAATCTGCAATCCTCAATCCTCAATCCTCAATCCTCAATCCTCATTCTTCAATTCTCAATACCCAATCCTCAATCTTCAATCCCCAATCCTCAATCCTCAATTCTCAATTCCCAATCCTCAATCCTCATACCTCAAACATCAACATTCAACCCTCAGTCCTCGTCCTCTATCCACAACCTTCAATCCTCAATCCTCAATCTTCAATCATCAATATTCAACCCTCAATCCTCAATCCTCAATCCTCAATCCTCAATCCTCAATCCTCAATCCTCAATCTTCATTCCTCAATCCTCAATCTTCAATCCTCAATACTCAATCTTCAATCCCCAATCCTCAATGCTCAATCCTCAATCCTCAATCCTCAGTCCTCAATTCACAATCCTCAATCCTCAAACCTCAATCCTCAATACTCAATCTGCAATCCTCAATACTCAATCCTCAATCCTCAATCCTCAATCTTCAATCATAAATATTCAATCTTCAATCCCCAACCCTCAATCCTCAATCCTCAATCCTCAATCCTCAATCTTCAATCCTCAATCCTCAATCCTCAACCCTCAATCCTCATTCCTCAAACCTCAGTCCTCAACCCTCAGTCCTCATCCTCAATTCTCAATTCTCAATCCTCAATCCTCAATCCTCAATCTTCAATCCTCAATAATCAATCTCCAATCCTAGATCCTCAATCCCCAATCTTCAATCCTTAATACTCAATCTTCAATCCTCAATCCCCAGTCATCAATCTTCAATCCTCAATGCTCAATCCTCAATCCTCAATCCTCAGTCCCCAATCCACAATCCTCAATCCTCAAACCTCAATCTTCAACCGTCAGTCCTCGTCCTCAATCCTCAAACCTCAATCCTCAATCCTCAATATTCAATATTCAATCCTCAATGCTCTATCCTCAATCCTCAATCCTCAATCCTCAATATTCAAGACACAACCCTCAGCCATCAATCCTCAATACTCAACCATCAATCCTCAAGTCTCAATACTCGATACAATATTCTGAATACACATGGTTCAATACTCAAACCACAATATTCAATAATCAAGTCTCAATCCTCAATCATCAATCCTCAATACTCAATTTCAATCCTCAATCCTCAATTCTCAATCCCCAATACTCAATCCTCAATCGTCAATCCTCAATCCCCAATCCTCAATCTTCAATCCTCAACCTCAATCCTCAATCCTCAATCCCCAATCCTCAATCTTCAATCATCAATACTCAATCTTCAATCCTCAATGCTCTATCCTCAATCCTCAATCCTCAATCCTCAATATTCAAGACACAACCCTCAGCCATCAATCCTCAATACTCAACCATCAATCCTCAATTCTCAATACTCAATACAATATTCTGAATACTCATGGTTCAATACTCAATCCACAATATTCAATAATCAAGTCTCAATCCTCAATCTTCAATCCTCAATACTCAATTTCAATCCTCAATCCTCAATTCTCAATCCCCAATACTCAATCCTCAATCCTCAATCCTTAATCCTCAATACTCAATCTGCAATCCTCAATCCTCAATCCTCAACCCTCAATTCTCATTCTTCAATCCTCAATACCCAATCCTCAATCTTCAATCCTCAACCCTCAATCCTCAATTCTCAATCCTCAATCCTCAATCCTCAGACCTCAAACATCAATATTCAACCCTCAGTCCTCGTCCTCTATCCACAACCTTCAATGCTCAATCCTCAATCTTCAATCATCAATATTCAATCTTCAATCCTCAATCCTCAATCCTCAATCCTCAATCCTCAATCCTCAATCCTCATTCCTCAATCCTCAATCTTCAATCCTCAATACTCAATCTTCAATCCCCAATCCTCAATTCTCAATCCTCAAGCCTCAATGATCAACCCTCAATAGTCAATCTTCAATCCTCAATCCTCAATCCTGAATCCTCAATCCTCATTCTTCAATCCTCAATACCCAATCCTCAATCTTCAATCCTCAATCCTCAACTCTCAGTCCTCAATCCTCAATCCTCAGACCTCACACATCAATACATAACCCTCAGTCCTCGTCCTCAATCCACAACCCTCAATCCTCAAACCTCAATCCTCAACCGTCAGTCCTCGTCCTCAATCCTCAAACCTCAATCCTCAATCCTCAATATTCAATCATCAATACACAATCTTCAATCCTCAGTGCTCTATCCTCAATCCTCAATCCTCAATCCTCAATATTCAAGACACAACCCTCAGCCATCAATCCTCAATACTCAACCATCAATCCTCAATTCTCAATACTCAATAGAATATTCTGAATACACATGGTTCAATACTCAATCCACAATATTCAATAATCAAGTCTCAATCCTGAATATTCAATCGTCAATACTCAATTTCAATCCTCAATCCTCAATTCTCAATCCCCAATACTCAATCCTCAACCGTCAATCCTCAATCCCCAATCCTCAATCTTCAATCCTCAACCTCAATCCTCAATCCTCAATCCTCAATCCTCAATCTTCAATCCTCAATACTCAATCTTCAATCCTCAATCCTCAATCCTCAATCCTCAATCCTCAATCCTCAATCCTCAATCCTCAATCCTCAATCCTCATTACTCTATCTGCAATCCTCAATCCTCAATCCTCAATCCTCATTCTTCAATCCTCAGTACCCAATCCTCAATCTTCAATCCTCAATCCTGAATCCTCAATCCTCAATCCTCAATACTCAATCTGCAACCCTCAATCCTCAATCCTCAATCCTCAATCCTCATTCTTCAATCCTCCATACCCAATCCTCAATCTTCAATCCTCTATCCTCAATCCTCAATTCTCAATCCTCAATCCTCAATCCTCAGACCTCAAACATCAATATTCAGCCCTCAGTCCTAGTCCTCTATCCACAACCTTCAATCCTCAATCCTCAATCTTCAATCATCAATATTCAATCTTCAATACTCAATCCTCAATCCTCAATCCTCAATCCTCAATACTCAATCCTCAATCCTCAATCCTCAATCTTCAATCCTCAATACTCAATTTTTCAATGCCCAATCCTCAATTCTCAATCCTCATGCCTCAATGTTCAATCCTCAATACTCAATCTTCAATCCTCAATACTCAATCCTCAATCCTCAATCCTCATTCTTCAATCCTCAATACCCAATCCTCAATCTTCAATCCTCAATCCTCAACTCTCAATCCTCAATCCTCAATCCTCAGACCTCACTCATCAATACTCAACCCTCAGTCCTCGTCCTCAATCCACAACCCTCAATCCTCAATCATCAATCATCAATATTCAATCTTCAGTCCTCAATCCTCAATCCTCAATCCTCAATCCTCAATCCTCAATGTTCATTCCGAAATACCCAATCCTCAATCTTCAATCCTCAATCCTCAATCCTCAATCCTCAACCCTCAATACTCAATCCTCAATTCTCAGTCCTCAAACCTCAATCCTGAATCCACAATCCTCAATCTTCAATCCTCAATCATCAGTCCTCAATTCTCAATCCTCAATCCTCAGTCCTCATTCCTCAAACCTCAATCCTCAACCCTCAGTCCTCATCCTCAATCCTCAATTCTCAATCCTCTATCCTCAATACTCAATCTTCAATCCTCAATAGTCAATCTCCAATTCTAGATCCTCAATCCCCATTCTTCAATCCTTAATACACAATCTTCAATCCTCAATCCCCAGTCATCAATCTTCAATCCTCAATGCTCAATCCTCAATCCTCAATCCTCAGTCCTCAATCCACAATCCTCAATCCTCAAAGCTCAATCCTCAACCGTCAGTCCTCGTCCTCAATCCTCAAACCTCAATCCTCAATTCTCAATATTCAATCATCAATACTCAATCTTCAATCCTCAGTGCTCTATCCTCAATCCTCAATCCTCAATCCTCAATATTCAAGACACAACCCTCAGCCACCAATCCTCAAGACTCAACCATCAATCCTCAATTCCCAATACTCAATAGAATATTCTGAATACTCATGGTTCAATACTCAATTCACAATATTCAATAATCAAATCTCAATCCTCAATCTTCAGTCCTCAATACTCAACTTCAATCCTCAATCCTCAATTCTCAATCCCCAATACTCAATCCTCAATCGTCAATCCTCAATCCCCAATCCTCAATCTTCAATCCTCAACCTTAATCCTCAATCCTCAATCCTCAATCCTCAATATTCAATCCTCAATACTCAATCTTCTATCCCCAATCCTCAATTCTCAATCCTGAAGCCTCAATGTTCAATCCTCAATACTCAATCTTCAATCCTCAATCCTCAAACCTCAATCCTCAATCCTCATTCTTCAATCCTCAATACCCAATCCTCAATCTTCAATCCTCAATCCTCAATCCTCAATCCTCAATCCTCAATCTTCAATCCTCAATAATCAATCTGCAATCCTAGATCCTCAATCCCCAATCTTCAATCCTTAATAATCAATCTTCAATCCTCAATCCCCAGTCATCAATCTTCAATCCCCAATGCTCAATCCTCAATCCTCAATCCTCAATCCTCAATCCTCAATCCACAATCCTCAATCCTCAAACCTCAATCCTCAACCGTCAGTCCTCGTCCTCAATCCTCAAACCTCAATCCTCAATACGTAATCTGCAATCGTCAATCCTCAAACTTCAATCCTCAATCCTCAATCCTCAATCCTCAGTCCTCAATCCTCAATCCTCAATCCTCAATCCTCAATACTCAATCTGCAATCCTCAATCCTCAATCCTCAATCCTCAATCCTCATTCTTCAATCCTCAATACCCAATCCTCAATCTTCAATCCTCAATCATCAGGCCTCAATTCTCAATCCTCAATCCTCAGTCCTCATTCCTCAAACCTCAATCCTCAACCCTCAGTCCTCATCCTCAATTATCAACTCTCAATCCTCAATCCTCAATCCTCAATCCTCAATCTTCAATCGTCAATAATCAATCTCCAATCCTAGATCCTCAATCCCCAATCTTCAATCCTTAATACTCAATCTTCAATCCTCATTCCCCAGTCATGAATCTTCAAACCTCAATGCTCAATCCTCAATCTTCAATCCTCAGTCTTCAATCCACAATCCTCAATCCTCAAACCTCAATCTTCAACCGTCAGTCCTCGTCCTCAATCCTCAAACCTCAATCCTCAATCCTCAATATTCAATCATCAATACTCAATCTTCAATCCTCAATGCTCTATCCTCAATCCTGAATCCTCAATCCTCAATATTCAAGACACAACCCTCAGCCATCAATCCTCAATACTCAACCATCAATCCTCAACTCTCGATACTCAATACAATATTCTGAATACTCATGGTTCAATACTCAATCCACAATATTCAATAATCAAGTCTCAATCCTCAATCTTCAATCCTCAATACTCAATTTCAATCCTCAATCCTCAATACTCAATCCCCAATACTCAATCCTCAATCGTCAATCCTCAATCCCCAATCGTCAATCTTCAACCCTCAACCTCAATCCTCAATCCTCAATCCTCAATCCTCAATCTTCAATCATCAATACTCAATCTTCAATCCTCAATGCTCTATCCTCAATACTCAATCCTCAATCCTCAATATTCAAGACACAACCCTCAGCCATCAATCCTCAATACTCAACCATCAATCCTCAATTCTCAATACTCAATACAATATTCTGAATACTCATGGTTCAATACTCAATCCACAATATTCAATAATCAAGTCTCAATCCTGAATATTCAATCGTCAATACTCAATTTCAATCCTCAATCCTCAATTCTCAATCCCCAATACTCAATCCTCAACCGTCAATCCTCAATCCCCAATCCTCAATCTTCAATCCTCAACCTCAATCCTCAATCCTCAATCCTCAATCCTCAATCTTCAATCCTCAATACTCAATCTTCAATCCTCAATCCTCAATCCTCAATCCTCAATCCTCAATCCTCAATCCTCAATCCTCAATCCTGAATCCTCATTACTCAATCTGCAATCCTCAATCCTCAATCCTCAATCCTCATTCTTCAATCCTCAGTACCCAATCCTCAATCTTCAATCCTCAATCCTCAATCCTCAATCCTTAATCCTCAATACTCAATCTGCAATCCTCAATCCTCAATCCTCAATCCTCAATCCTCATTCTTCAATCCTCCATACCCAATCCTCAATCTTCAATCCTCTATCCTCAATCCTCAATTCTCAATCCTCAATCCTCAATCCTCAGACCTCGAACATCAATATTCAGCACCCAGCCCTCGTCCTCTATCCACAACCTTCAATCCTCAATCCTCAATCTTCAATCATCAACATTCAATCTTCAATACTCAATCCTCAATCCTCAATCCTCAATCCTCAATACTCAATCCTCAATCCTCAATCCTCAATCTTCAATCCTCAATACTCAATCTTCAATCCCCAATCCTCAATTCTCAATCCTCAAGCCTCAATGTTCAATCCTCAATACTCAATCTTCAATCCTCAATACTCAATCCTCAATCCTCAATCCTCATTCTTCAATCCTCAATACCCAATCCTCAATCTTCAATCCTCAATCCTCAACTCTCAATCCTCAATCCTCAATCCTCAGACCTCACACATCAATACTCAACCCCCAGTCCTCGTCCTCAATCCACAACCCTCAATCCTCAATCCTCAATAATCAATCATCAATATTCAATCTTCAGTCCTCAATCCTCAATCCTCAATCCTCAATCCTCAATCCTCAATGTTCAATCCGAAATACCCAATCCTCAATCTTCAATCCTCAATCCTCAATCCTCAATCCTCAACCCTCAATACTCAATCCTCAATTCTCAGTCCTCAAACCTCAATCCTGAATCCACAATCCTCAATCTTCAATCCTCAATCATCAGTCCTCAATTCTCAATCCTCAATCCTCAGTCCTCATTCCTCAAACCTCAATCCTCAACCCTCAGTCCTCATCCTCAATTCTCAATTCTCAATCCTCTATCCTCGATACTCAATCTTCAATCCTCAATAATCAATCTCCAATCCTAGATCCTCAATCCCCAATCTTCAATCCTTAATACTCAATCTTCAATCCTCAATCCCCAGTCATCAATCTTCAATCCTCAATGCTCAATCCTCAATCCTCAATCCTCAGTCCTCAATCCACAATCCTCAATCCTCAAAGCTCAATCCTCAACCGTCAGTCCTCGTCCTCAATCCTCAAACCTCAATCCTCAATTCTCAATATTCAATCATCAATACTCAATCTTCAATCCTCAGTGCTCTATCCTCAATCCTCAATCCTCAATCCTCAATATTCAAGACACAACCCTCAGCCACCAATCCTCAAGACTCAACCATCAATCCTCAATTCCCAATACTCAATAGAATATTCTGAATACTCATGGTTCAATACTCAATTCACAATATTCAATAATCAAACCTCAATCCTCAATCTTCAGTCCTCAATACTCAACTTCAATCCTCAATCCTCAATTCTCAATCCCCAATACTCAATCCTCAATCGTCAATCCTCAATCCCCAATCCTCAATCTTCAATCCTCAACCTCAATCCTCAATCCTCAATCCTCAATCCTCAATATTCAATCCTCAATACTCAATCTTCTATCCTCAATCCTCAATCCTCAATCCTCAGTCCTCAATCCTCAATCCTCAATCCTCAATCCTCAATCCTCAATCCTCAATCCTCAATACTCAATCTTCAATCCTCAATCCTCAAACCTCAATCCTCTATCCTCATTCTTCAATCCTCAATACCCAATCCTCAATCTTCAACCCTCAATCCTCAATCCTCAATCCTCAATCCTCAATCTTCAATCCTCAATAATCAATCTCCAATCCTAGATCCTCAATCCCCAATCTTCAATCCTTAATAATCAATCTTCAATCCTCAATCCCCAGTCATCAATCTTCAATCCTCAATGCTCAATCCTCAATCCTCAATCCTCAATCCTCAATCCACAATCCTCAATCCTCAAACCTCAATCCTCAACCGTCAGTCCTCGTCCTCAATCCTCAAACCTCAATCCTCAATACGTAATCTGCAATCGTCAATCCTCAAACTTCAATCCTCAATCCTCAATCCTCAATCCTCAATCCTCTATCCTCAATCCTCAATCCTCAATCCTCAATACTCAATCTGCAATCCTCAATCCTCAATCCTCAGACCTCAAACATCAATATTCAACCCTCAGTCCTCGTCCTCTATCCACAACCATCAATCCTCAATCCTCAACCTTCTATCATCAATATTCAAACTTCAATCCTCAATCCTCAATCCTCAATCCTCAATCCACAATCCTCAATCTTCAATCCTCAATCCTCAATCCTCAATCCTCAATCCTCAATCTTCAATCCTCAATACTCAATCTTCAATCCCCAATCCTCAATTCTCAATCCTCAATCCTCAATCTTCAATCCTCAATACTCAATCTTCTATCCCCAATCCTCAATTCTCAATCCTCAAGCCTCAATGTTCAATCCTCAATACTCAATCTTCAATCCTCAATCCTCAAACCTCAATCCTCAATCCTCATTCTTCAATCCTCAATACCCAATCCTCAATCTTCAATCCTCAATCCTCAATCCTCAATCCTCAATCCTCAATCTTCAATCATCAATAATCAATCTCCAATCCTAGATCCTCGATCCCCAATCTTCAATCCTTAATAATCAATCTTCAATCCTCAATCCCCAGTCATCAATCTTCAATCCTCAATGCTCAATCCTCAATCCTCAATCCTCAATCCTCAACCCTCAGTCCTCATACTCAATTATCAACTCTCAATACTCAATCCTCAATCCTCAATCCTCAATCTTCAATCCTCAATATTCAAGACACAACCCTCAGCCATCAATCCTCAATACTCAACCATCAATCCTCAATTCTCAATACTCAATACAATATTCTGAATACTCATGGTTCAATACTCAATCCACAATATTCAATAATCAAGTCTCAATCCTCAATCTTCAATCCTCAATACTCAATTTCAATCCTCAATCCTCAATTCTCAATCCCCAATACTCAATCCTCAATCGTCAATCCTCAATCCCCAATCCTCAATCTTCAATCCTCAACCTCAATCCTCAATCCTCAATCCTCAATCCTCAATCTTCAATCCTCAATACTCAATCTTCAATCCTCAATCCTCAAGCCTCAATCCTCAATCCTCAATCCTCAATCTTCAATCCTCAATCCTCAATCCTCAATACTCAATCTGCAATCCTCAATCCTCAATCCTCAGTCCTCAATCCTCATTCTTCAATCCTCAATACCCAATCCTCAGTCTTCAATCCCCAATCCTCAATCCTCAATTCTCAATCCTCAATCCTCAATCCTCAGACCTCAAACATCAATATTCAACCCTCAGTCCTCGTCCTCTATCCACAACCTTCAATCCTCAACCCTCAATCTTCAATCATCAATATTCAATCTTCAATCCTCAACCCTCAATCCTCAATCCTCAATCCTCAATCCTCAATCCTCATTCCTCAATCCTCAATCTTCAATCCTCAATACCCAATCTTCAATGCCCAATCCTCAATTCTCAATCCTCAAGCCTCAATGTTCAATCCTCAATACTCAATCTCCAATCCTAGATCCTCAATCCCCAATCTTCAATCCTTAATACTCAATCTTCAATCCTCAATCCCCAGTCATCAATCTTCAATCCTCAATGCTCAATCCTCAATCCTCAATCCTCAGTCCTCAATTCACAATCCTCAACCCTCAAACCTCATTCTTCAACCGCCAGTCCTCGTCCTCAATCCTCAAACCTCAATCCTCAATCCTCAATATTCAATCATCAATACTCAATATTCAATCCTCAATGCTCTATCTTCAATCCTCAATCCTCAATCCTCAATATTCAAGACACAACCCTCAGCCATCAATCCTCAATACTCAACCATCAATCCTCAATTTTCAATACTCAATACAATATTCTGAATACTCATGGTTCAATACTCAAACCACAATATTCAATAATCAAGTCTCAATCCTCAATCATCAATCCTCAATACTCAATTTCAATCCTCAATCCTCAATTCTCAAACCCCAATCCTCGATCCTCAATCATCAATCCTCAATCCTCAATCCTCAGGCATCAATACTCAATCTTCAATGCTCAATCCTCAATCCTCAATCTTCAATCCTCATTCCCCAACCCTCAATCCTCATCCCTCAAACCTCAATCCTCAACCCTCAGTCCTCATACTCAATTCTCAATTCTCAATCCTCAATCCTCAATCCTCAATCTTCAATCCTCAATAATCAATCTCCAATCCTCAATTCTCAATCCTCGATCCTCAGTCCTCAGGCATCAATACTCAATCTTCAATACTCAATCCTCAATCCTCAATCCTCAATCCTCAATCCTCAACCCTCAATCCTCATTCCTCAAGCCTCAGTCCTCAACCCTCAGTCCTCATCCTCAATTCTCAATTCTCAATCCTCAATCCTCAATCCTCAATCTTCAATCCTCAATAATCAACCTCCAATCCTAGATCCTCAATCCCCAACCTTCAATCCTTAATACTCAATCTTCAATCCTCAATCCCCTGTCATCAATCTTCAATCCTCAATGCTCAATCCTCAATCCTCAATCCTCAGTCCTCAATCCACAATCCTCAATCCTCAAACCTCAATCTTCAACCGTCAGTCCTCGTCCTCAATCCTCAAACCTCAATCCTCAATCCTCAATATTCAATCATCAATACTCAATATTCAATCCTCAATGCTCTATCCTCAATCCTCAATCCTCAATCCTCAATATTCAAGACACAACCCTCAGCCATCAATCCTCAATACTCAACCATCAATCCTCAAGTCTCAATACTCGATACAATATTCTGAATACTCATGGTTCAATACTCAAACCACAATATTCAATAATCAAGTCTCAATCCTCAATCATCAATCCTCAATACTCAATTTCAATCCTCAATCCTCAATTCTCAATCCCCAATACTCAATCCTCAATCGTCAATCCTCAATCCCCAATCCTCAATCTTCAATCCTCAACCTCAATCCTCAATCCTCAATCCCCAATCCTCAATCTTCAATCATCAATACTCAATCTTCAATCCTCAATGCTCTATCCTCAATCCTCAATCCTCAATCCTCAATATTCAAGACACAACCCTCAGCCATCAATCCTCAATACTCAACCATCAATCCTCAATTCTCAATACTCAATACAATATTCTGAATACTCATGGTTCAATACTCAATCCACAATATTCAATAATCAAGTCTCAATCCTCAATCTTCAATCCTCAATACTCAATTTCAATCCTCAATCCTCAATTCTCAATCCCCAATACTCAATCCTCAATCCTCAATCCCCAATCCTCAATCCTCAATACTCAATCTGCAATCCACAATCCTTAATCCTCAATCCTCAACTCTCATTCTTCAATCCTCAATACCCAATCCTCAATCTTCAATCCTCAATCCTCAATCCTCAATTCTCAATCCTCAATCCTCAATCCTCAGACCTCAAACATCAATATTCAACCCTCAGTCCTCGTCCTCTATCCACAACCGTCAATGCTCAATCCTCAATCTTCAATCATCAATATTCAATCTTCAATCCTCAATCCTCAATCCTCAATCCTCAATCCTCAATCCTCAATCCTCAATCCTCATTCCTCAATCCTCAATCTTCAATCCTCAATACTCAATCTTCAATCCCCAATCCTCAATTCTCAATCCTCAAGCCTCAATGTTCAATCCTCAATACTCAATCTTCAATCCTCAATCCTCAATCCTCAATCCTCAATCCTCAATCCTCAATGTTCAATCCTCAATACTCAATCTCCAATCCTAGATCCTCAACCCCAATCTTCAATCCTTAATACTCAATCTTCAATCCTCAATCCCCAGTCATCAATCTTCAATCCTCAATGCTCACTCCTCAATCCTCAATCCTCAGTCATCAATCCACAATCCTCAATCCTCAAACCTCAATCTTCAACCGTCAGTCCTCGTCCTCAATCCTCAAACCTCAATCCTCAATCCTCAATATTCAATCATCAATACTCAATATTCAATCCTCAATGCTCTATCCTCAATCCTCAATCCTCAATCCTCAATATTCAAGACACAACCCTCAGCCATCAATCCTCAATACTCAACCATCAATCCTCAAGTCTCAATACTCGATACAATATTCTGAATACTCATGGTTCAATACCCAAACCACAATATTCAATAATCAAGTCTCAAGCCTCAATCATCAATCCCCAATACTCAATTTCAATCCCCAATCCTCAATTCTCAATCCCCAATACTCAATCCTCAATCGTCAATCCTCAATCCCCAATCCTCAATCTCTAATCTTCAACCTCAATCCTCAATCCTCAATCCTCAATCCTCAACCTTCAATCATCAATACTCAATCTTCAATCCTCAATGCTCTATCCTCAATCCTCAATCCTCAATCCTCAATATTCAAGACACAACCCTCAGCCATCAATCCCCAACACTCAACCATCAATCCTCAATTCTCAATACTCAATACAATATTCTGAATACTCATGTTTCAATACTCAATCCACAATATTCAATAATCAAGTCTCAATCCTCAATCTTCAATCCTCAATACTCAATTTCAGTCCTCAATCCTCAATTCTCAATCCCCAATACTCAATCCTCAATCCTCAATCCTCAATCCTCAATACTCAATCTGCAATCCTCAATCCTCAATCCTCAACCCTCAGTTCTCATTCTTCAATCCTCAATACCCAATCCTCAATCTTCAATCCTCAATCCTCAATCCTCAACTCTCAATCCTCAATCCTCAATCCTCAGACCTCAAACATCAATATTCAACCCTCAGTCCTCGTCCTCTATCCACAACCTTCAATGCTCAATCCTCAATCTTCAATCATCAATATTCAATCTTCAATCCTCAATCCTCAATCCTCAATCCTCAATCCTCAATCCTCAATCCTCATTCCTCAATCCTCAATCTTCCATCCTCAATACTCAATCTTCAATCCCCAATCCTCAATTCTCAATCCTCAAGCCTCAATGATCAACCCTCAATAGTCAATCTTCAATCCTCAATCCTCAATCCTCAATCCTCAATCCTCATTCTTCAATCCTCAATACCCAATCCTCAATCTTCAATCCTCAATCCTCAACTCTCAGTTCTCAATCCTCAATCCTCAGACCTCACACATCAATACTTAACCCTCAGTCCTCGTCCTCAATCCACAACCCTCAATCCTCAAACCTCAATCCTCAACCGTCAGTCCTCGTCCTCAATCCTCAAACCTCATTCCTCAATCCTCAATATTCAATCATCAATACTCAATCTTCAATCCTCAGTGCTCTATCCTCAATCCTCAATCCTCAATCCTCAATATTCAAGACACAACCCTCAGCCATCAATCCTCAATACTCAACCATCAATCCTCAATACTCAATACTCAATAGAATATTCTGAATACACATGGTTCAATACTCAATCCACAATATTCAATAATCAAGTCTCAATCCTGAATATTCAATCGTCAATACTCAATTTCAATCCTCAATCCTCAATTCTCAATCCCCAATACTCAATCCTCAACCGTCAATCCTCAATCCCCAATCCTCAATCTTCAATCCTCAACCTCAATCCTCAATCCTCAATCCTCAATCCTCAATCTTCAATCCTCAATACTCAATCTTCAATCCTCAATCCTCAATCCTCAATCCTCAATCCTCAATCCTCAATCCTCAATCCTCAATCCTCAATCCTCATTACTCAATCTGCAATCCTCAATCCCCAATCCTCAATCCTCATTCTTCAATCCTCAGTACCCAATCCTCAATCTTCAATCCTCAATCCTCAATCCTCAATCCTCAATCCTCAATACTCAATCTGCAATCCTCAATCCTCAATCCTCAATCCTCAATCCTCATTCTTCAATCCTCCATACCCAATCCTCAATCTTCAATCCTCTATCCTCAATCCTCAATTCTCAATCCTCAATCCTCAATCCTCAGACCTCAAACATCAATATTCAGCCCTCAGTCCTCGTCCTCTATCCACAACCTTCAATCCTCAATCCTCAATCTTCAATCATCAATATTCAATCTTCAATACTCAATCCTCAATCCTCAATCCTCAATCCTCAATACTCAATCCTCAATCCTCAATCCTCAATCTTCAATCCTCAATACTCAATCTTCAATCCCCAATCCTCAATTCTCAATCCTCAAGCCTCAATGTTCAATCCTCAATACTCAATCTTCAATCCTCAATACTCAATCCTCAATCTTCAATCCTCATTCTTCAATCCTCAATACCCAATCCTCAATCTTCAATCCTCAATCCTCAACTCTCAATCCTCAATCCTCAATCCTCAGACCTCACACATCAATACTCAACCCTCAGTCCTCGTCCTCAATCCACAACCCTCAATCCTCAATCCTCAATCATCAATCATCAATATTCAATCTTCAGTCCTCAATCCTCAATCCTCAATCCTCAATCCTCAATCCTCAATGTTCAATCCGAAATACCCAATCCTCAATCTTCAATCCTCAATCCTCAATCCTCAATCCTCAACCCTCAATACTCAATCCTCAATTCTCAGTCCTCAAACCTCAATCCTGAATCCACAATCCTCAATCTTCAACCCTCAATCATCAGTCCTCAATTCTCAATCCTCAATCCTCAGTCCTCATTCCTCAAACCTCAATCCTCAACCCTCAGTCCTCATCCTCAATTCTCAATTCTCAATCCTCTATCCTCGATACTCAATCTTCAATCCTCAATAATCAATCTCCAATCCTAGATCCTCAATCCCCAATCTTCAATCCTTAATACTCAATCTTCAATCCTCAATCCCCAGTCATCAATCTTCAATCCTCAATGCTCAATCCTCAATCCTCAATCCTCAGTCCTCAATCCACAATCCTCAATCCTCAAAACTCAATCCTCAACCGTCAGTCCTCGTCCTCAATCCTCAAACCTCAATCCTCAATTCTCAATATTCAATCATCAATACCCAATCTTCAATCCTCAGTGCTCTATCCTCAATCCTCAATCCTCAATCCTCAATATTCAAGACACAACCCTCAGCCATCAATCCTCAATACTCAACCATCAATCCTCAATTCTCAATACTCAATACAATATTCTGAATACTCATGGTTCAATACTCAATCCACAATATTCAATAATCAAGTCTCAATCCTCAATCTTCAATCCTCAATACTCAATTTCAATCCTCAATCCTCAATACTCAATCCCCAATACTCAATCCTCAATCGTCAATCCTCAATCCCCAATCGTCAATCTTCAATCCTCAACCTCAATCCTCAATCCTCAATCCTCAATCCTCAATCTTCAATCATCAATACTCAATCTTCAATCCTCAATGCTCTATCCTCAATCCTCAATCCTCAATCATCAATATTCAAGACACAACCCTCAGCCATCAATCCTCAATACTCAACCATCAATCCTCAATTCTCAATACTCAATACAATATTCTGAATACTCATGGTTCAATACTCAATCCACAATATTCAATAATCAAGTCTCAATCCTCAATCTTCAACCCTCAATACTCAATTTCAATCCTCAATCCTCAATCCCCAATACTCAATCCTCAACCGTCAATCCTCAATCCCCAATCCTCAATCTTCAATCCTCAACCTCAATCCTCAATCCTCAATCCTCAATCCTCAATCTTCAATCCTCAATACTCAATCTTCAATCCTCAATCCTCAATACTCAATCTTCAATCCTCAATCCTCAAACCTCAATCCTCAATCCTCATTCTTCAATCCTCAATACCCAATCCTCAATCATCAGTCCTCAATTCTCAATCCTCAATCCTCAGTCCTCATTCCTCAAACCTCAATCCTCAACCCTCAGTCCTCATCCTCAATCCTCAATTCTCAATCCTCTATCCTCAATACTCAATCTTCAATCCTCAATAGTCAATCTCCAATTCTAGATCATCAATCCCCATTCTTCAATCCTTAATACACAATCTTCAATCCTCAATCCCCAGTCATCAATCTTCAATCCTCAATGCTCAATCCTCAATCCTCAATCCTCAGTCCTCAATCCACAATCCTCAATCCTCAAAGCTCAATCCTCAACCGTCAGTCCTCGTCCTCAATCCTCAAACCTCAATCCTCAATTCTCAATATTCAATCATCAATACTCAATCTTCAATCCTCAGTGCTCTATCCTCAATCCTCAATCCTCAATCCTCAATATTCAAGACACAACCCTCAGCCACCAATCCTCAAGACTCAACCATCAATCCTCAATTCCCAATACTCAATAGAATATTCTGAATACTCATGGTTCAATACTCAATTCACAATATTCAATAATCAAATCTCAATCCTCAATCTTCAGTCCTCAATACTCAACTTCAATCCTCAATCCTCAATTCTCAATCCCCAATACTCAATCCTCAATCGTCAATCCTCAATCCCCAATCCTCAATCTTCAATCCTCAACCTTAATCCTCAATCCTCAATCCTCAATCCTCAATATTCAATCCTCAATACTCAATCTTCTATCCCCAATCCTCAATTCTCAATCCTGAAGCCTCAATGTTCAATCCTCAATACTCAATCTTCAATCCTCAATCCTCAAACCTCAATCCTCAATCCTCATTCTTCAATCCTCAATACCCAATCCTCAATCTTCAATCCTCAATCCTCAATCCTCAATCCTCAATCCTCAATCTTCAATCCTCAATAATCAATCTGCAATCCTAGATCCTCAATCCCCAATCTTCAATCCTTAATAATCAATCTTCAATCCTCAATCCCCAGTCATCAATCTTCAATCCCCAATGCTCAATCCTCAATCCTCAATCCTCAATCCTCAATCCTCAATCCACAATCCTCAATCCTCAAACCTCAATCCTCAACCGTCAGTCCTCGTCCTCAATCCTCAAACCTCAATCCTCAATACGTAATCTGCAATCGTCAATCCTCAAACTTCAATCCTCAATCCTCAATCCTCAATCCTCAGTCCTCAATCCTCAATCCTCAATCCTCAATCCTCAATACTCAATCTGCAATCCTCAATCCTCAATCCTCAATCCTCAATCCTCATTCTTCAATCCTCAATACCCAATCCTCAATCTTCAATCCTCAATCATCAGGCCTCAATTCTCAATCCTCAATCCTCAGTCCTCATTCCTCAAACCTCAATCCTCAACCCTCAGTCCTCATCCTCAATTATCAACTCTCAATCCTCAATCCTCAATCCTCAATCCTCAATCTTCAATCGTCAATAATCAATCTCCAATCCTAGATCCTCAATCCCCAATCTTCAATCCTTAATACTCAATCTTCAATCCTCATTCCCCAGTCATGAATCTTCAAACCTCAATGCTCAATCCTCAATCTTCAATCCTCAGTCTTCAATCCACAATCCTCAATCCTCAAACCTCAATCTTCAACCGTCAGTCCTCGTCCTCAATCCTCAAACCTCAATCCTCAATCCTCAATATTCAATCATCAATACTCAATCTTCAATCCTCAATGCTCTATCCTCAATCCTGAATCCTCAATCCTCAATATTCAAGACACAACCCTCAGCCATCAATCCTCAATACTCAACCATCAATCCTCAACTCTCGATACTCAATACAATATTCTGAATACTCATGGTTCAATACTCAATCCACAATATTCAATAATCAAGTCTCAATCCTCAATCTTCAATCCTCAATACTCAATTTCAATCCTCAATCCTCAATACTCAATCCCCAATACTCAATCCTCAATCGTCAATCCTCAATCCCCAATCGTCAATCTTCAACCCTCAACCTCAATCCTCAATCCTCAATCCTCAATCCTCAATCTTCAATCATCAATACTCAATCTTCAATCCTCAATGCTCTATCCTCAATACTCAATCCTCAATCCTCAATATTCAAGACACAACCCTCAGCCATCAATCCTCAATACTCAACCATCAATCCTCAATTCTCAATACTCAATACAATATTCTGAATACTCATGGTTCAATACTCAATCCACAATATTCAATAATCAAGTCTCAATCCTGAATATTCAATCGTCAATACTCAATTTCAATCCTCAATCCTCAATTCTCAATCCCCAATACTCAATCCTCAACCGTCAATCCTCAATCCCCAATCCTCAATCTTCAATCCTCAACCTCAATCCTCAATCCTCAATCCTCAATCCTCAATCTTCAATCCTCAATAATCAATCTTCAATCCTCAATCCTCAATCCTCAATCCTCAATCCTCAATCCTCAATCCTCAATCCTCAATCCTGAATCCTCATTACTCAATCTGCAATCCTCAATCCTCAATCCTCAATCCTCATTCTTCAATCCTCAGTACCCAATCCTCAATCTTCAATCCTCAATCCTCAATCCTCAATCCTTAATCCTCAATACTCAATCTGCAATCCTCAATCCTCAATCCTCAATCCTCAATCCTCATTCTTCAATCCTCCATACCCAATCCTCAATCTTCAATCCTCTATCCTCAATCCTCAATTCTCAATCCTCAATCCTCAATCCTCAGACCTCGAACATCAATATTCAGCCCTCAGCCCTCGTCCTCTATCCACAACCTTCAATCCTCAATCCTCAATCTTCAATCATCAACATTCAATCTTCAATACTCAATCCTCAATCCTCAATCCTCAATCCTCAATACTCAATCCTCAATCCTCAATCCTCAATCTTCAATCCTCAATACTCAATCTTCAATCCCCAATCCTCAATTCTCAATCCTCAAGCCTCAATGTTCAATCCTCAATACTCAATCTTCAATCCTCAATACTCAATCCTCAATCCTCAATCCTCATTCTTCAATCCTCAATACCCAATCCTCAATCTTCAATCCTCAATCCTCAACTCTCAATCCTCAATCCTCAATCCTCAGACCTCACACATCAATACTCAACCCCCAGTCCTCGTCCTCAATCCACAACCCTCAATCCTCAATCCTCAATAATCAATCATCAATATTCAATCTTCAGTCCTCAATCCTCAATCCTCAATCCTCAATCCTCAATCCTCAATGTTCAATCCGAAATACCCAATCCTCAATCTTCAATCCTCAATCCTCAATCCTCAATCCTCAACCCTCAATACTCAATCCTCAATTCTCAGTCCTCAAACCTCAATCCTGAATCCACAATCCTCAATCTTCAATCCTCAATCATCAGTCCTCAATTCTCAATCCTCAATCCTCAGTCCTCATTCCTCAAACCTCAATCCTCAACCCTCAGTCCTCATCCTCAATTCTCAATTCTCAATCCTCTATCCTCGATACTCAATCTTCAATCCTCAATAATCAATCTCCAATCCTAGATCCTCAATCCCCAATCTTCAATCCTTAATACTCAATCTTCAATCCTCAATCCCCAGTCATCAATCTTCAATCCTCAATGCTCAATCCTCAATCCTCAATCCTCAGTCCTCAATCCACAATCCTCAATCCTCAAAGCTCAATCCTCAACCGTCAGTCCTCGTCCTCAATCCTCAAACCTCAATCCTCAATTCTCAATATTCAATCATCAATACTCAATCTTCAATCCTCAGTGCTCTATCCTCAATCCTCAATCCTCAATCCTCAATATTCAAGACACAACCCTCAGCCACCAATCCTCAAGACTCAACCATCAATCCTCAATTCCCAATACTCAATAGAATATTCTGAATACTCATGGTCCAATACTCAATTCACAATATTCAATAATCAAACCTCAATCCTCAATCTTCAGTCCTCAATACTCAACTTCAATCCTCAATCCTCAATTCTCAATCCCCAATACTCAATCCTCAATCGTCAATCCTCAATCCCCAATCCTCAATCTTCAATCCTCAACCTCAATCCTCAATCCTCAATCCTCAATCCTCAATATTCAATCCTCAATACTCAATCTTCTATCCTCAATCCTCAATCCTCAATCCTCAGTCCTCAATCCTCAATCCTCAATCCTCAATCCTCAATCCTCAATCCTCAATCCTCAATACTCAATCTTCAATCCTCAATCCTCAAACCTCAATCCTCTATCCTCATTCTTCAATCCTCAATACCCAATCCTCAATCTTCAACCCTCAATCCTCAATCCTCAATCCTCAATCCTCAATCTTCAATCCTCAATAATCAATCTCCAATCCTGGATCCTCAATCCCCAATCTTCAATCCTTAATAATCAATCTTCAATCCTCAATCCCCAGTCATCAATCTTCAATCCTCAATGCTCAATCCTCAATCCTCAATCCTCAATCCTCAATCCACAATCCTCAATCCTCAAACCTCAATCCTCAACCGTCAGTCCTCGTCCTCAATCCTCAAACCTCAATCCTCAATACGTAATCTGCAATCGTCAATCCTCAAACTTCAATCCTCAATCCTCAATCCTCAATCCTCAATCCTCTATCCTCAATCCTCAATCCTCAATCCTCAATACTCAATCTGCAATCCTCAATCCTCAATCCTCAATCCTCAATCCTCATTCTTCAATCCTCAATACCCAATCCTCAATCTTCAATCCTCAATACTCAATCTTCTATCCTCAATCCTCAATCCTCAATCCTCAGACCTCAATCCTCAATCCTCAATCCTCAATCCTCAATCCTCAATCCTCAATCCTCAATACTCAATCTGCAATCGTCAATCCTCAATCCTCAATCCTCAATCCTCATTCTTCAATCCTCAATACCCAATCTTCAATCTTCAATCCTCAATCCTCAATCCTCAATTCTCAATCCTCAATCCTCAATCCTCAGACCTCAAACATCAATATTCAACCCTCAGTCCACGTCCTCTATCCACAACCATCAATCCTCAATCCTCAACCTTCAATCATCAATATTCAAACTTCAATCCTCAATCCTCAATCCTCAATCCTCAATCCACAATCCTCAATCTTCAATCCTCAATCCTCAATCCTCAATCCTCAATCCTCAATCTTCAATCCTCAATACTCAATCTTCAATCCCCAATCCTCAATTCTCAATCCTCAATCCTCAATCTTCAATCCTCAATACTCAATCTTCTATCCCCAATCCTCAATTCTCAATCCTCAAGCCTCAATGTTCAATCCTCAATACTCAATCTTCAATCCTCAATCCTCAAACCTCAATCCTCAATCCTCATTCTTCAATCCTCAATACCCAATCCTCAATCTTCAATCCTCAATCCTCAATCCTCAATCCTCAATCCTCAATCTTCAATCATCAATAATCAATCTCCAATCCTAGATCCTCAATCCCCAATCTTCAATCCTTAATAATCAATCTTCAATCCTCAATCCCCAGTCATCAATCTTCAATCCTCAATGCTCAATCCTCAATCCTCAATCCTCAATCCTCAACCCTCAGTCCTCATCCTCAATTATCAACTCTCAATACTCAATCCTCAATCCTCAATCCTCAATCTTCAATCCTCAATATTCAAGACACAACCCTCAGCCATCAATCCTCAATACTCAACCATCAATCCTCAATTCTCAATACTCAATAGAATATTCTGAATACACATGGTTCAATACTCAATCCACAATATTCAATAATCAAGTCTCAATCCTGAATATTCAATCGTCAATACTCAATCCTCAATCCTCAATCCTCAATCCTCAATACTCAATCTGCAATCCTCAATCCTCAATCCTCAATCCTCAATCCTCATTCTTCAATCCTCCATACCCAATCCTCAATCTTCAATCCTCTATCCTCAATCCTCAATTCTCAATCCTCAATCCTCAATCCTCAGACCTCAAACATCAATATTCAGCCCTCAGTCCTCGTCCTCTATCCACAACCTTCAATCCTCAATCCTCAATCTTCAATCATCAATATTCAATCTTCAATACTCAATCCTCAATCCTCAATCCTCAATCCTCAATACTCAATCCTCAATCCTCAATCCTCAATCTTCAATCCTCAATACTCAATCTTCAATCCCCAATCCTCAATTCTCAATCCTCAAGCCTCAATGTTCAATCCTCAATACTCAATCTTCAATCCTCAATACTCAATCCTCAATCCTCAATCCTCATTCTTCAATCCTCAATACCCAATCCTCAATCTTCAATCCTCAATCCTCAACTCTCAATCCTCAATCCTCAATCCTCAGACCTCACACATCAATACTCAACCCCCAGTCCTCGTCCTCAATCCACAACCCTCAATCCTCAATCCTCAATAATCAATCATCAATCCTCAATCTTCAATCCTCAATCCTCAATCCTCAATCCTCAACCCTCAATACTCAATCCTCAATTCTCAGTCCTCAAACCTCAATCCTGAATCCACAATCCTCAATCTTCAATCCTCAATCATCAGTCCTCAATTCTCAATCCTCAATCCTCAGTCCTCATTCCTCAAACCTCAATCCTCAACCCTCAGTCCTCATCCTCAATTCTCAATTCTCAATCCTCTATCCTCGATACTCAATCTTCAATCCTCAATAATCAATGTCCAATCCTAGATCCTCAATCCCCAATCTTCAATCCTTAATACTCAATCTTCAATCCTCAATCCCCAGTCATCAATGTTCAATCCTCAATGCTCAATCCTCAATCCTCAATCCTCAGTCCTCAATCCACAATCCTCAATCCTCAAAGCTCAATCCTCAACCGTCAGTCCTCGTCCTCAATCCTCAAACCTCAATCCTCAATTCTCAATATTCAATCATCAATACTCAATCTTCAATCCTCAGTGCTCTATCCTCAATCCTCAATCCTCAATCCTCAATATTCAAGACACAACCCTCAGCCACCAATCCTCAAGACTCAACCTTCAATCCTCAATTCCCAATACTCAATAGAATATTCTGAATACTCATGGTTCAATACTCAATTCACAATATTCAATAATCAAACCTCAATCCTCAATCTTCAGTCCTCAATACTCAACTTCAATCCTCAATCCTCAATTCTCAATCCCCAATACTCAATCCTCAATCGTCAATCCTCAATCCCCAATCCTCAATCTTCAATCCTCAACCTCAATCCTCAATCCTCAATCCTCAATCCTCAATATTCAATCCTCAATACTCAATCTTCTATCCTCAATCCTCAATCCTCAATCCTCAGTCCTCAATCCTCAATCCTCAATCCTCAATCCTCAATCCTCAACCCTCAATCCTCAATGCTCAATCTTCAACCCTCAATCCTCAAACCTCAATCCTCAATCCTCATTCTTCAATCCTCAATACCCAATCCTCAATCTTCAACCCTCAATCCTCAATCCTCAATCCTCAATCCTCAATCTTCAATCCTCAATAATCAATCTCCAATCCTAGATCCTCAATCCCCAATCTTCAATCCTTAATAATCAATCTTCAATCCTCAATCCCCAGTCATCAATCTTCAATCCTCAATGCTCAATCCTCAATCCTCAATCCTCAATCCTCAATCCACAATCCTCAATCCTCAAACCTCAATCCTCAACCGTCAGTCCTCGTCCTCAATCCTCAAACCTCAATCCTCAATACGTAATCTGCAATCGTCAATCCTCAAACTTCAATCCTCAATCCTCAATCCTCAATCCTCAATCCTCTATCCTCAATCCTCAATCCTCAATCCTCATTACTCAATCTGCAATCCTCAATCCTCAATCCTCAATCCTCAATCCTCATTCTTCAATCCTCAATACCCAATCCTCAATCTTCAATCCTCAATACTCAATCTTCTATCCTCAATCCTCAATCCTCGCTCCTCAGACCTCAATCCTCAATCCTCAATCCTCAATCCTCAATCCTCAATCCTCAATCCTCAATACTCAATCTGCAATCGTCAATCCTCAATCCTCAATCCTCAATCCTCATTCTTCAATCCTCAATACCCAATCTTCAATCTTCAATCCTCAATCCTCAATCCTCAATTCTCAATCCTCAATCCTCAATCCTCAGACCTCAAACATCAATATTCAAGCCTCAGTCCTCGTCCTCTATCCACAACCATCAATCCTCAATCCTCAACCTTCAATCATCAATATTCAAACTTCAATCCTCAATCCTCAATCCTCAATCCTCAATCCACAATCCTCAATCTTCAATCCTCAATCCTCAATCCTCAATCCTCAATCCTCAATCTTCAATCCTCAATACTCAATCTTCAATCCCCAATCCTCAATTCTCAATCCTCAATCCTCAATCATCAATCCTCAATACTCAATCTTCTATCCCCAATCCTCAATTCTCAATCCTCAAGCCTCAATGTTCAATCCTCAATACTCAATCTTCAATCCTCAATCCTCAAACCTCAATCCTCAATCCTCATTCTTCAATCCTCAATACCCAATCCTCAATCTTCAATCCTCAATCCTCAATCCTCAATCCTCAATCCTCAATCTTCAATCCTCAATAATCAATCTCCAATCCTAGATCCTCAATCCCCAATCTTCAATCCTTAATAATCAATCTTCAATCCTCAATCCCCAGTCATCAATCTTCAATCCTCAATGCTCAATCGTCAATCCTCAATCCTCAATCCTCAATCCACAATCCTCAATCCTCAAACCTCAATCCTCAACCGTCAGTCCTCGTCCTCAATCCTCAAACCTCAATCCTCAATACGTAATCTGCAATCGTCAATCCTCAAACTTCAATCCTCAATCCTCAATCCTCAATCCTCAATCCTCAATCCTCAATCCTCAATCCTCAATCCTCAATACTCAATCTGCAATCCTCAATCCTCAATCCTCAATCCTCAATCCTCATTCTTCAATCCTCAATACCCAATCCTCAATCTTCAATCCTCAATCATCAGGCCTCAATTCTCAATCCTCAATCCTCAGTCCTCATTCCTCAAACCTCAATCCTCAACCCTCAGTCCTCATCCTCAATTATCAACTCTCAATACTCAATCCTTAATCCTCAATCCTCAATCTTCAATCGTCAATAATCAATCTCCAATCCTAGATCCTCAATCCCCAATCTTCAATCCTTAATACTCAATCTTCCATCCTCAATCCCCAGTCATCAATCTTCAAACCTCAATGCTCAATCCTCAATCTTCAATCCTCAGTCTTCAATCCACAATCCTCAATCCTCAAACCTCAATCTTCAACCGTCAGTCCTCGTCCTCAATCCTCAAACCTCAATCCTCAATCCTCAATATTCAATCATCAATACTCAATCTTCAATCCTCAATGCTCTATCCTCAATCCTCAATCCTCAATCCTCAATATTCAAGACACAACCCTCAGCCATCAATCCTCAATACTCAACCATCAATCCTCAATTCTCGATACTCAATACAATATTCTGAATACTCATGGTTCAATACTCAATCCACAATATTCAATAATCAAGTCTCAATCCTCAATCTTCAATCCTCAATACTCAATTTCAATCCTCAATCCTCAATACTCAATCCACAATACTCAATCCTCAATCGTCAATCCTCAATCCCCAATCGTCAATCTTCAACCCTCAACCTCAATCCTCAATCCTCAATCCTCAATCCTCAATCTTCAATCATCAATACTCAATCTTCAATCCTCAATGCTCTATCCTCAATACTCAATCCTCAATCCTCAATATTCAAGACACAACCCTCAGCCATCAATCCTCAATACTCAACCATCAATCCTCAATTCTCAATACTCAATACAATATTCTGAATACTCATGGTTCAATACTCCATCCACAATATTCAATAATCAAGTCTCAATCCTCAATCTTCAATCCTCAATACTCAATTTCAATCCTCAATCCTCAATTCTCAATCCCCAATACTCAATCCTCAATCGTCAATCCTCAATCCCCAATCCTCAATCTTCAATCCTCAACCTCAATCCTCAATCCTCAATCCTCAACCCTCAATCTTCAATCATCAATATTCAATCTTCAATCCTCAACCCTCAATCCTCAATCCTCAATCCTCAATCCTCAATCCTCATTCCTCAATCCTCAATCTTCAATCCTCAATACCCAATCTTCAATGCCCAATCCTCAATTCTCAATCCTCAAGCCTCAATGTTCAATCCTCAATACTCAATCTCCAATCCTAGATCCTCAATCCCCAATCTTCAATCCTTAATACTCAATCTTCAATCCTCAATCCCCAGTCATCAATCTTCAATCCTCAATGCTCAATCCTCAATCCTCAATCCTCAGTCCTCAATTCACAATCCTCAACCCTCAAACCTCATTCTACAACCGCCAGTCCTCGTCCTCAATCCTCAAACCTCAATCCTCAATCCTCAATATTCAATCATCAATACTCAATATTCAATCCTCAATGCTCTATCTTCAATCCTCAATCCTCAATCCTCAATATTCAAGACACAACCCTCAGCCATCAATCCTCAATACTCAACCATCAATCCTCAATTCTCAATACTCAATACAATATTCTGAATACTCATGGTTCAATACTCAAACCACAATATTCAATAATCAAGTCTCAATCCTCAATCATCAATCCTCAATACTCAATTTCAATCCTCAATCCTCAATTCTCAAACCCCAATCCTCGATCCTCAATCATCAATCCTCAATCCTCAATCCTCAGGCATCAATACTCAATCTTCAATGCTCAATCCTCAATCCTCAATCTTCAATCCTCATTCCCCAACCCTCAATCCTCATCCCTCAAACCTCAATCCTCAACCCTCAGTCCTCATACTCAATTCTCAATTCTCAATCCTCAATCCTCAATCCTCAATCTTCAATCCTCAATAATCAATCTCCAATCCTCAATTCTCAATCCTCGATCCTCAGTCCTCAGGCATCAATACTCAATCTTCAATACTCAATCCTCAATCCTCAATCCTCAATCCTCAATCCTCAACCCTCAATCCTCATTCCTCAAGCCTCAGTCCTCAACCCTCAGTCCTCATCCTCAATTCTCAATTCTCAATCCTCAATCCTCAATCCTCAATCTTCAATCCTCAATAATCAACCTCCAATCCTAGATCCTCAATCCCCAACCTTCAATCCTTAATACTCAATCTTCAATCCTCAATCCCCTGTCATCAATCTTCAATCCTCAATGCTCAATCCTCAATCCTCAATCCTCAGTCCTCAATCCACAATCCTCAATCCTCAAACCTCAATCTTCAACCGTCAGTCCTCGTCCTCAATCCTCAAACCTCAATACTCAATCCTCAATATTCAATCATCAATACTCAATATTCAATCCTCAATGCTCTATCCTCAATCCTCAATCCTCAATCCTCAATATTCAAGACACAACCCTCAGCCATCAATCCTCAATACTCAACCATCAATCCTCAAGTCTCAATACTCGATACAATATTCTGAATACTCATGGTTCAATACTCAAACCACAATATTCAATAATCAAGTCTCAATCCTCAATCATCAATCCTCAATACTCAATTTCAATCCTCAATCCTCAATTCTCAATCCCCAATACTCAATCCTCAATCGTCAATCCTCAATCCCCAATCCTCAATCTTCAATCCTCAACCTCAATCCTCAATCCTCAATCCCCAATCCTCAATCTTCAATCATCAATACTCAATCTTCAATCCTCAATGCTCTATCGTCAATCCTCAATCCTCAATCCTCAATATTCAAGACACAACCCTCAGCCATCAATCCTCAATACTCAACCATCAATCCTCAATTCTCAATACTCAATACAATATTCTGAATACTCATGGTTCAATACTCAATCCACAATATTCAATAATCAAGTCTCAATCCTCAATCTTCAATCCTCAATACTCAATTTCAATCCTCAATCCTCAATTCTCAATCCCCAATACTCAATCCTCAATCCTCAATCCTCAATCCTCAATCCTCAATACTCAATCTGCAATCCACAATCCTTAATCCTCAATCCTCAACTCTCATTCTTCAATCCTCAATACCCAATCCTCAATCTTCAATCCTCAATCCTCAATCCTCAATTCTCAATCCTCAATCCTCAATCCTCAGACCTCAAACATCAATATTCAACCCTCAGTCCTCGTCCTCTATCCACAACCGTCAATGCTCAATCCTCAATCTTCAATCATCAATATTCAATCTTCAATCCTCAATCCTCAATCCTCAATCCTCAATCCTCAATCCTCAATCCTCAATCCTCATTCCTCAATCCTCAATCTTCAATCCTCAATACTCAATCTTCAATCCCCAATCCTCAATTCTCAATCCTCAAGCCTCAATGTTCAATCCTCAATACTCAATCTTCAATCCTCAATCCTCAATCCTCAATCCTCAATCCTCAATCCTCAATGTTCAATCCTCAATACTCAATCTCCAATCCTAGATCCTCAACCCCAATCTTCAATCCTTAATACTCAATCTTCAATCCTCAATCCCCAGTCATCAATCTTCAATCCTCAATGCTCACTCCTCAATCCTCAATCCTCAGTCCTCAATCCACAATCCTCAATCCTCAAACCTCAATCTTCAACCGTCAGTCCTCGTCCTCAATCCTCAAACCTCAATCCTCAATCCTCAATATTCAATCATCAATACTCAATATTCAATCCTCAATGCTCTATCCTCAATCCTCAATCCTCAATCCTCAATATTCAAGACACAACCCTCAGCCATCAATCCTCAATACTCAACCATCAATCCTCAAGTCTCAATACTCGATACAATATTCTGAATACTCATGGTTTAATACCCAAACCACAATATTCAATAATCAAGTCTCAAGCCTCAATCATCAATCCCCAATACTCAATTTCAATCCCCAATCCTCAATTCTCAATCCCCAATACTCAATCCTCAATCGTCAATCCTCAATCCCCAATCCTCAATCTCTAATCTTCAACCTCAATCCTCAATCCTCAATCCTCAATCCTCAACCTTCAATCATCAATACTCAATCTTCAATCCTCAATGCTCTATCCTCAATCCTCAATCCTCAATCCTCAATATTCAAGACACAACCCTCAGCCATCAATCCCCAACACTCAACCATCAATCCTCAATTCTCAATACTCAATACAATATTCTGAATACTCATGTTTCAATACTCAATCCACAATATTCAATAATCAAGTCTCAATCCTCAATCTTCAATCCTCAATACTCAATTTCAGTCCTCAATCCTCAATTCTCAATCCCCAATACTCAATCCTCAATCCTCAATCCTCAATCCTCAATACTCAATCTGCAATCCTCAATCCTCAATCCTCAACCCTCAGTTCTCATTCTTCAATCCTCAATACCCAATCCTCAATCTTCAATCCTCAATCCTCAATCCTCAACTCTCAATCCTCAATCCTCAATCCTCAGACCTCAAACATCAATCCTCAACCCTCAGTCCTCATCCTCAATTATCAACTCTCAATCCTCAATCCTCAATCCTCAATCCTCAATCTTCAATCCTCAATAATCAATCTCCAATCCTAGATCCTCAATCCCCAATCTTCAATCCTTAATAATCAATCTTCAATCCTCAATCCCCAGTCATCAATCTTCAATCCTCAATGCTCAATCCTCAATCCTCAATCCTCAATCCTCAATCCACAATCCTCAATCCTCAAACCTCAATCCTCAACCGTCAGTCCTCGTCCTCAATCCTCAAACCTCAATCCTCAATCCTCAATATTCAATCATCAATACTCAATCTTCAATCCTCAATGCTCTATCCTCAATACTCAATCCTCAATCCTCAATATTCAAGACACAACCCTCAGCCATCAATCCTCAATACTCAACCATCAATCCTCAATTCTCAATACTCAATACAATATTCTGAATACTCATGGTTCAATACTCAATCCACAATATTCAGTAATCAAGTCTCAATCCTCAATCTTCAATCCTCAATACTCAATTTCAATCCTCAATCCTCAATTCTCAATCCCCAATACTCAACCCTCAATCGTCAATCCTCAATCCCCAATCCTCAATCTTCAATCCTCAACCTCAATCCTCAATCCTCAATCCTCAATCCTCAATCTTCAATCCTCAATACTCAATCTTCAATCCTCAATCCTCAATCCTCAATCCTCAATCCACAATCCTCAATCTTCAATCCTCAATCCACAACCCTCAATCCCCAATCCTCAATCATCAATCATCAATATTCAATCTTCAGTCCTCAATCCTCAATCCTCAATCCTCAATCCTCAATCCTCAACCTCAATCCTCAATCCTCAATCCTCAATCCTCAATCTTCAATCCTCAATACTCAATTTCAATCCTCAATCCTCAATGCTCAATCCTCAATCTTCAATCATCCATATTCAATCTTCAATCCTCAATCCTCAATCCTCAATCCTCAATCCTCAATCCTCAATCCTCATTCCTCAATCCTCAATCTTCAATCCTCAATACTCAATCTTCAATCCCCAATCCTCAATTCTCAATCCTCAAGCCTCAATGTTCAATCCTCAATACTCAATCTTCAATCCTCAATCCTCAATCCTCAATCCTCAATCCTCATTCTTCAATCCTCAATACCCAATCCTCAATCTTCAATCCTCAATCCTCAATGTTCAATCCTCAATACTCAATCTCCAATCCTAGATCCTCAATCCCCAATCTTCAATCCTTAATACTCAATCTTCAATCCTCAATCCCCAGTCATCAATCTTCAATCCTCAATGCTCAATCCTCAATCCTCAATCCTCAGTCCTCAATCCACAATCCTCAATCCTCAAACCTCAATCTTCAACCGTCAGTCCTCGTCCTCAATCCTCAAACCTCAATCCTCAATCCTCAATATTCAATCATCAATACTCAATCTTCAATCCTCAATGCTCTATCCTCAATCCTCAATCCCCAATCGTCAATCTTCAACCCTCAACCTCAATCCTCAATCCTCAATCCTCAATCCTCAATCTTCAATCATCAATACTCAATCCTCAATCCTCAATATTCAAGACACAACCCTCAGCCATCAATCCTCAATACTCAACCATCAATCCTCAATTCTCAATACTCAATACAATATTCTGAATACTCATGGTTCAATACTCCATCCACAATATTCAATAATCAAGTCTCAATCCTCAATCTTCAATCCTCAATACTCAATTTCAATCCTCAATCCTCAATTCTCAATCCCCAATACTCAATCCTCAATCGTCAATCCTCAATCCCCAATCCTCAATCTTCAATCCTCAACCTCAATCCTCAATCCTCAATCCTCAATCCTCAATCTTCAATCCTCAATACTCAATCTTCAATCCTCAATCCTCAAGCCTCAATCCTCAATCCTCAATCCTCAATCTTCAATACTCAATCCTCAATCCTCAATACTCAATCTGCAATCCTCAATCCTCAATCCTCAGTCCTCAATCCTCATTCTTCAATCCTCAATACCCAATCCTCAATCCTCAATTCTCAATCCTCAATCCTCAATCCTCAGACCTCAAACATCAATATTCAACCCTCAGTCCTCGTCCTCTATCCACAACCTTCAATCCTCAACCCTCAATCTTCAATCATCAATATTCAATCTTCAATCCTCAACCCTCAATCCTCAATCCTCAATCCTCAATCCTCAATCCTCATTCCTCAATCCTCAATCTTCAATCCTCAATACCCAATCTTCAATGCCCAATCCTCAATTCTCAATCCTCAAGCCTCAATGTTCAATCCTCAATACTCAATCTCCAATCCTAGATCCTCAATCCCCAATCTTCAATCCTTAATACTCAATCTTCAATCCTCAATCCCCAGTCATCAATCTTCAATCCTCAATGCTCAATCCTCAATCCTCAATCCTCAGTCCTCAATTCACAATCCTCAACCCTCAAACCTCATTCTACAACCGCCAGTCCTCGTCCTCAATCCTCAAACCTCAATCCTCAATCCTCAATATTCAATCATCAATACTCAATATTCAATCCTCAATGCTCTATCTTCAATCCTCAATCCTCAATCCTCAATATTCAAGACACAACCCTCAGCCATCAATCCTCAATACTCAACCATCAATCCTCAATTCTCAATACTCAATACAATATTCTGAATACTCATGGTTCAATACTCAAACCACAATATTCAATAATCAAGTCTCAATCCTCAATCATCAATCCTCAATACTCAATTTCAATCCTCAATCCTCAATTCTCAAACCCCAATCCTCGATCCTCAATCATCAATCCTCAATCCTCAATCCTCAGGCATCAATACTCAATCTTCAATGCTCAATCCTCAATCCTCAATCTTCAATCCTCATTCCCCAACCCTCAATCCTCATCCCTCAAACCTCAATCCTCAACCCTCAGTCCTCATACTCAATTCTCAATTCTCAATCCTCAATCCTCAATCCTCAATCTTCAATCCTCAATAATCAATCTCCAATCCTCAATTCTCAATCCTCGATCCTCAGTCCTCAGGCATCAATACTCAATCTTCAATACTCAATCCTCAATCCTCAATCCTCAATCCTCAATCCTCAACCCTCAATCCTCATTCCTCAAGCCTCAGTCCTCAACCCTCAGTCCTCATCCTCAATTCTCAATTCTCAATCCTCAATCCTCAATCCTCAATCTTCAATCCTCAATAATCAACCTCCAATCCTAGATCCTCAATCCCCAACCTTCAATCCTTAATACTCAATCTTCAATCCTCAATCCCCTGTCATCAATCTTCAATCCTCAATGCTCAATCCTCAATCCTCAATCCTTAGTCCTCAATCCACAATCCTCAATCCTCAAACCTCAATCTTCAACCGTCAGTCCTCGTCCTCAATCCTCAAACCTCAATCCTCAATCCTCAATATTCAATCATCAATACTCAATATTCAATCCTCAATGCTCTATCCTCAATCCTCAATCCTCAATCCTCAATATTCAAGACACAACCCTCAGCCATCAATCCTCAATACTCAACCATCAATCCTCAAGTCTCAATACTCGATACAATATTCTGAATACTCATGGTTCAATACTCAAACCACAATATTCAATAATCAAGTCTCAATCCTCAATCATCAATCCTCAATACTCAATTTCAATCCTCAATCCTCAATTCTCAATCCCCAATACTCAATCCTCAATCGTCAATCCTCAATCCCCAATCCTCAATCTTCAATCCTCAACCTCAATCCTCAATCCTCAATCCCCAATCCTCAATCTTCAATCATCAATACTCAATCTTCAATCCTCAATGCTCTATCCTCAATCCTCAATCCTCAATCCTCAATATTCAAGACACAACCCTCAGCCATCAATCCTCAATACTCAACCATCAATCCTCAATTCTCAATACTCAATACAATATTCTGAATACTCATGGTTCAATACTCAATCCACAATATTCAATAATCAAGTCTCAATCCTCAATCTTCAATCCTCAATACTCAATTTCAATCCTCAATCCTCAATTCTCAATCCCCAATACTCAATCCTCAATCCTCAATCCTCAATCCTCAATCCTCAATACTCAATCTGCAATCCACAATCCTTAATCCTCAATCCTCAACTCTCATTCTTCAATCCTCAATACCCAATCCTCAATCTTCAATCCTCAATCCTCAATCCTCAATTCTCAATCCTCAATCCTCAATCCTCAGACCTCAAACATCAATATTCAACCCTCAGTCCTCGTCCTCTATCCACAACCGTCAATGCTCAATCCACAATCTTCAATCATCAATATTCAATCTTCAATCCTCAATCCTCAATCCTCAATCCTCAATCCTCAATCCTCAATCCTCAATCCTCATTCCTCAATCCTCAATCTTCAATCCTCAATACTCAATCTTCAATCCCCAATCCTCAATTCTCAATCCTCAAGCCTCAATGTTCAATCCTCAATACTCAATCTTCAATCCTCAATCCTCAATCCTCAATCCTCAATCCTCAATCCTCAATGTTCAATCCTCAATACTCAATCTCCAATCCTAGATCCTCAACCCCAATCTTCAATCCTTAATACTCAATCTTCAATCCTCAATCCCCAGTCATCAATCTTCAATCCTCAATGCTCACTCCTCAATCCTCAATCCTCAGTCCTCAATCCACAATCCTCAATCCTCAAACCTCAATCTTCAACCGTCAGTCCTCGTCCTCAATCCTCAAACCTCAATCCTCAATCCTCAATATTCAATCATCAATACTCAATATTCAATCCTCAATGCTCTATCCTCAATCCTCAATCCTCAATCCTCAATATTCAAGACACAACCCTCAGCCATCAATCCTCAATACTCAACCATCAATCCTCAAGTCTCAATACTCGATACAATATTCTGAATACTCATGGTTCAATACCCAAACCACAATATTCAATAATCAAGTCTCAAGCCTCAATCATCAATCCCCAATACTCAATTTCAATCCCCAATCCTCAATTCTCAATCCCCAATACTCAATCCTCAATCGTCAATCCTCAATCCCCAATCCTCAATCTCTAATCTTCAACCTCAATCCTCAATCCTCAATCCTCAATCCTCAACCTTCAATCATCAATACTCAATCTTCAATCCTCAATGCTCTATCCTCAATCCTCAATCCTCAATCCTCAATATTCAAGACACAACCCTCAGCCATCAATCCCCAACACTCAACCATCAATCCTCAATTCTCAATACTCAATACAATATTCTGAATACTCATGTTTCAATACTCAATCCACAATATTCAATAATCAAGTCTCAATCCTCAATCTTCAATCCTCAATACTCAATTTCAGTCCTCAATCCTCAATTCTCAATCCCCAATACTCAATCCTCAATCCTCAATCCTCAATCCTCAATACTCAATCTGCAATCCTCAATCCTCAATCCTCAACCCTCAGTTCTCATTCTTCAATCCTCAATACCCAATCCTCAATCTTCAATCCTCAATCCTCAATCCTCAACTCTCAATCCTCAATCCTCAATCCTCAGACCTCAAACATCAATCCTCAACCCTCAGTCCTCATCCTCAATTATCAACTCTCAATCCTCAATCCTCAATCCTCAATCCTCAATCTTCAATCCTCAATAATCAATCTCCAATCCTAGATCCTCAATCCCCAATCTTCAATCCTTAATAATCAATCTTCAATCCTCAATCCCCAGTCATCAATCTTCAATCCTCAATGCTCAATCCTCAATCCTCAATCCTCAATCCTCAATCCACAATCCTCAATCCTCAAACCTCAATCCTCAACCGTCAGTCCTCGTCCTCAATCCTCAAACCTCAATCCTCAATCCTCAATATTCAATCATCAATACTCAATCTTCAATCCTCAATGCTCTATCCTCAATACTCAATCCTCAATCCTCAATATTCAAGACACAACCCTCAGCCATCAATCCTCAATACTCAACCATCAATCCTCAATTCTCAATACTCAATACAATATTCTGAATACTCATGGTTCAATACTCAATCCACAATATTCAGTAATCAAGTCTCAATCCTCAATCTTCAATCCTCAATACTCAATTTCAATCCTCAATCCTCAATTCTCAATCCCCAATACTCAACCCTCAATCGTCAATCCTCAATCCCCAATCCTCAATCTTCAATCCTCAACCTCAATCCTCAGTCCTCAATCCTCAATCCTCAATCTTCAATCCTCAATACTCAATCTTCAATCCTCAATCCTCAATCCTCAATCCTCAATCCACAATCCTCAATCTTCAATCCTCAATCCAGAACCCTCAATCCCCAATCCTCAATCATCAATCATCAATATTCAATCTTCAGTCCTCAATCCTCAATCCTCAATCCTCAATCCTCAATCCTCAACCTCAATCCTCAATCCTCAATCCTCAATCCTCAATCTTCAATCCTCAATACTCAATTTCAATCCTCAATCCTCAATGCTCAATCCTCAATCTTCAATCATCCATATTCAATCTTCAATCCTCAATCCTCAATCCTCAATCCTCAATCCTCAATCCTCAATCCTCATTCCTCAATCCTCAATCTTCAATCCTCAATACTCAATCTTCAATCCCCAATCCTCAATTCTCAATCCTCAAGCCTCAATGTTCAATCCTCAATACTCAATCTTCAATCCTCAATCCTCAATCCTCAATCCTCAATCCTCATTCTTCAATCCTCAATACCCAATCCTCAATCTTCAATCCTCAATCCTCAATGTTCAATCCTCAATACTCAATCTCCAATCCTAGATCCTCAATCCCCAATCTTCAATCCTTAATACTCAATCTTCAATCCTCAATCCCCAGTCATCAATCTTCAATCCTCAATGCTCAATCCTCAATCCTCAATCCTCAGTCCTCAATCCACAATCCTCAATCCTCAAACCTCAATCTTCAACCGTCAGTCCTCGTCCTCAATCCTCAAACCTCAATCCTCAATCCTCAATATTCAATCATCAATACTCAATCTTCAATCCTCAATGCTCTATCCTCAATCCTCAATCCCCAATCGTCAATCTTCAACCCTCAACCTCAATCCTCAATCCTCAATCCTCAATCCTCAATCTTCAATCATCAATACTCAATCCTCAATCCTCAATATTCAAGACACAACCCTCAGCCATCAATCCTCAATACTCAACCATCAATCCTCAATTCTCAATACTCAATACAATATTCTGAATACTCATGGTTCAATACTCCATCCACAATATTCAATAATCAAGTCTCAATCCTCAATCTTCAATCCTCAATACTCAATTTCAATCCTCAATCCTCAATTCTCAATCCCCAATACTCAATCCTCAATCGTCAATCCTCAATCCCCAATCCTCAATCTTCAATCCTCAACCTCAATCCTCAATCCTCAATCCTCAATCCTCAATCTTCAATCCTCAATACTCAATCTTCAATCCTCAATCCTCAAGCCTCAATCCTCAATCCTCAATCCTCAATCTTCAATACTCAATCCTCAATCCTCAATACTCAATCTGCAATCCTCAATCCTCAATCCTCAGTCCTCAATCCTCATTCTTCAATCCTCAATACCCAATCCTCAATCCTCAATTCTCAATCCTCAATCCTCAATCCTCAGACCTCAAACATCAATATTCAACCCTCAGTCCTCGTCCTCTATCCACAACCTTCAATCCTCAACCCTCAATCTTCAATCATCAATATTCAATCTTCAATCCTCAACCCTCAATCCTCAATCCTCAATCCTCAATCCTCAATCCTCATTCCTCAATCCTCAATCTTCAATCCTCAATACCCAATCTTCAATGCCCAATCCTCAATTCTCAATCCTCAAGCCTCAATGTTCAATCCTCAATACTCAATCTCCAATCCTAGATCCTCAATCCCCAATCTTCAATCCTTAATACTCAATCTTCAATCCTCAATCCCCAGTCATCAATCTTCAATCCTCAATGCTCAATCCTCAATCCTCAATCCTCAGTCCTCAATTCACAATCCTCAACCCTCAAACCTCATTCTACAACCGCCAGTCCTCGTCCTCAATCCTCAAACCTCAATCCTCAATCCTCAATATTCAATCATCAATACTCAATATTCAATCCTCAATGCTCTATCTTCAATCCTCAATCCTCAATCCTCAATATTCAAGACACAACCCTCAGCCATCAATCCTCAATACTCAACCATCAATCCTCAATTCTCAATACTCAATACAATATTCTGAATACTCATGGTTCAATACTCAAACCACAATATTCAATAATCAAGTCTCAATCCTCAATCATCAATCCTCAATACTCAATTTCAATCCTCAATCCTCAATTCTCAAACCCCAATCCTCGATCCTCAATCATCAATCCTCAATCCTCAATCCTCAGGCATCAATACTCAATCTTCAATGCTCAATCCTCAATCCTCAATCTTCAATCCTCATTCCCCAACCCTCAATCCTCATCCCTCAAACCTCAATCCTCAACCCTCAGTCCTCATACTCAATTCTCAATTCTCAATCCTCAATCCTCAATCCTCAATCTTCAATCCTCAATAATCAATCTCCAATCCTCAATTCTCAATCCTCGATCCTCAGTCCTCAGGCATCAATACTCAATCTTCAATACTCAATCCTCAATCCTCAATCCTCAATCCTCAATCCTCAACCCTCAATCCTCATTCCTCAAGCCTCAGTCCTCAACCCTCAGTCCTCATCCTCAATTCTCAATTCTCAATCCTCAATCCTCAATCCTCAATCTTCAATCCTCAATAATCAACCTCCAATCCTAGATCCTCAATCCCCAACCTTCAATCCTTAATACTCAATCTTCAATCCTCAATCCCCTGTCATCAATCTTCAATCCTCAATGCTCAATCCTCAATCCTCAATCCTTAGTCCTCAATCCACAATCCTCAATCCTCAAACCTCAATCTTCAACCGTCAGTCCTCGTCCTCAATCCTCAAACCTCAATCCTCAATCCTCAATATTCAATCATCAATACTCAATATTCAATCCTCAATGCTCTATCCTCAATCCTCAATCCTCAATCCTCAATATTCAAGACACAACCCTCAGCCATCAATCCTCAATACTCAACCATCAATCCTCAAGTCTCAATACTCGATACAATATTCTGAATACTCATGGTTCAATACTCAAACCACAATATTCAATAATCAAGTCTCAATCCTCAATCATCAATCCTCAATACTCAATTTCAATCCTCAATCCTCAATTCTCAATCCCCAATACTCAATCCTCAATCGTCAATCCTCAATCCCCAATCCTCAATCTTCAATCCTCAACCTCAATCCTCAATCCTCAATCCCCAATCCTCAATCTTCAATCATCAATACTCAATCTTCAATCCTCAATGCTCTATCCTCAATCCTCAATCCTCAATCCTCAATATTCAAGACACAACCCTCAGCCATCAATCCTCAATACTCAACCATCAATCCTCAATTCTCAATACTCAATACAATATTCTGAATACTCATGGTTCAATACTCAATCCACAATATTCAATAATCAAGTCTCAATCCTCAATCTTCAATCCTCAATACTCAATTTCAATCCTCAATCCTCAATTCTCAATCCCCAATACTCAATCCTCAATCCTCAATCCTCAATCCTCAATCCTCAATACTCAATCTGCAATCCACAATCCTTAATCCTCAATCCTCAACTCTCATTCTTCAATCCTCAATACCCAATCCTCAATCTTCAATCCTCAATCCTCAATCCTCAATTCTCAATCCTCAATCCTCAATCCTCAGACCTCAAACATCAATATTCAACCCTCAGTCCTCGTCCTCTATCCACAACCGTCAATGCTCAATCCACAATCTTCAATCATCAATATTCAATCTTCAATCCTCAATCCTCAATCCTCAATCCTCAATCCTCAATCCTCAATCCTCAATCCTCATTCCTCAATCCTCAATCTTCAATCCTCAATACTCAATCTTCAATCCCCAATCCTCAATTCTCAATCCTCAAGCCTCAATGTTCAATCCTCAATACTCAATCTTCAATCCTCAATCCTCAATCCTCAATCCTCAATCCTCAATCCTCAATGTTCAATCCTCAATACTCAATCTCCAATCCTAGATCCTCAACCCCAATCTTCAATCCTTAATACTCAATCTTCAATCCTCAATCCCCAGTCATCAATCTTCAATCCTCAATGCTCACTCCTCAATCCTCAATCCTCAGTCCTCAATCCACAATCCTCAATCCTCAAACCTCAATCTTCAACCGTCAGTCCTCGTCCTCAATCCTCAAACCTCAATCCTCAATCCTCAATATTCAATCATCAATACTCAATATTCAATCCTCAATGCTCTATCCTCAATCCTCAATCCTCAATCCTCAATATTCAAGACACAACCCTCAGCCATCAATCCTCAATACTCAACCATCAATCCTCAAGTCTCAATACTCGATACAATATTCTGAATACTCATGGTTCAATACCCAAACCACAATATTCAATAATCAAGTCTCAAGCCTCAATCATCAATCCCCAATACTCAATTTCAATCCCCAATCCTCAATTCTCAATCCCCAATACTCAATCCTCAATCGTCAATCCTCAATCCCCAATCCTCAATCTCTAATCTTCAACCTCAATCCTCAATCCTCAATCCTCAATCCTCAACCTTCAATCATCAATACTCAATCTTCAATCCTCAATGCTCTATCCTCAATCCTCAATCCTCAATCCTCAATATTCAAGACACAACCCTCAGCCATCAATCCCCAACACTCAACCATCAATCCTCAATTCTCAATACTCAATACAATATTCTGAATACTCATGTTTCAATACTCAATCCACAATATTCAATAATCAAGTCTCAATCCTCAATCTTCAATCCTCAATACTCAATTTCAGTCCTCAATCCTCAATTCTCAATCCCCAATACTCAATCCTCAATCCTCAATCCTCAATCCTCAATACTCAATCTGCAATCCTCAATCCTCAATCCTCAACCCTCAGTTCTCATTCTTCAATCCTCAATACCCAATCCTCAATCTTCAATCCTCAATCCTCAATCCTCAACTCTCAATCCTCAATCCTCAATCCTCAGACCTCAAACATCAATCCTCAACCCTCAGTCCTCATCCTCAATTATCAACTCTCAATCCTCAATCCTCAATCCTCAATCCTCAATCTTCAATCCTCAATAATCAATCTCCAATCCTAGATCCTCAATCCCCAATCTTCAATCCTTAATAATCAATCTTCAATCCTCAATCCCCAGTCATCAATCTTCAATCCTCAATGCTCAATCCTCAATCCTCAATCCTCAATCCTCAATCCACAATCCTCAATCCTCAAACCTCAATCCTCAACCGTCAGTCCTCGTCCTCAATCCTCAAACCTCAATCCTCAATCCTCAATATTCAATCATCAATACTCAATCTTCAATCCTCAATGCTCTATCCTCAATACTCAATCCTCAATCCTCAATATTCAAGACACAACCCTCAGCCATCAATCCTCAATACTCAACCATCAATCCTCAATTCTCAATACTCAATACAATATTCTGAATACTCATGGTTCAATACTCAATCCACAATATTCAGTAATCAAGTCTCAATCCTCAATCTTCAATCCTCAATACTCAATTTCAATCCTCAATCCTCAATTCTCAATCCCCAATACTCAACCCTCAATCGTCAATCCTCAATCCCCAATCCTCAATCTTCAATCCTCAACCTCAATCCTCAGTCCTCAATCCTCAATCCTCAATCTTCAATCCTCAATACTCAATCTTCAATCCTCAATCCTCAATCCTCAATCCTCAATCCACAATCCTCAATCTTCAATCCTCAATCCAGAACCCTCAATCCCCAATCCTCAATCATCAATCATCAATATTCAATCTTCAGTCCTCAATCCTCAATCCTCAATCCTCAATCCTCAATCCTCAACCTCAATCCTCAATCCTCAATCCTCAATCCTCAATCTTCAATCCTCAATACTCAATTTCAATCCTCAATCCTCAATGCTCAATCCTCAATCTTCAATCATCCATATTCAATCTTCAATCCTCAATCCTCAATCCTCAATCCTCAATCCTCAATCCTCAATCCTCATTCCTCAATCCTCAATCTTCAATCCTCAATACTCAATCTTCAATCCCCAATCCTCAATTCTCAATCCTCAAGCCTCAATGTTCAATCCTCAATACTCAATCTTCAATCCTCAATCCTCAATCCTCAATCCTCAATCCTCATTCTTCAATCCTCAATACCCAATCCTCAATCTTCAGTCCTCAATCCTCAATGTTCAATCCTCAATACTCAATCTCCAATCCTAGATCCTCAATCCCCAATCTTCAATCCTTAATACTCAATCTTCAATCCTCAATCCCCAGTCATCAATATTCAATCCTCAATGCTCTATCCTCAATCCTCAATCCTCAATCCTCAATATTCAAGACACAACCCTCAGCCATCAATCCTCAATACTCAACCATCAATCCTCAAGTCTCAATACTCGATACAATATTCTGAATACTCATGGTTCAATACTCAAACCACAATATTCAATAATCAAGTCTCAATCCTCAATCATCAATCCTCAATACTTAATTTCAATCCCCAATCCTCAATTCTCAATCCCCAATACTCAATCCTCAATCGTCAATCCTCAATCCCCAATCCTCAATCTTCAATCCTCAATCTTCAATCCTCACTCCTCAACTCTCAGTCCTCAATCCTCAATCCTCAGACCTCACACATCAATACTTAACCCTCAGTCCTCGTCCTCAATCCACAACCCTCAATCCTCAAACCTCAATCCTCAACCGTCAGTCCTCGTCCTCAATCCTCAAACCTCAATCCTCAATCCTCAATATTCAATCATCAATACTCAATCTTCAATCCTCAGTGCTCTATCCTCAATCCTCAATCCTCAATCCTCAATATTCAAGACACAACCCTCAGCCATCAATCCTCAATACTCAACCATCAATCCTCAATTCTCAATACTCAATAGAATATTCTTAATACACATGGTTCAATACTCAATCCACAATATTCAATAATCAAGTCTCAATCCTGAATATTCAATCGTCAATACTCAACTTCAATCCTCAATCCTCAGTTCTCAATCCCCAATACTCAATCCTCAACCGTCAATCCTCAATCCCCAATCCTCAATCTTCAATCCTCAACCTCAATCCTCAATCCTCAATCCTCAATCCTCAATCTTCAATCCTCAATACTCAATCTTCAATCCTCAATCCTCAATCCTCAATCCTCAATCCTCAATCCTCAATCCTCAATCCTCAATCCCCAATCCTCTATCCTCAGGCAGCAATACTCAATCTTCAATACTCAATCCTCAATCCTCAATCCTCAATCCTCAATCCTCAACCCTCAATCCTCATTCCTCAAACCTCAATCCTCAACCCTCAGTCCTCAACCTCAATTCTCAATTCTCAATCCTCAATTCTCAATACTCAATATTCAATCCTCAATAATCAACCTCCAATCCTAGATCCTCAATCCCCAATCTTCAATCCTTAATCCTCAATCTTCAATCCTTAATTCTCAATCGTCAATCTTCAATCCTCAATACTCAATCTTCAATCCTCAATCCACAGCCCTCAATCCTCAATCCTTAATCCTCAATCGTCAATCTTCAATCCTCAATACTCAATCTTCAATCCTCAATCCTCAATCCTCAATCCTCAATCCTCAATCCTCATTCTTCAATACACAATACCCAACACTCAATCTTCGATCCTCAATCCTCAATCCTCAATTCTCAATCCTCAATCCTCAGTCCTCTGTCCTCAAACCTCAATCCTCGACCCTCAGCCCTCATCCTCCATCCTCAATCCTCAATCATCAATCCTCAATCTTATATCCTCAATATTCAATCTTCAATCCTCAATCCTCAATCCTCAATCCTCAATCCTCAATCCTCAGTGATCAATACTCAATCTTCAATACTCAATCCTTAATCCTCAATCCTCAATCCTCAATCCTCAATCCTCAATCCTCAATCCTCAACCCCATTTCCCAAACCTCAATCCTCAACCCTCAGATCTCATCCTCAATTCTCAATTCTCAATCCTCAATCATCAATCCTCAATCTTCAAACCTCAATCCTCAATCCTCAATCCTCAGTACTCAATCCTCAATACTCAACCTTCAATCCTCAATACTCAATCTTCAATCCTCAATCCTCAATCCTCAATCCTCAATCCTCAATCTTCAATCGTCAATCCTCAATCATCAATCTTCAATCCTCAATACTCAATCTGCAATCCTCAATCCTCAAACCTCAATCCTCAATCCTCATTCTTCAATCCTCAATACCCAATCCTCAATCTTCAATCCTCAATCCTCAATCCTCAATCCTCAATTCTCAATCCTCAATCTTCAATCCTCAATCCTCAATCCTCAATACTCAATCCTCAATCTTCAATCCTCAATTCTCAACACTCAATAGAATATCCTGAATACTCCCTCTTCAATACTCAGACCACAATATTCAATAATCAAATCTCAATCCTCAATCTTCAATCCTCAATACTCAATTTCAATCCTCAATCCTCAATCCCCAATCCCCAATACTCAATCCTCAATCGTCAGTCCTCAATCCCCAATCCTCAATCTTCAATCCTCAACCTCAATCTTCAATCCTCAAGCCTCAATCCTCAATCTTCAATCCTCAATCCTCAATCCTCATTCCTCAATCCTCAATGCTCAATCCTCAATCCACAATCCTCAATCCTCAAACCTCAATCCTCAACCGTCAGTCCTCGTCCTCAATCCTCAAACCTCAATCCTCAATCCTCAATATTCAGTCATCAATACTCAATCTTCAATCCTCAATACTCAACCATCAATCCTCAATTCTCAATACTCAATAGAATATTCTGAATACACATGGTTCAATACTCAATCCACAATATTCAATAATCAAGTCTCAATCCTGAATATTCAATCGTCAATACTCAATTTCAATCCTCAATCCTCAATTCTCAATCCCCAATACTCAATACTCAATCGTCAATCCTCAATCACCAATCCTCAATCTTCAATCCTCAACCTCAATCCTCAATCCTCAATCCTCAATCCTCAATCTTCAATCCTCAATACTCAATCTTCAATCCTCAACCCTCAATCCTCAATCCTCAATCCTCAATCCTCAATCCTCAATCCTCAATCCTCAATCCTCATTACTCAATCTGCAATCCTCAATCCTCAATCCTCAATCCTCATACTTCAATCCTCAGTACCCAACCCTCAATCTTCAATCCTCAATCCTCAATCCCCAATCCTCAATCTTCAATACTCAATCTGCAATCCTCAATCCTCAATCCTCAATCCTCAATCCTCATTCTTCAATCCTCCATACCCAATCCTCAATCTTCAATCCTCTATCCTCAATCCTCAATTCTCAATCCTCAATCCTCAATCCTCAATCCTCAGACCTCAAACATCAATATTCAGCCCTCAGTCCTCGTCCTCAATCCACAACCTTCAATCCTCAATCCTCAATCTTCAACCATCAATATTCAATCTTCAATACTCAATCCTCAATCCTCAATCCTCAATCCTCAATACTCAATCCTCAATCCTCAATCCTCAATCTTCAATCCTCAATACTCAATCTTCAATCCCCAATCCTCAATTCTCAATCCTCAAGCCTCAATGTTCAATCCTCAATACTCAATCTTCAATCCTCAATACTCAATCCTCAATCCTCAATCCTCATTCTTCAATCCTCAATACCCAATCCTCAATCTTCAATCATCAATCCTCAACTCTCAATCCTCAATCCTCAATCCTCAGACCTCACACATCAATACTCAACCCTCAGTCCTCGTCCTCAATCCACAACCCTCAATCCTCAATCCTCAATAATCAATCATCAATATTCAATCTTCAGTCCTCAATCCTCAATCCTCAATCCTCAATCCTCAATCCTCAATGTTCAATCCGAAATACCCAATCCTCAATCTTCAATCCTCAATCCTCAATACTCAATCCTCAACCCTCAATACTCAATCCTCAATTCTCAGTCCTCAAACCTCAATCCTGAATCCACAATCCTCAATCTTCAATCCTCAATCATCAGTCCTCAATTCTCAATCCTCAATCCTCAGTCCTCATTCCTCAAACCTCAATCCTCAACCCTCAGTCCTCATCCTCAATTCTCAATTCTCAATCCTCTATCCTCAATACTCAATCTCCAATCCTCAATAATCAATCTCCAATCCTAGATCCTCAATCCCCAATCTTCAATCCTTAATACTCAATCTTCAATCCTCAATCCCCAGTCATCAATCTTCAATCCTCAATGCTCAATCCTCAATCCTCAATCCTCAGTCCTCAATCCACAATCCTCAATCCTCAAAGCTCAATCCTCAACCGTCAGTCTTCGTCCTCAATCCTCAAACCTCAATCCTCAATTCTCAATATTCAATCATCAATACTCAATCTTCAATCCTCAGTGCTCTATCCTCAATCCTCAATCCTCAATCCTCAATATTCAAGACACAACCCTCAGCCACCAATCCTCAAGACTCAACCATCAATCCTCAATTCCCAATACTCAATAGAATATTCTGAATACTCATGGTTCAATACTCAATTCACAATATTCAATAATCAAACCTCAATCCTCAATCTTCAGTCCTCAATACTCAACTTCAATCCTCAATCCTCAATTCTCAATCCCCAATACTCAATCCTCAATCCTCAATCCTCAATCCTCAATCCTCAATACACAATCCTCAATCTTCAATCCTCAATCCTCAATCCTCAATCCTCAATCCTCAATCTTCAATCCTCAATACTCAATCTTCAATTCCCAATCCTCAATTCTCAATCCTCAATCCTCAATCTTCAATCCTCAATACTCAATCTTCTATCCCCAATCCTCAATTCTCAATCCTCAAGCCTCAATGTTCAATCCTCAATACTCAATCTTCAATCCTCAATCCTCAAACCTCAATCCTCAATCCTCATTCTTCAATCCTCAATACCCAATCCTCAATCTTCAATCCTCAATCCTCAACTCTCAATACTCAATCCTCAATCCTCAGACCTCTCACATCAATACTCAACCCTCAGTCCTCGTCCTCAATCCACAACCCTCAATCCTCAATCCTCAATCATCAATCATCAATATTCAATCTTCAGTCCTCAATTCTCAATCCTCAATCCTCAATCCTCAATCCTCAATCCTCAATGTTCAATCCGAAATGCCCAATCCTCAATCTTCAATCCTCAATCCTCAATCCTCAATCCTCAATCCTCAATACTCAATCCTCAATTCTCAGTCCTCAAACCTCAATCCTGAATCCACAATCCTCAATCTTCAATCCTCAATCATCAGTCCTCAATTCTCAATCCTCAATCCTCAATACTCAATCTTCAATCCTCAATAATCAATCTCCCATCCTAGATCCTCAATCCCCAATCTTCAATCCTTAATACTCAATCTTCAATCCTCAATCCCCAGTCATCAATCTTCAATCCTCAATGCTCAATCCTCAATCCTCAATCCTCAGTCCTCAGTCCACAATCCTCAATCCTCAAACCTCAATCCTCAACCGCCAGTCCTCGTCCTCAATCCTCAAACCTCAATCCTCAATACGTAATCTGCAATCGTCAATCCTCAATCCTCAATCCTCAATCCTCATTCTTCAATCCTCAATACCCAATCTTCAATCTTCAATCCTCAATCCTCAATCCTCAATTCTCAATCCTCAATCCTCAATCCTCAGACCTCAAACATCAATACTCAACCCTCAGTCCTCGTCCTCTATCCACAACCATCAATCCTCAATCCTCAACCTTCAATCATCAATATTCAATCTTCAATCCTCAATCCTCAATCCTCAATCCTCAATCCTCAATCCTCAACCCTCAATCCTCAATCCTCAATACTCAATCTGCAATCCTCAATCCTCAATCCTCAATCCTCAATCCTCATTCTTCAATCCTCAATACCCAATCCTGAATCTTCAATCCTCAATCATCAGGCCTCAATTCTCAATCCTCAATCCTCAGTCCTCATTCCTCAAACCTCAATCCTCAACCCTCAGTCCTCATCCTCAATTATCAACTCTCAATCCTCAACCCTCAATCCTCAATCCTCAATCTTCAATCCTCAATAATCAATCTCCAATCCTAGATCCTCAATCCCCAATCTTCAATCCTTAATAATCAATCTTCAATCCTCAATCCTCAGTCATCAATCTTCAATCCTCAATGCTCAATCCTCAATCCTCAATCCTCAATCCTCAATCCACAATCCTCAATCCTCAAACCTCAATCCTCAACCGTCAGTCCTCGTCCTCAATCCTCAAACCTCAATCCTCAATCCTCAATATTCAATCATCAATACTCAATCTTCAATCCTCAATGCTCTATTCTCAATCCTCAATCCTCAATCCTCAATATTCAAGACACAACCCTCAGCCATCAATCCTCAATACTCAACCATCAATCCTCAATTCTCAATACTCAATACAATATTCTGAATACTCATGGTTCAATACTCAATCCACAATATTCAATAATCAAGTCTCAATCCTCAATCTTCAATCCTCAATACTCAATTTCAATCCTCAATCCTCAATACTCAATCCCCAATACTCAATCCTCAATCGTCAATCCTCAATCCCCAATCGTCAATCTTCAATCCTCAATCCTCAATCCGCAATCCTCAATCTTCAATCATCAATACTCAATCTTCAATCCTCAATGCTCTATCCCCAATCCTCAATCCTCAATCCTCAATATTCAAGACACAACCCTCAGCCATCAATCCTCAATACTCAACCATCAATCCTCAATTCTCAATACTCAATACAATATTCTGAATACTCATGGTTCAATACTCAATCCACAATATTCAATAATCAAGTCTCAATCCTCAATCTTCAATCCTCAGTACTCAATTTCAATCCTCAATCCTCAATTCTCAATCCGCAATACTCAATCCTCAATCGTCAATCCTCCATCCCCAATCCTCAATCTTCAATCCTCAACCTCAATCCTCAATCCTCAATCCTCAATCCTCAATCTTCAATCCTCAATACTCAATCTTCAATCCTCAATCCTCAATCCTCAATCCTCAATCCTCAATCCTCAATCTTCAATCCTCAATACTCAATCTTCTATCCCCAATCCTCAATTCTCAATCCTCAAGCCTCAATGTTCAATCCTCAATACTCAATCTTCAATCCTCAATCCTCAAACCTCAATCCTCAATCCTCATTCTTCAATCCTCAATACCCAATCCTCAATCTTCAATCCTCAATCCTCAACTCTCAATACTCAATCCTCAATCCTCAGACCTCTCACATCAATACTCAACCCTCAGTCCTCGTCCTCAATCCACAACCCTCAATCCTCAATCCTCAATCATCAATCATCAATATTCAATCTTCAGTCCTCAATTCTCAATCCTCAATCCTCAATCCTCAATCCTCAATCCTCAATGTTCAATCCGAAATGCCCAATCCTCAATCTTCAATCCTCAATCCTCAATCCTCAATCCTCAATCCTCAATACTCAATCCTCAATTCTCAGTCCTCAAACCTCAATCCTGAATCCACAATCCTCAATCTTCAATCCTCAATCATCAGTCCTCAATTCTCAATCCTCAATCCTCAATACTCAATCTTCAATCCTCAATAATCAATCTCCCATCCTAGATCCTCAATCCCCAATCTTCAATCCTTAATACTCAATCTTCAATCCTCAATCCCCAGTCATCAATCTTCAATCCTCAATGCTCAATCCTCAATCCTCAATCCTCAGTCCTCAATCCACAATCCTCAATCCTCAAACCTCAATCCTCAACCGTCAGTCCTCGTCCTCAATCCTCAAACCTCAATCCTCAATACGTAATCTGCAATCGTCAATCCTCAATCCTCAATCCTCAATCCTCATTCTTCAATCCTCAATACCCAATCTTCAATCTTCAATCCTCAATCCTCAATCCTCAATTCTCAATCCTCAATCCTCAATCCTCAGACCTCAAACATCAATACTCAACCCTCAGTCCTCGTCCTCTATCCACAACCATCAATCCTCAATCCTCAACCTTCAATCATCAATATTCAATCTTCAATCCTCAATCCTCAATCCTCAATCCTCAGTCCTCAATCCTCAACCCTCAATCCTCAATCCTCAATACTCAATCTGCAATCCTCAATCCTCAATCCTCAATCCTCAATCCTCATTCTTCAATCCTCAATACCCAATCCTGAATCTTCAATCCTCAATCATCAGGCCTCAATTCTCAATCCTCAATCCTCAGTCCTCATTCCTCAAACCTCAATCCTCAACCCTCAGTCCTCATCCTCAATTATCAACTCTCAATCCTCAACCCTCAATCCTCAATCCTCAATCTTCAATCCTCAATAATCAATCTCCAATCCTAGATCCTCAATCCCCAATCTTCAATCCTTAATAATCAATCTTCAATCCTCAATCCTCAGTCATCAATCTTCAATCCTCAATGCTCAATCCTCAATCCTCAATCCTCAATCCTCAATCCACAATCCTCAATCCTCAAACCTCAATCCTCAACCGTCAGTCCTCGTCCTCAATCCTCAAACCTCAATCCTCAATCCTCAATATTCAATCATCAATACTCAATCTTCAATCCTCAATGCTCTATCCTCAATCCTCAATCCTCAATCCTCAATATTCAAGACACCAACCCTCAGCCATCAATCCTCAATACTCAACCATCAATCCTCAATTCTCAATACTCAATACAATATTCTGAATACTCATGGTTCAATACTCAATCCACAATATTCAATAATCAAGTCTCAATCCTCAATCTTCAATCCTCAATACCCAATTTCAATCCTCAATCCTCAATACTCAATCCCCAATACTCAATCCTCAATCGTCAATCCTCAATCCCCAATCGTCAATCTTCAATCCTCAACCTCAATCCTCAATCCTCAATCCGCAATCCTCAATCTTCAATCATCAATACTCAATCTTCAATCCTCAATGCTCTATCCCCAATCCTCAATCCTCAATCCTCAATATTCAAGACACAACCCTCAGCCATCAATCCTCAATACTCAACCATCAATCCTCAATTCTCAATACTCAATACAATATTCTGAATACTCATGGTTCAATACTCAATCCACAATATTCAATAATCAAGTCTCAATCCTCAATCTTCAATCCTCAATACTCAATTTCAATCCTCAATCCTCAATTCTCAATCCGCAATACTCAATCCTCAATCGTCAATCCTCAATCCCCAATCCTCAATCTTCAATCCTCAACCTCAATCCTCAATCCTCAATCCTCAATCCTCAATCTTCAATCCTCAATACTCAATCTTCAATCCTCAATCCTCAATCCTCAATCCTCAATCCTCAACCTTCAATCCTCAATACTCAATATTCAATCCTCAATCCTCAATCTTCAATCCTCAATCCACAATCCTCAATCATCAATACTCAATCCTCAATCCTCAATACTCAATCTGCAATCCTCAACACTCAATCCTCAATCCTCAATCATAACTTTCAATCATCAATATTCAATCTTCAATCCTCAATGGTCAATCCTCATACTCAATCTGCAATCCTCAATCCTCAATCCTCAATCCTCAATCCTCATTCTTCAATCCTCAATAACCAATCCTCAATCTTCAATCCCCAATAATCAATCCTCAATTCTCAATCCTCAATCCTCAATCCTCAGACCTCAAACATCAATATTCAACCCTCAGCCCTCGTCCTCTATCCACAACCTTCAATCCTGAATCTTCAATCATCAATATTCAATCTTCAATCCCAAACCCTCAATCCTCAATCCTCAATCCTCAACCTTCAATCCTCAATACTCAATATTCAATCCTCAATCCTCAATCCTCAATCCTCAATCCACAATCCTCAATCATCAATCCTCAATCCTCAATCCTCAATACTCAATCTGCAATCCTCAATACTCAATCCTCAATCCTCAATCCTCAATCTTCAATCATCAATATTCAATCTTCAATCCCCAACCCTCAATCCTCAATCCTCAATCCTCAATCCTCAATCTTCAATCCTCAATCCTCAATCCTCAACCCTCAATCCTCATTCCTCAAACCTCAGTCCTCAACCCTCAGTCCTCATCCTCAATTCTCAATTCTCAATCCTCAATCCTCAATCCTCAATCTTCAATCGTCAATAATCAATCTCCAATCCTAGATCCTCGATCCCCAATTTTCAATCCTTAATACTCAATCTTCAATCCTCAATCCCCAGTCATCAATCTTCAAACCTCAATGCTCAATCCTCAATCTTCAATCCTCAGTCTTCAATCCACAATCCTCAATCCTCAAACCTCAACCTTCAACCGTCAGTCCTCGTCCTCAATCCTCAAACCTCAATCCTCAATCCTCAATATTCAATCATCAATACTCAATCTTCAATCCTCAATGCTCTATCCTCAATCCTCAATCCTCATTCTTCAATCCTCAATACCCAATCCTCAATCTTCAATCCCCAATCCTCAATCCTCAATTCTCAATCCTCAATCCTCACTCCTCAGACCTCAAACATCAATATTCAACCCTCAGTCCTCGTCCTCTATCCACAACCTTCAATCCTCAACCCTCAATCTTCAATCATCAATATTCAATCTTCAATCCTCAATCCTCAATCCTCAATCCTCAATCCTCAATCCTCAATCCTCATTCCTCAATCCTCAATCTTCAATCCTCAATACTCAATCTTCATTCCCCAATCCTCAATTCTCAATCCTCAAGCCTCAATGTTCAATCCTCAATACTCAATCTCCAATCCTAGATCCTCAATCCCCAATCTACAATCCTTAATACTCAATCTTCAATCCTCAATCCCCAGTCATCAATCTTCAATCCTCAATTCTCAATCCTCTATCCTCAATCCTCAGTCCTCAATTCACAATCCTCAATCCTCAAACCTCATTCTTCAACCGTCAGTCCTCGTCCTCAATCCTCAAACTCAATCCTCAATCCTCAATATTCAATCATCAATACTCAATATTCGATCCTCAATGCTCTATCTTCAATCCTCAAGCCTCAATCCTCAATATTCAAGACACCAACCCTCAGCTATCAATCCTCAATACTCAACCATCAATCCTCAATTCTCAATACTCAATACAATATTCTGAATACTCATGGTTCAATACTCAAACCACAATATTCAATAATCAAGCCTCAATCCTCAATCATCAATCCTCAATACTCAATTTCAATCCTCAATCCTCAATTGTCAATCCCCAATCCTCGATCCTCAATCATCAATCCTCAATCCTCAATCCTCAGGCATCAATACTCAATCTTCAATGCTCAATCCTCAATCCTCAATCTTCAATCCTCATTCCCCAACCCTCAATCCTCATCCCTCAAACCTCAATCCTCAACCCTCAGTCCTCATACTCAATTCTCAATTCTCAATCCTCAATCCTCAATCCTCAATCTTCAATCCTCAATAATCAATCTCCAATCCTCAATCCTCAATCCTCGATCCTGAGTCCTCAGGCATCAATACTCAATCTTCAATACTCAATCCTCAATCCTCAATCCTCAATCCTCAATCCTCAACCCTCAATCCTCATTCCTCAAACCTCAGTCCTTAACCCTCAGTCCTCATCCTCAATTCTCAATTCTCAATCCTCAATCCTCAATCCTCAATCTTCAATCCTCAATAATCAATCTCCAACCCTAGATCCTCAATCCCCAATCTTCAATCCTTAATACTCAATCTTCAATCCTCAATCCCCAGTCATCAATCTTCAATCCTCAATGCTCAATCCTCAATCCTCAATCCTCAGTCCTCAATCCACAATCCTCTATCCTCAAACCTCAATCTTCAACCGTCAGTCCTCGTCCTCAATCCTCAAACCTCAATCCTCAATCCTCAATATTCAATCATCACTACTCAATATTCAATCCTGAATGCTCTATCCTCAATCCTCAATCCTCAATCCTCAATATTCAAGACACAACCCTCAGCCATCAATCCTCAATACTCAACCATCAATCCTCAAGTCTCAATACTCGATACAATATTCTGAATACTCATGGTTCAATACTCAAACCACAATATTCAATAATCAAGTCTCAATCCTCAATACTCAATTTCAATCCTCAATCCTCAATTCTCAATCCCCAATACTCAATCCTCAATCGTCAATCCTCAATCCCCAATCCTCAATCTTCAATCCTCAACCTCAATCCTCAATCCTCAATCCCCAATCCTCAATCTTCAATCATCAATACTCAATCGTCAATCCTCAATGCTCTATCCTCAATCCTCAATCCTCAATCCTCAATATTCAAGACACAACCCTCAGCCATCAATCCTCAATACTCAACCATCAATCCTCAATTCTCAATACTCAATACAATATTCTGAATACTCGTGGTTCAATACTCAATCCACAATATTCAATAATCAAGTCTCAATCCTCAATCTTCAATCCTCAATACTCAATTTCAATCCTCAATCCTCAATTCTCAATCCCCAATACTCAATCCTCAATCCTCAATCCTCAATCCTCAATACTCAATCTGCAATCCTCAATCCTCAATCCTCAACCCTCAATTCTCATTCTTCAATCCTCAATACCCAATCCTCAATCTTCAGTCCTCAATCCTCAATCCTCAATTCTCAATCCTCAATCCTCAATCCTCAGACCTCAAACATCAATATTCAACCCTCAGTCCTCGTCCTCTATCCACAACCTTCAATGCTCAATCCTCAATCTTCAATCATCAATATTCGATCTTCAATCCTCAATCCTCAATCCTCAATCCTCAATCCTCAATCCTCAATCCTCATTGCTCAATCCTCAATCTTCAATCCTCAATACTCAATCTTCAATCCTCAATCCTCAATTCTCAATCCTCAAGCCTCAATGATCAATCCTCAATACTCAATCTTCAATCCTCAATCCTCAATCCTCAATCCTCAATCCTCATTCTTCAATCCTCAATACCCAATCCTCAATCTTCAATCCTCAATCCTCAACTCTCAGTCCTCAATCCTCAATCCTCAGACCTCACACATCAATACTTAACCCTCAGTCCTCGTCCTCAATCCACAACCCTCAATCCTCAATCCTCAATCCTCAACCGTCAGTCCTCGTCCTCAATCCTCAAACCTCAATCCTCAATCCTCAATATTCAATCATCAATACTCAATCTTCAATCCTCAGTGCCCTATCCTCAATCCTCAATCCTCAATCCTCAATATTCAAGACACAACCCTCAGCCACCAATCCTCAATACTCAACCATCAATCCTCAATTCTCAATACTCAATAGAATATTCTGAATACTCATGGTTCAATACTCAATCCACAATATTCAATAATCAAATCTCAATCCTCAATCTTCAGTCCTTAATACTCAATTTCAATCCTCAATCCTCAATTCTCAATCCCCAATACTCAACCTCAATCTTCAATCCCCAATCCTCGATTCTCAATCCTCAATCCTCAATGTTCAATCCTCAATACTCAATCCTCAATCCGCAATCCTCAATCCTCAGTCCTCAATCCTCATTCTTCAATCCTCAATACCCAATCCTCAATCTTCAATCCTCGATCCTCAACTCTCAATCCTCAATCCTGAATCCTCAGACGTCAAACATCAATACTCAACCCTCAGTCCTCGTCCTCAATCCACAACCCTCAATCATCAATCCTCAATCATCAATCATCAATATTCAATCTTCAGTCCTCAATCCTCAATCCTCAATCCTCAATCCTCAATCCTCAATCCTCAATATTCAATCCGCAATACCCAATCCTCAATCTTCAATCCTCAATCCTCAATCCTCAATCCTCAATCCTCAATACTCAATCCACAATTCTCAATCCTCAAACTTCAACCCTGAATCCACAATCCTGAATCCTCAATCTTCAGACCTAAGTCCTCAACAATCATTCGTCAGTTATCAATCCTCAATAGAATGTCGTCAATTCACACCTTTCAATACTCAATACTCAGTCTGCAATCTTAAAATCTCTATCCACAAACTTCAATTCTCATCACTCAACCCTCAGCATTCAGTCCCCCATCCTCAATCTTCAATCCTCAATCCTCAATCCTCAATTCTCAATCCCCAATACTCAACCTCAATCTTCAATCCCCAATCCTCGATTCTCAATCCTCAATCCTCAATGTTCAATCCTCAATACTCAATCCTCAATCCGCAATCCTCAATCCTCAGTCCTCAATCCTCATTCTTCAATCCTCAATACCCAATCCTCAATCTTCAATCCTCGATCCTCAACTCTCAATCCTCAATCCTGAATCCTCAGACGTCAAACATCAATACTCAACCCTCAGTCCTCGTCCTCAATCCACAACCCTCAATCATCAATCCTCAATCATCAATCATCAATATTCAATCTTCAGTCCTCAATCCTCAATCCTCAATCCTCAATCCTCAATCCTCAATATTCAATCCGCAATACCCAATCCTCAATCTTCAATCCTCAATCCTCAATCCTCAATCCTCAATCCTCAATACTCAATCCACAATTCTCAATCCTCAAACTTCAACCCTGAATCCACAATCCTGAATCCTCAATCTTCAGACCTCAGTCCTCAACAATCATTCGTCAGTTATCAATCCTCAATAGAATGTCGTCAATTCACACCTTTCAATACTCAATACTCAGTCTGCAATCTTAAAATCTCTATCCACAAACTTCAATTCTCATCACTCAACCCTCAACATTCAGTCCCCCATCCTCAATCTTCAATCCTCAATCCTCAATCCTCAATTCTCAATCCTCAATCCTCAGTCCTCAGACCTCAAACCTCAATCCTCAATAATCGATTACCAATCCAAGATCCTCAATCCTCAATCCTGAATCCTCAATCCCCAATCATCAATCCTCAATAATCAATCTCCAATCCTAGGTTCTCAATCCACAATCCTCAATCCTCAATCCTCAATCCTCATTCTTCAATCCTCAATACCCAATCCTCAATCTTCAATCCTCAATCATCAGTCCTCAATTCTCAATCCTCAATCCTCAGTGCTCAGTCGTCAAACCTCAGTCCCCGACCCTCAGCCCTCATCCTCAATCCTCAGTCCTGAATCCTCAATCCTCAATCCTCTACCGTCAGTCCTCGTCCTCAATCCTCAAACCTCAATCCTCAATCCTCAATATTCAATCATCAATACTTTATCTTCAATCCTCAATGCTCTATCCTCAATCCTCAATTCTCAATCCTCAATATTCAAGACACAAACCGCAGCCATGAATCCTCAATACTCATCCATCAATCCTCAATTCTCAATACTCAATAGAATGTTCTGAATACTCATGGTTCAATACTCAATCCACAATTTTGAATAATCAAATCTCAATCCTCAATCTTCAATCCTCAATACTAAATTTCAATCCTCAATCCTCAATTCTCAATCCCCAATACTCAATCCTCAATCGTCAATTCTCAATCCTCAATCCTCAATCATCAATAATCAACCTCAATCCTCAATCCTCAATCCTCAATCCTCAATCTTCAATCCTCAATACTCAATCTTCAATCCTCAATCCTCAATCCTCAATCCTCGATCCTCAATCCTCAAACCTCAATCCTCAATCCTCAATATTCAATCATCAATACTCAATCTTCAATCCTCAATCCTCAATCCTCAATCCTCAATCCCCAATCCTCAATATTCAGCACACAACCCTCAGCCAACAATCCTCAATACTCAACCATCAATCCTCAATTCTCAATACTCAATAGAATATCCTGAATTCGCATGGTTCGATACTCAATCCACAATATTCAATAATCAAATCTCAATCCTCAATCTTCAATCCTCAATACTCAATTTCAATCCTCAATCCTCAATCTTCAATCCTCAATCCTCAATTGTCAATCCTCAATCCTCAATCCTCAACCTTCAATCCTCAATACTCAACCTTCAATCCTCAATCCTCAATCCTCAATCCTCAATCCTCAATCCTCAATCCTCAATCCTCAATCCTCAATCCTCAATCCTCAATACTCAATCTGCAATCCTCAATCCTCAATCCTCAACCCTCAATGCTCATTCTTCAATCCTCAATACCCAATCCACAATCTTCAAACCTCAATCCTCAATCCTCAATTCTCAATCCTCAATCCTCAATCCTCAGACCTCAAACGTCAATATTCAACCCTCAGTTCTCGTCCTCAATCCACAACACTCAATCCTCAATCCTCAATCTTCAATCATCAATATTCAATCCTCAATCTTCAATCCTCAATACTCAATCTTCAATCCCCAATCCTCAATTCTCAATCCTCAAGCCTCAATGTTCAATCCTCAATTCTCAATCTCCAATCCTAGATCCTCAATCCCCAATCTTCAATCCTTAATACTCAATCTTCAATCCTCAATCCCCTGTCATCAATCTTCAATCCTCAATGCTCAATCCTCAATCCTCAATCCTCAGTCCTCAATTCACAATCCTCAATCCTCAAACCTCATTCTTCAACCGTCAGTCCTCGTCCTCAATACTCAAACCTCAATCCTCAATCCTCAATATTCAATCATCAATACTCAATATTCAATCCTCAATGCTCTATCCTCAATCCTCAATCCTCAATCCTCAATATTCAAGACACAACCCTCAGCCATCAATCCTCAATACTCAACCATCAATCCGCAGTTCCCAATACTCAATACAATATTCTGAATACTCATGGTTCAATACTCAAACCACAATATTCAATAATCAAGTCTCAATCCTCAATCATCAATCCTCAATACTCAATTTCAATCCTCAATCCTCAATTCTCAATCCCCAATCCTCGATCCTCAATCATCAATCCTCAAACCTCAATCCACAGGCATCAATACTCAATCTTCAATGCTCAATCCTCAATCCTCAATCTTCAATCTTCATTCCCCAACCCTCAATCCTCATCCCTCAAACCTCAGTCCTCAACCCTCAGTCCTCATACTCAATTCTCAATTCTCAATCCTCAATCCTGAATCCTCAATCTTCAATCCTCAATAATCAATCTCCAATCCTCAATCCTCAATCCTCGATCCTCAGTCCTCAGGCATCAATACTCAATCTTCAATACTCAATCCTCAATCCTCAATCCTCAATCCTCAATCCTCAACCCTCAATCCTCATTCCTCAAACCTCAGTCCTCAACCCTCACTCCTCATCCTCAATTCTCAATTCTCAATCCTCAATCCTCAATCCTCAATCTTCAATCCTCAATAATCAATCTCCAATCCTAGATCCTCAATCCCCAATCTTCAATACTTAATACTCAATCTTCAATCCTCAATCCCCAGTCATCAATCTTCAATCCTCAATGCTCAATCCTCAATCCTCAATCCTCAGTCTTCAATCCACAATCCTCAATCCTCAAACCTCAATCTTCAACCGTCAGTCCTCGTCCTCAATCCTCAAACCTCAATCCTCAATCCTCAATATTCAATCATCAATACTCAATCTTCAATCCTCAATGCTCTATCCTCAATCCTCAACCCTCAATCCTCACTACTCAAGACACAACCCTCAGCCATCAATCCTCATTGCTCAACCATCAATCCTCAATTCTCAATACTCAATACAATATTCTGAATACTCATGGTTCAATACTCAATCCACAATATTCAATAATCAAGTCTCAATCCTCAACCTTCAATCCTCAATACTCAATTTCAATCCTCAATCCTCAATCCTCAATCCTCAATTCGCAATCCTCAATCCTCTATCCTCAATCTTCTATCCTCAATCCTCAAACCTCAATCTTCAATCCTCAATACTCAATCTGCAATCCTCAATCCTCAAACCTCAATCCTCAATCCTCATACTTCAATCCTCAATACACAATCCTCAATCTTCAATCCTCAATCCTCAATCCTCAACTCTCAACCCTCAATCCTTAATCCTCAGACCTCAAACATCAATACTCAACCCTCAGTCCTCGTCCTCAATCCACAACACTCAATCCTCAGTCCTCAATCTTCAATCATCAATAATCAATCTTCAATCCTCAATCATCAATCCTCAATCCTTAATCCTCAATCCTCAATATTCATCACTCAACCCTCAACCATCAATCCTCAATACTCAACCATCAATCCTCAATTCTCAATACTCAATAGAACATCCTGAATCCTTACGGTTCAATACTCAATCCAGAATATTCAATAATCAAATCTCAAACCTCAAGCATCAATTCTCAACACTCAATCCTCAACACTCAGTCCTCTCCCTTCAATCCTACATCCTCAACCCTCAATCCTCAAGCGTCAATCCTCAGTCCTCAATCCTCAATCCTCAATCGTCAGTCTTCAATCCTCAATACTCAATCTTCAATCCTCAATCCTCATACCTCAATCCTCAATCCTCATTCTTCAATCCTCAATACCCAATCCTCAATCTTCAATCCTCAATACTCAATCCTCAATTCTCAATCATCAATCCTCAGTCCTCAGTCCTCAAACCTCAATCCTCAATCCTCAGTCCTGAATCCGCAATCCTCAATCCTCAAACCTCAATCCTCAACCGTCAGTCCTCGTCCTCAATCCTCAAACCTCAATCCTCAATCCTCAATATTCAATCATGAATACTCAATCTTCAATCCTCAATGCTCTATCCTCAATCCTCAATCCTCAATCCTCAATATTCAAGACACAACCCTCAGCCACCAATCCTCAATACTCAACCATCAATCCTCAATTCTCAATACTCAATAGAATATTCTGAATACTCATGGTTCAATACTCAATCCACAATATTCAATAATCAAATATCAATCCTCAACCTTCGGTCCTTAATACTCAATTTCAATCCTCAATCCTCAATTCTCAATCCCCAATACTCAATCCTCAATCGTCAATCCTCAATCCCCAATCCTCAATCTTCAATCCTCAACCTCAATCCTCAATCCTCAATCCTCAATCCTCAATATTCAACCCTCAATACTCAATCTTCAATCCTCAATCCTCAATCCTCAATCCTCAATCCTCAATCTTCAATCCTCAATCCTCAATCCTCAATCCTCAATCCTCAATACTCAATCTGCAATCCTCAATCCTCAATCCTCAATCCTCAATCCTCATTCTTCAATCCTCAATCCTCAATCCTCAATCCTCAATCCTCAATCCTCAATTCTCAATCTTCAATCCCCAATCCTCAATTCTCAATCCTCAATCCTCAATGTTCAATCCTCAATACTCAATCTTCAATCCTCAATTCTCAATCCTCAATCCTCAATCCTCATTCTTCAATCCTCAACACCCAATCCTCAATCTTCAATCCTCAATCCCCATTTCCCAAACCTCAATCCTCAACCCTCAGATCTCATCCTCAATCCTCAATTCTCAATCCTCAATCCTCAGTACTCAATCCTCAATCCTCAACCTTCAATCCTCAATACTCAATCTTCAATCCTCAATCCTCAATTCTCAATTCTCAATCCTCAATCCCCAATCCTCAATCTTCAATCCTCAATAATCAATCTCCAATCCTAGATCCTCAATCCCCAATCTTCAAACCTTAATACTCAATCTTCAATCCTCAATCCCCAGTCATCAATCTTCAATCCTCAATGCTCAATCCTCAATCCCCAATCCTCAGTCCTCAATCCACAATCCTCAATCCTCAAACCTCAATCCTTAACCGCCAGTCCTCGTCCTCAATCCTCAAACCTCAATCCTCGATCCTCAATATTCAATCATCAATACTCAATCTTCAATCCTCAATGCTCTATCCTCAATCCTCAATCCTCAATCCTCAATATTGAAGACACAACCCTCAGCCATCAATCCCCAATACTCAACCATCAATCCTCAATTCTCAATACTCAATAGAATATTCTGAATACTCATGGTTCAATACTCAATCCACAGTATTCAATAATCAAATCTCAATCCTCAATCTTCAGTCCTCAATACTCAATTTCAATCCTCAATCCTCAATTCTCAATCCCGAATACTCAATCCTCAATCGTCAATCCTCAATCCCCAATCCTCAATCTTCAATCCACAACCCTCAATCCTCAATCCTCAATCCTCAACCGTCAGTCCTCGTCCTCAATCCTCAAACCTCAATCCTCAATCCTCAATATTCAATCATCAATACTCAATCTTCAATCCTCAGTGCCCTATCCTCAATCCTCAATCCTCAATCCTCAATCCTCAATATTCAATCCGCAATACCCAATCCTCAATCTTCAATCCTCAATCCTCAATCCTCAATCCTCAATCCTCAATACTCAATCCACAATTCTCAATCCTCAAACTTCAACCCTGAATCCACAATCCTGAATCCTCAATCTTCAGACCTAAGTCCTCAACAATCATTCGTCAGTTATCAATCCTCAATAGAATGTCGTCAATTCACACCTTTCAATACTCAATACTCAGTCTGCAATCTTAAAATCTCTATCCACAAACTTCAATTCTCATCACTCAACCCTCAACATTCAGTCCCCCATCCTCAATCTTCAATCCTCAATCCTCAATCCTCAATTCTCAATCCCCAATACTCAACCTCAATCTTCAATCCCCAATCCTCGATTCTCAATCCTCAATCCTCAATGTTCAATCCTCAATACTCAATCCTCAATCCGCAATCCTCAATCCTCAGTCCTCAATCCTCATTCTTCAATCCTCAATACCCAATCCTCAATCTTCAATCCTCGATCCTCAACTCTCAATCCTCAATCCTGAATCCTCAGACGTCAAACATCAATACTCAACCCTCAGTCCTCGTCCTCAATCCACAACCCTCAATCATCAATCCTCAATCATCAATCATCAATATTCAATCTTCAGTCCTCAATCCTCAATCCTCAATCCTCAATCCTCAATCCTCAATATTCAATCCGCAATACCCAATCCTCAATCTTCAATCCTCAATCCTCAATCCTCAATCCTCAATCCTCAATACTCAATCCACAATTCTCAATCCTCAAACTTCAACCCTGAATCCACAATCCTGAATCCTCAATCTTCAGACCTCAGTCCTCAACAATCATTCGTCAGTTATCAATCCTCAATAGAATGTCGTCAATTCACACCTTTCAATACTCAATACTCAGTCTGCAATCTTAAAATCTCTATCCACAAACTTCAATTCTCATCACTCAACCCTCAACATTCAGTCCCCCATCCTCAATCTTCAATCCTCAATCCTCAATCCTCAATTCTCAATCCTCAATCCTCAGTCCTCAGACCTCAAACCTCAATCCTCAATAATCGATTACCAATCCAAGATCCTCAATCCTCAATCCTGAATCCTCAATCCCCAATCATCAATCCTCAATAATCAATCTCCAATCCTAGGTTCTCAATCCACAATCCTCAATCCTCAATCCTCAATCCTCATTCTTCAATCCTCAATACCCAATCCTCAATCTTCAATCCTCAATCATCAGTCCTCAATTCTCAATCCTCAATCCTCAGTGCTCAGTCGTCAAACCTCAGTCCCCGACCCTCAGCCCTCATCCTCAATCCTCAGTCCTGAATCCTCAATCCTCAAACCTCAATCCTCTACCGTCAGTCCTCGTCCTCAATCCTCAAACCTCAATCCTCAATCCTCAATATTCAATCATCAATACTTTATCTTCAATCCTCAATGCTCTATCCTCAATCCTCAATTCTCAATCCTCAATATTCAAGACACAAACCGCAGCCATGAATCCTCAATACTCATCCATCAATCCTCAATTCTCAATACTCAATAGAATGTTCTGAATACTCATGGTTCAATACTCAATCCACAATTTTGAATAATCAAATCTCAATCCTCAATCTTCAATCCTCAATACTAAATTTCAATCCTCAATCCTCAATTCTCAATCCCCAATACTCAATCCTCAATCGTCAATTCTCAATCCCCAATCCTCAATCATCAATAATCAACCTCAATCCTCAATCCTCAATCCTCAATCCTCAATCTTCAATCCTCAATACTCAATCTTCAATCCTCAATCCTCAATCCTCAATCCTCGATCCTCAATCCTCAAACCTCAATCCTCAATCCTCAATATTCAATCATCAATACTCAATCTTCAATCCTCAATCCTCAATCCTCAATCCTCAATCCCCAATCCTCAATATTCAGCACACAACCCTCAGCCAACAATCCTCAATACTCAACCATCAATCCTCAATTCTCAATACTCAATAGAATATCCTGAATTCGCATGGTTCGATACTCAATCCACAATATTCAATAATCAAATCTCAATCCTCAATCTTCAATCCTCAATACTCAATTTCAATCCTCAATCCTCAATCTTCAATCCTCAATCCTCAATTGTCAATCCTCAATCCTCAATCCTCAACCTTCAATCCTCAATACTCAACCTTCAATCCTCAATCCTCAATCCTCAATCCTCAATCCTCAATCCTCAATCCTCAATCCTCAATCCTCAATCCTCAATACTCAATCTGCAATCCTCAATCCTCAATCCTCAACCCTCAATGCTCATTCTTCAATCCTCAATACCCAATCCACAATCTTCAAACCTCAATCCTCAATCCTCAATTCTCAATCCTCAATCCTCAATCCTCAGACCTCAAACGTCAATATTCAACCCTCAGTTCTCGTCCTCAATCCACAACACTCAATCCTCAATCCTCAATCTTCAATCATCAGTATTCAATCCTCAATCTTCAATCCTCAATACTCAATCTTCAATCCCCAATCCTCAATTCTCAATCCTCAAGCCTCAATGTTCAATCCTCAATTCTCAATCTCCAATCCTAGATCCTCAATCCCCAATCTTCAATCCTTAATACTCAATCTTCAATCCTCAATCCCCTGTCATCAATCTTCAATCCTCAATGCTCAATCCTCAATCCTCAATCCTCAGTCCTCAATTCACAATCCTCAATCCTCAAACCTCATTCTTCAACCGTCAGTCCTCGTCCTCAATACTCAAACCTCAATCCTCAATCCTCAATATTCAATCATCAATACTCAGTATTCAATCCTCAATGCTCTATCCTCAATCCTCAATCCTCAATCCTCAATATTCAAGACACAACCCTCAGCCATCAATCCTCAATACTCAACCATCAATCCGCAGTTCCCAATACTCAATACAATATTCTGAATACTCATGGTTCAATACTCAAACCACAATATTCAATAATCAAGTCTCAATCCTCAATCATCAATCCTCAATACTCAATTTCAATCCTCAATCCTCAATTCTCAATCCCCAATCCTCGATCCTCAATCATCAATCCTCAAACCTCAATCCACAGGCATCAATACTCAATCTTCAATGCTCAATCCTCAATCCTCAATCTTCAATCTTCATTCCCCAACCCTCAATCCTCATCCCTCAAACCTCAGTCCTCAACCCTCAGTCCTCATACTCAATTCTCAATTCTCAATCCTCAATCCTGAATCCTCAATCTTCAACCTCAATCCTCAATCCTCAATCCTCAATCCTCAATATTCAACCCTCAATACTCAATCTTCAATCCTCAATCCTCAATCCTCAATCCTCAATCCTCAATCCTCAATATTCAAGACACAACCCTCAGCCACCAATCCTCAATACTCAACCATCAATCCTCAATTCTCAATACTCAATAGAATATTCTGAATACTCATGGTTCAATACTCAATCCACAATATTCAATAATCAAATATCAATCCTCAACCTTCGGTCCTTAATACTCAATTTCAATCCTCAATCCTCAATTCTCAATCCCCAATACTCAATCCTCAATCGTCAATCCTCAATCCCCAATCCTCAATCTTCAATCCTCAACCTCAATCCTCAATCCTCAATCCTCAATCCTCAATATTCAACCCTCAATACTCAATCTTCAATCCTCAATCCTCAATCCTCAATCCTCAATCCTCAATCTTCAATCCTCAATCCTCAATCCTCAATCCTCAATCCTCAATACTCAATCTGCAATCCTCAATCCTCAATCCTCAATCCTCAATCCTCATTCCTCAATCCTCAATCCTCAATCCTCAATCCTCAATCCTCAATCCTCAATTCTCAATCTTCAATCCCCAATCCTCAATTCTCAATCCTCAATCCTCAATGTTCAATCCTCAATACTCAATCTTCAATCCTCAATTCTCAATCCTCAATCCTCAATCCTCATTCTTCAATCCTCAACACCCAATCCTCAATCTTCAATCCTCAATCCCCATTTCCCAAACCTCAATCCTCAACCCTCAGATCTCATCCTCAATCCTCAATTCTCAATCCTCAATCCTCAGTACTCAATCCTCAATCCTCAACCTTCAATCCTCAATACTCAATCTTCAATCCTCAATCCTCAATTCTCAATTCTCAATCCTCAATCCCCAATCCTCAATCTTCAATCCTCAATAATCAATCTCCAATCCTAGATCCTCAATCCCCAATCTTCAAACCTTAATACTCAATCTTCAATCCTCAATCCCCAGTCATCAATCTTCAATCCTCAATGCTCAATCCTCAATCCCCAATCCTCAGTCCTCAATCCACAATCCTCAATCCTCAATCCTCAATCCTCATTCTTCATTCCTCAATACCCAGTCCTCAATCTTCAATCCTCAATCCTCAATCCTCATTTCTCAATCGTCAATCCTCAGTCCTCTGCCCTCAAACATCAATACTCAACCCTCAGCCCTCATCCTCAATCCTCAATCGTCAATCCTCAATCCTCAGCCCTCAGTCCTCAAACCTCAATGCTCAATCCTCAACCCCATTCCTCAATACTCAATCCTCAATCATCAATCCTCAATCTTCAATACTCATTCCTGAATCCTCAATCCCCAATCCTCAATCCTCAATCATCAATCCTCAACCTTCAATACTCAATCCTCAATCCTCAATACTCAATCCTCAATCCTCAGACCTCAAGTATCAATACTCAACCCTCAGTCCTCGTCCTCAATACACAACCCTCAATCATCAATCCTGAATCTTCATTCATCAATATTCAACCTTCAATCCTCAATCCTCAATCCTCAACGTTCAATCCTCAATACCCAATCATCAATCTTCAATCCTCAATCCTCAAGCGTCAATCCTCAATCCTGAATCCTCATCCCTCAATTCTCAGTCCTCAAACCTCAATCCCTAATCCTCAATCCTGAATCCTCAATCTTCAGCCCTTAGTCCTCTTAAATCAATTGCCAATCCTCAGCCCTCAATAGACTATCCTCAATTCACAGTTCTCAATACTCAATCCCCATCCTTCACTCTTCAAATCTCAATCCACAAATATCAATTCTCATCACTAAACCATCAACACTCAGTCCTCAATCTTCAATCCTCAATCCTCAATCCTCAACCTTCAATCCTCAATAATGAATCTTCAATCATCAATCCCCAACCCTCAATCCTCAATCCTCAATCCTGAATATTCAATCCTCAGTCCCCAATCCTCAATCTTCAATCCTCAGTCCTCAATCCTCAATCCTCAATCCTCAATACTCAGTCCTCAGTCCTCAAACCTCAATGCTCAATCCTCAATCCTCAATCCGCAATCCTCTATCCTCAGGCAGCAATACTCAATCTTCAATACTCAACCCTCAAACCTCAATCCTCAACCGTCAGTCCTCGTCCTCAATCCTCAAACCTCAATCCTCAATCCTCAATATTCAGTCATCAATACTCAATCTTCTATCCTCAATCCTCAATCCTCAATTCTCAATCCTCAATCCTCAGTCCTCAGACCTCAAACCTCAATCCTCAATAATCGATTACCAATCCTAGATCCTCAATCCTCAATCCTCAATCCTCAATCCCCAATCATCAATCCTCAATAATCAATCTCCAATCCTAGGTTCTCAATCCACAATCCTCAATCCTCAATCCTCAATCCTCATTCTTCAATCCTCAATACCCAATCCTCAATCTTCAATCCTCAATCATCAGTCCTCAATTCTCAATCCTCAATCCTCAGTGCTCAGTCGTCAAACCTCAGTCCCCGACCCTCAGCCCTCATCCTCAATCCTCAGTCCTCAATCCTCAATCCTCAAACCTCAATCCTCTACCATCAGTCCTCGTCCTCAATCCTCAAACCTCAATCCTCAATCCTCAATATTCAATCATCAATACTTTATCTTCAATCCTCAATGCTCCATCCTCAATCCTCAATTCTCAATCCTCAATATTCAAGACACAAACCGCAGCCATCAATCCTCAATACTCAACCATCAATCCTCAATTCTCAATACTCAATAGAATGTTCTGAATACTCATGGTTCAATACTCAATCCACAATTTTGAATAATCAAATCTCAATCCTCAATCCTCAATCCTCAATCCTCAATCCCCAATCCTCAATATTCAGCACACAACCCTCAGCCAACAATCCTCAATACTCAACCATCAATCCTCAATTCTCAATACTCAATAGAATATCCTGAATTCGCATGGTTCGATACTCAATCCACAATATTCAATAATCAAATCTCAATCCTCAATCTTCAATCCTCAATACTCAATTTCAATCCTCAATCCTCAATCTTCAATCCTCAATCCTCAATTGTCAATCCTCAATCCTCAATCCTCAACCTTCAATCCTCAATACTCAACCTTCAATCCTCAATCCTCAATCCTCAATCCTCAATCCTCAATCCTCAATCCTCAATCCTCAATCCTCAATCCTCAATCCTCAATACTCAATCTGCAATCCTCAATCCTCAATCCTCAATCCTCAATGCTCATTCTTCAATCCTCAATACCCAATCCTCAATCTTCAAACCTCAATCCTCAATCCTCAATTCTCAATCCTCAATCCTCAATCCTCAGACCTCACACATCAATACTCAACCCTCAGTCCTCGTCCTCAATTCACAACCCTCAATCCTCATTCCTCAATCATCAATCATCAATATTCAATATTCAGTCCTCAATCCTCAATCCTCAATCCTCAATTCTCAATCCTCAATGTTCAATCCACAATACCCAATCCTCAATCTTCAATCCTCAATCCTCAATCCTCAATCCTCAATCCTCAATACTCAATCCTCAATTCTCAGTCCTCAAACCTCAATCCTGTATCCACAATCCTGAATCCTCAACCTTCAGTCCTCAGTCCTCAACAATCATTCGTCAGTTCTCAATCCTCAATACAATATCGTCAATTCACACCTTTCAATACTCAATACACAGTCTGCAATCTTAAAATCTCTATCCACAAACTTCAATTCTCATCACTCAACCCTCAACACTCAGTCCCCCATCCTCAATCTTCAATCCTCAATCCTCAATCCTCAATTCTCAATACTCAATCCGCAGTCCTCAGACCTCAAACCTCAATCCTCAATAATCGATTACCAAACCTAGATCCTCAATCCTCAATCCTCAATCCCCAATCATCAATCGTCAATAATCAATCTCCAATCCTAGGTCCTCAATCCGCAACCCTCAATCCTCAATCCTCAATCCTCAATCCTCAATCCTCGATCCTCAATCCTCAATCCTCAATCCTCAGTCCTCAATCCTCAATACTCAATCTGCAATCCTCAATCCCCAATCCTCAATCCTCAATCCTCATTCTTCAATCCTCAATACCCAATCCGCAATCTTCAATCCTCAATCCTCAATCCTCAATTCTCAATCCTCAATCCTCAATCCTCAATGTTCAATCCACAATACCCAATCCTCAATCTTCAATCCTCAATCCTCAATCCTCAATCCTCAATCCTCAATACTCAATCCTCAATTCTCAGTCCTCAAACCTCAATCCTGTATCCACAATCCTGAATCCTCAACCTTCAGTCCTCAGTCCTCAACAATCATTCGTCAGTTCTCAATCCTCAATACAATATCGTCAATTCACACATTTCAATACTCAATACACAGTCTGCAATCTTAAAATCTCTATCCACAAACTTCAATTCTCATCACTCAACCCTCAACACTCAGTCCCCCATCCTCAATATTCAATCCTCAATCTTCAATCCTCAATTCTCAATACTCAATCCGCAGTCCTCAGACCTCAAACCTCAATCCTCAATAATCGATTACCAAACCTAGATCCTCAATCCTCAATCCTCAATCCCCAATCATCAATCGTCAGTAATCAATCTCCAATCCTAGGTCCTCAATCCGCAACCCTCAATCCTCAATCCTCAATCCTCATCCTTCAATCCTCAATACCCAACCCTCAATCTTCAATACTCAATCCTCAATCCTCAATCCCCAATCCTCAATATTCAACACACAACCATCAGCCAACATTCCTCAATACTCAACCATCAATCCTCAATTCTCAATACTCAATAGAATATCCTGAATCCGCATGGTTCGGTACTCAAACCACAATATTCAATAATCAAATCTCAATCCTCAATCTTCAATCCTCAATACTCAATTTCAATCCTCAATCCTCAATCTTCAACCCTCAATCCTCAATTATCAATCCACAATCCTCAATCCTCAATCCTCAATCCTCAATCCTCAATACTCAATCTGCAATCTTCAAGCGTCAATCCTCAATCCTCAATGCTCATTCTTCAATCCTCAATACCCAATCCTCAATCTTCAATCCTCAATACTCAATCTTCACTCCTCAATCCTCAATCCTCAATCCTCGATCCTCAATCCTCAATCCTCAATCCTCAATCCTCAATCCTCAATACTCAATCTGCAATCCTCAATCCTCAATCCTCAATCCTCAATCCTCATTCTTCAATCCTCAATACCCAATCCTCAATCTTCAATCCTCAATCCTCAATCCTCAATTCTCAATCCTCAATCCTCAGACCGCAAACATCAATATTCAACCCTCAGTCCTCGTCCTCTATCCATAACCATCAATCCTCAATCCTCAATCTTCAATCATCAATATTCAATCTTCAATCCTCAATTCCCAATCCTCAACCCTCAATACTCAATCCTCAATCTTCAATACTCAATCTTCAATCCTCAATCCTCAATCCTCAATCCTCGATCCTCAATCCTCAAACCTCAGTCCTCAATCCTCAATATTCAATCATCAATACTCAATCTTCAATCCTCAATCCTCAGTCCTCAATCCTCAATCCCCAATCCTCAATATTCAACAGACAACCCTCAGCCAACAATCCTCAATACTCAACCATCAATCCTCAATTCTCAATACTCAATAGAATATCCTGAATTCGCATGGTTCGATACTCAATCCACAATATTCAATAATCAAATCTCAATCCTCAATCTTCAATCCTCAATACTCAATTTCAATCCTCAATCCTCAATCTTCAATCCTCAATCCTCAATTGTCAATCCTCAATCCTCAATCCTCAACCTTCAATCCTCAATACTCAACCTTCAATCCTCAATCCTCAATCCTCAATCCTCAATCCTCAATCCTCAATCCTCAATCCTCAATCCTCAATCCTCAATACTCAATCTGCAATCCTCAATCCTCAATCCTCAATCCTCAATGCTCATTCTTCAATCCTCAATACCCAATCCTCAATCTTCAAACCTCAATCCTCAATCCTCAATTCTCAATCCTCAATTATCAATCCTCAGACCTCAAACATCAATATTCAACCCTCAGTTCTCGTCCTCAATTCACAACACTCAATCCTCAATCCTCAATCTTCAATCATCAATATTCAATCTTCAATCCTCAATCCTCAATCCTCAGTCCTCAATCCTCAATCCTCAATCCTCAATCTTCAATCCTCAATCCTCAATCCTCAATCCTCAATCCTCAATCCTCAATCCTCAATCCTCAATCTTCAATCCTCAATCCTCAATCCTCAATCCTGAATTCTCAATCTTCAATCCTCAATACTCAATCTTCAATCCCCAGTCCTCAATCCTCAATCCTCAATCCTCATTCATCAAACCTCAATCCTCAACCATCAGTCCTCATCCTCAATTCTCAATCCTCAATCCTCAATCCTCTATCCTCAATCTTCAATCCTCAATAATCGATCTCCAATCATAGATCCTCAATCCCCAATCTTCAATCCTTAGTCCTCAATCCTCAATCCTCAATCCTCAATCCTCAATATTCAATCCTCAATCCTCGATCCTTATTCCTCAGTCGTCAATCCTCAATCCTCAATCCACAATCCTCAATATTCAATCCTCAATACTCAACCTTCAATCCTCAATACTCAATCCTCAATCCTCAATCCTCAATCCTCAGTCATAAATCCTCAATCTTCAATACTCAGTCTTCAATCCTCAATCCTCAATCCTCAACCCTCAACCCTCAATCCTCAATTCTCAATCTTCAATGCTCAATAATCAATCTCCAATCCTAGATCCTCAATCCTCAATCCTCAATCCTCAATCCTCAATCCTCATTCTTCAAACCTCAATACCCAATCCTCAATCTTCAATCCTCAATGCTCAATCCTCAATCCTCAAGCCTCAGTCCTCAATCCTCAATCCTCAATCCTCAAACCTCAATCCTCAATCTTCAATCATCAATCCTCTATCTTCAACACTCAATCCTCAATACTAACCATCAATCCTCAATTCTCGATACTCAATAGAATATCCTGAATTCTCAGGATTCAATACTGAAACCTCAATCCTCAACACTCAGCACTCATCCTCCATTCTCAATCGCCAATCCTCAATCCTGAATGTTCAATCCTCAACATTCAATCTTCAATCCTCAATCCTCAAACCTCAATCCTCAATCCTCAATCCTCAGTGATCAATAATCAATCTCCAATCCTAGATCCTCAATCCTCAATCCTCAATCCCCAATCTTCAATCCTCAATAATCAATCTCCAATCCTAGATCCTCAATCCTCAATCCTCAATCCTCAACCCTCAATCCTCATTCTTCAAACCTCAATACCCAATCATCAATCTTCAATCCTCAATGCTCAATCCTCAATCCTCAAGCCTCAGTCCTCAATCCTCAATCCTCAATCCTATAACCTCAATCCTCAACCCTCAGCCCTCATTCTCAATCCTCAATCCTCAGTCCTCAATATTCAATCCCCAATACTCAATCTTCAATCCTCAATTCTCAATCCTCAATCCTCAATCCTCAGTCCTCAATCCTCAGTCATAAATCCTCAATCTTCAATACTCAATCGTCAATCCTCAGTCGTCAATCCTCAATCCTCAATCCTCGGTCCTCAAACCTGAATCCTCAACCCTCAGTCCACATCCTCAATTCTCAATTCTCAATCCTCAATCCTCAATCCTCAACCTTCAATCTCCAAAAATCAATCTCCAATCTTAGATCCTCAATCCCCAATCCTCAGTCCTTAATCCTCAATCTTCAATCCTCAATCGCCAGTCCTCAATCTTCAATCCTCTATGCTCAATCGTCAATCCTCAAGCCTCAGTCCTCAATCCTCAACCCTCAATCCTCAAACCTCAATCCTCAACCGTCAGTCCTCGTCCTCAATCCTCAACCCTCAATCCTCAATCATCAATCTTCAATCATCAATACTCAATCTTCAATCCTCAATAATCAATCCTCAATCGTCAATCCTCAATCCCCAATCCTCAGTTTTCAATGCTCAATCCTCAATCATCAATCATCAATCTTCAACACTCAATCCTCAATCCTCAATCCTCAATCCTCAATACTCAATCCTCAATCTTCAATCCTCAATACTCAATCTTCAATCCTCAATCCTCAATCCTCAATCCACAATCCTCAATCTTCAATCCTCTATACTCAATCTTCAATCCTCAATCCTCAATACTCAATCTTCAATCCCCAATCCTCAACTCTCAATCCTCAATCCTCAATGTTCAATCCTCAATACTCAATCTTCAATCCTCAATTCTCAATCCTCAATCCTCAATCCTCATTCTTCAATCCTCAACACCCAATCCTCAATCTTCAATCCTCAATCCTCAATCCTCAATTCCCAATCCTCAATCCTCAATCCTGAGACCTCAAGCATCAATATTCAACCCTCAGTCCTCGTCCTCTATCCACAACCATCAATCCTCAATCCTCAACCTTCAATCATCAATATTCAATCTTCAATCCTCAATCCTCAATCCTCTATCCTCAATCCTCAATCCACAATCCTCAATCCTCAATCCTCAATCCTCAATCCTCAATCCTCAATCCTCAATCCTCAATCTTCAATCCTCAATACTCAATCTTCAATCCCCAATCCTCAATTCTCAATCCTTAATCCTCAATGTTCAATCCTCAATACTCAATCTTCAATCCTCAATCCTCAATCCTCAATCCTCAATCCTCATTTTTCAATCCTCAACACCCAATACTCAATCTTCAATCCTCAATCCTCAACTCTCAATCCTCAATCCTCAATCCTCAGACCTCACACATCAATACTCAACCCTCAGTCCTCGTCCTCAATTCACAACCCTCAATCCTCAATCCTCAATCATCAATCATCAATATTCAATATTCAGTCCTCAATCCTCAATCCTCAATCCTCAATCCTCAATCCTCAATCCGCAATGTTCAATCCACAATACCCAATCCTCAATCTTCAATCCTCAATCCTCAATCCTCAATACTCAATCCTCAATACTCAATCCTCAATTCTCAGTCCTCAAACCTCAATCCTGTATCCACAATCCTGAATCCTCAACCTTCAGTCCTCAGTCCTCAACAATCATTCGTCAGTTCTCAATCCTCAATCCTTAATCCTCAGACCTCAAACATCAATATTCAACCCTCAGTCCTCGTCCTCAATCCACAACCCTCAATCCTCAGTCCTCAATATTGAATCATCAATATTCAATCTTCAATCCTCAATCCTCAATCCTCAATCCTCAATCCTCAATCCACAATCCTCAATCTTCAACCCTGAATCCTCAATCCTCAATCTTCAATCCTCAATCATCAGTCCTCAATTCTCAATCCTCAATCATCAGTCCTCATCCTCAATTCTCAATTCTCAATCCTCAATCCCCAATCCTAAATCTTCAATCCTCAATAATCAATCTCCAATCCTAGATCCTCAATCCCCAATCTTCAAACCCTAATACTCAATCTTCAATCCTCAATCCCCAGTCATCAATCTTCAATCCTCAATGCTCAATCCTCAATCCTCAATCCTCAGTCCTCAATCCACAATCCTCAATCCTCAAACCTCAATCCTCAACCGTCAGTCCTCGTCCTCAATCCTCAAACCTCAATCCTCGATCCTCAATATTCAATCATCAATACTCAATCTTCAATCCTCAATGCTCTATCCTCAATCCTCAATCCTCAATCCTCAATATTGAAGACACAACCCTCAGCCATCAATCCTCAATACTCAACCATCAATCCTCAATTCTCAATACTCAATAGAATATTCTGAATACTCATGGTTCAATACTCAATCCACAGTATTCAATAATCAAATCTCAATCCTCAATCTTCAGTCCTCAATACTCAACTTCAATCCTCAATCCTCAATTCTCAATCCCGAATACTCAATCCTCAATCGTCAATCCTCAATCCCCAATCCTCAATCTTCAATCCTCAACCTCAATCCTCAATCCTCAATCCTCAATCCTCAACCGTCAGTCCTCGTCCTCAATCCTCAATCCTCAATCCTCAATACTCAGTCCTCAGTCCTCAAACCTCAATGCGCAATCCTCAATCCTCTATCATCAATCCTCAATCTTCAATACTCAATACTCAATCCTCAATCCTCAATCCTCAATCCTCAATCATCAATCCTCAATCTTCAATACTCGATCCTCAACCCCAATGCTCAATACTCAACCATCAACTCTCAATTCTCAATACTCAATAGAATATCCTGAATTCTCAGGATTCAATACTCAAACATCAAACCTCAACCCTCAGCCCTCATCCTCCATCTTCAATCCTCTATCCTCAATCCTCAATCTTCAATCCTCAATACTCAATCTTCAATCCTCAATCCTCAATCCTCAATCCTCATTCTTCAATCCTCAATACCCAATCCTCAATCCACAATCCTCAATCTTCAATCCTCTATACTCAATCTTCAATCCTCAATCCTCAATACTCAATCTTCAATCCCCAATCCTCAATTCTCAATCCTCAATCCTCAATGTTCAATCCTCAATACTCAATCTTCAATCCTCAATTCTCAATCCTCAATCCTCAATCCTCATTCTTCAATCCTCAACACCCAATCCTCAATCTTCAATCCTCAATCCTCAATCCTGAATTCTCAATCCTCAATCCTCAATCCTCAGACCTCAAGCATCAATATTCAACCCTCAGTCCTCGTCCTCTATCCACAACCATGAATCCTCAATCCTCAACCTTCAATCATCAATATTCAATCTTCAATCCTCAATCCTCAATCCTCAATCCTCAATCCTCAATCCACAATCCTCAATCTTCAATCCTCAATCCTCAATCCTCAATCCTCAATCCTCAATCTTCAATCCTCAATACTCAATCTTCAATCCCCAATCCTCAATTCTCAATCCTTAATCCTCAATGTTCAATCCTCAATACTCAATCTTCAATCCTCAATCCTCAATCCTCAATCCTCAATCCTCATTCTTCAATCCTCAACACCCAATACTCAATCTTCAATCCTCAATCCTCAACTCTCAATCCTCAATCCTCAATCCTCAGACCTCACACATCAATACTCAACCCTCAGTCCTCGTCCTCAATTCACAACCCTCAATCCTCAATCCTCAATCATCAATCATCAATATTCAATATTCAGTCCTCAATCCTCAATCCTCAATCCTCAATCCTCAATCCTCAATCCGCAATGTTCAATCCACAATACCCAATCCTCAATCTTCAATCCTCAATCCTCAATCCTCAATCCTCAATCCTCAATACTCAATCCTCAATTCTCAGTCCTCAAACCTCAATCCTGTATCCACAATCCTGAATCCTCAACCTTCAGTCCTCAGTCCTCAACAATCATTCGTCAGTTCTCAATCCTCAATCCTTAATCCTCAGACCTCAAACATCAATATTCAACCCTCAGTCCTCGTCCTCAATCCACAACCCTCAATCCTCAGTCCTCAATATTGAATCATCAATATTCAATCTTCAATCCTCAATCCTCAATACTCAATCCTCAATCCTCAATCCTCAATCTTCAACCCTGAATCCTCAATCCTCAATCTTCAATCCTCAATCATCAGTCCTCAATTCTCAATCCTCAATCATCAGTCCTCATCCTCAATTCTCAATTCTCAATCCTCAATCCCCAATCCTCAATCTTCAATCCTCAATAATCAATCTCCAATCCTAGATCCTCAATCCCCAATCTTCAAACCTTAATACTCAATCTTCAATCCTCAATCCCCAGTCATCAATCTTCAATCCTAAATGCTCAATCCTCAATCCTCAATCCTCAGTCCTCAATCCACAATCCTCAATCCTCAAACCTCAATCCTCAACCGTCAGTCCTCGTCCTCAATCCTCAAACCTCAATCCTCGATCCTCAATATTCAATCATCAATACTCAATCTTCAATCCTCAATGCTCTATCCTCAATCCTCAATCCTCAATCCTCAATATTGAAGACACAACCCTCAGTCATCAATCCTCAATACTCAACCATCAATCCTCAATTCTCAATACTCAATAGAATATTCTGAATACTCATGGTTCAATACTGAATCCACAGTAATCAATAATCAAATCTCAATCCTCAATCTTCAGTCCTCAATACTCAATTTCAATCCTCAATCCTCAATTCTCAATCCCGAATACTCAATCCTCAATCGTCAATCCTCAATCCCCAATCCTCAATCTTCAATCCTCAACCTCAATCCTCAATCCTCAATCCTCAATCCTCAACCGTCAGTCCTCGTCCTCAATCCTCAATCCTCAATCCTCAATACTCAGTCCTCAGTCCTCAAACCTCAATGCGCAATCCTCAATCCTCTATCATAAATCCTCAATCTTCAATACTCAATACTCAATCCTCAATCCTCAATCCTCAATCCTCAATCATCAATCCTCAATCTTCAATACTCGATCCTCAACCCCAATGCTCAATACTCAACCATCAACTCTCAATTCTCAATACTCAATTGAATATCCTGAATTCTCAGGATTCAATACTCAAACCTCAAACCTCAACCCTCAGCCCTCATCCTCCATCTTCAATCCTCTATCCTCGATCCTCAATCTTCAATCCTCAATACTCAATCTTCAATCCTCAATCCTCAATCCTCAATCCTCATTCTTCAATCCTCAATACCCAATCCTCAATCTTCAATCCCCAATCCTCAATCCTCAATTCTCAATCCTCAATCCTCAATCCCCAGACCTCAAACATCAATACTCAACCCTCAGTCCTCGTCCTCAATCCATAACCCTCAATCCTCAATACTCAATTTCCAATCATCAATACTCAATCCTCAGTCCTCAATCCTCAATCCTCAATCCTCAATCCTCAATCCTCAATGTTCAATCCTCAATCCTCAATCATCAATCTTCAATCCTCAATACTCAATCTGCAATCCTCAATCCTCAAACCTCAATCCTCAATCCTCATTCTTCAATCCTTAATACCCAATCCTCAATCTTCAATCCTCAATCCTCAATCCTCAATTCTCAACCCTCAATCCTTAATCCTCAGACCTCAAACATCAATATTCAACCCTCGGTCCTCGTCCTCAATCCACAACCCTCAATCCTCAGTCCTCAATATTGAAACATCAATATTCAATCTTCAATCTTCAATCGTCAATCCTCAATCCTCAATCCTCAATTCTCAATCCTCAATCTTCAATCCTCAATCCTCAATCCTCAATACTCAATCCTCAATCTTCAATCCTAAATTCTCAACACTCAATAGAATATTCTGAATACTCCCGTTTCAATACTCAGTCCACAATATTCAATAATCAAATCTCAATCCTCAATCTTCAATCCTCAATACTCAATTTCAATCCTCAATCCTCAATCCTGAATCCCCAATACTCAATCCTCAATCGTCAATCCTCAATCCCCAATCCTCAATCTTCAATCCTCAACCTCAATCCTCAATCCTCAATCCTCAATGCTCAGTCCTCAATCCACAATCCTCAATCCTCAAACCTCAATCCTCAACCGTCAGTCCTCGTCCTCTATCCTCAAATCTCAATCCTCAATCCTCAATATTCAATCATCAATACTCAATCTTCAATCCTCAATCCTCAATCCTCAATATTCAAGACACAACCCTCAGCCATCAATCCTCAATACTCAACCATCAATCCTCAATTCTCAATACTCAATAGAATATTCTGAATACTCATGGTTCAATACTCAATCCACAATATTCAATAATCAAGTCTCAATCCTGAATCTTCAATCGTCAATACTCAATTTCAATCCTCAATCCTCAATTCTCAATCCCCAATACTCAATCCTCAATCGTCAATCCTCAATCCCCAATCCTCAATCTTCAATCCTCAACCTCAAACCTCAATCCGCAATCCTCAATCCTCAATCCTCAATCTTCAATCCTCAATACCCAATCCTCAACCTTCAATCCTCAAACCTCAACTCTCAATCCTCAATCCTCTATCCTCAGACCTCAAACATCAATACTCAACCCTCAGCCCTCGTCCTCAATCCACAACCCTCAATCCTCAATCCTCAATAATCAATCATAAATATTCAATCTTCAGTCCTCAGTCCTCAATCCTCAATCCTCAATCCTCAATCCTCAATGTTCAATCCGAAATACCCAATCCTCAATCTTCAATCCTCAATCCTCAATCCTCAATCCTCAACCCTCAATACTCAATCCTCAATTCTCAGTCCTGAAACCTCAATCTTCAGCACTCAGTCCTCAACAATCAGTTGTCAATCCTCAATCCTCAATGGAATATCATCAATTTACAGATTTCAATGCTCAATACTCAATCTGCAGTCTTCAAGTCTCTATTCTCAATCATCAATTCTCATCACTCAACCCTCAACACTCAATCCTCAATCCTCAATCCTCAATCCTCAACCCTCAACCCTCAATCCTCATTCCTCAAACCTCAATCCTCAACCCTCAGTCCTCATCCTCAATTCTCAATTCTCAATCCTCCATCCTCAATCCTCAATCCTCAATTCTCAATCCTCAATCCTCAATCCTCAGACCTCAAACATCAATATTCAACCCTCAGTCCTCGTCCTCTATCCACAACAATCAATCCTCAATCCTCAATCTTCAATCATCAACATTCAATCTTCAATCCTCAATCCTAAATCCTCAATCCTCAATCCTCAATCCTCAATCCTCAATCCTCAATCCTCAATCTTCAATCCTCAATACTCAATCCTCAATCCTCATTCTTCAATCCTCAATACATAATCCTCAATCTTCAATCCTCAATCCTCAACTCTCAATCCTCAATCCTCTATCCTCAGACCTCACACATCAATACTCAACCCTCAGCCCTCGTCCTCAATCCCCAACCCTCAATCCTCAATCCTCAATAATCAATCATCAATATTCAATCTTCAGTCCTCAATCCTCAATCCTCAATCCTCAATCCTCAATCCTCAATGTTCAATCCGAAATACCCAATCCTCAATCTTCAATCCTCAATCCTCAATCCTCAATCCTCAACCCTCAATACTCAATCCTCAATTCTCAGTCCTGAAACCTCAATCCTGAATCCACAATCCTCAATCTTCAATCCTCAACCATCAGTCCTCAATTCTCAATCCTCAATCATCAGTCCTCATCCTCAATTCTCAATTCTCAATCCTCTATCCTCAATCCTCAATCTTCAATCCTCAATAATCAATCTCCAATCCTAGATCCTCAATCCCCAATCTTCAAACCTTAATACTCAATCTTCAATCCTCAAACCCCAGTCATCAATCTTCAATCCTCAATGCTCAATCCTCAATCCTCAATCCTCAGTCCTCAATCCACTATCCTCAATCCTCAAACCTCAATCCTCAACCGTCAGTCCTCGTCCTCAATCCTCAAACCTCAATCCTCGATCCTCAATATTCACTCATCAATACTTAATCTTCAATCCTCAATGCTCTATCCTCAATCCTCAATCCTCAATCCTCAATCCTCAATACCCAATCCTCAATCTTCAATCTTCAATCCTCAATCCTCAATCCTCAGTCCTCAAACATCAATCCTGAATCCTCAATCCTGAATCCTCAATCCTCAGCACTCAGTCCTCAACAATCAGTTGTCAATCCTCAATCCTCAATGGAATATCATCAATTTACAGATTTCAATGCTCAATACTCAATCTGCAGTCTTCAAGTCTCAATTCTCAAACATCAATTCTCATCACTCAACCCTCAACACTCAATCCTCAATCTTCAATCCTCAATCCTCAATCCTCAACCCTCAATCCTCATTCCTCAAACCTCAATCCTCGACCCTCAGTCCTCATCCTCAATTCTCAATCCTCAATCCTCAATACTCAATCCTCAATCTTCAATCCTCAATCCTCAAACCTCAATCCTCAATCCTCATTTCTCAATCCTCAATACCCAATCCTCAATCTTCAATCGTCAATCCTCAATCCTCAATTCTCAATCCTCAATCCTTAATCCTCAGACCACAAACATCAATTTTCAACCCTCAGTCCTCGTCCTCAATCCGCAACCCTCAATCCTCAGTCCTCAATATTCAATCATCAATATTCAATCTTCAATCCTCAATCCTCAATCCTCAATCCTCAATCCTCAATCCTCAATCTTCAATCCTCGAACCTCATTCCTCAATACTCAATCCTCAATCCTCAATCCTCAATACTCAATCCTCGATCCTCAATACTCAATCCTCAATCCTCAATCCTCAATCCTCAATCCTCAATCCTCATTCTTTAATCCTCAATACCAAATCCTCAATCTTCAATCCTCAATCCTCAGTCCTCAATCCTCAATCCTCAATCCTCATTCTTCAATCCTCAATACCCAGTCCTCAATCTTCAATCCTCAATCCTCAATCCTCATTTCTCAATCGTCAATCCTCAGTCCTCTGCCCTCAAACATCAATACTCAACCCTCAGCCCTCATCCTCAATCCTCAATCGTCAATCCTCAATCCTCAGCCCTCAGTCCTCAAACCTCACTGCTCAATCCTCAACCCCATTCCTCAATCCTCATTCCTCAATCATCAATCCTCAATCTTCAATACTCATTCCTGAATCCTCAATCCCCTATCCTCAATCCTCAATCATCAATCCTCAACCTTCAATACTCAATCCTCAATCCTCAATCCCCAATCCTCAATCCTCAGACCTCAAGTATCAATACTCAACCCTCAGTCCTCGTCCTCAATACACAACCCTCAATCATCAATCCTCAATCCTCAAGCGTCAATCCTCAATCCTGAATCCTCAACCCTCAATTCTCAGTCCTCAAACCTCAATCCCTAATCCTCAATCCTGAATCCTCAATCTTCAGCCCTTAGTCCTCTTAAATCAATTGTCAATCCTCAGCCCTCAATAGAATATCCTCAATTCACAGTTTTCAATACTCAATCCCCATCCTTCACTCTTCAAATCTCAATCCACAAATATCAATTCTCATCACTAAACCATCGACACTCAGTCCTCAATCTTCAATCCTCAATCCTCAATCCTCAACCGTCAATCGTCAATAATGAATCTTCAATCATCTGTCCCCAATCCTCAATCCTCAATCCTCAATCCTGAATATTCAATCCTCAGTCCCCAATCCTCAATCTTCAATCCTCAGTCCTCAATCCTCAACCCTCAATCCTCAATAGTCAGTCCTCAGTCCTCAAACCTCAATGCTCAATCCTCAATCCTCTAGCATCAATCCTCAATCTTCAATACTCAATACTCAATCCTCAATCCTCAATCCTCAGTCCTCAATCATCAATCCTCAATCTTCAATACTCGATCCTCAACCCCAATGCTCAATACTCAACCATCAACACTCAATTCTCAATACTCAATAGAATATCCTGAATTCTCAGGATTCAATACTCAAACCTCAAACCTCAACCCTCAGCCCTCATCCTCCATCTTCAATCCTCTATCCTCAATCCTCAATCTTCAATCCTCAATACTCAATATTCAATCCTCAATCCTCAATCCTCAATCCTCATTCTTCAATCCTCAATACCCAATCCTCAATCTTCAATCCCCAATCCTCAATCCTCAATTCTCAATCCTCAATCCTCAATCCCCAGACCTCAATCATCAATACTCAACCCTGAGTCCTCGTCCAAAATCCATAACCCTCAATCCTCAATCCTCAATCTTCAATCATCAATACTCAATCTTCAGTCCTCAATCCTCAATCCTCAATCCTCAATCCTCAATCCTCATTGTTCGATCCGCAATACCCAATCCTCAATCTTCAATCCTCAATCCTCAATCCTCAATCCTCAATTCTCAATACTCAGTCTTCAATTCTCCGTCCTCAAACCTCAATCCTGAATCCACAATCCTGAATCCTCAATCTTCAGACGTCAGACTTCAACAATCAGTCGTCAATTCTCAGTCCTCAATAGAATATCATCAATTCACACATTTCAATACTCAATAATCAATCTGCAACCTTCAAATCTCCATCCACAAACATCAATTCTCATCACTCAACCCTCAACGCTCAGTCCCCAATCCTCAATCTTCAATCCTCATTCCTCAATCCTCAATTCTCAATCCTCAATCCTCAGTCCTCAGACCTCAAACCTCAATTCGTCAATCTTCAATCCTCAATACTCAATCTTCAATCCTCAATCCTCAATCCTCAATCCTCAATCCTCATTCTTCAATACTCAATACCCAACACTCAATCTTCAATCCTCAATCCTCAATCCTCAATTCTCAATCCTCAATCCTCAGTCCTCTGTCCTCAAACCTCAATCCTCAACCCTCAGCCCTCATCCTCCATCCTCAATCCTCAATCATCAATTCTCAATCTTATATCCTCAAGATTCAATCTTCAATCCTCAATCCTCAATCCTCAATACTCAATCCTCAATCCTCAGTGATCAATACTCAATCTTCAATACTCAATACTCAATCCTCAATCCTCAATCCTCAATCCTCAATCCTCAATCCTCAATCCTCAATCCCCATTTCCCAAACCTCAATCCTCAACCCTCAGATCTCATCCTCAATCATCAATTCTCAATCCTCAATCATCAATCCTCAATCTTCAATCCTCAATCCTCAATCCTCAATCCTCAATCCTCAGTACTTAATACTCAATCCTCAACCTTCAATCCTCAATACTCAATCTTCAATCCTCAATCCTCAATCCTCAAACCTCAATCCTCAATCCTCATTCTTCTATCCTCAATACCCAATCCTCAATCTTGAGTCCTCAATCCTCAATCCTCAATCCTCAATTCTCAATCCTCAATCTTCAATCCTCAATCCTCAATCCTCAATACTCAATCCTCAATCTTCAATCCTCAATTCTCAACACTCAATAGAATATTCTGAATACTCCCGTTTCAATGCTCAGACCACAATATTCAATAATCAAATCCCAATCCTCAATCTTCAATCCTCAATACTCAATTTCTATCCTCAATCCTCAATCCTCAATCCCCAATACTCAATCCTCAATCGCCAGTCCTCAATCCCCAATCCTCAATCTTCATTCGTCAACCTCAATCCTCAATCCTCAATCCTCAATCCTCAATCCACAATCATCAATCCTCAAACCTCAATCCTCAACCGTCAGTCCTCGTCCTCAATCCTCAAACCTCAATCCTCAATCCTCAATATTCAGTCATCAATACTCAATCTTCAATCCTCAATGCTCTATCCTCAATCCTCAATCCTCAATCCTCAATATTCAAGACACAACCCTCAGCCATCAATCCTCAATACTCACCCATCAATCCTCAATTCTCAATACTCAATACAATATTCTGAATACTCATGGTTCAATACTCAATCCACAATATTCAATAATCAAGTCTCAATCCTCAATCTTCAATCCTCAATACTCAATTTCAATCCTCAATCCTCAATTCTCAATCCCCAATACTCAATCCTCAATCGTCAATCCTCAGTCCCCAATCGTCTATCTTCAATCCTCAACCTCAATCCTGAATCCTCAATCCTCAATCCTCAATCTTCAATCATCAATACTCAATCTTCAATCCTCAATGCTCTATCCTCAATCCTCAATCCTCAATCCTCAATATTCAAGACACAACCCTCAGCCATCAATCTTCAATACTCAACCATCAATCCTCAATTCTCAATACTCAATACAATATTCTGAATACTCATGGTTCAATACTCAATCCACAATATTCAATAATCAAGTCTCAATCCTCAATCTTCAATCCTCAATACTCAATCTTCAATCCTCAATCCACAATCCTCAATCCTCAATCCTCAATCGTCAATCCTCAATCCTCAATCCTCAATCCTCAATACTCAATCTGCAATCCTCAATTCTCAATCCTCAATCATCAATTCTCATTCTTCAATCCTCAATACGCAATCCTCAATCTTCAATCCTCAATCCTCAATCCTCAATTCTCAATCCTCAATCCTCAATCCTCAGACCTCAAACATCAATATTCAACCCTCAGTCCTCGTCCTCTATCCACAACCTTCAATCCTCAATCCTCAATCTTCGATCATCAATATTCAATCTTGAATCCTCAATCCTCAATCCTCAATCCTCAATCCTCAATCCTCAATCCTCATTCCTCAATCCTCAATCTTCAATACTCAATACTCAATCTTCAATCCCCAATCCTCAATTCTCAATCCTCAAGCCTCAATGTTCAATCCTCAATACTCAATCTCCAATCCTAGATCCTCAATCCCCAATCTTCAATCCTTAATACTCAATCTTCAATCCTCAATCCCCAGTCATCAATCTTCAATCCTCAATGCTCAATCCTCAATCCTCAATCCTCAGTCCTCAATCCACAATCCTCAATCCTCAAACCTCAATCTTCAACCGTCAGTCCTCGTCCTCAATCCTCAAACCTCAATCCTCAATCCTCAATATTCAATCATCAATACTCAGTATTCAATCCTCAATGCTCTATCCTCAATCCTCAATCCTCAATCCTCAATATTCAAGACACAACCCTCAGCCATCAATCCTCAATACTCAAACATCAATCCTCAAGTCTCAATACTCGATACAATATTCTGAATACTAATCGTTCAATACTCAAACCACAATATTCAATAATCAAGTCTCAATCCTCAATCATCAATCCTCAATACTCAATTTCAATCCTCAATCCTCAATTCTCAATCCCCAATACTCAATCCTCAATCGTCAATCCTCAATCCTCAATCCTCAATCCTCAATCTTCAATCCTCAACCTCAATCCTCAATCCTCAATCCTCAATCCTCAATCTTCAATCATCAATACTCAATCTTCAATCCTCAATGCTCTATCCTCAATCCTCAATCCTCAATCCTCAATATTCAAGACACAACCCTCAGCCATCAATCCTCAATACTCAACCATCAATCCTCAATTCTCAATACTCAATACAATATTCTGAATACTCATGGTTCAATACTCAATACACAATTTTCAATAATCAAGTCTCAATCCTCAATCTTCAATCCTCAATACTCAATTTCAATCCTCAATCCTCAATTCTCAATCCCCAATACTCAATCCTCAATCCTCAACCCTCAATCCTCAATCCTCAATACTCAATCTGCAATCCTCAATCCTCAATCCTCAATCCTCAATTCTCATTCTTCAATCCTCAATACCCAATCCTCAATCTTCAATCCTCAATCCTCAATCCTCAATTCTCAATCCTCAATCCTCAATCCTCAGACCTCAAACATCAATATTCAACCCTCAGTCCTCGTCCTCTATCCACAACCTTCAATGCTCAATCCTCAATCTTCAATCATCAATATTCAATATTCAATCCTCAATCCTCAATCCTCAATCCTCAATCCTCAATCCTCAATCATCAATCCTCATTCCTCAATCCTCAATCTTCAATCCTCAATACTCAATCTTCAATCCCCAATCCTCAATTCTCAATCCTCAAGCCTCAATGTTCAATCCTCAATACTCAATCTTCAATCCTCAATCCTCAATCCTCAATCCTCAATCCTCAATCCTCATTCTTGAATCCTCAATACCCAATCCTCAATCTTCAATCCTCAATCTTCAATGTTCAATCCTCAATACTCAATCTCCAATCCTAGATCCTCAATCCCCAATCTTCAATCCTTAATACTCAATCTTCAATCCTCAATCCCCAGTCATCAATCTTCAATCCTCAATGCTCAATCCTCAATCCTCAATCCTCAGTCCTCAATCCTCAAACCTCAATCCTTAATCCTCAATATTCAATCATCAATACTCAATATTCAATCCTCAATGCTCTATCCTCAATCCTCAATCCTCAATCCTCAATATTCAAGACACAACCCTCAGCCATTAATCCTCAATACTCAACCATCAATCCTCAAGTCTCAATACTCGATACAATATTCTGAATACTCATGGTTCAATACTCAAACCACAATATTCAATAATCAAGTCTCAATCCTCAATCATCAATCCTCAATACTCAATTTCAATCCTCAACCCTCAATTCTCAATCCCCAATACTCAATCCTCAATCGTCAATCCTCAATCCCCAATCCTCAATCTTCAATCCTCAACCTCAATCCTCAATCCTCAATCCTCAATCCTCAATCTTCAATCATCAATACTCAATCTTCAATCCTCAATGCTCTATCCTCAATCCTCAATCCTCAATCCTCAATATTCAAGACACAACCCTCAGCCATCAATCCTCAATACTCAACCATCAATCCTCAATTCTCAATACTCAATACAATATTCTGAATACTCATGGTTCAATACTCAATCCACAATATTCAATAATCAAGTCTCAATCCTCAATCTTCAATCCTCAATACTCAATTTCAATCCTCAATCCTCAATTCTCAATCCCCAATGCTCAATCCTCAATCCTCAATCCTCAATCCTCAATCCTCAATACTCAATCTGCAATCCTCAATCCTCAATCCTCAATCCTCAATTCTCATTCTTCAATCCTCAATACCCAATCCTCAATCTTCAATCCTCAATCCTCAATCCTCAATTCTCAATCCTCAATCCTCAATCCTCAGACCTCAAACATCAATATTCAAGCCTCAGTCCTCGTCCTCTATCCACAACCTTCAATGCTCAATCCTCAATCTTCAATCATCAATATTAAATCTTCAATCCTCAATCCTCAACCCTCAATCCTCAATCCTCAATCCTCAATCCTCAATCCTCATTCCTCAATCTTCAATCCTCAATCCTCAATCCTCAATCCTCTGTCCTCAATCTTCAATCCTCAATCCTCAAACCTCAATCTTCAATCCTCAATACTCAATCTGCAATCCTCAATCCTCAAACCTCAATCCTCAATTCTCATACTTCAATCCTCAATACACAATCCTCAATCTTCAATCCTCAATCCTCAATCCTCAATTCTCAACCCTCATCCTTAATCCTCAGACCTCAAACATCAATATTCAACCCATAGTCCTCGTGCTCAATCCACAACACTCAATCCTCAGTCCTCAATCTTCAATCATCAATAATCAATCTTCAATCCTCAATCATCAATCCTCAATCCTTAATCCTCAATCCTCAATATTCATCACTCAACCCTCAACCATCAATCCTCAATACTCAACCATCAATGCTCAATTCTCAATACTCAATAGAACATCCTGAATCCTTATGGTTCAATACTCAATCCAGAATATTCAATAATCACATCTCAAACCTCAAGCATCAATTCTCAACACTCAATCCTCAACACTCAGTCCTCTCTCTTCAATCCTACATCCTCAACCCTCAATCCTCAAGCGTCAATCCTCAGTCCTCAATCCTCAATCCTCAATCGTCAGTCTTCAATCCTCAATACTCAATCTTCAATCGTCAATCCTCAAACCTCAATCCTCAATCCTCATTCTTCAATCCTCAATACCCAATCCTCAATCTTCAATCCTCAATACTCAATCCTCAATTCTCAATCATCAATCCTCAGTCCTCAGTCCTCAAACCTCAATCCTCAATCCTCAGTCCTCAATCCGCAATCCTCAATCCTCAAACCTCAATCCTCAACCGTCAGTCCTCGTCCTCAATCCTCAAACCTCAATCCTCAATCCTCAATATTCAATCATCAATACTCAATCTTCAATCCTCAATGCTCTATCCTCAATCCTCAATCCTCAATTCTCAATATTCAAGACACAACCCTCAGCCATCAGTCCTCAATACTCAACCATCAATCCTCAATTCACAATACTCAATAGAATATTCTGAATACTCATGGTTCAATACTCAATCCACAATATTCAATAATCAAATCTCAATCCTCAATCTTCTATCCTCAATACTCAACTTCAATCCTCAATCCTCAATTCTCAATCCCCAATACTCAATCCTCAATCGTCAATCCTCAATCCTCAATCCTCAATCTTCAATCCTCAACCTCAATCCTCAATCCTCAATCCTCAATCCTCAATCTTCAATCATCAATACTCAATCTTCAATCCTCAATGCTCTATCCTCAATCCTCAATCCTCAATCCTCAATATTCAAGACACAACCCTCAGCCATCAGTCCTCAATACTCAACCATCAATCCTCAATTCACAATACTCAATAGAATATTCTGAATACTCATGGTTCAATACTCAATCCACAATATTCAATAATCAAATCTCAATCCTCAATCTTCAATCCTCAATACTCAACTTCAATCCTCAATCCTCAATTCTCAATCCCCAATACTCAATCCTCAACCGTCAATCCTCAATCCCCAATCCTCAATCTTCAATCCTCAACCTCAATCCTCAATCCTCAATCCTCAATCCTCAATCTTCAATCCTCAATACTCAATCTTCAATCCTCAATCATCAATCCTCAATCCTCAATCCTCAATCCTCAATCCTCAATCCTCAATTCTCAATCCTCAATCCTCAATACGTAATCTGCAATTGTCAATCCTCAATCCTCAATCCTCAATCCTCATTCTTCAATCCTCAATACCCAATCTTCAACCTTCAATCCTCAATCCTCAATCCACAATCCTCAACATTCAATCCTCAATCCTCAATCCTCAATTCTCAATCCTCAATCTTCAATCCTCAATCCTCAATCCTCAATCCTCAATCCTCAATCCTCAATCTTCAATCCTCGAACCTCATTCCTCAATACTCAATCCTCAATCCTCAATCCTCAATACTCAATCCTCGATCCTCAATACTCAATCCTCAATCCTCAATCCTCAATCCTCAATCCTCAATCCTCATTCTTCAATCCTCAATACCAAATCCTCAATCTTCAATCCTCAATCCTCAGTCCTCAATCCTCAATCCTCAATCCTCATTCTTCAATCCTCAATACCCAGTCCTCAATCTTCAATCCTCAATCCTCAATCCTCATTTCTCAATCGTCAATCCTCAGTCCTCTGCCCTCAAACATCAATACTCAACCCTCAGCCCTCATCCTCAATCCTCAATCGTCAATCCTCAATCCTCAGCCCTCAGTCCTCAAACCTCAATGCTCAATCCTCAACCCCATTCCTCAATCCTCATTCCTCAATCATCAATCCTCAATCTTCAATACTCATTCCTGAATCCTCAATCCCCTATCCTCAATCCTCAATCATCAATCCTCAACCTTCAATACTCAATCCTCAATCCTCAATCCCCAATCCTCAATCCTCAGACCTCAAGTATCAATACTCAACCCTCAGTCCTCGTCCTCAATACACAACCCTCAATCATCAATCCTGAATCTTCATTCATCAATATTCAACCTTCAATCCTCAATCCTCAATCCTCAACGTTCAATCCTCAATACCCAATCATCAACCTTCAATCCTCAATCCTCAAGCGTCAATCCTCAATCCTGAATCCTCAACCCTCAATTCTCAGTCCTCAAACCTCAATCCCTAATCCTCAATCCTGAATCCTCAATCTGCAGCCCTTAGTCCTCTTAAATCAATTGTCAATCCTCAGCCCTCAATAGAATATCCTCAATTCACAGTTTTCAATACTCAATCCCCATCCTTCACTCTTCAAATCTCAATCCACAAATATCAATTCTCATCACTAAACCATCGACACTCAGTCCTCAATCTTCAATCCTCAATCCTCAATCCTCAACCGTCAATCGTCAATAATGAATCTTCAATCATCTGTCCCCAATCCTCAATCCTCAATCCTCAATCCTGAATATTCAATCCTCAGTCCGCAATCCTCAATCTTCAATCCTCAGTCCTCAATCCTCAACCCTCAATCCTCAATAGTCAGTCCTCAGTCCTCAAACCTCAATGCTCAATCCTCAATCCTCTAGCATCAATCCTCAATCTTCAATACTCAATACTCAATCCTCAATCCTCAATCCTCAGTCCTCAATCATCAATCCTCAATCTTCAATACTCGATCCTCAACCCCAATGCTCAATACTCAACCATCAACACTCAATTCTCAATACTCAATAGAATATCCTGAATTCTCAGGATTCAATACTCAAACCTCAAACCTCAACCCTCAGCCCTCATCCTCCATCTTCAATCCTCTATCCTCAATCCTCAATCTTCAATCCTCAATACTCAATATTCAATCCTCAATCCTCAATCCTCAATCCTCATTCTTCAATCCTCAATACCCAATCCTCAATCTTCAATCCCCAATCCTCAATCCTCAATTCTCAATCCTCAATCCTCAATCCCCAGACCTCAATCATCAATACTCAACCCTGAGTCCTCGTCCAAAATCCATAACCCTCAATCCTCAATCCTCAATCTTCAATCATCAATACTCAATCTTCAGTCCTCAATCCTCAATCCTCAATCCTCAATCCTCAATCCTCATTGTTCGATCCGCAATACCCAATCCTCAATCTTCAATCCTCAATCCTCAATCCTCAATCCTCAATTCTCAATACTCAGTCTTCAATTCTCCGTCCTCAAACCTCAATCCTGAATCCACAATCCTGAATCCTCAATCTTCAGACGTCAGACCTCAACAATCAGTCGTCAATTCTCAGTCCTCAATAGAATATCATCAATTCACACATTTCAATACTCAATAATCGATCTGCAACCTTCAAATCTCCATCCACAAACATCAATTCTCATCACTCAACCCTCAACGCTCAGTCCCCAATCCTCAATCTTCAATCCTCATTCCTCAATCCTCAATTCTCAATCCTCAATCCTCAGTCCTCAGACCTCAAACCTCAATTCGTCAACTCTTAGCCCTCATCCTCTATCCTCAATCCTCAATCTTCATTCCTCAATCCTCAATCCTCAAGCCTCAATCCTCAATCCTCAATCCTCAGTCCTCAAACCTCAATCCTCAACCCTCAATTCTCAATCCTCAATCTTCAATCCTCAATCCTCAATCCTCAATCCTCAATCCCCAATCCTCTATCCTCAGGCAGCAATACTCAATCTTCAATACTCAATCCTCAATCCTCAATCCTCAATCCTCAATCCTCAACCCTCAATCCTCATTCCTCAAACCTCAATCCTCAACCCTCAGTCCTCATACTCAATTCTCAATTCTCAATCCTCAATTCTCAATACTCAATATTCAATCCTCAATAATCAACCTCCAATCCTAGATCCTCAATCCCCAATCTTCAATCCTTAATCCTCAATCTTCAATCCTTAATTCTCAATCGTCAATCTTCAATCCTCAATACTCAATCTTCAATCCTCAATCCTCAGTCCTCAATCCTCAGTCCTCAATCCTCAATCGTCAATCTTCAATCCTCAATACTCAATCTTCAATCCTCAATCCTCAATCCTCAATCCTCAATCCTCATTCTTCAATACTCAATACCCAACACTCAATCTTCAATCCTCAATCCTCAATCCTCAATTCTCAATCCTCAATCCTCAGTCCTCTGTCCTCAAACCTCAATCCTCAACCCTCAGCCCTCATCCTCCATCCTCAATCCTCAATCATCAATCCTCAATCTTATATCCTCAATATTCAATCTTCAATCCTCAATCCTCAATCCTCAATACTCAATCCTCAATCCTCAGTGATCAATACTCAATCTTCAATACTCAATCCTCAATCCTCAATCCTCAATCCTCAATCCTCAATCCTCAATCCTCAATCCTCAATCCCCATTTCCCAAACCTCAATCCTCAACCCTCAGATCTCATCCTCAATCATCAATTCTCAATCCTCAATCATCAATCCTCAATCTTCAATCCTCAATCCTCAATCCTCAATCCTCAATCCTCAGTACTTAATACTCAATCCTCAACCTTCAATCCTCAATACTCAATCTTCAATCCTCAATCCTCAATCCTCAAACCTCAATCCTCAATCCTCATTCTTCTATCCTCAATACCCAATCCTCAATCTTGAATCCTCAATCCTCAATCCTCAATCCTCAATTCTCAATCCTCAATCTTCAATCCTCAATCCTCAATCCTCAATACTCAATCCTCAATCTTCAATCCTCAATTCTCAACACTCAATAGAATATTCTGAATACTCCCGTTTCAATGCTCAGACCACAATATTCAATAATCAAATCCCAATCCTCAATCTTCAATCCTCAATACTCAATTTCTATCCTCAATCCTCAATCCTCAATCCCCAATACTCAATCCTCAATCGCCAGTCCTCAATCCCCAATCCTCAATCTTCATTCGTCAACCTCAATCCTCAATCCTCAATCCTCAATCCTCTATCCACAATCCTCAATCCTCAAACCTCAATCCTCAACCGTCAGTCCTCGTCCTCAATCCTCAAACCTCAATCCTCAATCCTCAATATGCAGTCATCAATACTCAATCTTCAATCCTCAATGCTCTATCCTCAATCCACAATCCTCAATCCTCAATATTCAAGACACAACCCTCAGCCATCAATCCTCAATACTCACCCATCAATCCTCAATTCTCAATACTCAATACAATATTCTGAATACTCATGGTTCAATACTCAATCCACAATATTCAATAATCAAGTCTCAATCCTCAATCTTCAATCCTCAATACTCAATTTCAATCCTCAATCCTCAATTCTCAATCCCCAATACTCAATCCTCAATCGTCAATCCTCAGTCCCCAATCGTCTATCTTCAATCCTCAACCTCAATCCTGAATCCTCAATCCTCAATCCTCAATCTTCAATCATCAATACTCAATCTTCAATCCTCAATGCTCTATCCTCAATCCTCAATCCTCAATCCTCAATATTCAAGACACAACCCTCAGCCATCAATCTTCAATACTCAACCATCAATCCTCAATTCTCAATACTCAATACAATATTCTGAATACTCATGGTTCAATACTCAATCCACAATATTCAATAATCAAGTCTCAATCCTCAATCTTCAATCCTCAATACTCAATCTTCAATCCTCAATCCACAATCCTCAATCCTCAATCCTCAATCGTCAATCCTCAATCCTCAATCCTCAATCCTCAATACTCAATCTGCAATCCTCAATTCTCAATCCTCAATCATCAATTCTCATTTTTCAATCCTCAATACGCAATCCTCAATCTTCAATCCTCAATCCTCAATCCTCAATTCTCAATCCTCAATCCTCAATCCTCAGACCTCAAACATCAATATTCAACCCTCAGTCCTCGTCCTCTATCCACAACCTTCAATCCTCAATCCTCAATCTTCGATCATCAATATTCAATCTTGAATCCTCAATCCTCAATCCTCAATCCTCAATCCTCAATCCTCAATCCTCATTCCTCAATCCTCAATCTTCAATACTCAATACTCAATCTTCAATCCCCAATCCTCAATTCTCAATCCTCAAGCCTCAATGTTCAATCCTCAATACTCAATCTCCAATCCTAGATCCTCAATCCCCAATCTTCAATCCTTAATACTCAATCTTCAATCCTCAATCCCCAGTCATCAATCTTCAATCCTCAATGCTCAATCCTCAATCCTCAATCCTCAGTCCTCAATCCACAATCCTCAATCCTCAAACCTCAATCTTCAACCGTCAGTCCTCGTCCTCAATCCTCAAACCTCAATCCTCAATCCTCAATATTCAATCATCAATACTCAGTATTCAATCCTCAATGCTCTATCCTCAATCCTCAATCCTCAATCCTCAATATTCAAGACACAACCCTCAGCCATCAATCCTCAATACTCAAACATCAATCCTCAAGTCTCAATACTCGATACAATATTCTGAATACTCATCGTTCAATACTCAAACCACAATATTCAATAATCAAGTCTCAATCCTCAATCATCAATCCTCAATACTCAATTTCAATCCTCAATCCTCAATTCTCAATCCCCAATACTCAATCCTCAATCGTCAATCCTCAATCCTCAATCCTCAATCTTCAATCCTCAACCTCAATCCTCAATCCTCAATCCTCATTCCTCAATCTTCAATCATCAATACTCAATCTTCAATCCTCAATGCTCTATCCTCAATCCTCAATCCTCAATCCTCAATATTCAAGACACAACCCTCAGCCATCAATCCTCAATACTCAACCATCAATCCTCAATTCTCAATACTCAATACAATATTCTGAATACTCATGGTTCAATACTCAATCCACAATATTCAATAATCAAGTCTCAATCCTCAATCTTCAATCCTCAATACTCAATTTCAATCCTCAATCCTCAATTCTCAATCCCCAATGCTCAATCCTCAATCCTCAATCCTCAATCCTCAATCCTCAATACTCAATCTGCAATCCTCAATCCTCAATCCTCAATCCTCAATTCTCATTCTTCAATCCTCAATACCCAATCCTCAATCTTCAATCCTCAATCCTCAATCCTCAATTCTCAATCCTCAATCCGCAATCCTCAGACCTCAAACATCAATATTCAACCCTCAGTCCTCGTCCTCTATCCACAACCTTCAATGCTCAATCCTCAATCTTCAATCATCAATATTAAATCTTCAATCCTCAATCCTCAACCCTCAATCCTCAATCCTCAATCCTCAATCCTCAATCCTCATTCCTCAATCTTCAATCCTCAATCCTCAATCCTCAATCCTCTGTCCTCAATCTTCAATCCTCAATCCTCAAACCTCAATCTTCAATCCTCAATACTCAATCTGCAATCCTCAATCCTCAAACCTCAATCCTCAATTCTCATACTTCAATCCTCAATACACAATCCTCAATCTTCAATCCTCAATCCTCAATCCTCAATTCTCAACCCTCATCCTTAATCCTCAGACCTCAAACATCAATATTCAACCCACAGTCCTCGTCCTCAATCCACAACACTCAATCCTCAGTCCTCAATCTTCAATCATCAATAATCAATCTTCAATCCTCAATCATCAATCCTCAATCCTTAATCCTCAATCCTCAATATTCATCACTCAACCCTCAACCATCAATCCTCAATACTCAACCATCAATGCTCAATTCTCAATACTCAATAGAACATCCTGAATCCTTATGGTTCAATACTCAATCCAGAATATTCAATAATCAAATCTCAAACCTCAAGCATCAATTCTCAACACTCAATCCTCAACACTCAGTCCTCTGTCTTCAATCCTACATCCTCAACCCTCAATCCTCAAGCGTCAATCCTCAGTCCTCAATCCTCAATCCTCAATCGTCAGTCTTCAATCCTCAATACTCAATCTTCAATCGTCAATCCTCAAACCTCAATCCTCAATCCTCATTCTTCAATCCTCAATACCCAATCCTCAATCTTCAATCCTCAATACTCAATCCTCAATTCTCAATCATCAATCCTCAGTCCTCAGTCCTCAAACCTCAATCCTCAATCCTCAGTCCTCAATCCGCAATCCTCAATCCTCAAACCTCAATCCTCAACCGTCAGTCCTCGTCCTCAATCCTCAAACCTCAATCCTCAATCCTCAATATTCAATCATCAATACTCAATCTTCAATCCTCAATGCTCTATCCTCAATCCTCAATCCTCAATTCTCAATATTCAAGACACAACCCTCAGCCATCAGTCCTCAATACTCAACCATCAATCCTCAATTCACAATACTCAATAGAATATTCTGAATACTCATGGTTCAATACTCAATCCACAATATTCAATAATCAAATCTCAATCCTCAATCTTCAATCCTCAATACTCAACTTCAATCCTCAATCCTCAATTCTCAATCCCCAATAGTCAATCCTCAACCGTCAATCCTCAATCCCCAATCCTCAATCTTCAATCCTCAACCTCAATCCTCAATCCTCAATCCTCAATCCTCAATCTTCAATCCTCAATACTCAATCTTCAATCCTCAATCATCAATCCTCAATCCTCAATCCTCAATCCTCAATCCTCAATCCTCAATTCTCAATCCTCAATCCTCAATACGTAATCTGCAATTGTCAATCCTCAATCCTCAATCCTCAATCCTCATTCTTCAATCCTCAATACCCAATCTTCAACCTTCAATCCTCAATCCTCAATCGACAATCCTCAACATTCAATCCTCAATCCTCAATCCTCAATTCTCAATCCTCAATCTTCAATCCTCAATACTCAATCTTCAATCCCCAATCCTCAATTCTCAATCCTCAATCCTCAATGTTCAATCCTCAATACTCAATCTTCAATCCTCAATTCTCAATCCTCAATCCTCAATCCTCATTCTTCAATCCTCAACACCCAATCCTCAATCTTCAATCCTCAATCCTCAATCCTCAATTCTCAATCCTCAATCCTCAATCCTCAGACCTCAAGCATCAATATTCAACCCGCAGTCCTCGTCCTCTATCCACAACCATCAATCCTCAATCCTCAACCTTCAATCATCAATATTCAATCTTCAATCCTCAATCCTCAATCCTCAATCCTCAATCCTCAATCCACAATCCTCAATCTTCAATCCTCAATCCTCAATCCTCAATCTTCAATCCTCAACCTCAAACCTCAATCCTCAATCCTCAATCCTCAATCCTCAGTCCTCAACCCTCAGTCCTCATCCTCAATTCTCAATTCTCAATCCTCAATCCTCAATCCTCAATCTTCAATCCTCAATAATCAATCTCCAATCCTAGAACCTCAATCCCCAATCTTCAATCCTTAATACTCAATCTTCAATCCTCAATCCCCAGTCATCAATCTTCAATCCTCAATGCTCAATCCTCAATCCTCAATCCTCAGTCTTCAATCCACAATCCTCAATCCTCAAACCTCAATCTTTAACCGTCAGTCCTCGTCCTCAATCCTCAAACCTCAATCCTCAATCCTCAATATTCAATCATCAATACTCAATCTTCAATCCTCAATGCTCTATCCTCAATCCTCAATCCTCAATCCTCAATATTCAAGACACAACCCTCAGCCATCAATCCTCAATACTCACCCATCAATCCTCAATTCTCAATACTCAATACAATATTCTGAATACTCATGGGTCAATACTCAATCCACAATATTCAATAATCAAGTCTCAATCCTCAATCTTCAATCCTCAATACTCAATTTCAATCCTCAATCCTCAATTCTCAATCCCCAATACTCAATCCTCAATCGTCAATCCTCAATCCCCAATCGTCAATCTTCAATCCTCAACCTCAATCCTCAATCCTCAATCCTCAATCCTCAATCTTCAATCATCAATACTCAATCTTCAATCCTCAATGCTCTATCCACAATCCTCAATCCTCAATCCTCAATATTCAAGACACAACCCTCAGCCATCAATCTTCAATACTCAACCATCAATCCTCAATTCTCAATACTCAATCTGCAATCCTCAACCCTCAATCCTCAATCATCAATTCTCATTCTTCAATCCTCAATACGCAATCCTCAATCTTCAATCCTCAATCCTCAATCCTCAATTCTCAATCCTTAATCCTCAATCCTCAGACCTCAAACATCAATATTCAACCCTCAGTCCTCGTCCTCTATCCACAACCTTCAATCCTCAATCCTCAATCTTCAATCATCAATATTCAATCTTGAATCCTCAATCCTCAATCCTCAATCCTCAATCCTCATTCCTCAATCCTCAATCTTCAATCCTCAATACTCAATCTTCAATCCCCAATCCTCAATTCTCAATCCTCAAGCCTCAATGTTCAATCCTCAATACTCAATCTCCAATCCTAGATCCTCAATCCCCAATCTTCAATCCTTAATACTCAATCTTCAATCCTCAATCCCCAGTCATCAATCTTCAATCCTCAATGCTCAATCCTCAATCCTCAATCCTCAGTCCTCAATCCACAATCCTCAATCCTCAAACCTCAATCTTCAACCGTCAGTCCTCGTCCTCAATCCTCAAATCTCAATCCTCAATCCTCAATATTCAATCATCAATACTCAATCTTCAATCCTCAATGCTCTATCCTCAATCCTCAATCCTCAATCCTCAATATTCAAGACACAGCCCTCAGCCATCAATCCTCAATACTCAACCATCAATCCTCAATTCTCAATACTCAATACAATATTCAGAATACTCATGGTTCTATACTCAATACACAATATTCAATAATCAAGTCTCAATCCTCAATCTTCAATCCTCAATACTCAATTTCAAACCTCAATCCTCAATTCTCAATCCCCAATACTCAATCCTCAATCCTCAACCCTCAATCCTCAATCCTCAATACTCAATCTGCAATCCTCAATCCTCAATCCTCAATCCTCAATTCTCATTCTTCAATCCTCAATACCCAATCCTCAATCTTCAATCCTCAATCCTCAATCCTCAATTCTCAATCCTCAATCCTCAATCCTCAGACCTCAAACATCAATATTCAACCCTCAGTCCTCGTCCTCTATCCACAACCTTCAATACTCAATCCTCAATCTTCAATCATCAATATTCAATCTTCAATCCTCAATCCTCAATCCTCAATCCTCAATCCTCAATCCCCAATACTCAATCCTCAATCGTCAATCCTCAATCCCCAATCGTCAATCTTCAATCCTCAACCTCAATCCTCAATCCTCAATCCTCAATCCTCAATCTTCAATCATCAATACTCAATCTTCAATCCTCAATGCTCTATCCTCAATCCTCAATCCTCAATCCTCAATATTCACGACACAACCCTCAGCCATCAATCTTCAATACTCAACCATCAATCCTCAATTCTCAATACTCAATACAATATTCTGAATACTCATGGTTCAATACTCAATCCACAATATTCAATAATCAAGTCTCAATCCTCAATCTTCAATCCTCAATACTCAATTTCAATCCTCAATCCTCAATTCTCAATCCCCAATACTCAATCCTCAATCGTCAATCCTCAATCCACAATCCTCAATCTTCAATCCTCAACCTCAATCCTCAATCCTCAATCCTCAATCCTCAATCCTCCATCTTCAATCCTCAATACTCAATCTTCAATCCTCAATCCACAATCCTCAATCCTCAATCCTCAATCCTCAATCCTCAATCCTCAATCCTCAATCCTCAATACTCAATCTGCAATCCTCAACCCTCAATCCTCAATCATCAATTCTCATTCTTCAATCCTCAATACGCAATCCTCAATCTTCAATCCTCAATCCTCAATCCTCAATCCTCCATCTTCAATCCTCAATACTCAATCTTCAATCCTCAATCCACAATCCTCAATCCTCAATCCTCAATCCTCAATCCTCAATCCTCAATCCTCAATCCTCAATCCTCAATCCTCAATACTCAATCTGCAATCCTCAACCCTCAATCCTCAATCATCAATTCTCATTCATCAATCCTCAATACGCAATCCTCAATCTTCAATCCTCAATCCTCAATCCTCAATTCTCAATCCTTAATCCTCAATCCTCAGACCTCAAACATCAATATTCAACCCTCAGTCCTCGTCCTCTATCCACAACCTTCAATCATCAATCCTCAATCTTCAATCATCAATATTCAATCTTGAATCCTCAATCCTCAATCCTCAATCCTCAATCCTCATTCCTCAATCCTCAATCTTCAATCCTCAATACTCAATCTTCAATCCCCAATCCTCAATTCTCAATCCTCAAGCCTCAATGTTCAATCCTCAATACTCAATCTCCAATCCTAGATCCTCAATCCCCAATCTTCAATCCTTAATACTCAATCTTCAATCCTCAATCCCCAGTCATCAATCTTCAATCCTCAATGCTCAATCCTCAATCCTCAATCCTCAGTCCTCAATCCACAATCCTCAATCCTCAAACCTCAATCTTCAACCGTCAGTCCTCGTCCTCAATCCTCAAATCTCCATCCTCAATCCTCAATATTCAATCATCAACACTCAATATTCAATCCTCAATGCTCTATCCTCAATCCTCAAACCTCAATCCTCAATATTCAAGACACAACCCTCAGCCATCAATCCTCAATACTCAACCATCAATCCTCAAGTCTCAATACTCGATACAATATTCTGAATACTCATGGTTCAATACTCAAACCACAATATTCAATAATCAAGTCTCAATCCTCAATCATCAATCCTCAATACTCAATTTCAATCCTCAATCCTCAATTCTCAATCCCCAATACTCAATCCTCAATCGTCAATCCTCAATCCTCAATCCTCAATCTTCAATCCTCAACCTCAATCCTCAATCCTCAATCCTCAATCCTCAATCTTCAATCATCAATACTCAATCTTCAATCCTCAATGCTCTATCCTCAATCCTCAATCCTCAATCCTCAATATTCAAGACACAGCCCTCAGCCATCAATCCTCAATACTCAACCATCAATCCTCATTTCTCAATACTCAATACAATATTCTGAATACTCATGGTTCTATACTCAATACACAATATTCAATAATCAAGTCTCAATCCTCAATCTTCAACCCTCAATACTCAATTTCAAACCTCAATCCTCAATTCTCAATCCCCAATACTCAATCCTCAATCCTCAACCCTCAATCCTCAATCCTCAATACTCAATCTGCAATCCTCAATCCTCAATCCTCAATCCTCAATTCTCATTCTTCAATCCTCAATACCCAATCCTCAATCTTCAATCCTCAATCCTCAATCCTCAATTCTCAATCCTCAATCCTCAATCCTCAGACCTCAAACATCAATATTCAACCCTCAGTCCTCGTCCTCTATCCACAACCTTCAATACTCAATCCTCAATCTTCAATCATCAATATTCAATCTTCAATCCTCAATCCTCAATCCTCAATCCTCAATCCTCAATTCTCAATCCTCAATCCTCATTCCTCAATCCTCAATCTTCAATCCTCAATACTCAATCTTCAATCCCCAATCCTCACTTCTCAATCCTCAAGCCTCAATGTTCAATCCTCAATACTCAATCTTCAATCCTCAATCCTCAATCCTCAATCCTCAATCCTCATTCTTCAATCCTCAATACCCAATCCTCAATCTTCAATCCTCAATCCTCAATGTTCAATCCTCAATACTCAATCTCCAATCCTAGATCCTCAATCCCCAATCTTCAATCCTTAATACTCAATCTTCAATCCTCAATCCCCAGTCATCAATCTTCAATCCTCAATGCTCAATCCTCAATCCTCAATCCTCAGTCCTCAATCCTCAAACCTCAATCCTCAATCCTCAATATTCAATCATCAATACTCAAAATTCAATCCTCAATGCTCTATCCTCAATCCTCAATCCTCAATCCTCAATATTCAAGACACAACCCTCAGCCATCAATCCTCAATACTCAACCATCAATCCTCAATCCTCAATCCTCAATCCTCAATCCTCAATCCTCAATCCTCAATACTCAATCTGCAATCCTCAACCCTCAATCCTCAATCATCAATTCTCATTCTTCAATCCTCAATACGCAATCCTCAATCTTCAATCCTCAATCCTCAATCCTCAATCCTCCATCTTCAATCCTCAATACTCAATCTTCAATCCTCAATCCACAATCCTCAATCCTCAATCCTCAATCCTCAATCCTCAATCCTCAATCCTCAATCCTCAATCCTCAATCCTCAATACTCAATCTGCAATCCTCAACCCTCAATCCTCAATCATCAATTCTCATTCTTCAATCCTCAATACGCAATCCTCAATCTTCAATCCTCAATCCTCAATCCTCAATTCTCAATCCTTAATCCTCAATCCTCAGACCTCAAACATCAATATTCAACCCTCAGTCCTCGTCCTCTATCCACAACCTTCAATCCTCAATCCTCAATCTTCAATCATCAATATTCAATCTTGAATCCTCAATCCTCAATCCTCAATCCTCAATCCTCATTCCTCAATCCTCAATCTTCAATCCTCAATACTCAATCTTCAATCCCCAATCCTCAATTCTCAATCCTCAAGCCTCAATGTTCAATCCTCAATACTCAATCTCCAATCCTAGATCCTCAATCCCCAATCTTCAATCCTTAATACTCAATCTTCAATCCTCAATCCCCAGTCATCAATCTTCAATCCTCAATGCTCAATCCTCAATCCTCAATCCTCAGTCCTCAATCCACAATCCTCAATCCTCAAACCTCAATCTTCAACCGTCAGTCCTCGTCCTCAATCCTCAAATCTCAATCCTCAATCCTCAATATTCAATCATCAACACTCAATATTCAATCCTCAATGCTCTATCCTCAATCCTCAAACCTCAATCCTCAATATTCAAGACACAACCCTCAGCCATCAATCCTCAATACTCAACCATCAATCCTCAAGTCTCAATACTCGATACAATATTCTGAATACTCATGGTTCAATACTCAAACCACAATATTCAATAATCAAGTCTCAATCCTCAATCATCAATCCTCAATACTCAATTTCAATCCTCAATCCTCAATTCTCAATCCCCAATACTCAATCCTCAATCGTCAATCCTCAATCCTCAATCCTCAATCTTCAATCCTCAACCTCAATCCTCAATCCTCAATCCTCAATCCTCAATCTTCAATCATCAATACTCAATCTTCAATCCTCAATGCTCTATCCTCAATCCTCAATCCTCAATCCTCAGTATTCAAGACACAGCCCTCAGCCATCAATCCTCAATACTCAACCATCAATCCTCAATTCTCAATACTCAATACAATATTCTGAATACTCATGGTTCTATACTCAATACACAATATTCAATAATCAAGTCTCAATCCTCAATCTTCAATCCTCAATACTCAATTTCAAACCTCAATCCTCAATTCTCAATCCCCAATACTCAATCCTCAATCCTCAACCCTCAATCCTCAATCCTCAATACTCAATCTGCAATCCTCAATCCTCAATCCTCAATCCTCAATTCTCATTCTTCAATCCTCAATACCCAATCCTCAATCTTCAATCCTCAATCCTCAATCCTCAATTCTCAATCCTCAATCCTCAATCCTCAGACCTCAAACATCAATATTCAACCCTCAGTACTCGTCCTCTATCCACAACCTTCAATACTCAATCCTCAATCTTCAATCATCAATATTCAATCTTCAATCCTCAATCCTCAATCCTCAATCCTCAATCCTCAATCCTCAATCCTCAATCCTCATTCCTCAATCCTCAATCTTCAATCCTCAATACTCAATCTTCAATCCCCAATCCTCAATTCTCAATCCTCAAGCCTCAATGTTCAATCCTCAATACTCAATCTTCAATCCTCAATCCTCAATCCTCAATCCTCAATCCTCATTCTTCAATCCTCAATACCCAATCCTCAATCTTCAATCCTCAATCCTCAATGTTCAATCCTCAATACTCAATCTCCAATCCTAGATCCTCAATCCCCAATCTTCAATCCTTAATACTCAATCTTCAATCCTCAATCCCCAGTCATCAATCTTCAATCCTCAATGCTCAATCCTCAATCCTCAATCCTCAGTCCTCAATCCTCAAACCTCAATCCTCAATCCTCAATATTCAATCATCAATACTCAAAATTCAATCCTCAATGCTCTATCCTCAATCCTCAATCCTCAATCCTCAATATTCAAGACACAACCCTCAGCCATCAATCCTCAATACTCAACCATCAATCCTCAAGTCTCAATACTCGATACAATATTCTGAATACTCATGGTTCAATACTCAAACCACAAGATTCAATAATCAAGTCTCAATCCTCAACCATCAATCCTCAGTACTCAATTTCAATCCTCAACCCTCAATTCTCAATCCCCAATACTCAATCCTCAATCGTCAATCCTCGATCCCCAATCCTCAATCTTCAATCCTCAACCACAATCCTCAATCCTCAATCCTCAATCCTCAATCTTCAATCATCAATACTCAATCTTCAATCCTCAATGCTCTATCCTCAATCCTGAATCCTCAATCCTCAATATTCAAGACACAACCCTCAGCCATCAATCCTCAATACTCAACCATCAATCCTCAATTCTCAATACTCAATACAATATTCCGAATACTCATGGTTCAATACTCAATCCACAATATTCAATAATCAAGTCTCAATCCTCAATCTTCAAACCTCAATACTCAATTTCAATCCTCAATCCTCAATTCTCAATCCCCAATACTCAATCCTCAATCCTCAATCCTCAATCCTCAATCCTCAATACTCAATCTGCAATCCTCAATCCTCAATCCTCAATCCTCAATTCTCATTCTTCAATCCTCAATGCTCAATCCTCAATCCTCAATCCTCAATCCTCAATCCTCAACCCTCAATCCTCATTCCTCACACCTCAATCCTCAACCCTCAGTCCTCATCCTCAATTCTCAATTCTCAATCCTCAATCCTCAATCCTCAATCCTCAATTCTCAATCCTCAATCCTCAATCCTCAGACCTCAAACATCAATATTCAACCCTCAGTCCTCGTCCTCTATCCACAACAATCAATCCTCAATCCTCAATCTTCAATCATCAACATTCAATCTTCAATCCTCAATCCTAAATCCTCAATCCTCAATCCTCAATCCTCAATCCTCAATCCTCAATCCTCAATCTTCAATCCTCAATACTCAGTCTTCAATCCCCAATCCTCAATTCTCAATCCTCAATCCCCAATGTTCAATCCTCAATACTCAATCTTCAATCCTCAATCCTCAATCCTCAATCCTCAATCCTCATTCTTCAATCCTCAATACCCAATCCTCAATCTTCAATCCTCAATCCTCAACTCTCAATCCTCAATCCTCTATCCTCAGACCTCACACATCAATACTCAACCCTCAGCCCTCGTCCTCAATCCACAACACTCAATCCTCAATCCTCATCAATCATCAATATTCAATCTTCAGTCCTCAATCCTCAATCCTCAATCCTCAATCCTCAATCCTCAATGTTCAATCCGAAATACCCAATCCTCAATCTTCAATCCTCAATCCTCAATCCTCAATCCTCAACCCTCAATACTCAATCCTCAATTCTCAGTCCTGAAACCTCAATCCTGAATCCACAATCCTCAATCTTCAATCCTCAATCATCAGTCCTCAATTCTCAATCCTCAATCATCAGTCCTCATCCTCAATTCTCAATTCTCAATCCTCTATCCTCAATCCTCAATCTTCAATCCTCAACAATCAATCTCCAATCCTAGATCCTCAATCCCCAATTTTCAAACCTTAATACTCAATCTTCAATCCTCAATCCCCAGTCATCAATCTTCAATCCTCAATGCTCAATCCTCAATCCTCAATCCTCAGTCCTCAATCCACAATCCTCAATCCTCAAACCTCAATCCTCAACCGTCAGTCCTCGTCCTCAATGCTCAAACCTCAATCCTCGATCCTCAATATTCAATCATCAATACTCAATCTTCAATCCTCAATGCTCTATCCTCAATCCTCAATCCTCAATCCTCAATCCTCAATACCCAATCCTCAATCTTCAATCTTCAATCCTCAATCCTCAATCCTCAGTCCTCAAACATCAATCCTGAATCCTCAATCCTGAATCCTCAATCCTCAGCACTCAGTCCTCAACAATCAGTAGTCAATCCTCAATCCTCAATGGAATATCATCAATTTACAGATTTCAATGCTCAATACTCAATCTGCAGTCTTCAAGTCTCTATTCTCAAACATCAATTCTCATCACTCAACCCTCAACACTCAATCCTCAATCCTCAATCCTCAATCCTCAATCCTCAATCCTCAACCCTCAATCCTCATTCCTCAAACCTCAATCCTCAACCCTCAGACCTCATCCTCAATTCTCAATTCTCAATCCTCAATACTCAATCCTCAATCTTCAATCCTCAATCCTCAAACCTCAATCCTCAATCCTCATTTCTCAATCCTCAATACCCAATCCTCAATCTTCAATCGTCAATCCTCAATCCTCAATTCTCAATCCTCAATCCTTAATCCTCAGACCACAAACATCAATATTCAACACTCAGTCCTCGTCCTCAATCCACAACCCTCAATCCTCAGTCCTCAATATTCAATCATCAATATTCAATTTTCAATCCTCAATCCTCAATCCTCAATCCTCAATCCTCAATCCTCAATCTTCAATCCTCGAACCTCAATCCTCAATACTCAATCCTCAATCCTCAATCCTCAATACTCAATCCTCGATCCTCAATACTCAATCTTCAATACTCAATCCTCAATCCTCAATCCTCAATCCTCATTCTTCAATCCTCAATACCAAATCCTCAATCTTCAATCCTCAGTCCTCAGTCCTCAATCCTCAATCCTCAATCCTCATTCTTCAATCCTCAATACCCAGTCCTCAATCTTCCAACCTCAATCCTCAATCCTCATTTCTCAATCGTCAATCCTCAGTCCTCTGCCCTCAAACATCAATACTCAACCCTCAGCCCTCATCCTCAATCCTCAATCGTCAATCCTCAATCCTCAGCCCTCAGTCCTCAAACCTCAATGCTCAATCCTCAACCCCATTCCTCAATCCTCAATCCTCAATCATCAATCCTCAATCTTCAATACTCATTCCTGAATCCTCAATCCCCAATCCTCAATCCTCAATCATCAATCCTCAACCTTCAATACTCAATCCTCAATCCTCAATCCTCAATCCTCAGACCTCAAGTATCAATACTCAACCCTCAGTCCTCGTCCTCAATACACAACCCTCAATCATCAATCCTGAATCTTCATTCATCAATATTCAACCTTCAATCCTCAATCCTCAATCCTCAACGTTCGATCCTCAATACCCAATCATCAATCTTCAATCCTCAATCCTCAAGCGTCAATCCTCAATCCTGAATCCTCAACCCTCAATTCTCAGTCCTCAAACCTCAATCCCTAATCCTCAATCCTGAATCCTCAATCTTCAGCCCTTAGTCCTCATAAATCAATTGTCAATCCTCAGCCCTCGATAGAATATCCTCAATTCACAGTTTTCAATACTCAATCCCCATCCTTCACTCTTCAAATCTCAATCCACAAATATCAATTCTCATCACTAAACCATCAACACTCAGTCCTCAATCTTCAATCCTCAATCCTCAATCCTCAACCTTCAATCCTCAATAATGAATCTTCAATCATCAATCCCCAATCCCCAATCCTCAATCCTCAATCCTGAATATTCAATCCTCAGTCCCCAATCCTCAATCTTCAATCCTCAGTCCTCAATCCTCAATCCTCAATCCTCAATACTCAGTCCTCAGTCCTCAAACCTCAATGCTCAATCCTCAATCCTCTAGCATCAATCCTCAACCTTCAATACTCAATACTCAATCCTCAATCCTCAATCCTCAGTCCTCAATCATCAATCCTCAACCTTCAATACTCGATCCTCAACCCCAATGCTCAATACTCAACCATCAACCCTCAATTACCAATACTCAATACTCAATCCTCAATCCTCAATCCTCAATCCTCAATCCCCAGACCTCAATCATCAGTACTCAACCCTGAGTCCTCGTCCAAAATCCGTAACCCTCAATCCTCAATCCTCAATCTTCAATCATCAATACTCAATCTTCAGTCCTCAATCCTCAATCCTCAATCCTCAATCCTCAATCCTCAATCCTCATTGTTCAATCCGCAATACCCAATCCTCAATCTTCAATCCTCAATCCTCAATCCTCAATCCTCAATTCTCAATACTCAGTCCTCAATTCTCCGTCCTCAAACCTCAATCCTGAATCCACAATCCTGAATCCTCAATCTTCAGACCTCAGTCCTCAACAATCAGTCGTCAATTCTCAGTCCTCAATAGAATATCATCAATTCACACATTTCAATACTCAATAATCAATCTGCAATCTTCAAATCTCCATCCACAAACATCAATTCTCATCACTCAACCCTCAACACTCAGTCCCCAATCCTCAATCCTCAATCCTCATTCCTCAATCCTCAATTCTCAATCCTCAATCCTCAGTCCTCAGACCTCAAACCTCAATTCGTCAACTCTCAGCCCTCATCCTCTATCCTCAATCCTCAATCTTCATTCCTCAATCCTCAACCCTCAATTCTCAATCCTCAATCTTCAATCCTCAATCCTCAATCCTCAATCCTCAATCCCCAATCCTCTATCCTCAGGCAGCAGTACTCAATCTTCAATACTCAATCCTCAATCCTCAATCCTCAATCCTCAATCCTCAACCCTCAATCCTCATTCCTCAAACCTCAATCCTCAACCCTCAGTCCTCATCCTCAATTCTCAATTCTCAATTCTCAATTCTCAATACTCAATATTCAATCCTCAATAATCAACCTCCAATCCTAGATCCTCAATCCCCAATCTTCAATCCTTAATCCTCAACCTTCAATCCTTAATTCTCAATCGTCAATCTTCAATCCTCAATACTCAATCTTCAATCCTCAATCCTCAGTCCTCAATCCTCTATCCTCAATCCTCAATCGTCAATCTTCAATCCTCAATACTCAATCTTCAATCCTCAATCCTCAATCCTCATTCTTCAATACTCAATACCCAACACTCAATCTTCAATCCTCAATCCTCAGTCCTCAATTCTCAATCCTCAATCCTCAGTCCTCTGTCCTCAAACCTCAATCCTCAACCCTCAGACCTCATCCTCCATCCTCAATCCTCAATCATCAATCCTCAATCTTATATCCTCAATATTCAATCTTCAATCCTCAATCCTCAATCCTCAATCCTCAATCCTCAATCCTCAATCCTCAGTGATCAATACTCAATCTTCAATACTCAATCCTCAATCCTCAATCCTCAATCCTCAATCCTCAATCCTCAATCCTCAATCCTCAATCCTCAATCCTCAATCCTCAATCCTCAATCTTCAATCCTCAATCCTCAATCATCAATCTTCAATCCTCAATACTCAATCTGCAATCCTCAATCCTCAAACCTCAATCCTCAATCCTCATTCTTCAATCCTCAATACCCAATCCTCAATCTTGAATCCTCAATCCTCAATCCTCAATCCTCAATTCTCAATCCTCAATCTTCAATCCTCAATCCTCAATCCTCAATACTCAATCCTCAATCTTCAATCCTCAATTCTCAACACTCAATAGAATATTCTGAATACTCCCGTTTCAATGCTCAGACCACAATATTCAATAATCAAATCCCAATCCTCAATCTTCAATCCTCAATACTCAATTTCAATCCTCAATCCTCAATCCTCAATCCTCAATAATCAATCTTCAATCCTCAATAATCAATCTCCAATCCTAGATCCTCAATCCCCAATCTTCAATCCTTAATACTCAATCTTCAATCCTCAATCCCCAGTCATCAATCTTCAATCCTCAATGCTCAATCCTCAATCCTCAATCCTCAGTCTTCAATCTACAATCCTCAATCCTCAAACCTCAATCTTCAACCGTCAGTCCTCGTCCTCAATCCTCAAACCTCAATCCTCAATCCTCAATATTCAATCATCAATACTCAATCTTCAATCCTCAATGCTCTATCCTCAATCCTCAATCCTCAATCCTCAATATTCAAGACACAACCCTCAGCCATCAATCCTCAATACTCACCCATCAATCCTCAATTCTCAATACTCAATACAATATTCTGAATACTCATGGTTCAATACTCAATCCACAATATTCAATAATCAAGTCTCAATCCTCAATCTTCAATCCTCAATACTCAATTTCAATCCTCAATCCTCAATTCTCAATCCCCAATACTCAATCCTCAATCGTCAATCCTCAATCCCCAATCGTCAATCTTCAATCCTCAACCTCAATCCTCAATCCTCAATCCTCAATCCTCAATCTTCAATCATCAATACTCAATCTTCAATCCTCAATGCTCTATCCTCAATCCTCAATCCTCAATCCTCAATATTCAAGACACAACCCTCAGCCATCAATCTTCAATACTCAACCATCAATCCTCAATTCTCAATACTCAATACAATATTCTGAATACTCATGGTTCAATACTCAATCCACAATATTCAATAGTCAAGTCTCAATCCTCAATCTTCAATCCTCAATACTCAATTTCAATCCTCAATCCTCAATTCTCAATCCCCAATACTCAATCCTCAATCGTCAATCCACAATCCACAATCCTCAATCTTCAATCCTCAACCTCAATCCTCAATCCTCAATCCTCAATCCTCAATCCTCCATCTTCAATTCTCAATACTCAATCTTCAATCCTCAATCCACAATCCTCAATCCTCAATCCTCAATCCTCAATCCTCAATCCTCAATCCTCAATCCTCAATACTCAATCTGCAATCCTCAACCCTCAATCCTCAATCATCAATTCTCATTCTTCAATCCTCAATACGCAATCCTCAATCTTCAATCCTCAATCCTCAATCCTCAATTCTCAATCCTCAATCCACAATCCTCAGACCTCAAACATCAATATTCAACCCTCAGTCCTCGTCCTCTATCCACAACCTTCAATCCTCAATCCTCAATCTTCAATCATCAATATTCAATCTTGAATCCTCAATCCTCAATCCTCAATCGTCAATCCTCATTCCTCAATCCTCAATCTTCAATCCTCAATACTCAATCTTCAATCCCCAATCCTCAATTCTCAATCCTCAAGCCTCAATGTTCAATCCTCAATACTCAATCTCCAATCCTAGATCCTCAATCCCCAATCTTCAATCCTTAATACTCAATCTTCAATCCTCAATTCCCAGTCATCAATCTTCAATCCTCAATGCTCAATCCTCAATCCTCAATCCTCAGTCCTCAATCCACAATCCTCAATCCTCAAACCTCAATCTTCAACCGTCAGTCCTCGTCCTCAATCCTCAAATCTCAATCCTCAATCCTCAATATTCAATCATCAATACTCAATATTCAATCCTCAATGCTCTATCCTCAATCCTCAATCCTCAATCCTCAATATTCAAGACACAACCCTCAGCCATCAATCCTCAATACTCAACCATCAATCCTCAAGTCTCAATACTCGATACAATATTCTGAATACTCATGGTTCAATACTCAAACCACAAGATTCAATAATCAAGTCTCAATCCTCAATCATCAATCCTCAATACTCAATTTCAATCCTCAACCCTCAATTCTCAATCCCCAATACTCAATCCTCAATCGTCAATCCTCAATCCCCAATCCTCAATCTTCAGTCCTCAACCTCAATCCTCAATCCTCAATCCTCAATCCTCAATCTTCAATCATCAATACTCAATCTTCAATCCTCAATGCTCTATCCTCAATCCTCAATCCTCAATCCTCAATATTCAAGACACAACACTCAGCCATCAATCCTCAATACTCAACCATCAATCCTCAATTCTCAATACTCAATACAATATTCCGAATACTCATGGTTCAATACTCAATCCACAATATTCAATAATCAAGTCTCAATCCTCAATCTTCAAACCTCAATACTCAATTTCAATCCTCAATCCTCAATTCTCAATCCCCAATACTCAATCCTCAATCCTCAATCCTCAATCCTCAATCCTCAATACTCAATCTGCAATCCTCAATCCTCAATCCTCAATCCTCAATTCTCATTCTTCAATCCTCAATGCTCAATCCTCAATCCTCAATCCTCAATCCTCAATCCTCAACCCTCAATCCTCATTCCTCACACCTCAATCCTCAACCCTCAGTCCTCATCCTCAATTCTCAATTCTCAATCCTCAATCCTCAATCCTCAATCCTCAATTCTCAATCCTCAATCCTCAATCCTCAGACCTCAAACATCAATATTCAACCCTCAGTCCTCGTCCTCTATCCACAACAATCAATCCTCAATCCTCAATCTTCAATCATCAACATTCAATCTTCAATCCTCAATCCTAAATCCTCAATCCTCAATCCTCAATCCTCAATCCTCAATCCTCAATCCTCAATCTTCAATCCTCAATACTCAATCTTCAATCCCCAATCCTCAATTCTCAATCCTCAATCCTCAACGTTCAATCCTCAATACTCAATCTTCAATCCTCAATCCTCAATCCTGAATCCTCAATCCCCAATCCTCTATCCTCAGGCAGCAGTACTCAATCTTCAATACTCAATCCTCAATCCTCAATCCTCAATCCTCAATCCTCAATCCTCAACCCTCAATCCTCATTCCTCAAACCTCAATCCTAAACCCTCAGTCCTCATCCTCAATTCTCAATTCTCAATCCTCAATTCTCAATACTCAATATTCAATCCTCAATAATCAACCTCCAATCCTAGATCCTCAATCCCCAATCTTCAATCCTTAATCCTCAATCTTCAATCCTTAATTCTCAATCGTCAATCTTCAATCCTCAATACTCAATCTTCAATCCTCAATCCTCAGTCCTCAATCCTCTATCCTCAATCCTCAATCGTCAATCTTCAATCCTCAATACTCAATCTTCAATCCTCAATCCTCAATCCTCAATCCTCATTCTTCAATACTCAATACCCAACACTCAATCTTCAATTCTCAATCCTCAGTCCTCAATTCTCAATCCTCAATCCTCAGTCCTCTGTCCTCAAACCTCAATCCTCAACCCTCAGCCCTCATCCTCCATCCTCAATCCTCAATCATCAATCCTCAATCTTATATCCTCAATATTCAATCTTCAATCCTCAATCCTCAATCCTCAATCCTCAATCCTCAATCCTCAGTGATCAATACTCAATCTTCAATACTCAATCCTCAATCCTCAATCCTCAATCCTCAATCCTCAATCCTCAATCCTCAATCCTCAATCCTCAATCCTCAATCCTCAATCCTCAATCTTCAATCCTCAATCCTCAATCATCAATCTTCTATCCTCAATCCTCAACCCTCAATACTCAATCCTCAATTCTCAGTCCTGAAACCTCAATCCTGAATCCACAATCCTCAATCTTCAATCCTCAATCATCAGTCCTCAATTCTCAATCCTCAATCATCAGTCCTCATCCTCAATTCTCAATTCTCAATCCTCTATCCTCAATCCTCAATCTTCAATTCTCAACAATCAATCTCCAATCCTAGATCCTCAATCCCCAATTTTCAAACCTTAATACTCAATCTTCAACCCTCAATCCCCAGTCATCAATCTTCAATCCTCAATGCTCAATCCTCAATCCTCAATCCTGAATCCTCAATCCCCAATCCTCAATCCTCAATCATCAATCCTCAACCTTCAATACTCAATCCTCAATCCTCAATCCTCAATCCTCAATCCTCAGACCTCAAGTATCAATACTCAACCCTCAGTCCTCGTCCTCAATACACAACCCTCAATCATCAATCCTGAATCTTCATTCATCAATATTCAACCTTCAATCCTCAATCCTCAATCCTCAACGTTCGATCCTCAATACCCAATCATCAATCTTCAATCCTCAATCCTCAAGCGTCAATCCTCAATCCTGAATCCTCAACCCTCAATTCTCAGTCCTCAAACCTCAATCCCTAATCCTCAATCCTGAATCCTCAATCTTCAGCCCTTAGTCCTCATAAATCAATTGTCAATCCTCAGCCCTCGATAGAATATCCTCAATTCACAGTTTTCAATACTCAATCCCCATCCTTCACTCTTCAAATCTCAATCCACAAATATCAATTCTCATCACTAAACCATCAACACTCAGTCCTCAATCTTCAATCCTCAATCCTCAATCCTCAACCTTCAATCCTCAATAATGAATCTTCAATCATCAATCCCCAATCCTCAATCCTCAATCCTCAATCCTGAATATTCAATCCTCAGTCCCCAATCCTCAATCCTCAATCCTCAATCCTCAATCCTCAATCCCCAGACCTCAATCATCAGTACTCAACCCTGAGTCCTCGTCCAAAATCCGTAACCCTCAATCCTCAATCCTCAATCTTCAATCATCAATACTCAATCTTCAGTCCTCAATCCTCAATCCTCAATCCTCAATCCTCAATCCTCATTGTTCAATCCGCAATACCCAATCCTCAATCTTCAATCCTCAATCCTCAATCCTCAATCCTCAATTCTCAATACTCAGTCCTCAATTCTCCGTCCTCAAACCTCAATCCTGAATCCACAATCCTGAATCCTCAATCTTCAGACCTCAGTCCTCAACAATCAGTCGTCAATTCTCAGTCCTCAATAGAATATCATCAATTCACACATTTCAATACTCAATAATCAATCTGCAATCTTCAAATCTCCATCCACAAACATCAATTCTCATCACTCAACCCTCAACACTCAGTCCCCAATCCTCAATCCTCAATCCTCATTCCTCAATCCTCAATTCTCAATCCTCAATCCTCAGTCCTCAGACCTCAAACCTCAATTCGTCAACTCTCAGCCCTCATCCTCTATCCTCAATCCTCAATCTTCATTCCTCAATCCTCAACCCTCAATTCTCAATCCTCAATCTTCAATCCTCAATCCTCAATCCTCAATCCTCAATCCCCAATCCTCTATCCTCAGGCAGCAGTACTCAATCTTCAATACTCAATCCTCAATCCTCAATCCTCAATCCTCAATCCTCAACCCTCAATCCTCATTCCTCAAACCTCAATCCTCAACCCTCAGTCCTCATCCTCAATTCTCAATTCTCAATTCTCAATTCTCAATACTCAATATTCAATCCTCAATAATCAACCTCCAATCCTAGATCCTCAATCCCCAATCTTCAATCCTTAATCCTCAATCTTCAATCCTTAATTCTCAATCGTCAATCTTCAATCCTCAATACTCAATCTTCAATCCTCAATCCTCAGTCCTCAATCCTCTATCCTCAATCCTCAATCGTCAATCTTCAATCCTCAATACTCAATCTTCAATCCTCAATCCTCAATCCTCATTCTTCAATACTCAATACCCAACACTCAATCTTCAATCCTCAATCCTCAGTCCTCAATTCTCAATCCTCAATCCTCAGTCCTCTGTCCTCAAACCTCAATCCTCAACCCTCAGACCTCATCCTCCATCCTCAATCCTCAATCATCAATCCTCAATCTTATATCCTCAATATTCAATCTTCAATCCTCAATCCTCAATCCTCAATCCTCAATCCTCAATCCTCAATCCTCAGTGATCAATACTCAATCTTCAATACTCAATCCTCAATCCTCAATCCTCAATCCTCAATCCTCAATCCTCAATCCTCAATCCTCAATCCTCAATCCTCAATCCTCAATCCTCAATCTTCAATCCTCAATCCTCAATCATCAATCTTCAATCCTCAATACTCAATCTGCAATCCTCAATCCTCAAACCTCAATCCTCAATCCTCATTCTTCAATCCTCAATACCCAATCCTCAATCTTGAATCCTCAATCCTCAATCCTCAATCCTCAATTCTCAATCCTCAATCTTCAATCCTCAATCCTCAATCCTCAATACTCAATCCTCAATCTTCAATCCTCAATTCTCAACACTCAATAGAATATTCTGAATACTCCCGTTTCAATGCTCAGACCACAATATTCAATAATCAAATCCCAATCCTCAATCTTCAATCCTCAATACTCAATTTCAATCCTCAATCCTCAATCCTCAATCCTCAATAATCAATCTTCAATCCTCAATAATCAATCTCCAATCCTAGATCCTCAATCCCCAATCTTCAATCCTTAATACTCAATCTTCAATCCTCAATCCCCAGTCATCAATCTTCAATCCTCAATGCTCAATCCTCAATCCTCAATCCTCAGTCTTCAATCTACAATCCTCAATCCTCAAACCTCAATCTTCAACCGTCAGTCCTCGTCCTCAATCCTCAAACCTCAATCCTCAATCCTCAATATTCAATCATCAATACTCAATCTTCAATCCTCAATGCTCTATCCTCAATCCTCAATCCTCAATCCTCAATATTCAAGACACAACCCTCAGCCATCAATCCTCAATACTCACCCATCAATCCTCAATTCTCAATACTCAATACAATATTCTGAATACTCATGGTTCAATACTCAATCCACAATATTCAATAATCAAGTCTCAATCCTCAATCTTCAATCCTCAATACTCAATTTCAATCCTCAATCCTCAATTCTCAATCCCCAATACTCAATCCTCAATCGTCAATCCTCAATCCCCAATCGTCAATCTTCAATCCTCAACCTCAATCCTCAATCCTCAATCCTCAATCCTCAATCTTCAATCATCAATACTCAATCTTCAATCCTCAATGCTCTATCCTCAATCCTCAATCCTCAATCCTCAATATTCAAGACACAACCCTCAGCCATCAATCTTCAATACTCAACCATCAATCCTCAATTCTCAATACTCAATACAATATTCTGAATACTCATGGTTCAATACTCAATCCACAATATTCAATAATCAAGTCTCAATCCTCAATCTTCAATCCTCAATACTCAATTTCAATCCTCAATCCTCAATTCTCAATCCCCAATACTCAATCCTCAATCGTCAATCCACAATCCACAATCCTCAATCTTCAATCCTCAACCTCAATCCTCAATCCTCAATCCTCAATCCTCAATCCTCCATCTTCAATCCTCAATACTCAATCTTCAATCCTCAATCCACAATCCTCAATCCTCAATCCTCAATACTCAATCCTCAATCCTCAATCCTCAATCCTCAATACTCAATCTGCAATCCTCAACCCTCAATCCTCAATCATCAATTCTCATTCTTCAATCCTCAATACGCAATCCTCAATCTTCAATCCTCAATCCTCAATCCTCAATTCTCAATCCTCAATCCACAATCCTCAGACCTCAAACATCAATATTCAACCCTCAGTCCTCGTCCTCTATCCACAACCTTCAATCCTCAATCCTCAATCTTCAATCATCAATATTCAATCTTGAATCCTCAATCCTCAATCCTCAATCGTCAATCCTCATTCCTCAATCCTCAATCTTCAATCCTCAATACTCAATCTTCAATCCCCAATCCTCAATTCTCAATCCTCAAGCCTCAATGTTCAATCCTCAATACTCAATCTCCAATCCTAGATCCTCAATCCCCAATCTTCAATCCTTAATACTCAATCTTCAATCCTCAATCCCCAGTCATCAATCTTCAATCCTCAATGCTCAATCCTCAATCCTCAATCCTCAGTCCTCAATCCACAATCCTCAATCCTCAAACCTCAATCTTCAACCGTCAGTCCTCGTCCTCAATCCTCAAATCTCAATCCTCAATCCTCAATATTCAATCATCAATACTCAATATTCAATCCTCAATGCTCTATCCTCAATCCTCAATCCTCAATCCTCAATATTCAAGACACGACCCTCAGCCATCAATCCTCAATACTCAACCATCAATCCTCAAGTCTCAATACTCGATACAATATTCTGAATACTCATGGTTCAATACTCAAACCACAAGATTCAATAATCAAGTCTCAATCCTCAATCATCAATCCTCAATACTCAATTTCAATCCTCAACCCTCAATTCTCAATCCCCAATACTCAATCCTCAATCGTCAATCCTCAATCCCCAATCCTCAATCTTCAGTCCTCAACCTCAATCCTCAATCCTCAATCCTCAATCCTCAATCTTCAATCATCAATACTCAATCTTCAATCCTCAATCCTCAATCCTCAATCCTCAATACTCAATCTGCAATCCTCAATCCTCAATCCTCAATCCTCAATTCTCATTCTTCAATCCTCAATGCTCAATCCTCAATCCTCAATCCTCAATCCTCAATCCTCAACCCTCAATCCTCATTCCTCACACCTCAATCCTCAACCCTCAGTCCTCATCCTCAATTCTCAATTCTCAATCCTCAATCCTCAATCCTCAATCCTCAATTCTCAATCCTCAATCCTCAATCCTCAGACCTCAAACATCAATATTCAACCCTCAGTCCTCGTCCTCTATCCACAACAATCAATCCTCAATCCTCAATCTTCAATCATCAACATTCAATCTTCAATCCTCAATCCTAAATCCTCAATCCTCAATCCTCAATCCTCAATCCTCAATCCTCAATCCTCAATCTTCAATCCTCAATACTCAATCTTCAATCCCCAATCCTCAATTCTCAATCCTCAATCCTCAATGTTCAATCCTCAATACTCAATCTTCAATCCTCAATCCTCAATCCTGAATCCTCAATCCCCAATCCTCTATCCTCAGGCAGCAGTACTCAATCTTCAATACTCAATCCTCAATCCTCAATCCTCAATCCTCAATCCTCAATCCTCAACCCTCAATCCTCATTCCTCAAACCTCAATCCTCAACCCTCAGTCCTCATCCTCAATTCTCAATTCTCAATCCTCAATTCTCAATACTCAATATTCAATCCTCAATAATCAACCTCCAATCCTAGATCCTCAATCCCCAATCTTCAATCCTTAATCCTCAATCTTCAATCCTTAATTCTCAATCGTCAATCTTCAATCCTCAATACTCAATCTTCAATCCTCAATCCTCAGTCCTCAATCCTCTATCCTCAATCCTCAATCGTCAATCTTCAATCCTCAATACTCAATCTTCAATCCTCAATCCTCAATCCTCAATCCTCATTCTTCAATACTCAATACCCAACACTCAATCTTCAATTCTCAATCCTCAGTCCTCAATTCTCAATCCTCAATCCTCAGTCCTCTGTCCTCAAACCTCAATCCTCAACCCTCAGCCCTCATCCTCCATCCTCAATCCTCAATCATCAATCCTCAATCTTATATCCTCAATATTCAATCTTCAATCCTCAATCCTCAATCCTCAATCCTCAATCCTCAATCCTCAGTGATCAATACTCAATCTTCAATACTCAATCCTCAATCCTCAATCCTCAATCCTCAATCCTCAATCCTCAATCCTCAATCCTCAATCCTCAATCCTCAATCCTCAATCTTCAATCCTCAATCCTCAATCATCAATCTTCTATCCTCAATCCTCAACCCTCAATACTCAATCCTCAATTCTCAGTCCTGAAACCTCAATCCTGAATCCACAATCCTCAATCTTCAATCCTCAATCATCAGTCCTCAATTCTCAATCCTCAATCATCAGTCCTCATCCTCAATTCTCAATTCTCAATCCTCTATCCTCAATCCTCAATCTTCAATTCTCAACAATCAATCTCCAATCCTAGATCCTCAATCCCCAATTTTCAAACCTTAATACTCAATCTTCAACCCTCAATCCCCAGTCATCAATCTTCAATCCTCAATGCTCAATCCTCAATCCTCAATCCTGAATCCTCAATCCCCAATCCTCAATCCTCAATCATCAATCCTCAACCTTCAATACTCAATCCTCAATCCTCAATCCTCAATCCTCAATCCTCAGACCTCAAGTATCAATACTCAACCCTCAGTCCTCGTCCTCAATACACAACCCTCAATCATCAATCCTGAATCTTCATTCATCAATATTCAACCTTCAATCCTCAATCCTCAATCCTCAACGTTCGATCCTCAATACCCAATCATCAATCTTCAATCCTCAATCCTCAAGCGTCAATCCTCAATCCTGAATCCTCAACCCTCAATTCTCAGTCCTCAAACCTCAATCCCTAATCCTCAATCCTGAATCCTCAATCTTCAGCCCTTAGTCCTCATAAATCAATTGTCAATCCTCAGCCCTCGATAGAATATCCTCAATTCACAGTTTTCAATACTCAATCCCCATCCTTCACTCTTCAAATCTCAATCCACAAATATCAATTCTCATCACTAAACCATCAACACTCAGTCCTCAATCTTCAATCCTCAATCCTCAATCCTCAACCTTCAATCCTCAATAATGAATCTTCAATCATCAATCCCCAATCCTCAATCCTCAATCCTCAATCCTGAATATTCAATCCTCAGTCCCCAATCCTCAATCTTCAATCCTCAGTCCTCAATCCTCAATCCTCAATCCTCAATACTCAGTCCTCAGTCCTCAAACCTCAATGCTCAATCCTCAATCCTCAATGCTCAATCCTCAATCCTCAATCCTCAGTCCTCAATCCACAATCCTCAATCCTCAAACCTCAATCCTCAACCGTCAGTCCTCGTCCTCAATCCTCAAACCTCAATCCTCGATCCTCAATATTCAATCATCAATACTCAATCTTCAATCCTCAATGCTCTATCCTCAATCCTCAATCCTCAATCCTCAATCCTCAATACCCAATCCTCAATCTTCAATCTTCAATCCTCAATCCTCAATCCTCAGTCCTCAAACATCAATCCTGAATCCTCAATCCTGAATCCTCAATCCTCAGCACTCAGTCCTCAACAATCAGTAGTCTATCCTCAATCCTCAATGGAATATCATCAATTTACAGATTTCAATGCTCAATACTCAATCTGCAGTCTTCAAGTCTCTATTCTCAAACATCAATTCTCATCACTCAACCCTCAACACTCAATCCTCAATCCTCAATCGTCAATCCTCAATCCTCAATCCTCAACCCTCAATCCTCATTCCTCAGACCTCAATCCTCAACCCTCAGTCCTCATCCTCAATTCTCAATTCTCAATCCTCAATACTCAATCCTCAATCTTCAATCCTCAATCCTCAAACCTCAATCCTCAATCCTCATTTCTCAATCCTCAATACCCAATCCTCAATCTTCAATCGTCAATCCTCAATCCTCAATTCTCAATCCTCAATCCTTAATCCTCAGACCACAAACATCAATATTCAACCCTCAGTCCTCGTCCTCAATCCACAACCCTCAATCCTCAGTCCTCAATATTCAATCATCAATATTCAATCTTCAATCCTCAATCCTCAATCCTCAATCCTCAATCCTCAATCCTCAATCTTCAATCCTCGAACCTCAATCCTCAATACTCAATCCTCAATCCTCAATCCTCAATACTCAATCCTCGTTCCTCAATACTCAATCTTCAATACTCAATCCTCAATCCTCAATCCTCAATCCTCATTCTTCAATCCTCAATACCAAATCCTCAATCTTCAATCCTCAGTCCTCAGTCCTCAATCCTCAATCCTCAATCCTCATTCTTCAATCCTCAATACCCAGTCCTCAATCTTCCATCCTCAATCCTCAATCCTCATTTCTCAATCGTCAATCCTCAGTCCTCTGCCCTCAAACATCAATACTCAACCCTCAGCCCTCATCCTCAATCCTCAATCGTCAATCCTCAATCCTCAGCCCTCAGTCCTCAAACCTCAATGCTCAATCCTCAACCCCATTCCTCAATCCTCAATCCTCAATCATCAATCCTCAATCTTCAATACTCATTCCTGAATCCTCAATCCCCAATCCTCAATCCTCAATCATCAATCCTCAACCTTCAATACTCAATCCTCAATCCTCAACCCTCGATCCTCAATCCTCAGACCTCAAGTATCAATACTCAACCCTCAGTCCTCGTCCTCAATACACAACCCTCAATCATCAATCCTGAATCTTCATTCATCAATATTCAACCTTCAATCCTCAATCCTCAATCCTCAACGTTCGATCCTCAATACCCAATCATCAATCTTCAATCCTCAATCCTCAAGCGTCAATCCTCAATCCTGAATCCTCAACCCTCAATTCTCAGTCCTCAAACCTCAATCCCTAATCCTCAATCCTGAATCCTCAATCTTCAGCCCTTAGTCCTCATAAATCAATTGTCAATCCTCAGCCCTCGATAGAATATCCTCAATTCACAGTTTTCAATACTCAATCCCCATCCTTCACTCTTCAAATCTCAATCCACAAATATCAATTCTCATCACTAAACCATCAACACTCAGTCCTCAATCTTCAATCCTCAATCCTCAATCCTCAACCTTCAATCCTCAATAATGAATCTTCAATCATCAATCCCCAATCCTCAATCCTCGATCCTCAATCCTGAATATTCAATCCTCAGTCCCCAATCCTCAATCTTCAATCCTCAGTCCTCAATCCTCAATCCTCAATCCTCAATACTCAGTCCTCAGTCCTCAAACCTCAATGCTCAATCCTCAATCCTCTAGCATCAATCCTCAATCTTCAATACTCAATACTCAATCCTCAATCCTCAATCCTCAGTCCTCAATCATCAATCCTCAACCTTCAATACTCGATCCTCAACCCCAATGCTCAATACTCAACCATCAACCCTCAATTCTCAATACTCAATACTCAATCCTCAATCCTCAATCCTCAATCCTCAATCCCCAGACCTCAATCATCAGTACTCAACCCTGAGTCCTCGTCCAAAATCCATAACACTCAATCCTCAATCCTCAATCTTCAATCATAAATACTCAATCTTCAGTCCTCAATCCTCAATCCTCAATCCTCAATCCTCAATCCTCATTGTTCAATCCGCAATACCCAATCCTCAATCTTCAATCCTCAATCCTCAATCCTCAATCCTCAATTCTCAATACTCAGTCCTCAATTCTCCGTCCTCAAACCTCAATCCTGAATCCACAATCCTGAATCCTCAATCTTCAGACCTCAGTCCTCAACAATCAGTCGTCAATTCTCAGTCCTCAATAGAATATCATCAATTCACACATTTCAATACTCAATAATCAATCTGCAATCTTCAAATCTCCATCCACAAACATCAATTCTCATCACTCAACCCTCAACACTCAGTCCCCAATCCTCAATCTTCAATCCTCATTCCTCAATCCTCAATTCTCAATCCTCAATCCTCAGTCCTCAGACCTCAAACCTCAATTCGTCAACTCTCAGCCCTCATCCTCTATCCTCAATCCTCAATCTTCATTCCTCAATCCTCAATCCTCAAGCCTCAATCCTCAATCCTCAATCCTCAGTCCTCAAACCTCAATCCTCAACCCTCAATTCTCAATCCTCAATCTTCAATCCTCAATCCTCAATCCTCAATCCCCAATCCTCTATCCTCAGGCAGCAGTACTCAATCTTCAATACCCAATCCTCAATCCTCAATCATCAATCCTCAATCCTCAACCCTCAATCCTCATTCCTCAAACCTCAATCCTCAACCCTCAGTCCTCATCCTCAATTCTCAATTCTCAATCCTCAATTCTCAATACTCAATATTCAATCTTCAATAATCAACCTCCAATCCTAGATCCTCAATCCCCAATCTTCAATCCTTAATCCGCAATCTTCAATCCTTAATTCTCAATCGTCAATCTTCAATCCTCAATACTCAATCTTCAATCCTCAATCCTCAGTCCTCAATCCTCTATCCTCAATCCTCAATCGTCAATCTTCAATCCTCAATACTCAATCTTCAATCCTCAATCCTCAATCCTCAACCTTCAATCCTCAATAATGAATCTTCAATCATCAATCCCCAATCCTCAATCCTCGATCCTCAATCCTGAATATTCAATCCTCAGTCCCCAATCCTCAATCTTCAATCCTCAGTCCTCAATCCTCAATCCTCAATCCTCAATACTCAGTCCTCAGTCCTCAAACCTCAATGCTCAATCCTCAATCCTCTAGCATCAATCCTCAATCTTCAATACTCAATACTCAATCCTCAATCCTCAATCCTCTGTCCTCAATCATCAATCCTCAACCTTCAATACTCGATCCTCAACCCCAATGCTCAATACTCAACCATCAACCCTCAATTCTCAATACTCAATACTCAATCCTCAATCCTCAATCCTCAATCCTCAATCCCCAGACCTCAATCATCAGTACTCAACCCTGAGTCCTCGTCCAAAATCCATAACACTCAATCCTCAATCCTCAATCTTCAATCATCAATACTCAATCTTCAGTCCTCAATCCTCAATCCTCAATCCTCAATCCTCAATCCTCATTGTTCAATCCGCAATACCCAATCCTCAATCTTCAATCCTCAATCCTCAATCCTCAATCCTCAATTCTCAATAGTCAGTCCTCAATTCTCCGTCCTCAAACCTCAATCCTGAATCCACAATCCTGAATCCTCAATCTTCAGACCTCAGTCCTCAACAATCAGTCGTCAATTCTCAGTCCTCAATAGAATATCATCAATTCACACATTTCAATACTCAATAATCAATCTGCAATCTTCAAATCTCCATCCACAAACATCAATTCTCATCACTCAACACTCAACACTCAGTCCCCAATCCTCAATCTTCAATCCTCATTCCTCAATCCTCAATTCTCAATCCTCAATCCTCAGTCCTCAGACCTCAAACCTCAATTCGTCAACTCTCAGCCCTCATCCTCTATCCTCAATCCTCAATCTTCATTCCTCAATCCTCAATCCTCAAGCCTCAATCCTCAATCCTCAATCCTCAGTCCTCAAACCTCAATCCTCAACCCTCAATTCTCAATCCTCAATCTTCAATCCTCAATCCTCAATCCTCAATCCCCAATCCTCTATCCTCAGGCAGCAGTACTCAATCTTCAATACTCAATCCTCAATCCTCAATCATCAATCCTCAATCCTCAACCCTCAATCCTCATTCCTCAAACCTCAATCCTCAACCCTCAGTCCTCATCCTCAATTCTCAATTCTCAATCCTCAATTCTCAATACTCAATATTCAATCTTCAATAATCAACCTCCAATCCTAGATCCTCAATCCCCAATCTTCAATCCTTAATCCTCAATCTTCAATCCTTAATTCTCAATCGTCAATCTTCAATCCTCAATACTCAATCTTCAATCCTCAATCCTCAGTCCTCAATCCTCTATCCTCAATCCTCAATCGTCAATCTTCAATCCTCAATACTCAATCTTCAATCCTCAATCCTCAATCCTCAATCCTCATTCTTCAATACTCAATACCCAACACTCAATCTTCAATCCTCAATCCTCAGTCCTCAATTCTCAATCCTCAATCCTCAGTCCTCTGTCCTCAAACCTCAATCCTCAACCCTCAGCCCTCATCCTCCATCCTCAATCCTCAATCATCAATCCTCAATCTTATATCCTCAATATTCAATCTTCAATCCTCAATCCTCAATCCTCAATCCTCAATCCTCAATCCTCAGTGATCAATACTCAATCTTCAATACTCAATCCTCAATCCTCAATCCTCAATCCTCAATCCTCAATCCTCAATCCTCAATCCTCAATCCTCAATCCTCAATCCTCAATCCTCAATCCTCAATCCTCAATCTTCAATCCTCAATCCTCAATCATCAATCTTCAATCCTCAATACTCAATCTGCAATCCTCAATCCTCAAACCTCAATCCTCAATCCTCATTCTTCAATCCTCAATACCCAATCCTCAATCTTGAATCCTCAATCCTCAATCCTCAATCCTCAATTCTCAATCCTCAATCTTCAATCCTCAATCCTCAATCCTCTATGCTCAATCCTCAATCTTCAATCCTCAATTCTCAACACTCAATAGAATATTCTGAATACTCCCGTTTCAATGCTCAGACCACAATATTCAATAATCAAATCCAAATCCTCAATCTTCAATCCTCAATACTCAATTTCAATCCTCAATCCTCAATCCTCAATCCCCAATACTCAATCCTCAATCGCCAGTCCTCAATCCCCAATCCTCAATCTTCAATCCTCAACCTCAATCCTCAATCCTCAATCCCCAATCCTCAATCTTCAATCCTCAATCCTCAATCGTCAATCCTCAATCCTCAATCCTCAATCCTCAATCCACAATCCTCAATCCTCAAACCTCAATCCTCAACCGTCAGTCTTCGTCCTCAATCCTCAAACCTCAATCCTCAATCCTCAATATTCAGTCATCAATACTCAATCTTCAATCCTCAATGCTCTATCCTCAATCCTCAATCCTCAATCCTCAATATTCAAGGCACAACCCTCAGCCATCAATCCTCAATACTCAACCATCAATCCTCAATTCTCAATACTCAATAGAATGTTCTGAATACACATGGTTCAATACTCAATCCACAATACTCAATAATCAAGTCTCAATCCTGAATATTCAATCGTCAATACTCAATTTCAATCCTCAATCCTCAATTCTCAATCCCCAATACTCAATCCTCAATCGTCAATCCTCAATCCCCAATCCTCAATCTTCAATCCTCAACCTCAATCCTCAATCCTCAATCCTCAATCCTCAATCTTCAATCCTCAATACTCAATCTTCAATCCTCAATCCTCAATCCTCAATCCTCAATCCTCAATCCTCAATCCCCAAACCTCTATCCTCAGGCAGCAATACTCAATCTTCAATACTCAATCCTCAATCCTCAATCCTCAATCCTCAATCCTCAACCCTCAATCCGCATTCCTCAAACCTCAACCCTCAACCCTCAGTCCTCAACCTCAATTCTCAATTCTCAATCCTCAATTCTCAATACTCAATATTCAATCCTCGATAATCAACCTCCAATCCTTGATCCTCAATCCCCAATCTTCAATCCTTAATCCTCAATCTTCAATCCTTAATTCTCAATCGTCAATCTTCAATACTCAATACTCAATCTTCAATCCTCAATCCTCAGTCCTCAATCCTCAATCCTTAATCCTCAATCGTCAATCTTCAATCCTCAATACTCAATCTTCAATCCTCAATCCTCAATCCTCAATCCTCAAACCTCAATCTTCAATCCTCAATACTCAATCTGCAATCCTCAATCCTCAAACCTCAATCCTCAATCCTCATACTTCAATCCTCAATACACAATCCTCAATCTTCAATCCTCATTCCTCAATCCTCAATTCTCAATCCTCAATCCTTAATCCTCAGACCTCAAACATCAATATTCAACCCTCAGTCCTCGTCCTCAACCCACAACACTCAATCCTCAGTCCTCAATCCTCAAACCTCAATCTTCAATCCTCAATACTCAATCTGCAATCCTCAATCCTCAAACCTCAATCCTCAACCCTCAGCCCTCATCCTCAATCCTCAATCCTCAATCCTCAATACTCAGCCCTCAGTCCTCAAGCCTCAATGCTCAATCCTCAATCCCCAATCCTCAATCCTCAATCCTCAATGATCAATCCTCAATCTTCAATACTCAATCCTCATTCCTCAATCCTCAGTCCTCTATATTCAACACTCAACCCTCAACCATCAATCCTCAATTGTCAATACTCAATAGAACATCCTGAATTCTGATGGTTCAGTACTCAATCCAGAATACTCAATAATCAAACCTCATACCTCAAGCATCAATTCTCAACACTCAATCCTCAACACTCAGTCCTCTCTCTTCAATACTACATCCTCAACCCTCAATCCTCAAGCGTCAATCCTCAATACTCAATCCTCAATCCTCAATCATCAATCCTCAATCTTCAATACTCAATCCTCAACCCTCAATTCTCAATCCTCAATACTCAACCATCAATCCTAAATTCGCAATGCTCAATAGAATATCCTGAATTCTCAGGATTCTATACTCATACCTCAATCCTCAAACCTCAGCCCTCATTCTCAATCCTCAATCCTCAATCCTCAATATTCAATCCCCAATACTCAATCTTCAATCCTCAATCCTCAATCCTCAATCCTCAATCCTCAATCCTCAGTCATAAATCCTCAATCTTCAACACTCAATCGTCAATCCTCAGTCCTCAATCCTCAATCCGCAATCCTCGTTCCTCAAACCTCAATCCTCATCCCTCAGTCCACATCCTCAATTCTCAATTCTCAATCCTCAATCCTCAATCCTCAATTTTCAATCCCCAAAAATCAATCTCCAATCCTAGATCCTCAATCCCCAATCCTCAGTCCTTAATCCTCAATCTTCAATCCTCAATCGCCAGTCCTCAATCTTCAATCCTCTATGCTCAATCGTCAATCCTCAAGCCTCAGTCCTCAATCCTCAATCCTCAATCCTCAAACCTCAATCCTCAACCGTCAGTCCTCGTCCTCAATCCTCAACCCTCAATCATCAATCCTCAACCTTCAATCATCAATACTCAACCTTCAATCCTCAATACTCAATCCTCAATCGTCAATCCTCAATCCCCACTCCTCAATCTTCAATGCTCAATCCTCAATCCTCAATCCTCAATCCTCAATCCTCAATGTTCAATCCTCAATACTCAACCTTCAATCCTAAATCCTCAATACTCAATCCTCAATCCTGAATCTTCAATGCTCTATATTCAATCTTCAATCCTCAATACTCAATCCTCAGTCCTCAGTGATCAATACTCAATCGTCAATACTGAACCCTCAATCCTCAATCCTCAATCCTCAATCCCCAATCCTCAATCCTCATTCCTCAATCATCAGTCGTCAATCTTCAATACTCATTCCTCAATCCTCAATCCCCAATCCTAAATCTTCAATCATCAATCCTCAATCCTCAATCATCAATCGTCAATCTTCAATACTCATTCCTCAATCCTCAATCCCCAATCCTCAATCTTCAATCATCAATCCTCAATCTTCAACACTCAATCCTCAATCCTCAATCCTCAATACTAACCATCAATCCTCAATTCTCGATACTCAATAGAATATCCTGAATTCTCAGGATTCAGTACTGAAACCTCAACCCTCAAGCCTCAGCCCTCATCCTCCATCCTCAATCGCCAATCCTCAATCCTGAATCTTCAATCCTGAACATTCAATCTTCTATCCTCAATCCTCAAACCTCAATCCTCAATCCTCAATCCTCAGTGATCAATACTCAATCTTCAATACTCAATCCTCAATCCTCAATCCTCATTCTTCAAACCTCAATACCCAATTCTCAATCTTCATCATCAATAATCAATCTCCAATCCTAGATCCTCAATCCTCAATCCTCAATCCCCAATCTTCAATCCTCAATAATCAATCTCCAATCCTAGATCCTCAATCCTCAATCCTCAATCCTCAATCCTCAATCGTCAACCTTCAGTCCTCAATACTCAATCTTCAATTCTCAATCTTCAATCCTCAATCCTCAATCCTCAATCCTCAGTACTCAATCCTGAATCCTCAATCTTCAATCCTCAATACTCAATCTTCAACCCTCAATCCTCAATCCTCAATCTTCAATCCTCAATCTTCAATCCTCAATCCTCAATCCTCAATCTTCAATCCTCAATACTCAATCTGCAATCCTCAATACTCAAACCTCAGTCCCCAATCATCAATCGTCAATAATCAATCTCCAATCCTAAGTCCTCAATCCGCAACCCTCAATCCTCAATCCTCAATCCTCATCCTTCAATCCTCAATACCCAATCCTCAATCTTCAATACTCAATCCTCAATCCTCAATCCCCAATCCTCAATATTCAACACACAACCCTCAGCCAACATTCCTCAATACTCAACCATCAATCCTCAATTCTCAATACTCAATAGAATATCCTGAATCCGCATGGTTCGGTACTCAAACCACAATATTCAATAATCAAATCTCAATCCTCAATCTTCAATCCTCAATACTCAATTTCAATCCTCAATCCTCAGTCTTCAACCCTCAATCCTCAATTATCAATCCTCAATCCTCAATCCTCAATCTTCAATCCTCAATACTCAATCTTCAATCCTCAATCCTCAATCCTCAATCCTCAATCCACAATCCTCAATCCTCAATCCTCAATCCTCAATCCTCAATACTCAATCTGCAATCCTCAAGCGTCAATCCTCAATCCTCAATGCTCATTCTTCAATCCTCAATACCCAATCCTCAATCTTCAATCCTCAATACTCAATCTTCACTCCTCAATCCTCAATCCTCAATCCTCGATCCTCAATCCTCAATCCTCAACCATCAATCCTCAATTCTCAATACTCAATAGAATATCCTGAATTCGCATGGTTCGATACTCAATCCACAATATTCAATAATCAAATCTCAATATTCAATCTTCAATCCTCAATACTCAATTTCAATCCTCAATCCTCAATCTTCAATCCTCAATCCTCAATTGTCAATCCTCAACCCTCAATCCTCAACCTTCAATCCACAATACTCAACCTTCAATCCTCAATCCTCAATCCTCAATCCTCAATCCTCAATCCTCAATCCTCAATCCTCAATCCTCAATCCTCAATACTCAATCTGCAATCCTCAATCCTCAATCCTCAATGCTCATTCTTCAATCCTCAATACCCAATCCTCAATCTTCAAACCTCAATCCTCAATCCTCAATTCTCAATCCTCAATTATCAATCCTCAGACCTCAAACATCAATATTCAACCCTCAGTTCTCGTCCTCAATCCACAACACTCAATCCTCAATCCTCAATCTTCAATCATCAATATTCAATCTTCAATCCTCAATCCTCAATCCTCAATCCTCAATTCTCAATCCTCAATCCTCAATCTTCAATCCTCAATCCTCAATCCTCAATCCTCAATCCTCAATCCTCAATCCTCAATCCTCAATCTTCAATCCTCAATCCTCAATCCTCAATCCTGAATTCTCAATCTTCAATCCTGAATACTCAATCTTCAATCCCCAATCCTCAATCCTCAATCCTCAATCCTCATTCATCAAACCTCAATCCTCAACCATCAGTCCTCATCCTCAATTCTCAATCCTCAATCCTCAATCCTCTATCCTCAATCTTCAATCCTCAATAATCGATCTCCAATCATAGATCCTCAATCCCCAATCTTCAATCCTTAGTCCTCAATCCTCAATCCTCAATCCTCAATCCTCAATATTCAATCCTCAATCCTCGATCCTCATTCCTCAGTCGTCAATCCTCAATCCTAAATCCACAATCCTCAATATTCAATCCTCAATACTCAACCTTCAATCCTCAATACTCAATCCTCAATCCTCAATCCTCAATCCTCAGTCATAAATCCTCAATCTTCAATACTCAATCTTCAATCCTCAATCCTCAATCCTCAACCCTCAATCCTCAATCCTCAATCCTCATTCTTCAATCCTCAATACCCAATCCTCAATCTTCAATCCTCAGTACTCAATCCTCAATTCTCAATCCTCAATCCCCAATCCTCAGTCCGTAATCCTCAATCTTCAATCCTCAATCGCCAGTCCTCAATCTTCAATCCTCTATGCTCAATCATCAATCCTCAAGCCTCAGTCCTCAATCCTCAATCCTCAATCCTCAAACCTCAATCCTCAACCGTCAGTCCTCGTCCTCAATCCTCAACCCTCAATCATCAATCCTCAACCTTCAATTATCAATACTCAACCTTCAATCCTCAATACTCAATCCTCAATCGTCAATCCTCAATCCCCAATCATCAATCTTCAATGCTCAATCCTCATTCTTCAAACCTCAATACCCAATCCTCAATCTTCAATCCTCAATGCTCAATCCTCAATCCTCAAGCCTCAGTCCTCAATCCTCAATCCTCAATCCTCAAACCTCAATCCTCAATCTTCAATCATCAATCCTCTATCTTCAACACTCAATCCTCAATCCTCAATCCTCAATACTAACCATCAATCCTCAATTCTCGATACTCAATAGAATATCCTGAATTCTCAGGATTCAATACTGAAACCTCAATCCTCAACCCTCAGCCCTCATCCTCCATTCTCAACCGCCAATCCTCAATCCTGAATGTTCAATCCTCAACATTCAATCTTCAATCCTCAATCCTCAAACCTCAATCCTCAATCCTCAATCCTCAGTGATGAATAATCAATCTCCAATCCTAGATCCTCAATCCTCAATCCTCAATCCTCAATCCTCAATCCTCAGTACTCAATCCTGAATCCTCAATCTTCAATCCTCAATACTCAATCTTCAACCCTCAATCCTCAATCCTCAATCTTCAATCCTCAATCTTCAATCCTCAATCCTCAATCCTCAATCTTCAATCCTCAATACTCAATCTGCAATCCTCAATAGTCAAACCTCAGTCCCCAATCATCAATCGTCAATAATCAATCTCCAATCCTAAGTCCTCAATCCGCAACCCTCAATCCTCAATCCTCAATCCTCATCCTTCAATCCTCAATACCCAATCCTCAATCTTCAATACTCAATCCTCAATCCTCAATCCCCAATCCTCAATATTCAACACACAACCCTCAGCCAACATTCCTCAATACTCAACCATCAATCCTCAATTCTCAATACTCAATAGAATATCCTGAATCCGCATGGTTCGGTACTCAAACCACAATATTCAATAATCAAATCTCAATCCTCAATCTTCAATCCTCAATACTCAATTTCAATCCTCAATCCTCAGTCTTCAACCCTCAATCCTCAATTATCAATCCTCAATCCTCAATCCTCAATCTTCAATCCTCAATACTCAATCTTCAATCCTCAATCCTCAATCCTCAATCCTCAATCCACAATCCTCAATCCTCAATCCTCAATCCTCAATCCTCAATACTCAATCTGCAATCCTCAAGCGTCAATCCTCAATCCTCAATGCTCATTCTTCAATCCTCAATACCCAATCCTCAATCTTCAATCCTCAATACTCAATCTTCACTCCTCAATCCTCAATCCTCAATCCTCGATCCTCAATCCTCAATCCTCAACCATCAATCCTCAATTCTCAATACTCAATAGAATATCCTGAATTCGCATGGTTCGATACTCAATCCACAATGTTCAATAATCAAATCTCAATATTCAATCTTCAATCCTCAATACTCAATTTCAATCCTCAATCCTCAATCTTCAATCCTCAATCCTCAATTGTCAATCCTCAATCCTCAATCCTCAACCTTCAATCCACAATACTCAACCTTCAATCCTCAATCCTCAATCCTCAATCCTCAATCCTCAATCCTCAATCCTCAATCCTCAATCCTCAATCCTCAATACTCAATCTGCAATCCTCAATCCTCAATCCTCAATGCTCATTCTTCAATCCTCAATACCCAATCCTCAATCTTCAAACCTCAATCCTCAATCCTCAATTCTCAATCCTCAATTATCAATCCTCAGACCTCAAACATCAATATTCAACCCTCAGTTCTCGTCCTCAATCCACAACACTCAATCCCCAATCCTCAATCTTCAATCATCAATATTCAATCTTCAATCCTCAATCCTCAATCCTCAATCCTCAATTCTCAATCCTCAATCCTCAATCTTCAATCCTCAATCCTCAATCCTCAATCCTCAATCCTCAATCCTCAATCCTCAATCCTCAATCTTCAATCCTCAATCCTCAATCCTCAATCCTGAATTCTCAATCTTCAATCCTGAATACTCAATCTTCAATCCCCAATCCTCAATCCTCAATCCTCAATCCTCATTCATCAAACCTCAATCCTCAACCATCAGTCCTCATCCTCAATTCTCAATCCTCAATCCTCAATCCTCTATCCTCAATCTTCAATCCTCAATAATCGATCTCCAATCATAGATCCTCAATCCCCAATCTTCAATCCTTAGTCCTCAATCCTCAATCCTCAATCCTCAATCCTCAATATTCAATCCTCAATCCTCGATCCTCATTCCTCAGTCGTCAATCCTCAATCCTCAATCCTCAATCCTCAGTCATAAATCCTCAATCTTCAATACTCAATCTTCAATCCTCAATCCTCAATCCTCAACCCTCAATCCTCAATCCTCAATCCTCATTCTTCAATCCTCAATACCCAATCCTCAATCTTCAATCCTCAGTACTCAATCCTCAATTCTCAATCCTCAATCCCCAATCCTCAGTCCGTAATCCTCAATCTTCAATCCTCAATCGCCAGTCCTCAATCTTCAATCCTCTATGCTCAATCATCAATCCTCAAGCCTCAGTCCTCAATCCTCAATCCTCAATCCTCAAACCTCAATCCTCAACCGTCAGTCCTCGTCCTCAATCCTCAACCCTCAATCATCAATCCTCAACCTTCAATTATCAATACTCAACCTTCAATCCTCAATACTCAATCCTCAATCGTCAATCCTCAATCCCCAATCATCAATCTTCAATGCTCAATCCTCATTCTTCAAACCTCAATACCCAATCCTCAATCTTCAATCCTCAATGCTCAATCCTCAATCCTCAAGCCTCAGTCCTCAATCCTCAATCCTCAATCCTCAAACCTCAATCCTCAATCTTCAATCATCAATCCTCTATCTTCAACACTCAATCCTCAATCCTCAATCCTCAATACTAACCATCAATCCTCAATTCTCGATACTCAATAGAATATCCTGAATTCTCAGGATTCAATACTGAAACCTCAATCCTCAACCCTCAGCCCTCATCCTCCATTCTCAACCGCCAATCCTCAATCCTGAATGTTCAATCCTCAACATTCAATCTTCAATCCTCAATCCTCAAACCTCAATCCTCAATCCTCAATCCTCAGTGATCAATAATCAATCTCCAATCCTAGATCCTCAATCCTCAATCCTCAATCCCCAATCTTCAATCCTCAATAATCAATCTCCAATCCTAGATCCTCAACCCTCAATCCTCAATCCTCAACCCTCAATCCTCATTCTTCAAACCTCAATACCCAATCATCAATATTCAATCCTCAATGCTCAATCCTCAATCCTCAAGCCTCAGTCCTCAATCCTCAATCCTCAATCCTCTAACCTCAATCCTCAACCCTCAGCCCTCATTCTCAATCCTCAATCCTCAGTCCTCAATATTCAATCCCCAATACTCAATCTTCAATCCTCAAATCTCAATCCTCAATCCTCAATCCTCAATCCTCAGTCATAAATCCTCAATCTTCAATACTCAATCGTCAATCCTCAGTCCTCAATCCTCAATCCTCAACCCTCGGTCCTCAAACCTCAATCCTCAACCCTCAGTCCACATCCTCAATTCTCAATTCTCAATCCTCAATCCTCAATCCTCAACCTTCAATCTCCAAAAATCAATCTCCAATCTTAGATCCTCAATCCCCAATCCTCAGTCCCTAATCCTCAATCTTCAATCCTCAATCGCCAGTCCTCAATCTTCAATCCTCTATGCTCAATCGTCAATCCTCAAGCCTCAGTCCTCAATCCTCAATCCTCAATCATCAAACCTCAATCCTCAACCGTCAGTCCTCGTCCTCAATCCTCAACCCTCAATCCTCAATCCTCAATCTTCAATCATCAATACTCAATCTTCATTCCTCAATAATCAATCCTCAATCGTCAATCCTCAATCCCCAATCCTCAGTCTTCAATGCTCAATCCTCAATCAACAATCATCAATCTTCAACACTCAATCCTCAATCCTCAATCCTCAATCCTCAATACTCAATCCTCAATCTTCGATCCTCAATACTCAATCTTCAATTCTCAATCTTCAATCCTCAATCCTCAATCCTCAATCCTCAGTACTCAATCCTGAATCCTCAATCTTCAATCCTCAATACTCAATCTTCAACCCTCAATCCTCAATCCTCAATCCTCAATCCTCATCTTCAATCCTCAATCCTCAATCCTCAATCTTCAATCCTCAATACTCAATCTGCAATCCTCAATCCTCAAACCTCAGTCCTCAATCTTCAATCCTCAATACTCAATCTTCAATCCTCAATCCTCAATCCTCAATCCTCAATCCTCAATCCTCAATCCTCAATCGTCAGTCTTCAACACTCAATACTCAATCTTCAATACTCAACACTCAATCCTCAATCCTCAATCCTCAGTCCTCAAACCCCAATTCTGAATCCTCAATCCTGTGTCCTCAACCTTCGGCCCTCAGTCCTCAACTATCAATTGTCAATCCTCAATCCTCAATAGAATATCCTCAATTCACAGCTTTCAATACTCAATACTCAAACTGCAATCTTCAAACCTCTATCCACAAACATCAATTCTCATCACTCAACCCTCAACACTCAGTCCTCAACGTTCAATCCTCAATCCTCAATCCTCAATCCTCAATCGTCAATCTTCAATCCTCAATACTCAATCTTCAATCCTCAATCCTCAATCCTCAATCCTCAATCCTCATTCTTCAATCCTCAGTACCCAAACCTCAATCTTCAATCCTCAATCCTCAATCCTCAATTCTCAATCCTCAATCGTCAGTCCTCAGTCCTCAAACCTCAATCCTCAACCCTCAGCCCTCATCGTCAATCCTCAATCCTCAATCCTCAATCCTCAACATTCAATCCTCAATACTCAATCTTCAATCCTCAATCCTCAATCCTCATTTCTCAATGCTCTATCCTCAGTCCTCAGTCCTCAAACCTCAATCCTCAACCGTCAGCCCCCATCCTCAATCCTCAATCCTCGATCTTCAATCCTCAATCCTCAATCCTCAATACTCAATCTTCGGTCCTCAATCCTAGGTCCTCAAACCTCAATTCTGAATCCTCAATACTGAATCCTCAATCTTCAGACCTCAGTCCTCAACAATCTGTTGTCAATCCTCAATCCTCAATAGAATATGCTCAATTCAAAGTTTTCAATACTCAATACTCAATCTGCAATCTTCAAACCTCTATCCACAAAAATCAATTCTCATCACTCAACACTCAACACTCTGTCCTCAATGTTCAATCCTCAATCCTCAATTCCCAATCTTCAATCTTCAATACTGAATCTTCAATACTCAATCCTCAATCCTCAATCTTCAATCCTCATTCCTCAATCATCAATCCTCAATCTTCAATACTCAATTCTCAATCCTCAATCGTCAGTTTTCTATCCTCAATACTCAATCTTCAATCCTCAACACTCAATCCTCAATCCTCAATCCTCAATCCTCATTCTTCAATCCTCAGAACCCAATCCTCAATCTTCAATCCTCAATCCTCAGTCCTCAATCCTCAATCCTCATTCCTCAATCATCAATACTCAATCTTCAATACTCAATTCTCAATCCTCAATCGTCAGTCTTCTATCGTCAATACTCAATCTTCAATCCACAACACTCAATCCTCAATCCTCAATCCTCAATCCTCATTCTTCAATCCTCAGTACCCAATGCTCAATCTTCAATCCTCAATCCTCAATCCTCAATTCTCAATCCTCTATCTTCAATTATCAATACTAAATCTTCAATCCTCAATCCTCGATCCTCAATCCTCAATTCTCAATCCTCAATCGTCAGTCTTCTATCCTCAATACTCAATCTTCAATCCTCAACACTCAATCCTCAATCCTCAATCCTCAATCCTCATTCTTCAATCCTCAATACCCAATCCTCAATCTTCAATCCTCAATCCTCAATCCTCAATTCTCAATCCTCTATCTTCAATCCTCAATACTAAATCTTCAATCCTCGATCTTCAATCCTCAATCCTCAATCCTCAATACTCAATCTTCAATCCTCAATCCTTAGTCCTCAAACCTCAATTCTGAATCCTCAATCCTGAATCCTCAATCTGCAGACCTCAGTCCTAATCAATCTGTTGTCAATCCTCAATCCTCAATAGAATATCCTCAATTCAAAGTTTTCAATACTCAATAGTCAATCTGCAATCTTCAAACCTCTATCCACAAACATCAAGTGTCATCACTCAACACTCAACTCTCAGTCCTCAATGTTCAATCCTCAATCCTCAATTCCCAATCATCAATCCTCAATACTGAATCTTCAATCCTCAATCCTCAATCCACAATCCTCAGTCCTCAATCCTCAAACCTCAATCCTCAATCCTCAATCCCCAATCCTCAATCCTCAACTTTCACTCATCAGTCCTCAATCTTCGATACTCAATCCTCAATCCTCAATCCTCAATCCTCAATACTCAACCATCAATCCTAAATTCTCAATGCTCAATAGAATATCCTGAATTCTCAGGATTCTATACTCAAACCTCAATCCTCAACCCTCAGCCCTCATTCTCAATCCTCAATCCTCAATCCTCAATATTCAATCCCCAATACTCAATCTTCAATCCTCTATCCTCAATCCTCAATCCTCAATCCTCAATCCTCAGTCATAAATCCTCAATCTTCAATACTCAATCGTCAATCCTCAGTCCTCAATCCTCAATCCTCAATCCTCGTTCCTCAAGCATCAATCCTCAACCCTCAGTCCACATCCTCAATTCTCAATTCTCAATCCTCAATCCTCAATCCTCAACCTTCAATCCCCAAAAATCAATCTCCAATCCTAGATCTTCAATCCCCAATCCTCAGTCCTTAATCCTCAATCTTCAATCCTCAATCGCCAGTCCTCAATCTCCAATCCTCTATGCTCAGTCGTCAATCCTCAAGCCTCAGTCCTCAATCCTCAATCCTCAATGCTCAAACCTCAATCCTCAACCGTCAGTCCCCGTCCTCAATCCTCAACCCTCAATCCTCAGTCCTCAATCTTCAATCATCAATAATCAATCTTCAGTCCTCAATAATCAATCCTCAATCCTCAATCCTCAATCCTCAATATTCAATCTTCAATCCTCAATCATCAATCCTCAATTCTCAATCCTCTATCTTCAATCCTCAATACTAAATCTTCAATCCTCAATCCTCGATACTCAATCCTCAATTCTCAATCCTCAATCGTCAGTCTTCTATCCTCAATACTCAATCTTCAATCCTCAACACTCAATCCTCAACCCTCAATCCTCAATCCTCATTCTTCAATCCTCAATACCCAATCCTCAATCTTCAATACTCAAGCCTCAATCCTCAATTCTCAATCCTCTATCTTCAATCCTCAATACTAAATCTTCAATCCTCGATCTTCAATCCTCAATCCTCAATCCACAATCCTCAGTCCTCAGTCCTCAAACCTCAATACTCAATCCTCAATCCCAAATCCTCATTCCTCAATTTTCAATCATCAATACTAAATCGTCAATCCTCAATCCTCGATCCTCAATCTTCAATACTCAATCCTCAATCGTCAGTCTTCTATCCTCAATACTCAATCTTCAATCCTCAATCCTCAATCCTCAATCCTCAATCTTCAATACTCAATCCTCAATCCTCAATCCTCAATCCTCAATATTCAACACTCAACCCTCAACCATCAATCCTCAATACTCAACCACCAATCCTCAATTCTCAATACTCAATAGAACATCCTGAATTCTGATGGTTCAATACTCAATCCAGAATATTCAATAATCAAATCTCAAACCTCAAGCATCAATTCTCAACACTCAATCCTCAACATTCAGTCCTCTCTCTTCAATCCTACATCCTCAACACTAAATCCTCGAGAGTCAATCCTCAATACTCAATCCTCAATCCGCAATCATCAATCCTCAATCTTCAATACTCAATCCTCAATCCTCAATCCTCAATCCTCAATACACAACCATCAATCCTAAATTCTCAATGCTCAATAGAATATCCTGAATTCTCAGGATTCTATACTCAAACCTCAATCCTCAACCCTCAGCCCTCATTCTCAATCCTCAATCCTCAATCCTCAATATTCAATCCCCAATACGCAATCTTCAATCCTCTATCCTCAATCCTCAATCCTCAATCCTCAATCCTCAGTCATAAATCCTCAATCTTCAGTACTCAATCGTCAATCCTCAGTCCTCAATCCTCAATCCTCAATCCTCGTTCCTCAAGCCTCAATCCTCAACCCTCAGTCCACATCCTCAATTCTCAATTCTCAATCCTCAATCCTCAATCCTCATCCTTCAATCCCCAAAAATCAATCTCCAATCCTAGATCTTCAATCCCCAATCCTCAGTCCTTAATCCTCAATCTTCAATCCTCAATCGCCAGTCCTCAATCTCCAATCCTCTATGCTCAGTCGTCAATCCTCAAGCCTCAGTCCTCAATCCTCAATCCTCAATGCTCAAACCTCAATCCTCAACCGTCAGTCCTCGTCCTCAATCCTCAACCCTCAATCCTCAGTCCTCAATCTTCAATCATCAATAATCAATCTTCAATCCTCAATAATCAATCCTCAATCCTCAGTCCTCAATCCTCAATATTCAACACTCAACCCTTATCCATCAATCCTCAATACTCAACCATCAATCCTCAATTCTCAATACTCAATAGAACATCCTGAATTCTTATGGTTCAATACTCAATCCAGAATATTCAATAATCAAACCTCAAACCTCAAGCATCAATTCTCAACACTCAATCCTCAACACTCAGTCCTCTCTCTTCAATCCTACATCCTCAACCCTCAATCCTCAAGCGTCAATCCTCAGACCTCAATCCTCAATCCTCAATCGTCAGTCTTCAATCCTCAATACTCAATCTTCAATCCTCAATCCTCAAACCTCAATCCTCAATCCTCATTCTTCAATCCTCAATACCCAATACTCAATCTTCAATCCTCAACCGTCAGTCCTCGTCCTCAATCCTCAACCCTCAATCATCAATCCTCAACCTTCAATTATCAATACTCAACCTTCAATCCTCAATACTCAATCCTCAATCGTCAATCCTCAATCCCCAATCATCAATCTTCAATGCTCAATCCTCAATCTTCAAACCTCAATACCCAATCCTCAATCTTCAATCCTCAATGCTCAATCCTCAATCCTCAAGCCTCAGTCCTCAATCCTCAATCCTCAATCCTCAAACCTCAATCCTCAATCTTCAATCATCAATCCTCTATCTTCAACACTCAATCCTCAATCCTCAATCCTCAATACTAACCATCAATCCTCAATTCTCGATACTCAATAGAATATCCTGAATTCTCAGGATTCAATACTGAAACCTCAATCCTCAACCCTCAGCCCTCATCCTCCATTCTCAACCGCCAATCCTCAATCCTGAATGTTCAATCCTCAACATTCAATCTTCAATCCTCAATCCTCAAACCTCAATCCTCAATCCTCAATCCTCAGTGATCAATAATCAATCTCCAATCCTAGATCCTCAATCCTCAATCCTCAATCCCCAATCTTCAATCCTCAATAATCAATCTCCAATCCTAGATCCTCAACCCTCAATCCTCAATCCTCAACCCTCAATCCTCATTCTTCAAACCTCAATACCCAATCATCAATATTCAATCCTCAATGCTCAATCCTCAATCCTCAAGCCTCAGTCCTCAATCCTCAATCCTCAATCCTCTAACCTCAATCCTCAACCCTCAGCCCTCATTCTCAATCCTCAATCCTCAGTCCTCAATATTCAATCCCCAATACTCAATCTTCAATCCTCAAATCTCAATCCTCAATCCTCAATCCTCAATCCTCAGTCATAAATCCTCAATCTTCAATACTCAATCGTCAATCCTCAGTCCTCAATCCTCAATCCTCAACCCTCGGTCCTCAAACCTCAATCCTCAACCCTCAGTCCACATCCTCAATTCTCAATTCTCAATCCTCAATCCTCAATCCTCAACCTTCAATCTCCAAAAATCAATCTCCAATCTTAGATCCTCAATCCCCAATCCTCAGTCCCTAATCCTCAATCTTCAATCCTCAATCGCCAGTCCTCAATCTTCAATCCTCTATGCTCAATCGTCAATCCTCAAGCCTCAGTCCTCAATCCTCAATCCTCAATCATCAAACCTCAATCCTCAACCGTCAGTCCTCGTCCTCAATCCTCAACCCTCAATCCTCAATCCTCAATCTTCAATCATCAATACTCAATCTTCATTCCTCAATAATCAATCCTCAATCGTCAATCCTCAATCCCCAATCCTCAGTCTTCAATGCTCAATCCTCAATCAACAATCATCAATCTTCAACACTCAATCCTCAATCCTCAATCCTCAATCCTCAATACTCAATCCTCAATCTTCGATCCTCAATACTCAATCTTCAATTCTCAATCTTCAATCCTCAATCCTCAATCCTCAATCCTCAGTACTCAATCCTGAATCCTCAATCTTCAATCCTCAATACTCAATCTTCAACCCTCAATCCTCAATCCTCAATCCTCAATCCTCAATCTTCAATCCTCAATCCTCAATCCTCAATCTTCAATCCTCAATACTCAATCTGCAATCCTCAATCCTCAAACCTCAGTCCTCAATCTTCAATCCTCAATACTCAATCTTCAATCCTCAATCCTCAATCCTCAATCCTCAATCCTCAATCCTCAATCCTCAATCGTCAGTCTTCAACACTCAATACTCAATCTTCAATACTCAACACTCAATCCTCAATCCTCAATCCTCAGTCCTCAAACCCCAATTCTGAATCCTCAATCCTGTGTCCTCAACCTTCGGCCCTCAGTCCTCAACTATCAATTGTCAATCCTCAATCCTCAATAGAATATCCTCAATTCACAGCTTTCAATACTCAATACTCAAACTGCAATCTTCAAACCTCTATCCACAAACATCAATTCTCATCACTCAACCCTCAACACTCAGTCCTCAACGTTCAATCCTCAATCCTCAATCCTCAATCCTCAATCGTCAATCTTCAATCCTCAATACTCAATCTTCAATCCTCAATCCTCAATCCTCAATCCTCAATCCTCATTCTTCAATCCTCAGTACCCAAACCTCAATCTTCAATCCTCAATCCTCAATCCTCAATTCTCAATCCTCAATCGTCAGTCCTCAGTCCTCAAACCTCAATCCTCAATCCTCAGCCCTCATCGTCAATCCTCAATCCTCAATCCTCAATCCTCAACATTCAATCCTCAATACTCAATCTTCAATCCTCAATCATCAATTCTCAACCCTCAATCCTCAATCCTCAATCCTCAGTCCTCAATTCTCAATCCTCAATCGTCAGTCTTCAATCCTCAATACTCAATCCTCAATCTTCAATTCTCAATACTCAATCTGCAATCCTCAATCCTCAAACCTCAGTACTCAAACCTCAGTCCTCAATCCTCATTCTTCAATCCTCAATACCCAATACTCAATCTTCAATCCTCAATCCTCAATCCTCATTTCTCAATGCTCTATCCTCAGTCCTCAGTCCTCAAACCTCAATCCTCAACCGTCAGCCCCCATCCTCAATCCTCAATCCTCGATCTTCAATCCTCAATCCTCAATCCTCAATACTCAATCTTCGGTCCTCAATCCTAGGTCCTCAAACCTCAATTCTGAATCCTCAATACTGAATCCTCAATCTTCAGACCTCAGTCCTCAACAATCTGTTGTCAATCCTCAATCCTCAATAGAATATGCTCAATTCAAAGTTTTCAATACTCAATACTCAATCTGCAATCTTCAAACCTCTATCCACAAAAATCAATTCTCATCACTCAACACTCAACACTCTGTCCTCAATGTTCAATCCTCAATCCTCAATTCCCAATCTTCAATCTTCAATACTGAATCTTCAATACTCAATCCTCAATCCTCAATCTTCAATCCTCATTCCTCAATCATCAATCCTCAATCTTCAATACTCAATTCTCAATCCTCAATCGTCAGTTTTCTATCCTCAATACTCAATCTTCAATCCTCAACACTCAATCCTCAATCCTCAATCCTCAATCCTCATTCTTCAATCCTCAGAACCCAATCCTCAATCTTCAATCCTCAATCCTCAGTCCTCAATCCTCAATCCTCATTCCTCAATCATCAATACTCAATCTTCAATACTCAATTCTCAATCCTCAATCGTCAGTCTTCTATCGTCAATACTCAATCTTCAATCCACAACACTCAATCCTCAATCCTCAATCCTCAATCCTCATTCTTCAATCCTCAGTACCCAATGCTCAATCTTCAATCCTCAATCCTCAATCCTCAATTCTCAATCCTCTATCTTCAATTATCAATACTAAATCTTCAATCCTCAATCCTCGATCCTCAATCCTCAATTCTCAATCCTCAATCGTCAGTCTTCTATCCTCAATACTCAATCTTCAATCCTCAACACTCAATCCTCAATCCTCAATCCTCAATCCTCATTCTTCAATCCTCAATACCCAATCCTCAATCTTCAATCCTCAATCCTCAATCCTCAATTCTCAATCCTCTATCTTCAATCCTCAATACTAAATCTTCAATCCTCGATCTTCAATCCTCAATCCTCAATCCTCAATACTCAATCTTCAATCCTCAATCCTTAGTCCTCAAACCTCAATTCTGAATCCTCAATCCTGAATCCTCAATCTGCAGACCTCAGTCCTAATCAATCTGTTGTCAATCCTCAATCCTCAATAGAATATCCTCAATTCAAAGTTTTCAATACTCAATAGTCAATCTGCAATCTTCAAACCTCTATCCACAAACATCAAGTGTCATCACTCAACACTCAACTCTCAGTCCTCAATGTTCAATCCTCAATCCTCAATTCCCAATCATCAATCCTCAATACTGAATCTTCAATCCTCAATCCTCAATCCACAATCCTCAGTCCTCAATCCTCAAACCTCAATCCTCAATCCTCAATCCCCAATCCTCAATCCTCAACTTTCACTCATCAGTCCTCAATCTTCGATACTCAATCCTCAATCCTCAATCCTCAATCCTCAATACTCAACCATCAATCCTAAATTCTCAATGCTCAATAGAATATCCTGAATTCTCAGGATTCTATACTCAAACCTCAATCCTCAACCCTCAGCCCTCATTCTCAATCCTCAATCCTCAATCCTCAATATTCAATCCCCAATACTCAATCTTCAATCCTCTATCCTCAATCCTCAATCCTCAATCCTCAATCCTCAGTCATAAATCCTCAATCTTCAATACTCAATCGTCAATCCTCAGTCCTCAATCCTCAATCCTCAATCCTCGTTCCTCAAGCATCAATCCTCAACCCTCAGTCCACATCCTCAATTCTCAATTCTCAATCCTCAATCCTCAATCCTCAACCTTCAATCCCCAAAAATCAATCTCCAATCCTAGATCTTCAATCCCCAATCCTCAGTCCTTAATCCTCAATCTTCAATCCTCAATCGCCAGTCCTCAATCTCCAATCCTCTATGCTCAGTCGTCAATCCTCAAGCCTCAGTCCTCAATCCTCAATCCTCAATGCTCAAACCTCAATCCTCAACCGTCAGTCCCCGTCCTCAATCCTCAACCCTCAATCCTCAGTCCTCAATCTTCAATCATCAATAATCAATCTTCAGTCCTCAATAATCAATCCTCAATCCTCAATCCTCAATCCTCAATATTCAATCTTCAATCCTCAATCATCAATCCTCAATTCTCAATCCTCTATCTTCAATCCTCAATACTAAATCTTCAATCCTCAATCCTCGATACTCAATCCTCAATTCTCAATCCTCAATCGTCAGTCTTCTATCCTCAATACTCAATCTTCAATCCTCAACACTCAATCCTCAACCCTCAATCCTCAATCCTCATTCTTCAATCCTCAATACCCAATCCTCAATCTTCAATACTCAAGCCTCAATCCTCAATTCTCAATCCTCTATCTTCTATCCTCAATACTAAATCTTCAATCCTCGATCTTCAATCCTCAATCCTCAATCCACAATCCTCAGTCCTCAGTCCTCAAACCTCAATACTCAATCCTCAATCCCAAATCCTCATTCCTCAATTTTCAATCATCAATACTAAATCGTCAATCCTCAATCCTCGATCCTCAATCTTCAATACTCAATCCTCAATCGTCAGTCTTCTATCCTCAATACTCAATCTTCAATCCTCAATCCTCAATCCTCAATCCTCAATCTTCAATACTCAATCCTCAATCCTCAATCCTCAATCCTCAATATTCAACACTCAACCCTCAACCATCAATCCTCAATACTCAACCACCAATCCTCAATTCTCAATACTCAATAGAACATCCTGAATTCTGATGGTTCAATACTCAATCCAGAATATTCAATAATCAAATCTCAAACCTCAAGCATCAATTCTCAACACTCAATCCTCAACATTCAGTCCTCTCTCTTCAATCCTACATCCTCAACACTAAATCCTCGAGAGTCAATCCTCAATACTCAATCCTCAATCCGCAATCATCAATCCTCAATCTTCAATACTCAATCCTCAATCCTCAATCCTCAATCCTCAATACTCAACCATCAATCCTAAATTCTCAATGCTCAATAGAATATCCTGAATTCTCAGGATTCTATACTCAAACCTCAATCCTCAACCCTCAGCCCTCATTCTCAATCCTCAATCCTCAATCCTCAATATTCAATCCCCAATACGCAATCTTCAATCCTCTATCCTCAATCCTCAATCCTCAATCCTCAATCCTCAGTCATAAATCCTCAATCTTCAGTACTCAATCGTCAATCCTCAGTCCTCAATCCTCAATCCTCAATCCTCGTTCCTCAAGCCTCAATCCTCAACCCTCAGTCCACATCCTCAATTCTCAATTCTCAATCCTCAATCCTCAATCCTCATCCTTCAATCCCCAAAAATCAATCTCCAATCCTAGATCTTCAATCCCCAATCCTCAGTCCTTAATCCTCAATCTTCAATCCTCATTCGCCAGTCCTCAATCTCCAATCCTCTATGCTCAGTCGTCAATCCTCAAGCCTCAGTCCTCAATCCTCAATCCTCAATGCTCAAACCTCAATCCTCAACCGTCAGTCCTCGTCCTCAATCCTCAACCCTCAATCCTCAGTCCTCAATCTTCAATCATCAATAATCAATCTTCAATCCTCAATAATCAATCCTCAATCCTCAGTCCTCAATCCTCAATATTCAACACTCAACCCTTATCCATCAATCCTCAATACTCAACCATCAATCCTCAATTCTCAATACTCAATAGAACATCCTGAATTCTTATGGTTCAATACTCAATCCAGAATATTCAATAATCAAACCTCAAACCTCAAGCATCAATTCTCAACACTCAATCCTCAACACTCAGTCCTCTCTCTTCAATCCTACATCCTCAACCCTCAATCCTCAAGCGTCAATCCTCAGACCTCAATCCTCAATCCTCAATCGTCAGTCTTCAATCCTCAATACTCAATCTTCAATCCTCAATCCTCAAACCTCAATCCTCAATCCTCATTCTTCAATCCTCAATACCCAATACTCAATCTTCAATCCTCTATCTTCAATCCTCAATCCTCAATCCTCAATCCTCAATCCTCAATGCTCAATCATCAATCCTCAATCTTCAATACTTAATACTCAATACTCAATCTTCAATCCTCAATACTCAATCTTCAATCCTAAATCCTCAATCCTCAATCCCCAATCCTCAATCCTCAATCTTCAATCCTCAATACTCAATCTGCAACCCTCAAACCTCAATCCTCAGCCCTCAGCCCTCATCCTCCATTCTCAATACTCAATCCTCAATCCTGAATCTTCAATCCTCTATATTCAACCTTCAATCCACAATACTCAATCCTCAATCCTCAGTGATCAATACTCAATCGTCAATACTGAATCCTCAATCCTCAATCCTCAATCCTCAATCCTCAACCCTCAATCCTCATTTCTCAATTCTCAATCCTCAACCCTCAGTCCTCATCCTCAATTCTCAATTCTCAATCCTCAATCCTGAATTCTCAATCTTCAATCCTCAATAATCAACCTCCAATCCTAGATCCTCTATCCACAATACTCAACCATCAATCCTCAATACTGAATCTTCAATCCTCAATCCTCAATCCTCAATCCTTAATCCTCAATCGTCAATCTTCAGTCCTCAATACTCAATCTTCAATTCTCAATCTTCAATCCTCAATCCTCAATCCTCAATCCTCAGTACTCAATCCTCAGTCCTCAAACCTCAATTCTGAATCCTCAATCCTGAGTCCTCAATCTTCGGCCCTCAGTCCTCAACTATCAATTGTCAATCCTCAATCCTCAATAGAATATCCTCAATTCACAGCTTTCAATACTCAATACTCAAACTGCAGTCTTCAAACCTCTATTCACAAGCATCAATTCTCATCACTCAACCCTCAACACTCAGTCCTCAACGTTCAATCCTCAATCCTCAATCCTCAATCCTCAATCGTCAATCTTCAATCCTCAATACTCAATCTTCAATCCTCAATCCTCAATCCACAATCCTCAATCCTCATTCTTCAATCCTCAGTACCCAAACCTCAATCTTCAATCCGAAATCCTCAATCCTCAATTCTCAATCCTCAACCGTCAGTCCTCAGTCCTCAAACCTCAATCCTCAACCCTCAGCACTGATCGTCAATCCTCACTCCTCAATCCTCAATCCTCAACCTTCAATCCTCAATACTCAATCTTCAATCCTCAATCATCAATCCTCAATTCTCAATCCTCTATCTTCAATCCTCAATACTAAATCTTCAATCCTCAATCCTCGATACTCAATCCTCAATTCTCAATCCTCAATCGTCAGTCTTCTATCCTCAATACTCAATCTTCAATCCTCAACACTCAATCCTCAACCCTCAATCCTCAATCCTCATTCTTCAATCCTCAATACCCAATCCTCAATCTTCAATACTCAAGCCTCAATCCTCAATTCTCAATCCTCTATCTTCAATCCTCAATACTAAATCTTCAATCCTCGATCTTCAATCCTCAATCCTCAATCCACAATCCTCAGTCCTCAGTCCTCAAACCTCAATACTCAATCCTCAATCCCAAATCCTCATTCCTCAATTTTCAATCATCAATACTAAATCGTCAATCCTCAATCCTCGATCCTCAATCTTCAATACTCAATCCTCAATCGTCAGTCTTCTATCCTCAATACTCAATCTTCAATCCTCAATCCTCAATCCTCAATCCTCAATCTTCAATACTCAATCCTCAATCCTCAATCCTCAATCCTCAATATTCAACACTCAACCCTCAACCATCAATCCTCAATACTCAACCACCAATCCTCAATTCTCAATACTCAATAGAACATCCTGAATTCTGATGGTTCAATACTCAATCCAGAATATTCAATAATCAAATCTCAAACCTCAAGCATCAATTCTCAACACTCAATCCTCAACATTCAGTCCTCTCTCTTCAATCCTACATCCTCAACACTAAATCCTCGAGCGTCAATCCTCAATACTCAATCCTCAATCCGCAATCATCAATCCTCAATCTTCAATACTCAATCCTCAATCCTCAATCCTCAATCCTCAATACTCAACCATCAATCCTAAATTCTCAATGCTCAATAGAATATCCTGAATTCTCAGGAGTCTATACTCAAACCTCAATCCTCAACCCTCAGCCCTCATTCTCAATCCTCAATCCTCAATCCTCAATATTCAATCCCCAATACGCAATCTTCAATCCTCTATCCTCAATCCTCAATCCTCAATCCTCAATCCTCAGTCATAAATCCTCAATCTTCAGTACTCAATCGTCAATCCTCAGTCCTCAATCCTCAATCCTCAATCCTCGTTCCTCAAGCCTCAATCCTCAACCCTCAGTCCACATCCTCAATTCTCAATTCTCAATCCTCAATCCTCAATCCTCATCCTTCAATCCCCAAAAATCAATCTCCAATCCTAGATCTTCAATCCCCAATCCTCAGTCCTTAATCCTCAATCTTCAATCCTCAATCGCCAGTCCTCAATCTCCAATCCTCTATGCTCAGTCGTCAATCCTCAAGCCTCAGTCCTCAATCCTCAATCCTCAATGCTCAAACCTCAATCCTCAACCGTCAGTCCTCGTCCTCAATCCTCAACCCTCAATCCTCAGTCCTCAATCTTCAATCATCAATAATCAATCTTCAATCCTCAATAATCAATCCTCAATCCTCAGTCCTCAATCCTCAATATTCAACACTCAACCCTTATCCATCAATCCTCAATACTCAACCATCAATCCTCAGTTCTCAATACTCAATAGAACATCCTGAATTCTTATGGTTCAATACTCAATCCAGAATATTCAATAATCAAACCTCTCACCTCAAGCATCAATTCTCAACACTCAATCCTCAACACTCAGTCCTCTCTCTTCAATCCTACATCCTCAACCCTCAATCCTCAAGCGTCAATCCTCAGACCTCAATCCTCAATCCTCAATCGTCAGTCTTCAATCCTCAATACTCAATCTTCAATCCTCAATCCTCAAACCTCAATCCTCAATCCTCATTCTTCAATCCTCAATACCCAATACTCAATCTTCAATCCTCAATCCTCAATCCTCAATCCTCAATACTCAACCATCAATCCTAAATTCTCAATGCTCAATAGAATATCCTTAATTCTCAGGATTCTGTACTCAAACCTCAATCCTCAACCCTCAGTCCTCATTCTCAATCCTCAATCCTCAATCCTCAATATTCAATCCCCAATACTCAATCTTCAATCCTCTATCCTCAATCCTCAATCCTCAATCCTCAATCCTCAGTCATAAATCCTCAATCTTCAATACTCAATCGTCAATCCTCAGTCCGCAATCCTCAATCCTCAATCCTCGTTCCTCAAGCCTCAATCCTCAACCCTCAGTCCATATCGTCAATTCTCAATTCTCAATCCTCAATCCTCAATCCTCAACCTTCAATCCCCAAAAATCAATCTCCAATCCTAGATCTTCAATCCCCAATCCTCAGTCCTTAATCCTCAATCTTCAATCGTCAATCGCCAGTCCTCAATCTCCAATCCTCTATGCTCAGTCGTCAATCCTCAAGCCTCAGTCCTCAATCCTCAATCCTCAATGCTCAAACCTCAATCCTCAACCGTCAGTCCCCGTCCTCAATCCTCAACCCTCAATCCTCAGTCCTCAATCTTCAATCATCAATAATCGATCTTCAGTCCTCAATAATCAATCCTCAATCCTCAATCCTCAATCCTCAATATTCAACACTACACCCTCAGCCATCAATCCTCAATACTCAGCCATCAATCCTCAATACTCAACCATCAATCCTCAATTCTCAATACTCAATAGAACATCCTGAATTCTTACGGTTCAATACTCAATCCAGAATATTCAATAATCAAACCTCAAACCTCAAGCATCAATTCTCAACACTCAATCCTCAACACTCAGTCCTCTCTCTTCAATCCTACATCCTCAACCCTCAATCCTCAAGCGTCAATCCTCAGTCCTCAATCCTCAATCCTCAATCGTCAGTCTTCGATCCTCAATACTCAATCTTCAATCCTCAATCCTCAAACCTCAATCCTCAATCCTCATTCTTCAATCCTCAATACCCAATACTCAATCTTCAATCCTCAATCATCAATCCTCATTTCTCAAAACTCTATCCTCAGTCCTCAGTCCTCAAACATAAATCCTCAACCGTCAGCCCTCATCCTCAATCCTCAATCCTCGATCTTCAATCCTCAATCCTCAATCCTCAATACTCAATCTTCAATCCTCAATCCTTAGTCCTCAAACCTCAATTCTGAATCCTCAATCCTGAATCCTCCATCTTCAGACCTCAGTCCTAATCAATCTGTCGTCAATTCTCAATCCTCAATAGAATATCCTCAATTCAAAGTTTTCAATACTCAATACTCAATCTGCAATCTTCAAACCTCTATCCACAAACATCAATTCTCATCACTCAACACTCAACACTCAGTCCTCAATGTTCAATCCTCAATCCTCAATTCCCAATCTTCAATCCTCAATACTGAATCTTCAATCCTCAATCCTCAATCCTCAATTCTCAACCCTCTATCTTCAATCCTCAATACTAAATCTTCAATCCTCAATCCTCGATCCTCAATTCTCAATCCTCAATCGTCAGACTTCTATCCTCAACACTCAATCTTCAATCCACAACAGTCAATCCTCAATCCTCAATCCTCATTCTTCAATCCTCAATACCCAATCCTCAATCTTCAATCCTCAATCCTCAATCCTCAATTCTCAATCGCCTATCTTCAATCCTCAATACTAAATCTTCAATCCTCGATCCTCAATCCTCAATCCTCATTCTACAATCCTCAATACTCAATCTTGAATCATCAATCCTCAATTCTCAATCCTCAATCCTAAATACTCAATCGTCACTCCTCAATCCCCATTCCTCAATCTTCAATCCTCTATCTTCAGTCCTCAATCCTCAATCCTCAATCCTCAATCCTCAATCCTCAATCCTTAATCCTCAATCGTCAATCTTCAGTCCTCAATACTCAGTCTTCAATTCTCAATCTTCAATCCTCAATCCTCAATCCTCAATCCTCAGTACTCAATCCTCACTCCTCAAACCTCAATTCTGAATCCTCAATCCTGAGTCCTCAATCTTCGGCCCTCAGTCCTCAACTATCAGTTGTCAATTCTCAATCCTCAATAGAATATCCTCAATTCACAGCTTTCAATACTCAATACTCAAACTGCAATCTTCAAACCTCTATCCACAAACATCAATTCTCATCACTCAACCCTCAACACTCAGTCCTCAACGTTCAATCCTCAATCCTCAATCCTCAATCCTCAATCGTCAATCTTCAATCCTCAATACTCAATCTTCATTCCTCAATCCTCAATCCTCAATCCTCAATCCTCATTCTTCTATCCTCAGTACCCAAACCTCAATCTTCAATCCTCAATCCTCAATCCTCAATTCTCAATCCTCAATCGTCAGTCCACAGTCCTCAAACCTCAATCCTCAACCCTCAACCCTCATCGTCAATCCTCAATCCTCAATCCTCAATCCTCAACCTTCAATCCTCAATACTCAATCTTCAATACTCAATCATCAATCCTCAATTCTCAATCCTCTATCTTCAATCCTCAATACTAAATCTTCAATCCTCAATCCTCGATACTCAATCCTCAATTCTCAATCCTCAATCGTCAGTCTTCTATCCTCAATACTCAATCTTCAATCCTCAGCACTCAATCCTCAATCCTCAATCCTCAATCCTCATTCTTCAATCCTCAATACCCAATCCTCAATCTTCAATCCTCAATCCTCAATCCTCAATTCTCAATCCTGTATCTTCAATCCTCAATACTAAATCTTCAATCCTCGATCTTCAATCCTCAATCCTCAATCCACAATCCTCAGTCCTCAGTCCTCAAACCTCAATACTCAATCCTCAATCCCCAATCCTCAATCCTCAATTTTCAATCATCAATACTAAATCGTCAATCCTCAATACTCGATCCTGAATCCTCAATCCTCAATCCTCAATCGTCAGTCTTCTATCCTCAATACTCAATCTTCAATCCTCAATCCTCTATCCTCAATCCTCAATCTTCAATACTCAATCCTCAATCCTCAATCCTCAATCCTCAATATTCAACACTCAACCCTCAACCATCAATCCTCAATACTCAACCACCAATCCTCGATTCTCAATACTCAATAGAACATCCTGAATTCTGATGGTTCAATACTCAATCCAGAATATTCAATATTCAAATCCCAAACCTCAAGCATCAATTCTCAACACTCAATCCTCAACATTCAGTCCTCTCTCTTCAATCCTACATCCTCAACACTCAATCCACAAGCGTCAATCCTCAATACTCAATACTCAATCCTCAATCATCAATCCTCAATCTTCAATACTCAATCCTCAATCCTCAATCCTCAATCCACAATACTCAACCATCAATCCTAAATTCTCAATGCTCAATAGAATATCCTGAATTCTCAGGATTCTATACTCAAACCTCCATCCTCAACCCTCAGCCCTCATTCTCAATCCTCAATCCTCAATCCTCAATATTCAATCCCCAATACTCAATCTTCAATCCTCTATCCTCAATCCTCAATCCTCAATCCTCAACCCTCAGTCACAAATCCTCAATCTTCAATACTCAATCGTCAATCCTCAGTCCTCAATCCTCAATCCTCAATCCTCGTTCCTCAAGCCTCAATCCTCAACCCTCAGTCCAAATCCTCATTTCTCAATTCTCAATCCTCAATCCTCAATCCTCAACCTTCAATCCCCAAAAATCAATCTCCAATCCTAGATCTTCAATCCCCAATCCTGAGTCCTTAATCCTCAATCTTCAATCCTCAATCGCCAGTCCTCAATCTTCAATCCTCTATGCTCAATCGTCAATCCTCAAGCCTCAGTCCTCAATCCTCAATCCTCAATCCTCAAACCTCAATCCTCAACCGTCAGTCCTCGTCCTCAATCCTCAACCCTCAATCCTCATTCTTCAATCCTCAATACCCAATTCTCAATCTTCAATCCTCAATCCTAAATCCTCAATTCTCAACCCTCAATCCTCAGTCCTCAGTCCTCAAACCTCAATCCTCAACCCTCAGCCCTAATCCTGAATACTCAATCCTCAATCCTCAATCCTCAGCCCTCTGTCCTCAAACCTCAATGCTCAATCCTCAATCCCCAATCCTCAATCCTCAATCCTCAGTCATCAATCCTCAATCTTCAATACTCATTCCTCAATCCTCAATCCCCAATCCTCAATCTTCAATCATCAATCCTCAATCTTCAACAGTCAATCCTCAATCCTCAATCCTCAATACTAACCATCAATCCTCATTTCTCGATACTCAATAGAATATCCTGAATTCTCAGGATTCTATACTCAAACCTCAATCCTCAACCCTCAGCCCTCATCCTCCATCCTCAATCGCCAATCCTCAATCCTGAATCTTCAATCCTCAACATTCAATCTTCTATGCTCAATCCTCAAACCTCAATCCTCAATCCTCAATCCTCAGTGATCAATACTCAATCTTCAATACTCAATCCTCAATCCTCAATCCTCAATCCTCAATCCTCAATCCTCAATGCCCAATCCTTATTTCTCAACCCTCAATCCTCAACCCTTAGTCCTCATCCTCAATTCTCAACTCTCAATCCTCAATCCTCAACTCTCAATCTTCATCCTCAATAATCAATCTCCAATCCTAGATACTCAATCCTCAATCCTCAATCCCCAATCTTCAATCCTCAATATTCAATCTCCTATCCTAGATCCTCAATCCTCAATCCTCAATCCTCAATCCTCAATCCTCATTCTTCAAACCTCAATACCCAATTCTCAATCATCATCCTCAATAATCAATCTCCAATCCTAGATCCTCAATCCTCAATCCTCAATCCCCAATCTTCAATCCTCAATAATCAATCTCCAATCCTAGATCCTCAATCCTCAATCCTCAATCCTCAATCCTCAATCCTCATTCTTCAAACCTCAATACCCAATCCTCAATCTTCAATCCTTAATGCTCAGTCCTCAATCCTCAAGCCTCAGTCCTCAATCCTCAATCCTCTATCCTCAAACCTCAATCCTCAAACGTCAGTCCTCTTCCTCAATTCTCAACCCTCAATCCTCAGTTCTCAATATTCAATCATCAATAATCAATCTTCAATACTCAATCATCAATCCTCAATCCTCAATCCTCAATCCTCAATATTCAACACTCAACCCTCAACCATCAATCCTCAATACTCAACCATCAATCATCAATTCTCAATACTCAATAGAACATCCTGAATTCTTATGGTTCAGTACTCAATCCAGAATATTCAATAATCAAATCCCAAACCTCAAGCATCAATTCTCAACACTCAATCCTCAACATTCAGTCCTCTCTCTTCAATCCTACATCCTCAACACTCAATCCTCAAGCGTCAATTCTCAATACTCAATCCTCAATCCTCAATCATCAATCCTCAATCTTCAATACTCAATCCTCAATCCTCAATCCTCAATCCTCAATACTCAACCATCAATCCTAAATTCTCAATGCTCAATAGAATATCCTGAATTCTCAGGATTCTATACTCAAACCTCAATCCTCAACCCTCAGCCCTCATTCTCAATCCTCAATCCTCAATCCTCAATATTCAATCCCCAATACTCAATCTTCAATCCTCTATCCTCAATCCTCAATCCTCAATCCTCAATCCTCAGTCATAAATCCTCAATCTTCAATACTCAATCGTCAATCCTCAGTCCTCAATCCTCAATCCTCAATCCTCGTTCCTCAAGCCTCAATCCTCAACCCTCAGTCCACATCCTCAATTCTCAATTCTCAATCCTCATTCCTCAATCCTCAACCTTCAATCCCCAAAAATCAATCACCAATCCTAGATCTTCAATCCCCAATCCTCAGTCCTTAATCCTCAATCTTCAATCCTCAATCGCCAGTCCTCAGTCTTCAATCCCCTATGCTCAATCGTCAATCCTCAAGCCTCAGTCCTCAATCCTCAATCCTCAATCCTCAAACCTCAATCCTCAACCGTCAGTCCTCGTCCTCAATCCTCAACCGTCAATCCTCATTCTTCAAACCTCAATCCTCATTCCTCAATCATCAATCCTCAATCTTCAATCCTCAATCCTCAATCCTCAATCCTCATTCTTCAATCCTCAATACCCAATCCTCAATCTTCAATCCTCAATCCTCAATCCTCAATCCTAATTCCTCAATCCTCATTCTTCAATCCTCAATACCCAATCCTCAATTCTCAATCCTCAATCCTCAATCCTCAATCCTCAATCCTCAATCCTCAATCCTCAATCCACAATCCTCAACCTTCAATACTCAATAATCAATCTCCAATCCTAGATCCTCTATCCTCAATCCTCAATCCTCAATACTCAATCCTCAATCTTCAATCCTCAATACTCAATCTTCAATCCTCAATCCTCAATCCTCAATCCTCAATCCTCAATCTTCAATCCTCAACACTCAATCTTCAATCCTCAATCCTCAATCCTCAATCCTCAATCCTCATTCTTCAATCCTCAATACCCAATCCTCAATCTTCAATCCTCAATCCTCAAACCTAAATCCTCTACCGTCAGTCCTCGTCCTCAATCCTCAAACCTCAATCCTCAATCCTCAATATTCAATCATCAATACTCAATCTTCAATCCTCAATCCTCAATCCTCAATCCTCAATCCTCAATCCTCAATCCTCAATATTCAATCATCAACACTCAATCTTCAACCCTCAATCTTCAATCCTCAATAGTCAATCTTCAATCCTCAATCCTCAATCCTCAATCCTCAATCCTCAATCCTCAGTCCTCAGGCATCAATACTCAATCAACAATATTCAATTGTCAATCCTTAATCCTCAATCCACAATCCTCAACCTTCAATACTCAATACTCAATCTTCAATCCTCAATCCTCAATCCTCAATCCACAATCCTCAACCATCAATACTCAATACTCAATCTTCAATCCTCAATCCTCAATCCTCAATCCTCAATCCTCAATCCTCAATCCTCAATATTCAATCCTGAATACTCAATCTTCAATCATCAATCCCCAATCCTCAATTCTCAGTCGTCAATCCTCAGTCATCAATCCTCTATCTTCAATACCCAATCGTCAATCCTTAGTCCTCAATCCTCAATCCTCAATCCACGTTCCTCTAACCTCAATCCTCAACCCTCAGTCTTCATCCTCAGTCCTCAAACCCCAATCCTCAATCCTCAACATTCAACCCTCAGCCCTCATCCTCCATCCTCAATCCTCTATCCTCAATTCTCAATCTTCAATCCTCAATTCTCAATATTCAATCCTCGATCCTCAATCCTCAGTCCTCAATATTCAATCATCAATACTCAATCTTCAACCCTCAGTCTTCAATCCTCAATACTCAATCAGCAATCCTCAATCCTCAATCCTCAATCCTCAATCCTCAATCCTCAATCCTCAATCCTCAGGCATCAATACTCAATCTACAATATTCTATCCTCAATCCTTAATCCTCATTCCACAATCCTCAACCTTCAATACTCAATACTCAATCTTCAATCCTCAATCCTCAATCCTCATTCCTCAATCCTCAATCCTCAATATTCAATCATCAATACTCAATCTTCAACCCTCAGTCTTCAATCCTCAATACTCAATCAGCAATCCTCAATCCTCAATCCTCAATCCTCAACCCTCAATCCTCAATCTTCAATCTTCAATGCTCAATCCTCAATCATCAATCCTAAATCCTCATTCCCCAACCCTCAATCTTCAATCCTCAACCCTCAATCCTCAATCCTCAATCCACAATCCTCAATCCTCGATACTCAATCTTCAATCCTCAATCCTCAATACTCAATCCTCAATCCTCATTCTTCAATCCTCAATACCCAATCCTCAATCTTCAACCTTCAATCCTCAATCCTCAATCCTCAATCCTCAATCCTCAATCCTCATTCTTCAATCCTCAATACCCAATCCTCAATCTTCAATCCTCAATCCTCAATCCCCAATTCTCAATCGTCAATCCTCAGTCCTCAGTCCTCAAACCTCAATCCCCAACCCTCAGCCCTCATCCTCAATCCTCAATCGTCAATCCTCAATCATCAGCCCTCAGTCCTCAAACCTCAATGCTCAATCCTCAAACCCAATCCCCAATACTCAATCCTCAATCATCAATCCTCAATATTCAATCATCAATACTCAATCTTCAATCCTCAATCCTCAATCCTCAATCCTCCATCCTCAATCCTCAATCCTCAATCCTCAATCCTCAATCCTCAATCGTCAATCCACAATCCGCAACCTTCAATACTCAATAATGAATCTCCAATCCTAGATCCTCAATCCTCAATCCTCAATCCTCAATCCTCAATCCTCAATCCTCAATCCTCATTCTTCAATCCTCAATACCCAATCCTCAATCTTCAATCCCCAAACATCAATCCTCAATTCTCAATCCTCAATCCTCAGTCCTCAGTCGTCAAACCTCAATCCCCGACCCTTAGCACTCATCCTCAATCCTCAGACCTCAATCCTCAATCCTCAATCCTAAATCCTCTACCGTCAGTCCTCGTCCTCAATCTTCAAACCTCAATCCTCAATCCTCAATATTCAATCATCAATACTCAATCTTCAATCCTCAATACTCAATCCTCAATCCTCAATCCTCAATCCTCAATCCTCAATATTCAATCATCAACACTCAATCTTCAATCCTCAATCCTCAATCCTCAATCCTCAATCCTCATTCTTCAATCCTCAATACCCAATCCTCAATCTTCAATCCTCAATCCTCAATCCTCAATCCTAATTCCTCAATCCTCATTCTTCAATCCTCAATACCCAATCCTCAATTTCAATCCTCAATCCTCAATCCTCATTTCTCAATCCTCAATCCTCAACCCTCAGCCCTCATCCTCCATCCTCAGTACTCAATCCTCTATCCTCAATCTTCAATCCTCAATACTCAATCTTCAATCCTCAATCCTCAAACCTCAATCCTCAATCCTCATTCTTCAATCCTGAATACCCAATCCTCAATCTTCAATCCTCAATCCTCAATCCTCAATTCTCAATCCTCAATCCTTAATCCTCAGACCTCAAACATCAATATTCAACCCTCAGTCCTCGTCCTCAATCCACAACCCTCAATCCTCAGTACTCAATATTCAATCATCAATATTCAATCTTCAATCCTCAATCCTCAATCCTCAATCCTCAATCCTCAATCCTCAATCTTCAACCCTGAATCCTCAATCCTCAATACTCAATCCTCAATCTTCAATCCTCAATCCTCAATCCTCAATCATAATTCCTCAATCCTCATTCTTCAATGCTCAATACCCAATCCTCAATCTTCAATCCTCAATCCTCAATCCTCAATCATAATTCCTCAATCCTCATTCTTCAATGCTCAATACCCAATCCTCAATTTCTATCCCCAATCCTCAATCCTCATTCCTCAATCCTCGATCCTCAATCCACAGTCCTCAATATTCAATCATCAATACTCAATCTCCAACCCTCAGTCTTCAATCCTCAATGCTCAATCAGCAATCCTCAATCCTCAATCCTCAATCCTCAGGCATCAATACTCAATCTACAATATTCAATCCTCAATCCTTAATCCTCAATCCACAATCCTCAACCTTCAATACTCAATACTCAATCTTCAATCCTCAATCCACAATCCTCAATCCTCATTCCTCAATCCTCAATCCTCAATACCAAATCCTCAATTTCAATCCTCAATCCTCAATCCTCATTTCTCAATCCTCAATCCTCAACCCTCAGCCCTCATCCTCCATCCTCAGTACTCAATCCTCTATCCTCAATCTTCAATCCTCAATACTCAATCTTCAATCCTCAATCCTCAAACCTCAATCCTCAATCCTCATTCTTCAATCCTGAATACCCAATCCTCAATCTTCAATCCTCAATCCTCAATCCTCAATTCTCAATCCTCAATCCTTAATCCTCAGACCTCAAACATCAATATTCAACCCTCAGTCCTCGTCCTCAATCCACATCCCTCAATCCTCAGTCCTCAATATTCAATCACCAATATTCAATCTTCAATCCTCAATCCTCAATCCTCAATCCTCAATCCTCAATCCTCAATCTTCAACCCTGAATCCTCAATCCTCAATACTCAATCCTCAATCTTCAATCCTCAATACTCAATCTTCAATCCTCAATCCTCAATCCTCAATCCTCAATCCTCAATCTTCAATCCTCAACACTCAGTCTTCAATCCGCAATCCTCAATCCTCAATCCTCAATCCTCATTCTTCAATCCTCAATACCCAATCCTCAATCTTCAATCCTCAATCCTCAATCCTCAATCCTAATTCCTCAATCCTCATTCTTCAATCCTCAATACCCAATCCTCAATTTCAATCCTCAATCCTCAATCCTCATTTCTCAATCCTCAATCATCAACCCTCAGCCCTCATCCTCCATCCTCAGCACTCAATCCTCTATCCTCAATCTTCAATCCTCAATACTCAATCTTCAATCCTCATTCCTCAATCCTCAATCCTCAATCCTCAATCTTCAATCCTCAATACTCAATCTGCAATCCTCAATCCTCAAACCTCAATCTTCAATCCTCATTCCTCAATCCTCAATACCCAATCCTCAATCCGCAATCCTCAATCCTCAATCCTCAATATTCAATCATCAATACTCAATCTTCAATCCTCAATCTTCAATCCTCAATACTCAATCTTCAATCCTCAATCCTCAATCCTCAATCATCAATCCTCAATCCTCAGGCATCAATACTCAATCTACAATATTCAATCCTCAATCCTTAATCCTCAATCCACGATCCTCAACTTTCAATACTCAATACTCAATCTTCAATCCTCAATCCTCAATCCTCAATCCTCAATCCTCAATCCTTAATCCTCTATATTCAATCCTCAATACTCAACCTTCAATCATCAATCCTCAATCCTCAATTCTCAGACGTCAATCCTCAGTCATCAATCCTCAATCTTCAATACTCAATCCTCAATCCCCAATCCTCAATCCTCAATCCTCATTCTTCAATCCTCAATACCCAATCCTCAATCTTCAATCCTCAATCCTCAATCCTCAATCATAATTCCTCAATCCTCATTCTTCAATGCTCAATACCCAATCCTCAATTTCTATCCCCAATCCTCAATCCTCATTTCTCAATCCTCGATCCTCAATCCACAGTCCTCAATATTCAATCATCAATACTCAATCTTCAACCCTCAGTCTTCAATCCTCAATACTCAATCAGCAATCCTCAATCCTCAATCCTCAATCCTCAGGCATCAATACTCAATCTACAATATTCAATCCTCAATCCTTAATCCTCAATCCACAATCCTCAACCTTCAATACTCAATACTCAATCTTCAATCCTCAATCCACAATCCTCAATCCTCATTCCTCAATCCTCAATCCTCAATATTCAATCCTCAATACTCAATCTTCAATCATCAATTCTCAATCCTCAATTCTCAATCTTCAATCCTCAATCCACAATCCTCAATCCTCATTCCTCATTCCTCAATCCTGAATCCTCAATATTCAATCCTCAATACTCAATCTGCAATCCTCAATCCTCAAACCTCAATCTTCAATCCTCATTCCTCAATCCTCAATACCCAATCCTCAGTCCGCAATCCTCAATCCTCAATCCTCAATATTCAATCATCAATACTCGATCTTCAATCCACAATCTTCAATCCTCAATACTCAATCTTCAATCCCCAATCCTCAATCCTCAATCCTCAATCCTCAATATTCAATCCTCAATACTCAATCTTCAATCATCAATCCTCAATCCTCAATTCTCAGACGTCAATCCTCAGTCATCAATCCTCAATCTTCAATACTCAATCCTCAATCAACAATCCTGAATCCTCAATCCTCATTCTTCAATCCTCAATACCCAATCCTCAATCTTCAATCCTCAATCCTCAATCCTCAATCATAATTCCTCAATCCTCATTCTTCAGTGCTCAATACCCAATCCTCAATTTCAATCCTCAATCCTCAATCCACATTTCTCAATCCTCAATCCTCAACCCTCAGCCCTCATCCTCCATCCTCTATCCTCAATCCTCAATCCTCAATCTCCAATCCTCAATTCTCAACCTTCAATCCTCAATCCTCAATCATCAATCCTCAATCCTCAATCCTCAGGCATCAATACTCAATCGCCAATGCTCAATCCTCAATCCTCAATCCTCAATCCTCATTCCCCAACCCTCAATCCTCATTCCTCAAACCTCAATCCACAATCCTCAACCTTCAATACTCAATAATCAATTTCCAATCCTAGATCTTCAATCCTCAATCCTCAATCCTCAATCCTCAATCCTCAATCCTCAATCCTCAATCCTCAATCCTCAATCCTCAACCCTCAATCCTCAATCCACAATCCCCAACCTTCAATACTCAATAATCAATCTCCAATCCTAGATCCTCTATCCTCAATCCTCAATCCTCAATCCTCAATCCTCATTCTTCAATCCTCAATACCCAATCCTCAATCCTCAATCCTCAATCCTCATTCTTCAATCCCCAATACCCAATCCTCAATCTTCAATCCTCAAACATCAATCCTCAGTCCTCAATCCTCAATCCTCAAACCTAAATCCTCTACCGTCAGTCCTCGTCCTCAATCCTCAATCCTCAATCCTCAATCCTCAATCCTCAATCCTCATTCCCCAACCCTCAATCCTCATTCCTCAAACCTCAATCCACAATCCTCAACCTTCAATACTCAATAATCAATTTCCAATCCTAGATCTTCAATCCTCAATCCTCAATCCTCAATCCTCAATCCTCAATCCTCAATCCTCAATCCTCAATCCTCAACCCTCAATCCTCAATCCACAATCCCCAACCTTCAATACTCAATAATCAATCTCCAATCCTAGATCCTCTATCCTCAATCCTCAATCCTCAATCCTCAATCCTCATTCTTCAATCCTCAATACCCAATCCTCAATCCTCAATCCTCAATCCTCATTCTTCAATCCCCAATACCCAATCCTCAATCTTCAATCCTCAAACATCAATCCTCAGTCCTCAATCCTCAATCCTCAAACCTAAATCCTCTACCGTCAGTCCTCGTCCTCAATCCTCAATCCTCAATCCTCAATATTCAATCCTCAATACTCAATCTTCAATCGTCAATCCTCAATCCTCAATTCTCAGTCGTCAATCCTCAGTCATCCATACTCAATCTTCAATACCCAATCGTCAATCCTTAGTCCTCAATCCTCAATCCTCAATCCTCGTTCCTCTAACCTCAATCCTCAACCCTCAGTCTTCATCCTCAATCCTCAAACCTCAATCCTCAATCCTCAACATTCAACCCTCAGCCCTCATCCTCCATCCTCAATCCTCTATCCTCAATCCTCAATCTTCAATCCTGAATTCTCAATCTTCAATCCTCGATCCTCAATCCTCAGTCCTCAATATTCAATCATCAATACTCAATCTTCAACCCTCAGTCTTCAATCCTCAATACTCAATCAGCAATCCTCAATCCTCAATCCTCAATCCTCAATCCTCAATCCTCAATCCTCAGGCATCAATACTCAATCTACAATATTCAATCCTCAATCCTTAATCCTCTATCCACAATCCTCAGGCATCAATACTCAATCTACAATATTCAATCCTCAATCCTCAATCCTCAATCCTCAATCCTCATTCTTCAATCCTCAATACCCAATCCTCAATCTTCAATCCTCAATCCTCAATCCTCAATCCTAATTCCTCAATCCTCATTCTTCAATCCTCAATACCCAATCCTCAATTTCAATCCTCAATCCTCAATCCTCATTTCTCAATCCTCAATCCTCAACCCTCAGCCCTCATCCTCCATCCTCAGTACTCAATCCTCTATCCTCAATCTTCAATCCTCAATACTCAATCTTCAACCCTCATTCCTCATTTCTCAATCCTCAATCCTCAACCCTCAGCCCTCATCCTCCATCCTCAATCCTCAATCCTCAATCCTCAATCCTCAATCTTCAATCCTCAATTCTCAATCTTCAATCCTCGATCCTCAATCCTCAATCCTCAATCCTCAATCCTCAATCCTCAAACCTCAATCCTCAATCCTTAATCCTCAATCCACAATCCTCAACCTTCAATACTCAATAATCAATCTCCAATCCTAGATCCTCAATCCTCAATCCTCAATCCTCAATCCTCAATCCTCATTCTTCAATCCTCAATACCCAATCCTCAATCTTCAATCCTCAAACATCAATCCTCAATTCTCAATCCTCAATCCTCAGTCCTCAGTCGTCGAACCGCAATCCCCGACCCTTAGCACTCATCCTCAATCCTCAGTCCTCAATCCTCAATCCTCAAACCTAAATCCTCTACCGTCAGTCCTCGCCCTCAATCTTCATACCTCAATCCTCAATCCTCAATATTCAATCATCAATACTCAATCTTCAATCCTCAATCCTCAATCCTCAATCCTCAATCCTCAATCCTCAATCCTCAACCCTCAATCCTCAATCTTCAATCTTCAATGCTCAATCCTCAATCATCAATCCTCAATCCTCAATCCTCCATCCTCAATCCTCAATCCTCAATCCTCAATCCTCAATCCTGAATCGTCAATCCACAATCCGCAACCTTCAATACTCAATAATGAATCTCCAATCCTAGATCCTCAATCCTCAATCCTGAATCCTCAATCCTCAATCCTCAATCCTCAATCGAAATTCTTCAATCCTCAATACCCAATCCTCAATCTTCAATCCCCAAACATCAATCCTCAATTCTCAATCCTCAATCCTCAGTCCTCAGTCGTCAAACCTCAATCCCCGACCCTTAGCACTCATCCTCAATCCTCAGACCTCAATCCTCAATCCTCAATCCTAAATCCTCTACCGTCAGTCCTCGTCCTCAATCCTCAAACCTCAATCCTCAATCCTCAATATTCAATCATCAATACTCAATCTTCAATCCTCAATACTCAATCCTCAATCCTCAATCCTCAATCCTCAATCCTCAATATTCAATCATCAACACTCAATCTTCAATCCTCAATCCTCAATCCTCAATCCTCAATCCTCATTCTTCAATCCTCAATACCCAATCCTCAATCTTCAATCCTCAATCCTCAATCCTCAATCCTAATTCCTCAATCCTCATTCTTCAATCCTCAATACCCAATCCTCAATTTCAATCCTCAATCCTCAATCCTCATTTCTCAATCCTCAATCATCAACCCTCAGCCCTCATCCTCCATCCTCAGCACTCAATCCTCTATCCTCAATCTTCAATCCTCAATACTCAATCTTCAATCCTCATTCCTCAATCCTCAATCCTCAATCGTCAATCTTCAATCCTCAATACTCAATCTGCAATCCTCAATCCTCAAACCTCAATCTTCAATCCTCATTCCTCAATCCTCAATACCCAATCCTCAATCCGCAATCCTCAATCCTCAATCCTCAATATTCAATCATCAATACTCAATCTTCAATCCTCAATCTTCAATCCTCAATACTCAATCTTCAATCCTCAATCCTCAATCCTCAATCCTCAATCCTCAATCCTCAGGCATCAATACTCAATCTACAATATTCAATCCTCAATCCTTAATCCTCATTCCACAATCCTCAACTTTCAATACTCAATACTCAATCTTCAATCCTCAATCCTCAATCCTCAATCCTCAATCCTCAATCCTCAATCCTCAATATTCAATCCTCAATACTCAATCTTCAATCATCAATCCTCAATCCTCAATTCTCAGACGTCAATCCTCAGTCATCAATCCTCAATCTTCAATACTCAATCCTCAATCCCCAATCCTCAATCCTCAATCCTCATTCTTCAATCCTCAATACCCAATCCTCAATCTTCAATCCTCAATCCTCAATCCTCAATCATCTTTCCTCAATCCTCATTCTTCAATGCTCAATACCCAATCCTCAATTTCAATCCCCAATCCTCAATCCTGATTTCTCAATCCCCAATCCTCAACCCTCAGCCCTCATCCTCCATCCTCAATCCTCAATCCTCAATCCTCAATCTTCAATCCTCAATTCTCAATCTTCAATCCTCAATCCTCAATCATCAATCCTCAATCCTCAACCTTCAGGCATCAATACTCAATCTTCAATGCTCAATCCTCAATCCTCAATCCTCAATCCTCATTCCCCAACACTCGATCCTCATTCCTCAAACCTCAATCCACAATCCTCAGCCTTCAATACTCAATAATCAATTTCCAATCCTAGATCTTCAATCCTCAATCCTCAACCCTCAATCCTCAATCCTCAATCCTCAATCCTCAATCCTCAATCCTCAATCCTCAATCCTCAATCCACAATCCTCAACCTTCAATACTCAATAATCAATCTCCAATCCTAGATCCTCTATCCTCAATCCTCAGTCCTCAATCTTCAATCCTCATTCTTCAATCCTCAATACCCAATCCTCAATCTTCAATCCTCAAACATCAATCCTCAGTCCTCAATCCTCAATCCTCAAACCTAAATCCTCTACCGTCGGTCCTCGTCCTCAATCCTCAAACCTCAATCCTCAATCCTCAATATTCAATCATCAATACTCAATCTTCAATCCTCAATACTCAATCCTCAATCCTCAATCCTCAATCCTCAATCCTCAATATTCAATCATCAATACTCAATCTTCAACCCTCAATCTTCAATCCTCAATAGTCAATCCTCAATCCTCAATCCTCAATCCTCAATCCTCAATCCTCAATCCTCAATCCTCAATATTCAATCCTCAATACTCAATCTTCAATCGTCAATCCTCAGTCCTCAATTCTCAGTCGTCAATCCTCAGTCATCAATCCTCAATCTTCAATCCTCAATTATCAATCTTCAATCCTCGATCCTCAATCCTCAGTCCTCAATATTCAATCATCAATACTCAATCTCCAACACTCAGTCTTCAATCCTCAATACTCAATCAGCAATCCTCAATCCTCAATCCTCAATCCTCAATCCTCAGGCATCAATACTCAATCTACAATATTCAATCCTCAATCCTTAATCCTCAATCCACAATCCTCAACCTTCAATACTCAATACTCAATCTCCAATCCTCAATCCACAATCCTCAATACTCAATCCTCAATCCTCAATCCTCAATACTCAATCTGCAATCCTCAATCCTCAATCCTCAATCCTCAATCCTCAATTGTCAATCCTCAATCCTCAATCCTCAATCCTCATTCCCCAACCCTCAATCCTCATTCCTCAAACCTCAATCCACAATCCTCAACCTTCAATACTCAATAATCAATTTCCAATCCTAGATCTTCAATCCTCAATCCTCAATCCTCAATCCTCAGGCATCAATACTCAATCGCCAATGCTCAATCCTCAATCCTCAATCCTCAATCCTCATTCCCCAACCCTCAATCCTCATTCCTCAAACCTCAATCCACAATCCTCAACCTTCAATACTCAATAATCAATTTCCAATCCTAGATCTTCAATCCTCAATCCTCAATCCTCAATCCTCAATCCTCAATCCTCAATCCTCAATCCTCAATCCTCAACCCTCAATCCTCAATCCACAATCCCCAACCTTCAATACTCAATAATCAATCTCCAATCCTAGATCCTCTATCCTCAATCCTCAATCCTCAATCCTCAATCCTCATTCTTCAATCCTCAATACCCAATCCTCAATCCTCAATCCTCAATCCTCATTCTTCAATCCCCAATACCCAATCCTCAATCTTCAATCCTCAAACATCAATCCTCAGTCCTCAATCCTCAATCCTCAAACCTAAATCCTCTACCGTCAGTCCTCGTCCTCAATCCTCAATCCTCAATCCTCAATCCTCAATCCTCAATCCTCATTCCCCAACCCTCAATCCTCATTCCTCAAACCTCAATCCACAATCCTCAACCTTCAATACTCAATAATCAATTTCCAATCCTAGATCTTCAATCCTCAATCCTCAATCCTCAATCCTCAATCCTCAATCCTCAATCCTCAATCCTCAATCCTCAACCCTCAATCCTCAATCCACAATCCCCAACCTTCAATACTCAATAATCAATCTCCAATCCTAGATCCTCTATCCTCAATCCTCAATCCTCAATCCTCAATCCTCATTCTTCAATCCTCAATACCCAATCCTCAATCCTCAATCCTCAATCCTCATTCTTCAATCCCCAATACCCAATCCTCAATCTTCAATCCTCAAACATCAATCCTCAGTCCTCAATCCTCAATCCTCAAACCTAAATCCTCTACCGTCAGTCCTCGTCCTCAATCCTCAATCCTCAATCCTCAATATTCAATCCTCAATACTCAATCTTCAATCGTCAATCCTCAATCCTCAATTCTCAGTCGTCAATCCTCAGTCATCCATACTCAATCTTCAATACCCAATCGTCAATCCTTAGTCCTCAATCCTCAATCCTCAATCCTCGTTCCTCTAACCTCAATCCTCAACCCTCAGTCTTCATCCTCAATCCTCAAACCTCAATCCTCAATCCTCAACATTCAACCCTCAGCCCTCATCCTCCATCCTCAATCCTCTATCCTCAATCCTCAATCTTCAATCCTGAATTCTCAATCTTCAATCCTCGATCCTCAATCCTCAGTCCTCAATATTCAATCATCAATACTCAATCTTCAACCCTCAGTCTTCAATCCTCAATACTCAATCAGCAATCCTCAATCCTCAATCCTCAATCCTCAATCCTCAATCCTCAATCCTCAGGCATCAATACTCAATCTACAATATTCAATCCTCAATCCTTAATCCTCTATCCACAATCCTCAGGCATCAATGCTCAATCTACAATATTCAATCCTCAATCCTCAATCCTCAATCCTCAATCCTCATTCTTCAATCCTCAATACCCAATCCTCAATCTTCAATCCTCAATCCTCAATCCTCAATCCTAATTCCTCAATCCTCATTCTTCAATCCTCAATACCCAATCCTCAATTTCAATCCTCAATCCTCAATCCTCATTTCTCAATCCTCAATCCTCAACCCTCAGCCCTCATCCTCCATCCTCAGTACTCAATCCTCTATCCTCAATCTTCAATCCTCAATACTCAATCTTCAACACTCATTCCTCATTTCTCAATCCTCAATCCTCAACCCTCAGCCCTCATCCTCCATCCTCAATCCTCAATCCTCAATCCTCAATCCTCAATCTTCAATCCTCAATTCTCAATCTTCAATCCTCGATACTCAATCCTCAATCCTCAATCCTCAATCCTCAATCCTCAAACCTCAATCCTCAATCCTTAATCCTCAATCCACAATCCCCAACCTTCAATACTCAATAATCAATCTCCAATCCTAGATCCTCAATCCTCAATCCTCAATCCTCAATCCTCAATCCTCATTCTTCAATCCTCAATACCCAATCCTCAATCTTCAATCCTCAAACATCAATCCTCAATTCTCAATCCTCAATCCTCAGTCCTCAGTCGTCGAACCGCAATCCCCGACCCTTAGCACTCATCCTCAATCCTCAGTCCTCAATCCTCAATCCTCAAACCTAAATCCTCTACCGTCAGTCCTCGCCCTCAATCTTCATACCTCAATCCTCAATCCTCAATATTCAATCATCAATACTCAATCTTCAATCCTCAATCCTCAATCCTCAATCCTCAATCCTCAATCCTCAATCCTCAACCCTCAATCCTCAATCTTCAATCTTCAATGCTCAATCCTCAATCATCAATCCTCAATCCTCAATCCTCCATCCTCAATCCTCAATCCTCAATCCTCAATCCTCAATCCTGAATCGTCAATCCACAATCCGCAACCTTCAATACTCAATAATGAATCTCCAATCCTAGATCCTCAATCCTCAATCCTGAATCCTCAATCCTCAATCCTCAATCCTCAATCGAAATACTTCAATCCTCAATACCCAATCCTCAATCTTCAATCCCCAAACATCAATCCTCAATTCTCAATCCTCAATCCTCAGTCCTCAGTCGTCAAACCTCAATCCCCGACCCTTAGCACTCATCCTCAATCCTCAGACCTCAATCCTCAATCCTCAATCCTAAATCCTCTACCGTCAGTCCTCGTCCTCAATCCTCAAACCTCAATCCTCAATCCTCAATATTCAATCATCAATACTCAATCTTCAATCCTCAATACTCAATCCTCAATCCTCAATCCTCAATCCTCAATCCTCAATATTCAATCATCAACACTCAATCTTCAATCCTCAATCCTCAATCCTCAATCCTCAATCCTCATTCTTCAATCCTCAATACCCAATCCTCAATCTTCAATCCTCAATCCTCAATCCTCAATCCTAATTCCTCAATCCTCATTCTTCAATCCTCAATACCCAATCCTCAATTTCAATCCTCAATCCTCAATCCTCATTTCTCAATCCTCAATCATCAACCCTCAGCCCTCATCCTCCATCCTCAGCACTCAATCCTCTATCCTCAATCTTCAATCCTCAATACTCAATCTTCAATCCTCATTCCTCAATCCTCAATCCTCAATCGTCAATCTTCAATCCTCAATACTCAATCTGCAATCCTCAATCCGCAAACCTCAATCTTCAATCCTCATTCCTCAATCCTCAATACCCAATCCTCAATCCGCAATCCTCAATCCTCAATCCTCAATATTCAATCATCAATACTCAATCTTCAATCCTCAATCTTCAATCCTCAATACTCAATCTTCAATCCTCAATCCTCAATCCTCAATCCTCAATCCTCAGGCATCAATACTCAATCTACAATATTCAATCCTCAATCCTTAATCCTCATTCCACAATCCTCAACTTTCAATACTCAATACTCAATCTTCAATCCTCAATCCTCAATCCTCAATCCTCAATCCTCAATCCTCAATCCTCAATATTCAATCCTCAATACTCAATCTTCAATCATCAATCCTCAATCCTCAATTCTCAGACGTCAATCCTCAGTCATCAATCCTCAATCTTCAATACTCAATCCTCAATCCCCAATCCTCAATCCTCAATCCTCATTCTTCAATCCTCAATACCCAATCCTCAATCTTCAATCCTCAATCCTCAATCCTCAATCATCTTTCCTCAATCCTCATTCTTCAATGCTCAATACCCAATCCTCAATTTCAATCCCCAATCCTCAATCCTGATTTCTCAATCCCCAATCCTCAACCCTCAGCCCTCATCCTCCATCCTCAATCCTCAATCCTCAATCCCCAATCTTCAATCCTCAATTCTCATTCTTCAATCCTCAATCCTCAATCATCAATCCTCAATCCTCAACCTTCAGGCATCAATACTCAATCTTCAATGCTCAATCCTCAATCCTCAATCCTCAATCCTCATTCCCCAACACTCGATCCTCATTCCTCAAACCTCAATCCACAATCCTCAGCCTTCAATACTCAATAATCAATTTCCAATCCTAGATCTTCAATCCTCAATCCTCAACCCTCAATCCTCAATCCTCAATCCTCAATCCTCAATCCTCAATCCTCAATCCTCAATCCTCAATCCACAATCCTCAACCTTCAATACTCAATAATCAATCTCCAATCCTAGATCCTCTATCCTCAATCCTCAGTCCTCAATCTTCAATCCTCATTCTTCAATCCTCAATACCCAATCCTCAATCTTCAATCCTCAAACATCAATCCTCAGTCCTCAATCCTCAATCCTCAAACCTAAATCCTCTACCGTCAGTCCTCGTCCTCAATCCTCAAACCTCAATCCTCAATCCTCAATATTCAATCATCAATACTCAATCTTCAATCCTCAATACTCAATCCTCAATCCTCAATCCTCAATCCTCAATCCTCAATATTCATTCATCAATACTCAATCTTCAACCCTCAATCTTCAATCCTCAATAGTCAATCCTCAATCCTCAATCCTCAATCCTCAATCCTCAATCCTCAATCCTCAATCCTCAATATTCAATCCTCAATACTCAATCTTCAATCGTCAATCCTCAGTCCTCAATTCTCAGTCGTCAATCCTCAGTCATCAATCCTCAATCTTCAATCCTCAATTATCAATCTTCAATCCTCGATCCTCAATCCTCAGTCCTCAATATTCAATCATCAATACTCAATCTCCAACCCTCAGTCTTCAATCCTCAATACTCAATCAGCAATCCTCAATCCTCAATCCTCAATCCTCAATCCTCAGGCATCAATACTCAATCTACAATATTCAATCCTCAATCCTTAATCCTCAATCCACAATCCTCAACCTTCAATACTCAATACTCAATCTTCAATCCTCAATCCACAATCCTCAATACTCAATCCTCAATCCTCAATCCTCAATACTCAATCTGCAATCCTCAATCCTCAATCCTCAATACCCAATCCTCAATCTTCAAACCTCCATCCTCAATCCTCAATTCTCAATCCTCAATCCTCAATCCTCAGACCTCAAACGTCAATATTCAACCCTCAGTTCTCGTCCTCAATCCACAACACTCAATCCTCAATCCTCAATCTTCAATCATCAATATTCAATCCTCAATCTTCAATCCTCAATACTCAATCTTCAATCCCCAATCCTCAATTCTCAATCCTCATGCCTCAATGTTCAATCCTCAATACTCAATCTCCAACCCTAGATCCTCAATCCCCAATCTTCAATCCTTAATACTCAATCTTCAATCCTCAATCCCCAGTCATCAATCTTCAATCCTCAATGCTCAATCCTCAATCCTCAATCCTCAGTCCTCAATTCACAATCCTCAATCCTCAAACCTCATTCTTCAACCGTCAGTCCTCGTCCTCAATCCTCAAACCTCAATCCTCAATCCTCAATATTCAATCATCAATACTCAATATTCAATCCTCAATGCTCTATCCTCAATCCTCAATCCTCAATCCTCAATATTCAAGACACAACCCTCAGCCATCAATCCTCAATACTCAACCATCAATCCTCAATTCTCAATACTCAATACAATATTCTGAATACTCATGGTTCAATACTCAAACCACAATATTCAATAATCAAGTCTCAATCCTCAATCATCAATCCTCAATACTCAATTTCAATCCTCAATCCTCAATTCTCAATCCCCAATCCTCGATCCTAAATCATCAATCCTCAATCCTCAATCCTCAGGCATCAATACTCAATCTTCAATGCTCAATCCTCAACCCTCAATCCTCAATCCTCAATCCTCAACCCTCAATCCTCATTCCTCAGACCTCAGTCCTCAACCCTCACTCCTCATCCTCAATTCTCAATTCTCAATCCTCAATCCTCAATCCTCAATCTTCAATCCTCAATAATCAATCTCCAATCCTAGATCCTCAATCCCCAATCTTCAATACTTAATACTCAATCTTCAATCCTCAATCCCCAGTCATCAATCTTCAATCCTCAATGCTGAATCCTCAATCCTCAATCCTCAGTCTTCAATCCACAGTCCTCAAACCTCAATCTTCAATCCTCAATACTCAAACCTCAATCTTCAATCCTCAATACTCAATCTGCAATCCTCAATCCTCAAACCTCAATCCTCAATCCTCATACTTCAATCCTCAATACACAATCCTCCATCTTCAATGCTCAATCCTCAATCCTCAATTCTCAACCCTCAATCCTTAATCCTCAGACCTCAAACATCAATATTCAACCCTCAGTCCTCGTTCTCAATCCACAACACTCAATCCTCAGTCCTCAATCTTCAATCATCAATAATCAATCTTCAATCCTCAATCATCAATCCTCAATCCTTAATCCTCAATCCTCAATATTCATCACTCAACCCTCAACCATCAATCCTCAACACTCAACCATCAATCCTCAATTCTCAATACTCAATAGAACATCCTGAATCCTTATGGTTCAATACTCAATCCAGAATATTCAATAATCAAATCTCAAACCTCAAGCATCAATTCTCAACACTCAATCCTCAACACTCAGTCCTCTCTCTTCAATCCTACATCCTCAACCCTCAATCCTCAAGCGTCAATCCTCAATCTTCAATCCTCAATACTCAATCTTCAATCCTCAATCATCAATCCTCAATCCTCAATCCTCAATCCTCAATCCTCAATCCTCAATTCTCAATCCTCAATCCTCAATACGTAATCTGCAATTGTCAATCCTCAATCCTCAATCCTCAATCCTCAGACCTCACACATCAATACTCAACCCTCAGTCCTGGTCCTCAATTCACAACCCTCAATCCTCATTCCTCAATCATCAATCATCAATATTCAATATTCAGTCCTCAATCCTCAATCCTCAATCCTCAATTCTCAATCCTCAATGTTCAATCCACAATACCCAATCCTCAATCTTCAATCCTCAATCCTCAATCCTCAATCCTCAATCCTCAATACTCAATCCTCAATTCTCAGTCCTCAAACCTCAATCCTGTATCCACAATCCTGAATCCTCAACCTTCAGTCCTCAGTCCTCAACAATCATTCGTCTGTTCTCAATCCTCAATACAATATCGTCAATTCACACCTTTCAATACTCAATACACAGTCTGCAATCTTAAAATCTCTATCCACAAACTTCAATTCTCATCACTCAACCCTCAACACTCAGTTCCCCATCCTCAATCTTCAATCCTCAATCCTCAATCCTCAATTCTCAATACTCAATCCGCAGTCCTCAGACCTCAAACCTCAATCCTCAATAATCGATTACCAAACCTAGATCCTCAATCCTCAATCCTCAATCCCCAATCATCAATCGTCAATAATCAATCTCCAATCCTAGGTCCTCAATCCGCAACCCTCAATCCTCAATCCTCAATCCTCATCCTTCAATCCTCAATACCCAATCCTCAATCTTCAATACTCAATCCTCAATCCTCAATCCCCAATCCTCAATATTCAACACACAACCCTCAGCCAACATTCCTCAATACTCAACCATCAATCCTCAATTCTCAATACTCAATAGAATATCCTGAATCCGCATGGTTCGGTACTCAAACCACAATATTCAATAATCAAATCTCAATCCTCAACCTTCAATCCTCAATACTCAATTTCAATCCTCAATCCTCAATCTTCAACCCTCAATCCTCAATTATCAATCCTCAATCCTCAATCCTCAATCTTCAATCCTCAATACTCAATCTTCAATCCTCAATCCTCAATCCTCAATCCTCAATCCACAATCCTCAATCCTCAATCCTCAATCCTCAATCCTCAATACTGAATCTGCAATCTTCAAGCGTCAATCCTCAATCCTCAATGCTCATTCTTCAATCCTCAATACCCAATCCTCAATCTTCAATCCTCAATACTCAATCTTCACTCCTCAATCCTCAATCCTCAATCCTCGATCCTCAATCCTCAATCCTCAATCCTCAATCCTCAATCCTCAATACTCAATCTGCAATCCTCAATCCTCAATCCTCAATCCTCAATCCTCATTCTTCAATCCTCAATACCCAATCCTCAATCTTCAATCCTCAATCCTCAATCCTCAATTCTCAATCCTCAATCCTCAATCCTCAATGTTCAATCCACAATACCCAATCCTCAATCTTCAATCCTCAATCCTCAATCCTCAATCCTCAATCCTCAATACTCAATCCTCAATTCTCAGTCCTCAAACCTCAATCCTGTATCCACAATCCTGAATCCTCAACCTTCAGTCCTCAGTCCTCAACAATCATTCGTCAGTTCTCAATCCTCAATACAATATCGTCAATTCACACCTTTCAATACTCAATACACAGTCTGCAATCTTAAAATCTCTATCCACAAACTTCAATTCTCATCACTCAACCCTCAACACTCAGTCCCCCATCCTCAATCTTCAATCCTCAATCTTCAATCCTCAATTCTCAATACTCAATCCGCAGTCCTCAGACCTCAAACCTCAATCCTCAATAATCGATTACCAAACCTAGATCCTCAATCCTCAATCCTCAATCCCCAATCATCAATCGTCAATAATCAATCTCCAATCCTAGGTCCTCAATCCGCAACCCTCAATCCTCAATCCTCAATCCTCATCCTTCAATCCTCAATACCCAACCCTCAATCTTCAATACTCAATCCTCAATCCTCAATCCCCAATCCTCAATATTCAACACACAACCCTCAGCCAACATTCCTCAATACTCAACCATCAATCCTCAATTCTCAATACTCAATAGAATATCCTGAATCCGCATGGTTCGGTACTCAAACCACAATATTCAATAATCAAATCTCAATCCTCAATCTTCAATCCTCAATACTCGATTTCAATCCTCAATCCTCAATCTTCAACCCTCAATCCTCAATTATCAATCCTCAATCCTCAATCCTCAATCTTCAATCCTCAATACTCAATCTTCAATCCTCAATCCTCAATCCTCAATCCTCAATCCACAATCCTCAATCCTCAATCCTCAATCCTCAATCCTCAATACTCAATCTGCAATCTTCAAGCGTCAATCCTCAATCCTCAATGCTCATTCTTCAATCCTCAATACCCAATCCTCAATCTTCAATCCTCAATACTCAATCTTCACTCCTCAATCCTCAATCCTCAATCCTCGATCCTCAATCCTCAATCCTCAATCCTCAATCCTCAATCCTCAATACTCAATCTGCAATCCTCAATCCTCAATCCTCAATCCTCAATCCTCAATCCTCAATCCTCAATCCTCAATCCTCAGGCATCAATACTCAATCTACAATATTCAATCCTCAATCCTTAATCCTCTATCCACAATCCTCAGGCATCAATACTCAATCTACAATATTCAATCCTCAATCCTCAATCCTCAATCCTCAATCCTCATTCTTCAATCCTCAATACCCAATCCTCAATCTTCAATCCTCAATCCTCAATCCTCAATCCTAATTCCTCAATCCTCATTCTTCAATCCTCAATACCCAATCCTCAATTTCAATCCTCAATCCTCAATCCTCATTTCTCAATCCTCAATCCTCAACCCTCAGCCCTCATCCTCCATCCTCAGTACTCAATCCTCTATCCTCAATCTTCAATCCTCAATACTCAATCTTCAACCCTCATTCCTCATTTCTCAATCCTCAATCCTCAACCCTCAGCCCTCATCCTCCATCCTCAATCCTCAATCCTCAATCCTCAATCCTCAATCTTCAATCCTCAATTCTCAATCTTCAATCCTCGATCCTCAATCCTCAATCCTCAATCCTCAATCCTCAATCCTCAAACCTCAATCCTCAATCCTTAATCCTCAATCCACAATCCTCAACCTTCAATACTCAATAATCAATCTCCAATCCTAGATCCTCAATCCTCAATCCTCAATCCTCAATCCTCAATCCTCATTCTTCAATCCTCAATACCCAATCCTCAATCTTTAATCCTCAAACATCAATCCTCAATTCTCAATCCTCAATCCTCAGTCCTCAGTCGTCGAACCTCAATCCCCGACCCTTAGTACTCATCCTCAATCCTCAGTCCTCAATCCTCAATCCTCAAACCTAAATCCTCTACCGTCAGTCCTCGCCCTCAATCTTCATACCTCAATCCTCAATCCTCAATATTCAATCATCAATACTCAATCTTCAATCCTCAATCCTCAATCCTCAATCCTCAATCCTCAATCCTCAATCCTCAATGCTCAGGCATCAATACTCAATCTACAATATTCAATTGTCAATCCTTAATCCTCAATCCACAATCCTCAACCTTCAATACTCAATACTCAATCTGCAATCCTCAATCCACAATCCTCAATCCTCATTCCTCAATCCTCAATCCTCAATATTCAATCCTCAATACTCAATCTTCAATCATCAATTCTCAATCCTCAATTCTCAGTCGTCAATCCTCAGTCATCAATCCTCAATCTTCAATACTCAATCGTCAATCCTTAGTCCTCAATTCTCAATGCTCAATCCTCGTTCCTCAAACCTGAATCCTCAACCCTCAGTCTTCATCCTCAGTCCTCAAACCTCAATCCTCAGTCCTCAATATTCAATCATCAATACTCAATCTTCAACCCTCAGTCTTCAATCCTCAATACTCAATCAGCAATCCTCAATCCTCAATCCTCAATCCTCAACCCTCAATCCTCAATCTTCAATCTTCAATGCTCAATCCTCAATCATCAATCCTCAATCCTCATTCCCCAACCCTCAATCTTCAATCCTCAACCCTCAATCCTCAATCCTCAATCCACAATCCTCAATCCTCGATACTCAATCTTCAATCCTCAATCCTCAATACTCAATTCTCAATCGTCAATCCTCAGTCCTCAGTCCTCAAACCTCAATCCCCAACCCTCAGCCCTCATCCTCAATCCTCAATCGTCAATCCTCAATCATCAGCCCTCAGTCCCCAAACATCAATCCTCAATTCTCAATCCTCAATCCTCAGTCCTCAGTCGTCAAACCTCAATCCCCGACCCTTAGCACTCATCCTCAATCCTCAGACCTCAATCCTCAATCCTCAATCCTAAATCCTCTACCGTCAGTCCTCGTCCTCAATCCTCAAACCTCAATCCTCAATCCTCAATATTCAATCATCAATACTCAATCTTCAATCCTCAATACTCAATCCTCAATCCTCAATCCTCAATCCTCAATCCTCAATATTCAATCATCAACACTCAATCTTCAATCCTCAATCCTCAATCCTCAATCCTCAATCCTCATTCTTCAATCCTCAATACCCAATCCTCAATCTTCAATCCTCAATCCTCAATCCTCAATCCTAATTCCTCAATCCTCATTCTTCAATCCTCAATACCCAATCCTCAATTTCAATCCTCAATCCTCAATTCTCATTTCTCAATCCTCAATCATCAACCCTCAGCCCTCATCCTCCATCCTGAGCACTCAATCCTCTATCCTCAATCTTCAATCCTCAATACTCAATCTTCAATCCTCATTCCTCAATCCTCAATCCTCAATCGTCAATCTTCAATCCTCAATACTCAATCTGCAATCCTCAATCCTCAAACCTCAATCTTCAATCCTCATTCCTCAATCCTCAATACCCAATCCTCAATCCGCAATCCTCAATCCTCAATCCTCAATATTCAATCATCATTACTCAATCTTCAATCCTCAATCTTCAATCCTCAATACTCAATCTTCAATCCTCAATCCTCAATCCTCAATCCTCAATCCTCAATCCTCAGGCATCAATACTCAATCTACAATATTCAATCCTCAATCCTTAATCCTCATTCCACAATCCTCAACTTTCAATACTCAATACTCAATCTTCAATCCTCAATCCTCAATCCTCAATCCTCAATCCTCAATCCTCAATCCTCAATATTCAATCCTCAATACTCAATCTTCAATCATCAATCCTCAATCCTCAATTCTCAAACGTCAATCCTCAGTCATCAATCCTCAATCTTCAATACTCAATCCTCAATCCCCAATCCTCAATCCTCAATCCTCATTCTTCAATCCTCAATACCCAATCCTCAATCTTCAATCCTCAATCCTCAATCCTCAATCATCTTTCCTCAATCCTCATTCTTCAATGCTCAATACCCAATCCTCAATTTCAATCCCCAATCCTCAATCCTGATTTCTCAATCCCCAATCCTCAACCCTCAGCCCTCATCCTCCATCCTCAATCCTCAATCCTCAATCCTCAATCTTCAATCCTCAATTCTCAATCTTCAATCCTCAATCCTCAATCATCAATCCTCAATCCTCAACCTTCAGGCATCAATACTCAATCTTCAATGCTCAATCCTCAATCCTCAATCCTCAATCCTCATTCCCCAACACTCGATCCTCATTCCTCAAACCTCAATCCACAATCCTCAGCCTTCAATACTCAATAATCAATTTCCAATCCTAGATCTTCAATCCTCAATCCTCAACCCTCAATCCTCAATCCTCAATCCTCAATCCTCAATCCTCAATCCTCAATCCTCAATCCTCAATCCACAATCCTCAACCTTCAATACCCAATAATCAATCTCCAATCCTAGATCCTCTATCCTCAATCCTCAGTCCTCAATCCTCAATCCTCATTCTTCAATCCTCAATAACCAATCCTCAATCTTCAATCCTCAAACATCAATCCTCAGTCCTCAATCCTCAATCCTCAAACCTAAATCCTCTACCGTCAGTCCTCGTCCTCAATCCTCAAACCTCAATCCTCAATCCTCAATATTCAATCATCAATACTCAATCTTCAATCCTCAATACTCAATCCTCAATCCTCAATCCTCAATCCTCAATCCTCAATATTCAATCATCAATACTCAATCTTCAACCCTCAATCTTCAATCCTCAATAGTCAATCCTCAATCCTCAATCCTCAATCCTCAATCCTCAATCCTCAATCCTCAATCCTCAATATTCAATCCTCAATACTCAATCTTCAATCGTCAATCCTCAGTCCTCAATTCTCAGTCGTCAATCCTCAGTCATCAATCCTCAATCTTCAATCCTCAATTATCAATCTTCAATCCTCGATCCTCAATCCTCAGTCCTCAATATTCAATCATCAATACTCAATCTTCAACCCTCAGTCTTCAATCCTCAATACTCAATCAGCAATCCTCAATCCTCAATCCTCAATCCTCAATCCTCAGGCATCAATACTCAATCTACAATATTCAATCCTCAATCCTTAATCCTCAATCCACAATCCTCAACCTTCAATACTCAATACTCAATCTTCAATCCTCAATCCACAATCCTCAATACTCAATCCTCAATCCTCAATCCTCAATACTCAATCTGCAATCCTCAATCCTCAATCCTCAATCCTCAATCCTCAATTGTCAATCCTCAATCCTCAATCCTCAATCCTCAACCTTCAATCCTCAATACTCAACCTTCAATCCTCAATCCTCAATCCTCAATCCTCAATCCTCAATCCTCAATCCTCAATCCTCAATCCTCAATCCTCAATCCTCAATCCTCAATACTCAATCTGCAATCCTCAATCCTCAATCCTCAATCCTCAATGCTCATTCTTCAATCCTCAATACCCAATCCTCAATCTTCAAACCTCAATCCTCAATCCTCAATTCTCAATCCTCAATCCTCAATCCTCAGACCTCAAACGTCAATATTCAACCCTCAGTTCTCGTCCTCAATCCACAACACTCAATCCTCAATCCTCAATCTTCAATCATCAATATTCAATCCTCAATCTTCAATCCTCAATACTCAATCTTCAATCCCCAATCCTCAATTCTCAATCCTCAAGCCTCAATGTTCAATCCTCAATACTCAATCTCCAACCCTAGATCCTCAATCCCCAATCTTCAATCCTTAATACTCAATCTTCAATCCTCAATCCCCAGTCATCAATCTTCAATCCTCAATGCTCAATCCTCAATCCTCAATCCTCAGTCCTCAATTCACAATCCTCAATCCTCAAACCTCATTCTTCAACCGTCAGTCCTCGTCCTCAATCCTCAAACCTCAATCCTCAATCCTCAATATTCAATCATCAATACTCAATATTCAATCCTCAATGCTCTATCCTCAATCCTCAATCCTCAATCCTCAATATTCAAGACACAACCCTCAGCCATCAATCCTCAATACTCAACCATCAATCCTCAATTCTCAGTACTCAATACAATATTCTGAATACACATGGTTCAATACTCAAACCACAATATTCAATAATCAAGTCTCAATCCTCAATCATCAATCCTCAATACTCAATTTCAATCCTCAATCCTCAATTCTCAATCCCCAATCCTCGATCCTCAATCATCAATCCTCAATCCTCAATCCTCAGGCATCAATACTCAATCTTCAATGCTCAATCCTCAATATTCAATCTTCAATCCTCATTCTCCAACCCTCTATCCTCATCCCTCAAACCTCAATCCTCAACCCTCAGTCCTCATACTCAATTCTCAATTCTCAATCCTCAATCCTGAATCCTCAATCTTCAATCCTCAATAATCAATCTCCAATCCTCAATCCTCAATCCTCGATCCTCAGTCCTCAGGCATCAATACTCAATCTTCAATACTCAATCCTCAACCCTCAATCCTCAATCCTCAATCCTCAACCCTCAATCCTCATTCCTCAGACCTCAGTCCTCAACCCTCACTCCTCATCCTCAATTCTCAATTCTCAATCCTCAATCCTCAATCCTCAATCTTCAATCCTCAATAATCAATCTCCAATCCTAGATCCTCAATCCCCAATCTTCAATACTTAATACTCAATCTTCAATCCTCAATCCCCAGTCATCAATCTTCAATCCTCAATGCTGAATCCTCAATCCTCAATCCTCAGTCTTCAATCCACAGTCCTCAAACCTCAATCTTCAATCCTCAATACTCAAACCTCAATCTTCAATCCTCAATACTCAATCTGCAATCCTCAATCCTCAAACCTCAATCCTCAATCCTCATACTTCAATCCTCAATACACAATCCTCCATCTTCAATGCTCAATCCTCAATCCTCAATTCTCAACCCTCAATCCTTAATCCTCAGACCTCAAACATCAATATTCAACCCTCAGTCCTCGTTCTCAATCCACAACACTCAATCCTCAGTCCTCAATCTTCAATCATCAATAATCAATCTTCAATCCTCAATCATCAATCCTCAATCCTTAATCCTCAATCCTCAATATTCATCACTCAACCCTCAACCATCAATCCTCAATACTCAACCATCAATCCTCAATTCTCAATACTCAATAGAACATCCTGAATCCTTATGGTTCAATACTCAATCCAGAATATTCAATAATCAAATCTCAAACCTCAAGCATCAATTCTCAACACTCAATCCTCAACACTCAGTCCTCTCTCTTCAATCCTACATCCTCAACCCTCAATCCTCAAGCGTCAATCCTCAATCTTCAATCCTCAATACTCAATCTTCAATCCTCAATCATCAATCCTCAATCCTCAATCCTCAATCCTCAATCCTCAATCCTCAATTCTCAATCCTCAATCCTCAATACGTAATCTGCAATTGTCAATCCTCAATCCTCAATCCTCAATCCTCATTCTTCAATCCTCAATACCCAATCTTCAATCTTCAAACCTCAATCCTCAATCCACAATCCTCAACATTCAATCCTCAATCCTCAATCCTCAATTCTCAATCCTCAATCTTCATTCCTCAATACTCAATCTTCAATCCCCAATCCTCAATTCTCAATCCTCAATCCTCAATGTTCAATCCTCAATACTCAATCTTCAATCCTCAATTCTCAATCCTCAATCCTCAATCCTCATTCTTCAATCCTCAACACCCAATCCTCAATCTTCAATCCTCAATCCTCAATCCTCAATTCTCAATCCTCAATCCTTAATCCTCAGACCTCAAGCATCAATATTCAACCCTCAGTCCTCGTCCTCTATCCACAACCATCAATCCTCAATCCTCAACCTTCAATCATCAATATTCAATCTTCAATCCTCAATCCTCAATCCTCAATCCTCAATCCTCAATCCACAATCCTCAATCTTCAATCCTCAATCCTCAATCCTCAATCCTCAATCCTCAATCTTCAATCCTCAATACTCAATCTTCAATCCCCAATCCTCAATTCTCAATCCTCAATCCTCAATGTTCAATCCTCAATACTCAATCTTCAATCCTCAATCCTCAATCCTCAATCCTCAATCCTGATTCTTCAATCCTCCACACCCAATACTCAATCTTCAATCCTCAATCCTCAACTCTCAATCCTCAATCCTCAATCCTCAGACCTCACACATCAATACTCAACCCTCAGTCCTCGTCCTCAATTCACAACCCTCAATCCTCATTCCTCAATCATCAATCATCAATATTCAATATTCAGTCCTCAATCCTCAATCCTCAATCCTCAATTCTCAATCCTCAATGTTCAATCCACAATACCCAATCCTCAATCTTCAATCCTCAATCCTCAATCCTCAATCCTCAATCCTCAATACTCAATCCTCAATTCTCAGTCCTCAAACCTCAATCCTGTATCCACAATCCTGAATCCTCAACCTTCAGTCCTCAGTCCTCAACAATCATTCGTCTGTTCTCAATCCTCAATACAATATCGTCAATTCACACCTTTCAATACTCAATACACAGTCTGCAATCTTAAAATCTCTATCCACAAACTTCAATTCTCATCACTCAACCCTCAACACTCAGTTCCCCATCCTCAATCTTCAATCCTCAATCCTCAATCCTCAATTCTCAATACTCAATCCGCAGTCCTCAGACCTCAAACCCCAATCCTCAATAATCGATTACCAAACCTAGATCCTCAATCCTCAATCCTCAATCCCCAATCATCAATCGTCAATAATCAATCTCCAATCCTAGGTCCTCAATCCGCAACCCTCAATCCTCAATCCTCAATCCTCATCCTTCAATCCTCAATACCCAATCCTCAATCTTCAATACTCAATCCTCAATCCTCAATCCCCAATCCTCAATATTCAACACACAACCCTCAGCCAACATTCCTCAATACTCAACCATCAATCCTCAATTCTCAATACTCAATAGAATATCCTGAATCTGCATGGTTCGGTACTCAAACCACAATATTCAATAATCAAATCTCAATCCTCAACCTTCAATCCTCAATACTCAATTTCAATCCTCAATCCTCAATCTTCAACCCTCAATCCTCAATTATCAATCCTCAATCCTCAATCCTCAATCTTCAATCCTCAATACTCAATCTTCAATCCTCAATCCTCAATCCTCAATCCTCAATCCACAATCCTCAATCCTCAATCCTCAATCCTCAATCCTCAATACTCAATCTGCAATCTTCAAGCGTCAATCCTCAATCCTCAATGCTCATTCTTCAATCCTCAATACCCAATCCTCAATCTTCAATCCTCAATACTCAATCTTCACTCCTCAATCCTCAATCCTCAATCCTCAATACTCAATCTGCAATCCTCAATCCTCAATCCTCAATCCTCAATCCTCATTCTTCAATCCTCAATACCCAATCCTCAATCTTCAATCCTCAATCCTCAATCCTCAATTCTCAATCCTCAATCCTCAATCCTCAATGTTCAATCCACAATACCCAATCCTCAATCTTCAATCCTCAATCCTCAATCCTCAATCCTCAATCCTCAATACTCAATCCTCAATTCTCAGTCCTCAAACCTCAATCCTGTATCCACAATCCTGAATCCTCAACCTTCAGTCCTCAGTCCTCAACAATCATTCGTCAGTTCTCAATCCTCAATACAATATCGTCAATTCACACCTTTCAATACTCAATACACAGTCTGCAATCTTAAAATCTCTATCCACAAACTTCAATTCTCATCACTCAACCCTCAACACTCAGTCCCCCATCCTCAATCTTCAATCCTCAATCTTCAATCCTCAATTCTCAATACTCAATCCGCAGTCCTCAGACCTCAAATCTCAATCCTCAATAATCGATTACCAAACCTAGATCCTCAATCCTCAATCCTCAATCCCCAATCATCAATCGTCAATAATCAATCTCCAATCCTAGGTCCTCAATCCGCAACCCTCAATCCTCAATCCTCAATCCTCATCCTTCAATCCTCAATACCCAACCCTCAATCTTCAATACTCAATCCTCAATCCTCAATCCCCAATCCTCAATATTCAACACACAACCCTCAGCCAACATTCCTCAATACTCAACCATCAATCCTCAATTCTCAATACTCAATAGAATATCCTGAATCCGCATGGTTCGGTACTCAAACCACAATATTCAATAATCAAATCTCAATCCTCAATCTTCAATCCTCAATACTCAATTTCAATCCTCAATCCTCAATCTTCAACCCTCAATCCTCAATTATCAATCCTCAATCCTCAATCCTCAATCTTCAATCCTCAATACTCAATCTTCAATCCTCAATCCTCAATCCTCAATCCTCAATCCACAATCCTCAATCCCCAATCCTCAATCCTCAATCCTCAATACTCAATCTGCAATCTTCAAGCGTCAATCCTCAATCCTCAATGCTCATTCTTCAATCCTCAATACCCAATCCTCAATCTTCAATCCTCAATACTCAATCTTCACTCCTCAATCCTCAATCCTCAATCCTCGATCCTCAATCCTCAATCCTCAATCCTCAACCCTCAATCCTCAATCCTCAATACTCAATCTGCAATCCTCAATCCTCAATCCTCAATCCTCAATCCTCATTCTTCAATCCTCAATACCCAATCCTCAATCTTCAATCCTCAATCCTCAATCCTCAATTCTCAATCCTCAATCCTCAATCCTCAGACCGCAAACATCAATATTCAACCCTCAGTCCTCGTCCTCTATCCACAACCATCAATCCTCAATCCTCAATCTTCAATCATCAATATTCAATCTTCAATCCTCAATTCCCAATCCTCAACCCTCAATACTCAATCCTCAATCTTCAATACTCAATCTTCAATCCTCAATCCTCAATCCTCAATCCTCGATCCTCAATCCTCAAACCTCAATCCTCAATCCTCAATATTCAATCATCAATACTCAATCTTCAATCCTCAATGCTCAGTCCTCAATCCTCAATCCCCAATCCTCAATATTCAACACACAACCCTCAGCCAACAATCCTCAATACTCAACCATCAATCCTCAATTCTCAATACTCAATAGAATATCCTGAATTCGCATGGTTCGATACTCAATCCACAATATTCAATAATCAAATCTCAATTCTCAATCTTCAATCCTCAATACTCAATTTCAATCCTCAATCCTCAATCCTCAATCTTCAATCCTCAATCCTCAATTGTCAATCCTCAATCCTCAATCCTCAACCTTCAATCCTCAATACTCAACCTTCAATCCTCAATCCGCAATCCTCAATCCTCAATCCTCAATCCTCAATCCTCAATCCTCAATCCTCAATCCTCAATACTCAATCTGCAATCCTCAATCCTCAATCCTCAATCCTCAATGCTCATTCTTCAATCCTCAATACCCAATCCTCAATCTTCAAACCTCAATCCTCAATCCTCAATTCTCAATCCTCAATTATCAGTCCTCAGACCTCAAACATCAATATTCAACCCTCAGTTCTCGTCCTCAATTCACAACACTCAATCCTCAATCCTCAATCTTCAATCATCAATATTCAATCTTCAATCCTCAATACTCAATCCTCAGTCCTCAATCCTCAATCCTCAATCCTCAATCTTCAATCCTCAATCCTCAATCCTCAATCCTCAATCCTCAATCCTCAATCCTCAATCCTCAATCTTCAATCCTCAATCCTCAATCCTCAATCCTGAATTCTCAATCTTCAATCCTCAATACTCAATCTTCAATCCCCAATCCTCAATCCTCAATCCTCAATCCTCATTCATCAAACCTCAATCCTCAACCATCAGTCCTCATCCTCAATTCTCAATCCTCAATCCTCAATCCTCTATCCTCAATCTTCAATCCTCAATAATCGATCTCCAATCATAGATCCTCAATCCCCAATCTTCAATCCTTAGTCCTCAATCCTCAATCCTCAATCCTCAATCCTCAATATTCAATCCTCAATCCTCGATCCTTATTCCTCAGTCGTCAATCCTCAATCCTCAATCCACAATCCTCAATATTCAATCCTCAATACTCAACCTTCAATCCTCAATACTCAATCCTCAATCCTCAATCCTCAATCCTCAGTCATAAATCCTCAATCTTCAATACTCAGTCTTCAATCCTCAATCCTCAATCCTCAACCCTCAACCCTCAATCCTCAATTCTCAATCTTCAATGCTCAATAATCAATCTCCAATCCTAGATCCTCAATCCTCAATCCTCAGTCCTCAATCCTCAATCCTCATTCTTCAAACCTCAATACCCAATCCTCAATCTTCAATCCTCAATGCTCAATCCTCAATCCTCAAGCCTCAGTCCTCAATCCTCAATCCTCAATCCTCAAACCTCAATTCTCAGGATTCAATACTGAAACCTCAATCCTCAACCCTCAGCCCTCATCCTCCATTCTCAATCGCCAATCCTCAATCCTGAATGTTCAATCCTCAACATTCAATCTTCAATCCTCAATCCTCAAACCTCAATCCTCAATCCTCAATCCTCAGTGATCAATAATCAATCTCCAATCCTAGATCCTCAATCCTCAATCCTCAATCCCCAATCTTCAATCCTCAATAATCAATCTCCAATCCTAGATCCTCAATCCTCAATCCTCAATCCTCAACCCTCAATCCTCATTCTTCAAACCTCAATACCCAATCATCAATCTTCAATCCTCAATGCTCAATCCTCAATCCTCAAGCCTCAGTCCTCAATCCTCAATCCTCAATCCTATAACCTCAATCCTCAACCCTCAGCCCTCATTCTCAATCCTCAATCCTCAGTCCTCAATATTCAATCCCCAATACTCAATCTTCAATCCTCAATTCTCAATCCTCAATCCTCAATCCTCAATCCTCAATCCTCAGTCATAAATCCTCAATCTTCAATACTCAATCGTCAATCGTCAGTCCTCAATCCTCAATCCTCAATACTCAATCTTCACTCCTCAATCCTCAATCCTCAATCCTCGATCCTCAATCCTCAATCCTCAATCCTCAATCCTCAATCCTCAATACTCAATCTGCAATCCTCAATCCTCAATCCTCAATCCTCAATCCTCATTCTTCAATCCTCAATACCCAATCCTCAATCTTCAATCCTCAATCCTCAATCCTCAATTCTCAATCCTCAATCCTCAATCCTCAATGTTCAATCCACAATACCCAATCCTCAATCTTCAATCCTCAATCCTCAATCCTCAATCCTCAATCCTCAATACTCAATCCTCAATTCTCAGTCCTCAAACCTCAATCCTGTATCCACAATCCTGAATCCTCAACCTTCAGTCCTCAGTCCTCAACAATCATTCGTCAGTTCTCAATCCTCAATACAATATCGTCAATTCACACCTTTCAATACTCAATACACAGTCTGCAATCTTAAAATCTCTATCCACAAACTTCAATTCTCATCACTCAACCCTCAACACTCAGTCCCCCATCCTCAATCTTCAATCCTCAATCTTCAATCCTCAATTCTCAATACTCAATCCGCAGTCCTCAGACCTCAAACCTCAATCCTCAATAATCGATTACCAAACCTAGATCCTCAATCCTCAATCCTCAATCCCCAATCATCAATCGTCAATAATCAATCTCCAATCCTAGGTCCTCAATCCGCAACCCTCAATCCTCAATCCTCAATCCTCATCCTTCAATCCTCAATACCCAACCCTCAATCTTCAATACTCAATCCTCAATCCTCAATCCCCAATCCTCAATATTCAACACACAACCCTCAGCCAACATTCCTCAATACTCAACCATCAATCCTCAATTCTCAATACTCAATAGAATATCCTGAATCCGCATGGTTCGGTACTCAAACCACAATATTCAATAATCAAATCTCAATCCTCAATCTTCAATCCTCAATACTCGATTTCAATCCTCAATCCTCAATCTTCAACCCTCAATCCTCAATTATCAATCCTCAATCCTCAATCCTCAATCTTCAATCCTCAATACTCAATCTTCAATCCTCAATCCTCAATCCTCAATCCTCAATCCACAATCCTCAATCCTCAATCCTCAATCCTCAATCCTCAATACTCAATCTGCAATCTTCAAGCGTCAATCCTCAATCCTCAATGCTCATTCTTCAATCCTCAATACCCAATCCTCAATCTTCAATCCTCAATACTCAATCTTCACTCCTCAATCCTCAATCCTCAATCCTCGATCCTCAATCCTCAATCCTCAATCCTCAATCCTCAATCCTCAATACTCAATCTGCAATCCTCAATCCTCAATCCTCAATCCTCAATCCTCAATCCTCAATCCTCAATCCTCAATCCTCAGGCATCAATACTCAATCTACAATATTCAATCCTCAATCCTTAATCCTCTATCCACAATCCTCAGGCATCAATACTCAATCTACAATATTCAATCCTCAATCCTCAATCCTCAATCCTCAATCCTCATTCTTCAATCCTCAATACCCAATCCTCAATCTTCAATCCTCAATCCTCAATCCTCAATCCTAATTCCTCAATCCTCATTCGTCAATCCTCAATACCCAATCCTCAATTTCAATCCTCAATCCTCAATCCTCATTTCTCAATCCTCAATCCTCAACCCTCAGCCCTCATCCTCCATCCTCAGTACTCAATCCTCTATCCTCAATCTTCAATCCTCAATACTCAATCTTCAACCCTCATTCCTCATTTCTCAATCCTCAATCCTCAACCCTCAGCCCTCATCCTCCATCCTCAATCCTCAATCCTCAATCCTCAATCCTCAATCTTCAATCCTCAATTCTCAATCTTCAATCCTCGATCCTCAATCCTCAATCCTCAATCCTCAATCCTCAATCCTCAAACCTCAATCCTCAATCCTTAATCCTCAATCCACAATCCTCAACCTTCAATACTCAATAATCAATCTCCAATCCTAGATCCTCAATCCTCAATCCTCAATCCTCAATCCTCAATCCTCATTCTTCAATCCTCAATACCCAATCCTCAATCTTCAATCCTCAAACATCAATCCTCAATTCTCAATCCTCAATCCTCAGTCCTCAGTCGTCGAACCTCAATCCCCGACCTTTAGCACTCATCCTCAATCCTCAGTCCTCAATCCTCAATCCTCAAACCTAAATCCTCTACCGTCAGTCCTCGCCCTCAATCTTCATACCTCAATCCTCAATCCTCAATATTCAATCATCAATACTCAATCTTCAATCCTCAATCCTCAATCCTCAATCCTCAATCCTCAATCCTCAATCCTCAATGCTCAGGCATCAATACTCAATCTACAATATTCAATTGTCAATCCTTAATCCTCAATCCACAATCCTCAACCTTCAATACTCAATACTCAATCTGCAATCCTCAATCCACAATCCTCAATCCTCATTCCTCAATCCTCAATCCTCAATATTCAATCCTCAATACTCAATCTTCAATCATCAATTCTCAATCCTCAATTCTCAGTCGTCAATCCTCAGTCATCAATCCTCAATCTTCAATACTCAATCGTCAATCCTTAGTCCTCAATTCTCAATGCTCAATCCTCGTTCCTCAAACCTGAATCCTCAACCCTCAGTCTTCATCCTCAGTCCTCAAACCTCAATCCTCAGTCCTCAATATTCAATCATCAATACTCAATCTTCAACCCTCAGTCTTCAATCCTCAATACTCAATCAGCAATCCTCAATCCTCAATCCTCAATCCTCAACCCTCAATCCTCAATCTTCAATCTTCAATGCTCAATCCTCAATCATCAATCCTCAATCCTCATTCCCCAACCCTCAATCTTCAATCCTCAACCCTCAATCCTCAATCCTCAATCCACAATCCTCAATCCTCGATACTCAATCTTCAATCCTCAATCCTCAATACTCAATCCTCAATCCTCATTCTTCAATCCTCAATACCCAATCCTCAATCTTCAACCCTCAATCCTCAATCCTCAATCCTCAATCCTCAATCCTCAATCCTCATTCTTCAATCCTCAATACCCAATCCTCAATCTTCAATCCTCAATCCTCAATCCTCAATTCTCAATCGTCAATCCTCAGTCCTCAGTCCTCAAACCTCAATCCCCAACCCTCAGCCCTCATCCTCAATCCTCAATCGTCAATCCTCAATCATCAGCCCTCAGTCCCCAAACATCAATCCTCAATTCTCAATCCTCAATCCTCAGTCCTCAGTCGTCAAACCTCAATCCCCGACCCTTAGCACTCATCCTCAATCCTCAGACCTCAATCCTCAATCCTCAATCCTAAATCCTCTACCGTCAGTCCTCGTCCTCAATCCTCAAACCTCAATCCTCAATCCTCAATATTCAATCATCAATACTCAATCTTCAATCCTCAATACTCAATCCTCAATCCTCAATCCTCAATCCTCAATCCTCAATATTCAATCATCAACACTCAATCTTCAATCCTCAATCCTCAATCCTCAATCCTCAATCCTAATTCTTCAATCCTCAATACCCAATCCTCAATCTTCAATCCTCAATCCTCAATCCTCAATCCTAATTCCTCAATCCTCATTCTTCAATCCTCAATACCCAATCCTCAATTTCAATCCTCAATCCTCAATCCTCATTTCTCAATCCTCAATCATCAACCCTCAGCCCTCATCCTCCATCCTCAGCACTCAATCCTCTATCCTCAATCTTCAATCCTCAATACTCAATCTTCAATCCTCATTCCTCAATCCTCAATCCTCAATCGTCAATCTTCAATCCTCAATACTCAATCTGCAATCCTCAATCCTCAAACCTCAATCTTCAATCCTCATTCCTCAATCCTCAATACCCAATCCTCAATCCGCAATCCTCAATCCTCAATCCTCAATATTCAATCATCAATACTCAATCTTCAATCCTCAATCTTCAATCCTCAATACTCAATCTTCAATCCTCAATCCTCAATCCTCAATCCTCAATCCTCAGTCCTCAGGCATCAATACTCAATCTACAATATTCAATCCTCAATCCTTAATCCTCATTCCACAATCCTCAACTTTCAATACTCAATACTCAATCTTCAATCCTCAATCCTCAATCCTCAATCCTCAATCCTCAATCCTCAATCCTCAATATTCAATCCTCAATACTCAATCTTCAATCATCAATCCTCAATCCTCAATTCTCAGACGTCAATCCTCAGTCATCAATCCTCAATCTTCAATACTCAATCCTCAATCCCCAATCCTCAATCCTCAATCCTCATTCTTCAATCCTCAATACCCAATCCTCAATCTTCAATCCTCAATCCTCAATCCTCAATCATCTTTCCTCAATCCTCATTCTTCAATGCTCAATACCCAATCCTCAATTTCAATCCCCAATCCTCAATCCTGATTTCTCAATCCCCAATCCTCAACCCTCAGCCCTCATCCTCCATCCTCAATCCTCAATCCTCAATCCTCAATCTTCAATCCTCAATTCTCAATCTTCAATCCTCAATCCTCAATCATCAATCCTCAATCCTCAACCTTCAGGCATCAATACTCAATCTTCAATGCTCAATCCTCAATCCTCAATCCTCAATCCTCATTCCCCAACACTCGATCCTCATTCCTCAAACCTCAATCCACAATCCTCAGCCTTCAATACTCAATAATCAATTTCCAATCCTAGATCTTCAATCCTCAATCCTCAACCCTCAATCCTCAATCCTCAATCCTCAATCCTCAATCCTCAATCCTCAATCCTCAATCCTCAATCCACAATCCTCAACCTTCAATACCCAATAATCAATCTCCAATCCTAGATCCTCTATCCTCAATCCTCAGTCCTCAATCCTCAATCCTCATTCTTCAATCCTCAATACCCAATCCTCAATCTTCAATCCTCAAACATCAATCCTCAGTCCTCAATCCTCAATCCTCAAACCTAAATCCTCTACCGTCAGTCCTCGTCCTCAATCCTCAAACCTCAATCCTCAATCCTCAATATTCAATCATCAATACTCAATCTTCAATCCTCAATACTCAATCCTCAATCCTCAATCGTCAATCCTCAATCCTCAATATTCAATCATCAATACTCAATCTTCAACCCTCAATCTTCAATCCTCAATACTCAATCTTCAATCGTCAATCCTCAGTCCTCAATTCTCAGTCGTCAATCCTCAGTCATCAATCCTCAATCTTCAATCCTCAATTATCAATCTTCAATCTTCGATCCTCAATCCTCAGTCCTCAATATTCAATCATCAATACTCAATCTTCAACCCTCAGTCTTCAATCCTCAATACTCAATCAGCAATCCTCAATCCTCAATCCTCAATCCTCAATCCTCAGGCATCAATACTCAATCTACAATATTCAATCCTCAATCCTTAATCCTCAATCCACAATCCTCAACCTTCAATACTCAATACTCAATCTTCAATCCTCAATCCACAATCCTCAATACTCAATCCTCAATCCTCAATCCTCAATACTCAATCTGCAATCCTCAATCCTCAATCCTCAATCCTCAATCCTCAATTGTCAATCCTCAATCCTCAATCCTCAATCCTCAACCTTCAATCCTCAATACTCAACCTTCAATCCTCAATCCTCAATCCTCAATCCTCAATCCTCAATCCTCAATCCTCAATCCTCAATCCTCAATCCTCAATCCTCAATCCTCAATACTCAATCTGCAATCCTCAATCCTCAATCCTCAATCCTCAATGCTCATTCTTCAATCCTCAATACCCAATCCTCAATCTTCAAACCTCAATCCTCAATCCTCAATTCTCAATCCTCAATCCTCAATCCTCAGACCTCAAACGTCAATATTCAACCCTCAGTTCTCGTCCTCAATCCACAACACTCAATCCTCAATCCTCAATCTTCAATCATCAATATTCAATCCTCAATCTTCAATCCTCAATACTCAATCTTCAATCCCCAATCCTCAATTCTCAATCCTCAAGCCTCAATGTTCAATCCTCAATACTCAATCTCCAACCCTAGATCCTCAATCCCCAATCTTCAATCCTTAATACTCAATCTTCAATCCTCAATCCCCAGTCATCAATCTTCAATCCTCAATGCTCAATCCTCAATCCTCAATCCTCAGTCCTCAATTCACAATCCTCAATCCTCAAACCTCATTCTTCAACCGTCAGTCCTCGTCCTCAATCCTCAAACCTCAATCCTCAATCCTCAATATTCAATCATCAATACTCAATATTCAATCCTCAATGCTCTATCCTCAATCCTTTAATCCTCAATCCTCAATATTCAAGACACAACCCTCAGCCATCAATCCTCAATACTCAACCATCAATCCTCAATTCTCAATACTCAATACAATATTCTGAATACACATGGTTCAATACTCAAACCACAATATTCAATAATCAAGTCTCAATCCTCAATCATCAATCCTCAATACTCAATTTCAATCCTCAATCCTCAATTCTCAATCCCCAATCCTCGATCCTCAATCATCAATCCTCAATCCTCAATCCTCAGGCATCAATACTCAATCTTCAATGCTCAATCCTCAATATTCAATCTTCAATCCTCATTCTCCAACCCTCAATCCTCATCCCTCAAACCTCAATCCTCAACCCTCAGTCCTCATACTCAATTCTCAATTCTCAATCCTCAATCCTGAATCCTCAATCTTCAATCCTCAATAATCAATCTCCAATCCTCAATCCTCAATCCTCGATCCTCAGTCCTCAGGCATCAATACTCAATCTTCAATACTCAATCCTCAACCCTCAATCCTCAATCCTCAATCCTCAACCCTCAATCCTCATTCCTCAGACCTCAGTCCTCAACCCTCACTCCTCATCCTCAATTCTCAATTCTCAATCCTCAATCCTCAATCCTCAATCTTCAATCCTCAATAATCAATCTCCAATCCTAGATCCTCAATCCCCAATCTTCAATACTTAATACTCAATCTTCAATCCTCAATCCCCAGTCATCAATCTTCAATCCTCAATGCTGAATCCTCAATCCTCAATCCTCAGTCTTCAATCCACAGTCCTCAAACCTCAATCTTCAATCCTCAATACTCAAACCTCAATCTTCAATCCTCAATACTCAATCTGCAATCCTCAATCCTCAAACCTCAATCCTCAATCCTCATACTTCAATCCTCAATACACAATCCTCCATCTTCAATGCTCAATCCTCAATCCTCAATTCTCAACCCTCAATCCTTAATCCTCAGACCTCAAACATCAATATTCAACCCTCAGTCCTCGTTCTCAATCCACAACACTCAATCCTCAGTCCTCAATCTTCAATCATCAATAATCAATCTTCAATCCTCAATCATCAATCCTCAATCATTAATCCTCAATCCTCAATATTCATCACTCAACCCTCAACCATCAATCCTCAATACTCAACCATCAATCCTCAATTCTCAATACTCAATAGAACATCCTGAATCCTTATGGTTCAATACTCAATCCAGAATATTCAATAATCAAATCTCAAACCTCAAGCATCAATTCTCAACACTCAATCCTCAACACTCAGTCCTCTCTCTTCAATCCTACATCCTCAACCCTCAATCCTCAAGCGTCAATCCTCAATCTTCAATCCTCAATACTCAATCTTCAATCCTCAATCATCAATCCTCAATCCTCAATCCTCAATCCTCAATCCTCAATCCTCAATTCTCAATCCTCAATCCTCAATACGTAATCTGCAATTGTCAATCCTCAATCCTCAATCCTCAATCCTCATTCTTCAATCCTCAATACCCAATCTTCAATCTTCAAACCTCAATCCTCAATCCACAATCCTCAACATTCAATCCTCAATCCTCAATCCTCAATTCTCAATCCTCAATCTTCATTCCTCAATACTCAATCTTCAATCCCCAATCCTCAATTCTCAATCCTCAATCCTCAATGTTCAATCCTCAATACTCAATCTTCAATCCTCAATTCTCAATCCTCAATCCTCAATCCTCATTCTTCAATCCTCAACACCCAATCCTCAATCTTCAATCCTCAATCCTCAATCCTCAATTCTCAATCCTCAATCCTTAATCCTCAGACCTCAAGCATCAATATTCAACCCTCAGTCCTCGTCCTCTATCCACAACCATCAATCCTCAATCCTCAACCTTCAATCATCAATATTCAATCTTCAATCCTCAATCCTCAATCCTCAATCCTCAATCCTCAATCCACAATCCTCAATCTTCAATCCTCAATCCTCAATATTCAATCCTCAATACTCAATCTTCAATCGTCAATCCTCAGTCCTCAATTCTCAGTCGTCAATCCTCAGTCATCAATCCTCAATCTTCAATCCTCAATTATCAATCTTCAATCCTCGATCCTCAATCCTCAGTCCTCAATATTCAATCATCAATACTCAATCTTCAACCCTCAGTCTTCAATCCTCAATACTCAATCAGCAATCCTCAATCCTCAATCCTCAATCCTCAATCCTCAGGCATCAATACTCAATCTACAATATTCAATCCTCAATCCTTAATCCTCAATCCACAATCCTCAACCTTCAATACTCAATACTCAATCTTCAATCCTCAATCCACAATCCTCAATACTCAATCCTCAATCCTCAATCCTCAATACTCAATCTGCAATCCTCAATCCTCAATCCTCAATCCTCAATCCTCAATACTCAATCCTCAATTCTCAGTCCTCAAACCTCAATCCTGTATCCACAATCCTGAATCCTCAACCTTCAGTCCTCAGTCCTCAACAATCATTCGTCAGTTCTCAATCCTCAATACAATATCGTCAATTCACACCTTTCATTACTCAATACACAGTCTGCAATCTTAAAATCTCTATCCACAAACTTCAATTCTCATCACTCAACCCTCAACACTCAGTCCCCCATCCTCAATCTTCAATCCTCAATCTTCAATCCTCAATTCTCAATACTCAATCCGCAGTCCTCAGACCTCAAACCTCAATCCTCAATAATCGATTACCAAACCTAGATCCTCAATCCTCAATCCTCAATCCCCAATCATCAATCGTCAATAATCAATCTCCAATCCTAGGTCCTCAATCCGCAACCCTCAATCCTCAATCCTCAATCCTCATCCTTCAATCCTCAATACCCAACCCTCAATCTTCAATACTCAATCCTCAATCCTCAATCCCCAATCCTCAATATTCAACACACAACCCTCAGCCAACATTCCTCAATACTCAACCATCAATCCTCAATTCTCAATACTCAATAGAATATCCTGAATCCGCATGGTTCGGTACTCAATCCACAATATTCAATAATCAAATCTCAATCCTCAATCTTCAATCCTCAATACTCAATTTCAATCCTCAATCCTCAATCTTCGACCCTCAGTCCTCAATTATCAATCCTCAATCCTCAATCCTCAATCTTCAATCCTCAATACTCAATCTTCAATCCTCAATCCTCAATCCTCAATCCTCAATCCACAATCCTCAATCCCCAATCCTCAATTCTCAATCCTCAATACTCAATCTGCAATCTTCAAGCGTCAATCCTCAATCCTCAATGCTCATTCTTCAATCCTCAATACCCAATCCTCAATCTTCAATCCTCAATACTCAATCTTCACTCCTCAATCCTCAATCCTCAATCCTCGATCCTCAATCCTCAATCCTCAATCCTCAATCCTCAATCCTCAATACTCAATCTGCAATCCTCAATCCTCAATCCTCAATCCTCAATCCTCATTCTTCAATCCTCAATACCCAATCCTCAATCTTCAATCCTCAATCCTCAATCCTCAATTCTCAATCCTCAATCCTCAATCCTCAGACCGCAAACATCAATATTCAACCCTCAGTCCTCGTCCTCTATCCACAACCATCAATCCTCAATCCTCAATCTTCAATCATCAATATTCAATCTTCAATCCTCAATTCCCAATCCTCAACCCTCAATACTCAATCCTCAATCTTCAATACTCAATCTTCAATCATCAATCCTCAATCCTCAATCCTCGATCCTCAATCCTCAAACCTCAATCCTCAATCCTCAATATTCAATCATCAATACTCAATCTTCAATCCTCAATGCTCAGTCCTCAATCCTCAATCCCCAATCCTCAATATTCAACACACAACCCTCAGCCAACAATCCTCAATACTCAACCATCAATCCTCAATTCTCAATACTCAATAGAATATCCTGAATTCGCATGGTTCGATACTCAATCCACAATATTCAATAATCAAATCTCAATTCTCAATCTTCAATCCTCAATACTCAATTTCAATCCTCAATCCTCAATCCTCAATCTTCAATCCTCAATCCTCAATTGTCAATCCTCAATCCTCAATCCTCAACCTTCAATCCTCAATACTCAACCTTCAATCCTCAATCCTCAATCCTCAATCCTCAATCCTCAATCCTCAATCCTCAATCCTCAATCCTCAATCCTCAATACTCAATCTGCAATCCTCAAACCTCAATCCTCAATCCTCAATGCTCATTCTTCAATCCTCAATACCCAATCCTCAGGCATCAATACTCAATCTACAATATTCAATCCTCAATCCTTAATCCTCATTCCACAATCCTCAACTTTCAATACTCAATACTCAATCTTCAATCCTCAATCCTCAATCCTCAATACTCAATCTTCAATCCTCAATCCTCAATCCTCAATCCTCAATCCTCAATCCTCAGGCATCAATACTCAATCTACAATATTCAATCCTCAATCCTTAATCCTCATTCCACAATCCTCAACTTTCAATACTCAATACTCAATCTTCAATCCTCAATCCTCAATCCTCAATCCTCAATCCTCAATCCTCAATCCTCAATATTCAATCCTCAATACTCAATCTTCAATCATCAATCCTCAATCCTCAATTCTCAGACGTCAATCCTAAGTCATCAATCCTCAATCTTCAATACTCAATCCTCAATCCCCAATCCTCAATCCTCAATCCTCATTCTTCAATCCTCAATACCCAATCCTCAATCTTCAATCCTCAATCCTCAATCCTCAATCATCTTTCCTCAATCCTCATTCTTCAATGCTCAATACCCAATCCTCAATTTCAATCCCCAATCCTCAATCCTGATTTCTCAATCCCCAATCCTCAACCCTCACTCCTCATCCTCAATTCTCAATTCTCAATCCTCAATCCTCAATCCTCAATCTTCAATCCTCAATAATCAATCTCCAATCCTAGATCCTCAATCCCCAATCTTCAATACTTAATACTCAATCTTCAATCCTCAATCCCCAGTCATCAATCTTCAATCCTCAATGCTGAATCCTCAATCCTCAATCCTCAGTCTTCAATCCACAGTCCTCAAACCTCAATCTTCAATCCTCAATACTCAAACCTCAATCTTCAATCCTCAATACTCAATCTGCAATCCTCAATCCTCAAACCTCAATCCTCAATCCTCATACTTCAATCCTCAATACACAATCCTCCATCTTCAATGCTCAATCCTCAATCCTCAATTCTCAACCCTCAATCCTTAATCCTCAGACCTCAAACATCAATATTCAACCCTCAGTCCTCGTTCTCAATCCACAACACTCAATCCTCAGTCCTCAATCTTCAATCATCAATAATCAATCTTCAATCCTCAATCATCAATCCTCAATCCTTAATCCTCAATCCTCAATATTCATCACTCAACCCTCAACCATCAATCCTCAATACTCAACCATCAATCCTCAATTCTCAATACTCAATAGAACATCCTGAATCCTTATGGTTCAATACTCAATCCAGAATATTCAATAATCAAATCTCAAACCTCAAGCATCAATTCTCAACACTCAATCCTCAACACTCAGTCCTCTCTCTTCAATCCTACATCCTCAACCCTCAATCCTCAAGCGTCAATCCTCAATCTTCAATCCTCAATACTCAATCTTCAATCCTCAATCATCAATCCTCAATCCTCAATCCTCAATCCTCAATCCTCAATCCTCAATTCTCAATCCTCAATCCTCAATACGTAATCTGCAATTGTCAATCCTCAATCCTCAATCCTCAATCCTCATTCTTCAATCCTCAATACCCAATCTTCAATCTTCAAACCTCAATCCTCAATCCACAATCCTCAACATTCAATCCTCAATCCTCAATCCTCAATTCTCAATCCTCAATCTTCATTCCTCAATACTCAATCTTCAATCCCCAATCCTCAATTCTCAATCCTCAATCCTCAATGTTCAATCCTCAATACTCAATCTTCAATCCTCAATTCTCAATCCTCAATCCTCAATCCTCATTCTTCAATCCTCAACACCCAATCCTCAATCTTCAATCCTCAATCCTCAATCCTCAATTCTCAATCCTCAATCCTTAATCCTCAGACCTCAAGCATCAATATTCAACCCTCAGTCCTCGTCCTCTATCCACAACCATCAATCCTCAATCCTCAACCTTCAATCATCAATATTCAATCTTCAATCCTCAATCCTCAATCCTCAATCCTCAATCCTCAATCCACAATCCTCAATCTTCAATCCTCAATCCTCAATCCTCAATCCTCAATCCTCAATCTTCAATCCTCAATACTCAATCTTCAATCCCCAATCCTCAATTCTCAATCCTCAATCCTCAATGTTCAATCCTCAATACTCAATCTTCAATCCTCAATCCTCAATCCTCAATCCTCAATCCTGATTCTTCAATCCTCCACACCCAATACTCAATCTTCAATCCTCAATCCTCAACTCTCAATCCTCAATCCTCAATCCTCAGACCTCACACATCAATACTCAACCCTCAGTCCTCGTCCTCAATTCACAACCCTCAATCCTCATTCCTCAATCATCAATCATCAATATTCAATATTCAGTCCTCAATCCTCAATCCTCAATCCTCAATTCTCAATCCTCAATGTTCAATCCACAATACCCAATCCTCAATCTTCAATCCTCAATCCTCAATCCTCAATCCTCAATCCTCAATACTCAATCCTCAATTCTCAGTCCTCAAACCTCAATCCTGTATCCACAATCCTGAATCCTCAACCTTCAGTCCTCAGTCCTCAACAATCATTCGTCTGTTCTCAATCCTCAATACAATATCGTCAATTCACACCTTTCAATACTCAATACACAGTCTGCAATCTTAAAATCTCTATCCACAAACTTCAATTCTCATCACTCAACCCTCAACACTCAGTTCCCCATCCTCAATCTTCAATCCTCAATCCTCAATCCTCAATTCTCAATACTCAATCCGCAGTCCTCAGACCTCAAACCTCAATCCTCAATAATCGATTACCAAACCTAGATCCTCAATCCTCAATCCTCAATCCCCAATCATCAATCGTCAATAATCAATCTCCAATCCTAGGTCCTCAATCCGCAACCCTCAATCCTCAATCCTCAATCCTCATCCTTCAATCCTCAATACCCAATCCTCAATCTTCAATACTCAATCCTCAATCCTCAATCCCCAATCCTCAATATTCAACACACAACCCTCAGCCAACATTCCTCAATACTCAACCATCAATCCTCAATTCTCAATACTCAATAGAATATCCTGAATCTGCATGGTTCGGTACTCAAACCACAATATTCAATAATCAAATCTCAATCCTCAACCTTCAATCCTCAATACTCAATTTCAATCCTCAATCCTCAATCTTCAACCCTCAATCCTCAATTATCAATCCTCAATCCTCAATCCTCAATCTTCAATCCTCAATACTCAATCTTCAATCCTCAATCCTCAATCCTCAATCCTCAATCCACAATCCTCAATCCTCAATCCTCAATCCTCAATCCTCAATACTCAATCTGCAATCTTCAAGCGTCAATCCTCAATCCTCAATGCTCATTCTTCAATCCTCAATACCCAATCCTCAATCTTCAATCCTCAATACTCAATCTTCACTCCTCAATCCTCAATCCTCAATCCTCGATCCTCAATCCTCAATCCTCAATCCTCAATCCTCAATCGTCAATACTCAATCTGCAATCCTCAATCCTCAATCCTCAATCCTCAATCCTCATTCTTCAATCCTCAATACCCAATCCTCAATCTTCAATCCTCAATCCTCAATCCTCAATTCTCAATCCTCAATCCTCAATCCTCAATGTTCAATCCACAATACCCAATCCTCAATCTTCAATCCTCAATCCTCAATCCTCAATCCTCAATCCTCAATACTCAATCCTCAATTCTCAGTCCTCAAACCTCAATCCTGTATCCACAATCCTGAATCCTCAACCTTCAGTCCTCAGTCCTCAACAATCATTCGTCAGTTCTCAATCCTCAATACAATATCGTCAATTCACACCTTTCAATACTCAATACACAGTCTGCAATCTTAAAATCTCTATCCACAAACTTCAATTCTCATCACTCAACCCTCAACACTCAGTCCCCCATCCTCAATCTTCAATCCTCAATCTTCAATCCTCAATTCTCAATACTCAATCCGCAGTCCTCAGACCTCAAACCTCAATCCTCAATAATCGATTACCAAACCTAGATCCTCAATCCTCAATCCTCAATCCCCAATCATCAATCGTCAATAATCAATCTCCAATCCTAGGTCCTCAATCCGCAACCCTCAATCCTCAATCCTCAATCCTCATCCTTCAATCCTCAATACCCAACCCTCAATCTTCAATACTCAATCCTCAATCCTCAATCCCCAATCCTCAATATTCAACACACAACCCTCAGCCAACATTCCTCAATACTCAACCATCAATCCTCAATTCTCAATACTCAATAGAATATCCTGAATCCGCATGGTTCGGTACTCAAACCACAATATTCAATAATCAAATCTCAATCCTCAATCTTCAATCCTCAATACTCAATTTCAATCCTCAATCCTCAATCTTCAACCCTCAATCCTCAATTATCAATCCTCAATCCTCAATCCTCAATCTTCAATCCTCAATACTCAATCTTCAATCCTCAATCCTCAATCCTCAATCCTCAATCCACAATCCTCAATCCCCAATCCTCAATCCTCAATCCTCAATACTCAATCTGCAATCTTCAAGCGTCAATCCTCAATCCTCAATGCTCATTCTTCAATCCTCAATACCCAATCCTCAATCTTCAATCCTCAATACTCAATCTTCACTCCTCAATCCTCAATCCTCAATCCTCGATCCTCAATCCTCAATCCTCAATCCTCAATCCTCAATCCTCAATACTCAATCTGCAATCCTCAATCCTCAATCCTCAATCCTCAATCCTCATTCTTCAATCCTCAATACCCAATCCTCAATCTTCAATCCTCAATCCTCAATCCTCAATTCTCAATCCTCAATCCTCAATCCTCAGACCGCAAACATCAATATTCAACCCTCAGTCCTCGTCCTCTATCCACAACCATCAATCCTCAATCCTCAATCTTCAATCATCAATATTCAATCTTCAATCCTCAATTCCCAATCCTCAACCCTCAATACTCAATCCTCAATCTTCAATACTCAATCTTCAATCCTCAATCCTCAATCCTCAATCCTCGATCCTCAATCCTCAAACCTCAATCCTCAATCCTCAATATTCAATCATCAATACTCAATCTTCAATCCTCAATGCTCAGTCCTCAATCCTCAATCCCCAATCCTCAATATTCAACACACAACCCTCAGCCAACAATCCTCAATACTCAACCATCAATCCTCAATTCTCAATACTCAATAGAATATCCTGAATTCGCATGGTTCGATACTCAATCCACAATATTCAATAATCAAATCTCAATTCTCAATCTTCAATCCTCAATACTCAATTTCAATCCTCAATCCTCAATCCTCAATCTTCAATCCTCAATCCTCAATTGTCAATCCTCAATCCTCAATCCTCAACCTTCAATCCTCAATACTCAACCTTCAATCCTCAATCCTCAATCCTCAATCCTCAATCCTCAATCCTCAATCCTCAATCCTCAATCCTCAATCCTCAATACTCAATCTGCAATCCTCAATCCTCAATCCTCAATCCTCAATGCTCATTCTTCAATCCTCAATACCCAATCCTCAATCTTCAAACCTCAATCCTCAATCCTCAATTCTCAATCCTCAATTATCAATCCTCAGACCTCAAACATCAATATTCAACCCTCAGTTCTCGTCCTCAATTCACAACACTCAATCCTCAATCCTCAATCTTCAATCATCAATATTCAATCTTCAATCCTCAATACTCAATCCTCAGTCCTCAATCCTCAATCCTCAATCCTCAATCTTCAATCCTCAATCCTCAATCCTCAATCCTCAATCCTCAACCCTCAATCCTCAATCCTCAATCTTCAATCCTCAATCCTCAATCCTCAATCCTGAATTCTCAATCTTCAATCCTCAATACTCAATCTTCAATCCCCAATCCTCAATCCTCAATCCTCAATCCTCATTCATCAAACCTCAATCCTCAACCATCAGTCCTCATCCTCAATTCTCAATCCTCAATCCTCAATCCTCTATCCTCAATCTTCAATCCTCAATAATCGATCTCCAATCATAGATCCTCAATCCCCAATCTTCAATCCTTAGTCCTCAATCCTCAATCCTCAATCCTCAATCCTCAATATTCAATCCTCAATCCTCGATCCTTATTCCTCAGTCGTCAATCCTCAATCCTCAATCCACAATCCTCAATATTCAATCCTCAATACTCAACCTTCAATCCTCAATACTCAATCCTCAATCCTCAATCCTCAATCCTCAGTCATAAATCCTCAATCTTCAATACTCAGTCTTCAATCCTCAATCCTCAATCCTCAACCCTCAACCCTCAATCCTCAATTCTCAATCTTCAATGCTCAATAATCAATCTCCAATCCTAGATCCTCAATCCTCAATCCTCAGTCCTCAATCCTCAATCCTCATTCTTCAAACCTCAATACCCAATCCTCAATCTTCAATCCTCAATGCTCAATCCTCAATCCTCAAGCCTCAGTCCTCAATCCTCAATCCTCAATCCTCAAACCTCAATTCTCAGGATTCAATACTGAAACCTCAATCCTCAACCCTCAGCCCTCATCCTCCATTCTCAATCGCCAATCCTCAATCCTGAATGTTCAATCCTCAACATTCAATCTTCAATCCTCAATCCTCAAACCTCAATCCTCAATCCTCAATCCTCAGTGATCAATAATCAATCTCCAATCCTAGATCCTCAATCCTCAATCCTCAATCCCCAATCTTCAATCCTCAATAATCAATCTCCAATCCTAGATCCTCAATCCTCAATCCTCAATCCTCAACCCTCAATCCTCATTCTTCAAACCTCAATACCCAATCATCAATCTTCAATCCTCAATGCTCAATCCTCAATCCTCAAGCCTCAGTCCTCAATCCTCAATCCTCAATCCTATAACCTCAATCCTCAACCCTCAGCCCTCATTCTCAATCCTCAATCCTCAGTCCTCAATATTCAATCCCCAATACTCAATCTTCAATCCTCAATTCTCAATCCTCAATCCTCAATCCTCAATCCTCAATCCTCAGTCATAAATCCTCAATCTTCAATACTCAATCGTCAATCGTCAGTCCTCAATCCTCAATCCTCAATCCTCGGTCCTCAAACCTGAATCCTCAACCCTCAGTCCACATCCTCAATTCTCAATTCTCAATCCTCAATCCTCAATCCTCAACCTTCAATCTCCAAAAATCAATCTGCAATCTTAGATCCTCAATCCCCAATCCTCAGTCCTTAATCCTCAATCTTCAATCCTCAATCGCCAGTCCTCAATCTTCAATCCTCTATGCTCAATCGTCAATCCTCAAGCCTCAGTCCTCAATCCTCAACCCTCAATCCTCAAACCTCAATCCTCAACCGTCAGCTCTCGTCCTCAATCCTCAACCCTCAATCCTCAATCCTCAATCTTCAATCATCAATACTCAATCTTCAATCCTCAATAATCAATCCTCAATCGTCAATCCTCAATCCCCAATCCTCAATTTTCAATGCTCAATCCTCAATCATCAATCATCAATCTTCAACACTCAATCCTCAATCCTCAATCCTCAATACTCAATCCTCAATCTTCAATCCTCAATACTCAATCTTCAATCCTCAATCCTCAATCCTCAATCCACAATCCTCAATCTTCAATCCTCTATACTCAATCTTCAATCCTCAATCCTCAATACTCAATCTTCAATCCCCAATCCTCAATCCTCTATCCTCAATCCTCAATCCACAATCCTCAATCCTCAATCCTCAATCCTCTATCCTCAATCCTCAATCCTCAATCTTCAATCCTCAATACTCAATCTTCAATCCCCAATCCTCAATTCTCAATCCTTAATCCTCCATGTTCAATCCTCAATACTCAATCTTCAATCCTCAATCCTCAATCCTCAATCCTCAATCCTCATTCTTCAATCCTCAACACCCAATACTCAATCTTCAATCCTCAATCCTCAATTCTCAATCCTCAATCATCAGTCCTCATCCTCAATTCTCAATTCTCAATCCTCAATCCCCAATCCTAAATCTTCAATCCTCAATAATCAATCTCCAATCCTAGATCCTCAATCCCCAATCTTCAAACCTTAATACTCAATCTTCAATCCTCAATCCCCAGTCATCAATCTTCAATCCTCAATGCTCAATCCTCAATCCTCAATCCTCAGTCCTCAATCCACAATCCTCAATCCTCAAACCTCAATCCTCAACCGTCAGTCCTCGTCCTCAATCCTCAAACCTCAATCCTCGATCCTCAATATTCAATCATCAATACTCAATCTTCAATCCTCAATGCTCTATCCTCAATCCTCAATCCTCAATCCTCAATATTGAAGACACAACCCTCAGCCATCAATTCTCAATACTCAACCATCAATCCTCAATTCTCAATACTCAATAGAATATTCTGAATACTCATGGTTCAATACTCAATCCACAGTATTCAATAATCAAATCTCAATCCTCAATCTTCAGTCCTCAATACTCAATTTCAATCCTCAATCCTCAATTCTCAATCCCGAATACTCAATCCTCAATCGTCAATCCTCAATCCCCAATCCTCAATCTTCAATCCTCAACCTCAATCCTCAATCCTCAATCCTCAATCCTCAACCGTCAGTCCTCGTCCTCAATCCTCAATCCTCAATCCTCAATACTCAGTCCTCAGTCCTCAAACCTCAATGCGCAATCCTCAATCCTCTATCATCAATCCTCAATCTTCAATACTCAATACTCAATCCTCAATCCTCAATCCTCAATCCTCAATCATCAATCCTCAATCTTCAATACTCGATCCTCAACCCCAATGCTCAATACTCAACCATCAACTCTCAATTCTCAATACTCAATAGAATATCCTGAATTCTCAGGATTCAATACTCAAACCTCAAACCTCAACCCTCAGCCCTCATCCTCCATCTTCAATCCTCTATCCTCAATCCTCAATCTTCAATCCTCAATACTCAATCTTCAATCCTCAATCCTCAATCCTCAATCCTCATTCTTCAATCCTCAATACCCAATCCTCAATCCACAATCCTCAATCTTCAATCCTCTATACTCAATCTTCAATCCTCAATCCTCAATACTCAATCTTCAATCCCCAATCCTCAATTCTCAATCCTCAATCCTCAATGTTCAATCCTCAATACTCAATCTTCAATCCTCAATTCTCAATCCTCAATCCTCAATCCTCATTCTTCAATCCTCAACACCCAATCCTCAATCTTCAATCCTCAATCCTCAATCCTGAATTCTCAATCCTCAATCCTCAATCCTCAGAACTCAAGCATCAATATTCAACCCTCAGTCCTCGTCCTCTATCCACAACCATCAATCCTCAATCCTCAACCTTCAATCATCAATATTCAATCTTCAATCCTCAATCCTCAATCCTCAATCCTCAATCCTCAATCCACAATCCTCAATCTTCAATCCTCAATCCTCAATCCTCAATCCTCAATCCTCAATCTTCAATCCTCAATACTCAATCTTCAATCCCCAATCCTCAATTCTCAATCCTTAATCCACAATGTTCAATCCTCAATACTCAATCTTCAATCCTCAATCCTCAATCCTCAATCCTCAATCCTCATTCTTCAATCCTCAACACCCAATACTCAATCTACAATCCTCAATCCTCAACTCTCAATCCTCAATCCTCAATCCTCAGACCTCACACATCAATACTCAACCCTCAGTCCTCGTCCTCAATTCACAACCCTCAATCCTCAATCCTCAATCATCAATCATCAATATTCAATATTCAGTCCTCAATCCTCAATCCTCAATCCTCAATCCTCAATCCTCAATCCGCAATGTTCAATCCACAATACCCAATCCTCAATATTCAATCCTCAATCCTCAATCCTCAATCCTCAATACTCAATCCTCAATTCTCAGTCCTCAAACCTCAATCCTGTATCCACAATCCTGAATCCTCAACCTTCAGTCCTCAGTCCTCAACAATCATTCGTCAGTTCTCAATCCTCAATGCTTAATCCTCAGACCTCAAACATCAATATTCAACCCTCAGTCCTCGTCCTCAATCCACAACCCTCAATCCTCAGTCCTCAATATTCAATCATCAATATTCAATCTTCAATCCTCAATCCTCAATCCTCAATCCTCAATCCTAAATCCTCAATCTTCAACCCTGAATCCTCAATCCTCAATCTTCAATCCTCAATCATCAGTCCTCAATTCTCAATCCTCAATCATCAGTCCTCATCCTCAATTCTCAATTCTCAATCCTCAATCCCCAATCCTCAATCTTCAATCCTCAATAATCAATCTCCAATCCTAGATCCTCAATCCCCAATCTTCAAACCTTAATACTCAATCTTCAATCCTCAATCCCCAGTCATCAATCTTCAATCCTCAATGCTCAATCCTCAATCCTCAATCCTCAGTCCTCAATCCACAATCCTCAATCCTCAAACCTCAATCCTCAACCGTCAGTCCTCGTCCTCAATCCTCAAACCTCAATCCTCGATCCTCAATATTCAATCATCAATACTCAATCTTCAATCCTCAATGCTCTATCCTCAATCCTCAATCCTCAATCCTCAATATTGAAGACACAACCCTCAGCCATCAATTCTCAATACTCAACCATCAATCCTCAATTCTCAATACTCAATAGAATATTCTGAATACTCATGGTTCAATACTCAATCCACAGTATTCAATAATCAAATCTCAATCCTCAATCTTCAGTCCTCAATACTCAATTTCAATCCTCAATCCTCAATTCTCAATCCCGAATACTCAATCCTCAATCGTCAATCCTCAATCCCCAATCCTCAATCTTCAATCCTCAACCTCAATCCTCAATCCTCAATCCTCAATCCTCAACCGTCAGTCCTCGTCCTCAATCCTCAATCCTCAATCCTCAATACTCAGTCCTCAGTCCTCAAACCTCAATGCGCAATCCTCAATCCTCTATCATCAATCCTCAATCTTCAATACTCAATACTCAATCCTCAATCCTCAATCCTCAATCCTCAATCATCAATCCTCAATCTTCAATACTCGATCCTCAACCCCAATGCTCAATACTCAACCATCAACTCTCAATTCTCAATACTCAATAGAATATCCTGAATTCTCAGGATTCAATACTCAAACCTCAAACCTCAACCCTCAGCCCTCATCCTCCATCTTCAATCCTCTATCCTCAATCCTCAATCTTCAATCCTCAATACTCAATCTTCAATCCTCAATCCTCAATCCTCAATCCTCATTCTTCAATCCTCAATACCCAATCCTCAATCCACAATCCTCAATCTTCAATCCTCTATACTCAATCTTCAATCCTCAATCCTCAATACTCAATCTTCAATCCCCAATCCTCAATTCTCAATCCTCAATCCTCAATGTTCAATCCTCAATACTCAATCTTCAATCCTCAATTCTCAATCCTCAATCCTCAATCCTCATTCTTCAATCCTCAACACCCAATCCTCAATCTTCAATCCTCAATCCTCAATCCTGAATTCTCAATCCTCAATCCTCAATCCTCAGAACTCAAGCATCAATATTCAACCCTCAGTCCTCGTCCTCTATCCACAACCATCAATCCTCAATCCTCAACCTTCAATCATCAATATTCAATCTTCAATCCTCAATCCTCAATCCTCAATCCTCAATCCTCAATCCACAATCCTCAATCTTCAATCCTCAATCCTCAATCCTCAATCCTCAATCCTCAATCTTCAATCCTCAATACTCAATCTTCAATCCCCAATCCTCAATTCTCAATCCTTAATCCACAATGTTCAATCCTCAATACTCAATCTTCAATCCTCAATCCTCAATCCTCAATCCTCAATCCTCATTCTTCAATCCTCAACACCCAATACTCAATCTACAATCCTCAATCCTCAACTCTCAATCCTCAATCCTCAATCCTCAGACCTCACACATCAATACTCAACCCTCAGTCCTCGTCCTCAATTCACAACCCTCAATCCTCAATCCTCAATCATCAATCATCAATATTCAATATTCAGTCCTCAATCCTCAATCCTCAATCCTCAATCCTCAATCCTCAATCCTCAGTCCTCAATCCACAATCCTCAATCCTCAAACCTCAATCCTCAACCGTCAGTCCTCGTCCTCAATCCTCAAACCTCAATCCTCGATCCTCAATATTCAATCATCAATACTCAATCTTCAATCCTCAATGCTCTATCCTCAATCCTCAATCCTCAATCCTCAATATTGAAGACACAACCCTCAGCCATCAATTCTCAATACTCAACCATCAATCCTCAATTCTCAATACTCAATAGAATATTCTGAATACTCATGGTTCAATACTCAATCCACAGTATTCAATAATCAAATCTCAATCCTCAATTCTCAGTCCTCAAACCTCAATCCTGTATCCACAATCCTGAATCCTCAACCTTCAGTCCTCAGTCCTCAACAATCATTCGTCAGTTCTCAATCCTCAATGCTTAATCCTCAGACCTCAAACATCAATATTCAACCCTCAGTCCTCGTCCTCAATCCACAACCCTCAATCCTCAGTCCTCAATATTCAATCATCAATATTCAATCTTCAATCCTCAATCCTCAATCCTCAATCCTCAATCCTCAATCCTCAATCTTCAACCCTGAATCCTCAATCCTCAATCTTCAATCCTCAATCATCAGTCCTCAATTCTCAATCCTCAATCATCAGTCCTCATCCTCAATTCTCAATTCTCAATCCTCAATCCCCAATCCTCAATCTTCAATCCTCAATAATCAATCTCCAATCCTAGATCCTCAATCCCCAATCTTCAAACCTTAATACTCAATCTTCAATCCTCAATCCCCAGTCATCAATCTTCAATCCTCAATGCTCAATCCTCAATCCTCAATCCTCAGTCCTCAATCCACAATCCTCAATCCTCAAACCTCAATCCTCAACCGTCAGTCCTCGTCCTCAATCCTCAAACCTCAATCCTCGATCCTCAATATTCAATCATCAATACTCAATCTTCAATCCTCAATGCTCTATCCTCAATCCTCAATCCTCAATCCTCAATATTGAAGACACAACCCTCAGCCATCAATTCTCAATACTCAACCATCAATCCTCAATTCTCAATACTCAATAGAATATTCTGAATACTCATGGTTCAATACTCAATCCACAGTATTCAATAATCAAATCTCAATCCTCAATCTTCAGTCCTCAATACTCAATTTCAATCCTCAATCCTCAATTCTCAATCCCGAATACTCAATCCTCAATCGTCAATCCTCAATCCCCAATCCTCAATCTTCAATCCTCAACCTCAATCCTCAATCCTCAATCCTCAATGCTCAACCGTCAGTCCTCGTCCTCAATCCTCAATCCTCAATCCTCAATACTCAGTCCTCAGTCCTCAAACCTCAATGCGCAATCCTCAATCCTCTATCATCAATCCTCAATCTTCAATACTCAATACTCAATCCTCAATCCTCAATCCTCAATCCTCAATCATCAATCCTCAATCTTCAATACTCGATCCTCAACCCCAATGCTCAATACTCAACCATCAACTCTCAATTCTCAATACTCAATAGAATATCCTGAATTCTCAGGATTCAATACTCAAACCTCAAACCTCAACCCTCAGCCCTCATCCTCCATCTTCAATCCTCTATCCTCAATCCTCAATCTTCAATCCTCAATACTCAATCTTCAATCCTCAATCCTCAATCCTCAATCCTCATTCTTCAATCCTCAATACCCAATCCTCAATCCACAATCCTCAATCTTCAATCCTCTATACTCAATCTTCAATCCTCAATCCTCAATACTCAATCTTCAATCCCCAATCCTCAATTCTCAATCCTCAATCCTCAATGTTCAATCCTCAATACTCAATCTTCAATCCTCAATTCTCAATCCTCAATCCTCAATCCTCAATCCTCATTCTTCAATCCTCAATACCCAATCCTCAATCTTCAATCCCCAATCCTCAATCCTCAATTCTCAATCCTCAATCCTCAATCCCCAGACCTCAAACATCAATACTCAACCCTCAGTCCTCGTCCTCAATCCATAACCCTCAATCCTCAATCCTCAATTTCCAATCATCAATACTCAATCCTCAGTCCTCAATCCTCAATCCTCAATCCTCAATCCTCAATCCTCAATGTTCAATCCGCAATCCTCAATCCTCAATCTTCACTCCTCAATACTCAATCTGCAATCCTCAATCCTCAAACCTCAATCCTCAATCCTCTATCATCAATCCTCAGTACTCAATCCTCAAACCTCAACCTTCAATCCTCAATACTCAATCTTCAATCCTCAATCCTCAATCCTCAATCCTCAATCCTCAATCTTCAGTCCTCAATCCTCAATCATCAATCTTCAATCCTCAATACTCAATCTGCAATCCTCAATCCTCAAACCTCAATCCTCAATCCTCATTCTTCAATCCTTAATACCCAATCCTCAATCTTCAATCCTCAATCCTCAATCCTCAATTCTCAACCCTCAATCCTTAATCCTCAGACCTCAAACATCAATATTCAACCCTCAGTCCTCGTCCTCAATCCACAACCCTCAATCCTCAGTCCTCAATATTGAAACATCAATATTCAATCTTCAATCGTCAATCCTCAATCCTCAATCCTCAATTCTCAATCCTCAATCTTCAATCCTCAATCCTCAATCCTCAATACTCAATCCTCAATCTTCAATCCTAAATTCTCAACACTCAATAGAATATTCTGAATACTCCCGTTTCAATACTCAGTCCACAATATTCAATAATCAAATCTCAATCCTCAATCTTCAATCCTCAATACTCAATTTCAATCCTCAATCCTCAATCCTCAATCCCCAATACTCAATCCTCAATCGTCAATCCTCAATCCCCAATCCTCAATCTTCAATCCTCAACCTCAATCCTCAATCCTCAATCCTCAATCCTCAATCATCAATCCTCAATCCTCAATCCTCAATCCTCAATCCTCAATCCTCAATCCTCAATCCTCAATCCTCAATACTCAATCTGAAATCCTCAATCCTCAATCCTCAATCCTCAATCCTCATTCTTCAATCCTCAATACCCAATTCTCAATCTTCAATCCTCAATCATCAGGCCTCAATTCTCAATCCTCAATCCTCAGTCCTCATTCCTCAAACCTCAATCCTCAAACCTCAGTCCTCATCCTCAATTATCAACTCTCAATCCGCAATCCTCAATCCTCAATCTTCAATCCTCAATAATCAATCTCCAATCCTAGATCGCCAATCCCCAATCTTCAATCCTTGATACTCAATCTTCAATCCTCAATCCCCAGTCATCAATCTTCAATCCTCAATGCTCAATCCTCAATCCTCAATCCTCAGTCCTCAATCCACAATCCTCAATCCTCAAACCTCAATCCTCAACCGTCAGTCCTCGTCCTCAATCCTCAAACCTCAATCCTCGATCCTCAATATTCAATCATCAATACTCAATCTTCAATCCTCAATGCTCTATCCTCAATCCTCAATCCTCAATCCTCAATATTGAAGACACAACCCTCAGCCATCAATTCTCAATACTCAACCATCAATCCTCAATTCTCAATACTCAATAGAATATTCTGAATACTCATGGTTCAATACTCAATCCACAGTATTCAATAATCAAATCTCAATCCTCAATCTTCAGTCCTCAATACTCAATTTCAATCCTCAATCCTCAATTCTCAATCCCGAATACTCAATCCTCAATCGTCAATCCTCAATCCCCAATCCTCAATCTTCAATCCTCAACCTCAATCCTCAATCCTCAATCCTCAATGCTCAACCGTCAGTCCTCGTCCTCAATCCTCAATCCTCAATCCTCAATACTCAGTCCTCAGTCCTCAAACCTCAATGCGCAATCCTCAATCCTCTATCATCAATCCTCAATCTTCAATACTCAATACTCAATCCTCAATCCTCAATCCTCAATCCTCAATCATCAATCCTCAATCTTCAATACTCGATCCTCAACCCCAATGCTCAATACTCAACCATCAACTCTCAATTCTCAATACTCAATAGAATATCCTGAATTCTCAGGATTCAATACTCAAACCTCAAACCTCAACCCTCAGCCCTCATCCTCCATCTTCAATCCTCTATCCTCAATCCTCAATCTTCAATCCTCAATACTCAATCTTCAATCCTCAATCCTCAATCCTCAATCCTCATTCTTCAATCCTCAATACCCAATCCTCAATCCACAATCCTCAATCTTCAATCCTCTATACTCAATCTTCAATCCTCAATCCTCAATACTCAATCTTCAATCCCCAATCCTCAATTCTCAATCCTCAATCCTCAATGTTCAATCCTCAATACTCAATCTTCAATCCTCAATTCTCAATCCTCAATCCTCAATCCTCAATCCTCATTCTTCAATCCTCAATACCCAATCCTCAATCTTCAATCCCCAATCCTCAATCCTCAATTCTCAATCCTCAATCCTCAATCCCCAGACCTCAAACATCAATACTCAACCCTCAGTCCTCGTCCTCAATCCATAACCCTCAATCCTCAATCCTCAATTTCCAATCATCAATACTCAATCCTCAGTCCTCAATCCTCAATCCTCAATCCTCAATCCTCAATCCTCAATGTTCAATCCGCAATCCTCAATCCTCAATCTTCACTCCTCAATACTCAATCTGCAATCCTCAATCCTCAAACCTCAATCCTCAATCCTCTATCATCAATCCTCAGTACTCAATCCTCAAACCTCAACCTTCAATCCTCAATACTCAATCTTCAATCCTCAATCCTCAATCCTCAATCCTCAATCCTCAATCTTCAGTCCTCAATCCTCAATCATCAATCTTCAATCCTCAATACTCAATCTGCAATCCTCAATCCTCAAACCTCAATCCTCAATCCTCATTCTTCAATCCTTAATACCCAATCCTCAATCTTCAATCCTCAATCCTCAATCCTCAATTCTCAACCCTCAATCCTTAATCCTCAGACCTCAAACATCAATATTCAACCCTCAGTCCTCGTCCTCAATCCACAACCCTCAATCCTCAGTCCTCAATATTGAAACATCAATATTCAATCTTCAATCGTCAATCCTCAATCCTCAATCCTCAATTCTCAATCCTCAATCTTCAATCCTCAATCCTCAATCCTCAATACTCAATCCTCAATCTTCAATCCTAAATTCTCAACACTCAATAGAATATTCTGAATACTCCCGTTTCAATACTCAGTCCACAATATTCAATAATCAAATCTCAATCCTCAATCTTCAATCCTCAATACTCAATTTCAATCCTCAATCCTCAATCCTCAATCCCCAATACTCAATCCTCAATCGTCAATCCTCAATCCCCAATCCTCAATCTTCAATCCTCAACCTCAATCCTCAATCCTCAATCCTCAATCCTCAATCATCAATCCTCAATCCTCAATCCTCAATCCTCAATCCTCAATCCTCAATCCTCAATCCTCAATCCTCAATACTCAATCTGAAATCCTCAATCCTCAATCCTCAATCCTCAATCCTCATTCTTCAATCCTCAATACCCAATTCTCAATCTTCAATCCTCAATCATCAGGCCTCAATTCTCAATCCTCAATCCTCAGTCCTCATTCCTCAAACCTCAATCCTCAAACCTCAGTCCTCATCCTCAATTATCAACTCTCAATCCGCAATCCTCAATCCTCAATCTTCAATCCTCAATAATCAATCTCCAATCCTAGATCGCCAATCCCCAATCTTCAATCCTTGATACTCAATCTTCAATCCTCAATCCCCAGTCATCAATCTTCAATCCTCAATGCTCAATCCTCAATCCTCAATGCTCAGTCCTCAATCCACAATCCTCAATCCTCAAACCTCAATCATCAACCGTCAGTCCTCGTCCTCAATCCTCAAATCTCAATCCTCCATCCTCAATATTCAATCATCAATACTCAATCTTCAATCCTCAATCCTCAATCCTCAATATTCAAGACACAACCCTCAGCCATCAATCCTCAATACTCAACCATCAATCCTCAATTCTCAATACTCAATAGAATATTCTGAATACTCATGGTTCAATACTCAATCCACAATATTCAATAATCAAGTCTCAATCCTGAATCTTCAATCGTCAATACTCAATTTCAATCCTCAATCCTCAATTCTCAATCCCCAATACTCAATCCTCAATCGTCAATCCTCAATCCCCAATCCTCAATCTTCAATCCTCAACCTCAAACCTCAATCCTCAATCCTCAATCCTCAATCCTCAATCTTCAATCCTCAATACCCAATCCTCAACCTTCAATCCTCAAACCTCAACTCTCAATCCTCAATCCTCTATCCTCAGACCTCAAACATCAATACTCAACCCTCAGCCCTCGTCCTCAATCCACAACCCTCAATCCTCAATCCTCAATAATCAATCATCAATATTCAATCTTCAGTCCTCAATCCTCAATCCTCAATCCTCAATCCTCAATCCTCAATGTTCAATCCGAAATACCCAATCCTCAATCTTCAATCCTCAATCCTCAATCCTCAATCCTCAACCCTCAATACTCAATCCTCAATTCTCAGTCCTGAAACCTCAATCTTCAGCACTCAGTCCTCAACAATCAGTTGTCAATCCTCAATCCTCAATGGAATATCATCAATTTACAGATTTCAATGCTCAATACTCAATCTGCAGTCTTCAAGTCTCTATTCTCAATCATCAATTCTCATCACTCAACCCTCAACACTCAATCCTCAATCCTCAATCCTCAATCCTCAACCCTCAACCCTCAATCCTCATTCCTCAAACCTCAATCCTCAACCCTCAGTCCTCATCCTCAATTCTCAATTCTCAATCCTCCATCCTCAATCCTCAATCCTCAATTCTCAATCCTCAATCCTCAATCCTCAGACCTCAAACATCAATATTCAACCCTCAGTCCTCGTCCTCTATCCACAACAATCAATCCTCAATCCTCAATCTTCAATCATCAACATTCAATCTTCAATTCTCAATCCTAAATCCTCAATCCTCAATCCTCAATCCTCAATCCTCAATCCTCAATCCTCAATCTTCAATCCTCAATACTCAATCTTCAATCCCCAATCCTCAATTCTCAATCCTCAATCCTCAATGTTCAATCCTCAATACTCAATCTTCAATCCTCAATCCTCAATCCTCAATCCTCAATCCTCATTCTTCAATCCTCAATACATAATCCTCAATCTTCAATCCTCAATCCTCAACTCTCAATCCTCAATCCTCTATCCTCAGACCTCACACATCAATACTCAACCCTCAGCCCTCGTCCTCAATCCCCAACCCTCAATCCTCAATCCTCAATAATCAATCATCAATATTCAATCTTCAGTCCTCAATCCTCAATCCTCAATCCTCAATCCTCAATCCTCAATGTTCAATCCGAAATACCCAATCCTCAATCTTCAATCCTCAATCCTCAATCCTCAATCCTCAACCCTCAAAACTCAATCCTCAATTCTCAGTCCTGAAACCTCAATCCTGAATCCACAATCCTCAATCTTCAATCCTCAACCATCAGTCCTCAATTCTCAATCCTCAATCATCAGTCCTCATCCTCAATTCTCAATTCTCAATCCTCTATCCTCAATCCTCAATCTTCAATCCTCAATAATCAATCTCCAATCCTAGATCCTCAATCCCCAATCTTCAAACCTTAATACTCAATCTTCAATCCTCAATCCCCAGTCATCAATCTTCAATCCTCAATGCTCAATCCTCAATCCTCAATCCTCAGTCCTCAATCCACAATCCTCAATCCTCAAACCTCAATCCTCAACCGTCAGTCCTCGTCCTCAATCCTCAAACCTCAATCCTCGATCCTCAATATTCAATCATCAATACTCAATCTTCAATCCTCAATGCTCTATCCTCAATCCTCAATCCTCAATCCTCAATCCTCAATACCCAATCCTCAATCTTCAATCTTCAATCCTCAATCCTCAATCCTCAGTCCTCAAACATCAATCCTGAATCCTCAATCCTGAATCCTCAATCCTCAGCACTCAGTCCTCAACAATCAGTTGTCAATCCTCAATCCTCAATGGAATATCATCAATTTACAGATTTCAATGCTCAATACTCAATCTGCAGTCTTCAAGTCTCTATTCTCAAACATCAATTCTCATCACTCAACCCTCAACACTCAATCCTCAATCTTCAATCCTCAATCCTCAATCCTCAACCCTCAATCCTCATTCCTCAAACCTCAATCCTCGACCCTCAGTCCTCATCCTCAATTCTCAATCCTTAATCCTCAATACTCAATCCTCAATCTTCAATCCTCAATCCTCAAACCTCAATCCTCAATCCTCATTTCTCAATCCTCAATACCCAATCCTCAATCTTCAATCGTCAATCCTCAATCCTCAATTCTCAATCCTCAATCCTTAATCCTCAGACCACAAACATCAATTTTCAACCCTCAGTCCTCGTCCTCAATCCACAACCCTCAATCCTCAGTCCTCAATATTCAATCATCAATATTCAATCTTCAATCCTCAATCCTCAATCCTCAATCCTCAATCCTCAATCCTCAATCTTCAATCCTCGAACCTCAATCCTCAATACTCAATCCTCAATCCTCAATCCTCAATACTCAATCCTCGATCCTCAATGCTCAATCCTCAATCCTCAATCCTCAATCCTCAATCCTCAATCCTCATTCTTCAATCCTCAATACCAAATCCTCAATCTTCAATCCTCAATCCTCAGTCCTCAATCCTCAATCCTCAATCCTCATTCTTCAATCCTCAATACCCAGTCCTCAATCTTCAATCCTCAATCCTCAATCCTCATTTCTCAATCGTCAATCCTCAGTCCTCTGCCCTCAAACATCAATACTCAACCCTCAGCCCTCATCCTCAATCCTCAATCGTCAATCCTCAATCCTCAGCCCTCAGTCCTCAATCCTCAATGCTCAATCCTCAACCCCATTCCTCAATCCTCAATCCTCAATCATCAATCCTCAATCTTCAATACTCATTCCTGAATCCTCAATCCCCTATCCTCAATCCTCAATCATCAATCCTCAACCTTCAATACTCAATCCTCAATCCTCAATCCCCAATCCTCAATCCTCAGACCTCAAGTATCAATACTCAACCCTCAGTCCTCGTCCTCAATACACAACCCTCAATCATCAATCCTGAATCTTCATTCATCAATATTCAACCTTCAATCCTCAATCCTCAATCCTCAACGTTCAATCCTCAATACCCAATCATCAACCTTCAATTCTCAATCCTCAAGCGTCAATCCTCAATCCTGAATCCTCAACCCTCAATTCTCAGTCCTCAAACCTCAATCCCTAATCCTCAATCCTGAATCCTCAATCTGCAGCCCTTAGTCCTCTTAAATCAATTGTCAATCCTCAGCCCTCAATAGAATATCCTCAATTCACAGTTTTCAATACTCAATCCCCATCCTTCACTCTTCAAATCTCAATCCACAAATATCAATTCTCATCACTAAACCATCGACACTCAGTCCTCAATCTTCAATCCTCAATCCTCAATCCTCAACCTTCAATCGTCAATAATGAATCTTCAATCATCTGTCCCCAATCCTCAATCCTCAATCCTCAATCCTGAATATTCAATCCTCAGTCCCCAATCCTCAATCTTCAATCCTCAGTCCTCAATCCTCAACCCTCAATCCTCAATAGTCAGTCCTCAGTCCTCAAACCTCAATGCTCAATCCTCAATCCTCTAGCATCAATCCTCAATCTTCAATACTCAATACTCAATCCTCAATCCTCAATCCTCAGTCCTCAATCATCAATCCTCAATCTTCAATACTCGATCCTCAACCCCAATGCTCAATACTCAATCATCAACACTCAATTCTCAATACTCAATAGAATATCCTGAATTCTCAGGATTCAATACTCAAACCTCAAACCTCAACCCTCAGCCCTCATCCTCCATCTTCAATCCTCTATCCTCAATCCTCAATCTTCAATCCTCAATACTCAATATTCAATCCTCAATCCTCAATCCTCAATCCTCATTGTTCGATCCGCAATACCCAATCCTCAATCTTGAATCCTCAATCCTCAATCCTCAATCCTCAATTCTCAATACTCAGTCCTCAATTCTCCGTCCTCAAACCTCAATCCTGAATCCACAATCCTGAATCCTCAATCTTCAGACGTCAGACCTCAACAATCAGTCGTCAATTCTCAGTCCTCAATAGAATATCATCAATTCACACATTTCAATACTCAATAATCAATCTGCAACCTTCAAATCTCCATCCACAAACATCAATTCTCATCACTCAACCCTCAACGCTCAGTCCCCAATCCTCAATCTTCAATCCTCATTCCTCAATCCTCAATTCTCAATCCTCAATCCTCAGTCCTCAGACCTCAAACCTCAATTCGTCAACTCTTAGCCCTCATCCTCTATCCTCAATCCTCAATCCTCATTCCTCAATCCTCAATCCTCAAGCCTCAATCCTCAATCCTCAATCCTCAGTCCTCTATCCTCAATCCTCAACCCTCAATTCTCAATCCTCAATCTTCAATCCTCAATCCTCAATCCTCAATCCTCAATCCCCAATCCTCTATCCTCAGGCAGCAATACTCAATCTTCAATACTCAATTCTCAATCCTCAATCCTCAATCCTCAATCCTCAACCCTCAATCCTCATTCCTCTAACCGCAATCCTCAACCCTCAGTCCTCATACTCAATTCTCAATTCTCAACCCTCAATTCTCAATACTCAATATTCAATCCTCAATAATCAACCTCCAATCCTAGATCCTCAATCCCCAATCTTCAATCCTTAATCCTCAATCTTCAATCCTTAATTCTCAATCGTCAATCTTCAATCCTCAATACTCAATCTTCAATCCTCAATCCTCAGTCCTCAATCCTCAATCCTCAATCCTCAATCCTCATTTCTCAATCGTCAATCCTCAGTCCTCTGCCCTCAAACATCAATACTCAACCCTCAGCCCTCATCCTCAATCCTCAATCGTCAATCCTCAATCCTCAGCCCTCAGTCCTCAATCCTCAATGCTCAATCCTCAACCCCATTCCTCAATCCTCAATCCTCAATCATCAATCCTCAATCTTCAATACTCATTCCTGAATCCTCAATCCCCTATCCTCAATCCTCAATCATCAATCCTCAACCTTCAATACTCAATCCTCAATCCTCAATCCCCAATCCTCAATCCTCAGACCTCAAGTATCAATACTCAACCCTCAGTCCTCGTCCTCAATACACAACCCTCAATCATCAATCCTGAATCTTCATTCATCAATATTCAGCCTTCAATCCTCAATCCTCAATCCTCAACGTTCAATCCTCAATACCCAATCATCAACCTTCAATCCTCAATCCTCAAGCGTCAATCCTCAATCCTGTATCCTCAACCCTCAATTCTCAGTCCTCAAACCTCAATCCCTAATCCTCAATCCTGAATCCTCAATCTGCAGCCCTTAGTCCTCTTAAATCAATTGTCAATCCTCAGCCCTCAATAGAATATCCTCAATTCACAGTTTTCAATACTCAATCCCCATCCTTCACTCTTCAAATCTCAATCCACAAATATCAATTCTCATCACTAAACCATCGACCCTCAGTCCTCAATCTTCAATCCTCAATCCTCAATCCTCAACCTTCAATCGTCAATAATGAATCTTCAATCATCTGTCCCCAATCCTCAATCCTCAATCCTCAATCCTGAATATTCAATCCTCAGTCCCCAATCCTCAATCTTCAATCCTCAGTCCTCAATCCTCAACCCTCAATCCTCAATAGTCAGTCCTCAGTCCTCAAACCTCAATGCTCAATCCTCAATCCTCTAGCATCAATCCTCAATCTTCAATACTCAATACTCAATCCTCAATCCTCAATCCTCAGTCCTCAATCATCAATCCTCAATCTTCAATACTCGATCCTCAACCCCAATGCTCAATACTCAATCATCAACACTCAATTCTCAATACTCAATAGAATATCCTGAATTCTCAGGATTCAATACTCAAACCTCAAACCTCAACCCTCAGCCCTCATCCTCCATCTTCAATCCTCTATCCTCAATCCTCAATCTTCAATCCTCAATACTCAATATTCAATCCTCAATCCTCAATCCTCAATCCTCATTGTTCGATCCGCAATACCCAATCCTCAATCTTGAATCCTCAATCCTCAATCCTCAATCCTCAATTCTCAATACTCAGTCCTCAATTCTCCGTCCTCAAACCTCAATCCTGAATCCACAATCCTGAATCCTCAATCTTCAGACGTCAGACCTCAACAATCAGTCGTCAATTCTCAGTCCTCAATAGAATATCATCAATTCACACATTTCAATACTCAATAATCAATCTGCAACCTTCAAATCTCCATCCACAAACATCAATTCTCATCACTCAACCCTCAACGCTCAGTCCCCAATCCTCAATCTTCAATCCTCATTCCTCAATCCTCAATTCTCAATCCTCAATCCTCAGTCCTCAGACCTCAAACCTCAATTCGTCAACTCTTAGCCCTCATCCTCTATCCTCAATCCTCAATCCTCATTCCTCAATCCTCAATCCTCAAGCCTCAATCCTCAATCCTCAATCCTCAGTCCTCTATCCTCAATCCTCAACCCTCAATTCTCAATCCTCAATCTTCAATCCTCAATCCTCAATCCTCAATCCTCAATCCCCAATCCTCTATCCTCAGGCAGCAATACTCAATCTTCAATACTCAATTCTCAATCCTCAATCCTCAATCCTCAATCCTCAACCCTCAATCCTCATTCCTCTAACCGCAATCCTCAACCCTCAGTCCTCATACTCAATTCTCAATTCTCAATCCTCAATTCTCAATACTCAATATTCAATCCTCAATAATCAACCTCCAATCCTAGATCCTCAATCCCCAATCTTCAATCCTTAATCCTCAATCTTCAATCCTTAATTCTCAATCGTCAATCTTCAATCCTCAATACTCAATCTTCAATCCTCAATCCTCAGTCCTCAACCCTCAATCCTCAATCCTCAATCCTCAATACCCAATCCTCAATCTTCAATCTTCAATCCTCAATCCTCAATCCTCAGTCCTCAAACATCAATCCTGAATCCTCAATCCTGAATCCTCAATCCTCAGCACTCAGTCCTCAACAATCAGTTGTCAATCCTCAATCCTCAATGGAATATCATCAATTTACAGATTTCAATGCTCAATACTCAATCTGCAGTCTTCAAGTCTCTATTCTCAAACATCAATTCTCATCACTCAACCCTCAACACTCAATCCTCAATCTTCAATCCTCAATCCTCAATCCTCAACCCTCAATCCTCATTCCTCAAACCTCAATCCTCGACCCTCAGTCCTCATCCTCAATTCTCAATCCTTAATCCTCAATACTCAATCCTCAATCTTCAATCCTCAATCCTCAAACCTCAATCCTCAATCCTCATTTCTCAATCCTCAATACCCAATCCTCAATCTTCAATCGTCAATCCTCAATCCTCAATTCTCAATCCTCAATCCTTAATCCTCAGACCACAAACATCAATTGTCAACCCTCAGTCCTCGTCCTCAATCCACAACCCTCAATCCTCAGTCCTCAATATTCAATCATCAATATTCAATCTTCAATCCTCAATCCTCAATCCTCAATCCTCAATCCTCAATCCTCAATCTTCAATCCTCGAACCTCAATCCTCAATACTCAATCCTCAATCCTCAATCCTCAATACTCAATCCTCGATCCTCAATGCTCAATCCTCAATCCTCAATCCTCAATCCTCAATCCTCAATCCTCATTCTTCAATCCTCAATACCAAATCCTCAATCTTCAATCCTCAATCCTCAGTCCTCAATCCTCAATCCTCAATCCTCATTCTTCAATCCTCAATACCCAGTCCTCAATCTTCAATCCTCAATCCTCAATCCTCATTTCTCAATCGTCAATCCTCAGTCCTCTGCCCTCAAACATCAATACTCAACCCTCAGCCCTCATCCTCAATCCTCAATCGTCAATCCTCAATCCTCAGCCCTCAGTCCTCAATCCTCAATGCTCAATCCTCAACCCCATTCCTCAATCCTCAATCCTCAATCATCAATCCTCAATCTTCAATACTCATTCCTGAATCCTCAATCCCCTATCCTCAATCCTCAATCATCAATCCTCAACCTTCAATACTCAATCCTCAATCCTCAATCCCCAATCCTCAATCCTCAGACCTCAAGTATCAGTACTCAACCCTCAGTCCTCGTCCTCAATACACAACCCTCAATCATCAATCCTGAATCTTCATTCATCAATATTCAACCTTCAATCCTCAATCCTCAATCCTCAACGTTCAATCCTCAATACCCAATCATCAACCTTCAATCCTCAATCCTCAAGCGTCAATCCTCAATCCTGAATCCTCAACCCTCAATTCTCAGTCCTCAAACCTCAATCCCTAATCCTCAATCCTGAATCCTCAATCTGCAGCCCTTAGTCCTCTTAAATCAATTGTCAATCCTCAGCCCTCAATAGAATATCCTCAATTCACAGTTTTCAATACTCAATCCCCATCCTTCACTCTTCAAATCTCAATCCACAAATATCAATTCTCATCACTAAACCATCGACACTCAGTCCTCAATCTTCAATCCTCAATCCTCAATCCTCAACCTTCAATCGTCAATAATGAATCTTCAATCATCTGTCCCCAATCCTCAATCCTCAATCCTCAATCCTGAATATTCAATCCTCAGTCCCCAATCCTCAATCTTCAATCCTCAGTCCTCAATCCTCAACCCTCAATCCTCAATAGTCAGTCCTCAGTCCTCAAACCTCAATGCTCAATCCTCAATCCTCTAGCATCAATCCTCAATCTTCAATACTCAATACTCAATCCTCAATCCTCAATCCTCAGTCCTCAATCATCAATCCTCAATCTTCAATACTCGATCCTCAACCCCAATGCTCAATACTCAATCATCAACACTCAATTCTCAATACTCAATAGAATATCCTGAATTCTCAGGATTCAATACTCAAACCTCAAACCTCAACCCTCAGCCCTCATCCTCCATCTTCAATCCTCTATCCTCAATCCTCAATCTTCAATCCTCAATACTCAATATTCAATCCTCAATCCTCAATCCTCAATCCTCATTGTTCGATCCGCAATACCCAATCCTCAATCTTGAATCCTCAATCCTCAATCCTCAATCCTCAATTCTCAATACTCAGTCCTCAATTCTCCGTCCTCAAACCTCAATCCTGAATCCACAATCCTGAATCCTCAATCTTCAGACGTCAGACCTCAACAATCAGTCGTCAATTCTCAGTCCTCAATAGAATATCATCAATTCACACATTTCAATACTCAATAATCAATCTGCAACCTTCAAATCTCCATCCACAAACATCAATTCTCATCACTCAACCCTCAACGCTCAGTCCCCAATCCTCAATCTTCAATCCTCATTCCTCAATCCTCAATTCTCAATCCTCAATCCTCAGTCCTCAGACCTCAAACCTCAATTCGTCAACTCTTAGCCCTCATCCTCTATCCTCAATCCTCAATCCTCATTCCTCAATCCTCAATCCTCAAGCCTCAATCCTCAATCCTCAATCCTCAGTCCTCTATCCTCAATCCTCAACCCTCAATTCTCAATCCTCAATCTTCAATCCTCAATCCTCAATCCTCAATCCTCAATCCCCAATCCTCTATCCTCAGGCAGCAATACTCAATCTTCAATACTCAATTCTCAATCCTCAATCCTCAATCCTCAATCCTCAACCCTCAATCCTCATTCCTCTAACCGCAATCCTCAACCCTCAGTCCTCATACTCAATTCTCAATTCTCAATCCTCAATTCTCAATACTCAATATTCAATCCTCAATAATCAACCTCCAATCCTAGATCCTCAATCCCCAATCTTCAATCCTTAATCCTCAATCTTCAATCCTTAATTCTCAATCGTCAATCTTCAATCCTCAATACTCAATCTTCAATCCTCAATCCTCAGTCCTCAATCCTCAGTCCTCAATCCTCAATCGTCAATCTTCAATCCTCAATACTCAATCTTCAATCCTCAATCCTCAATCCTCAATCCTCAATCCTCATTCTTCAATACTCAATACCCAACACTCAATCTTCAATCCTCAATCCTCAATCCTCAATTCTCAATCCTCAATCCTCAGTCCTCTGTCCTCAACCCTCAATTCTCAATCCTCAATCTTCAATCCTCAATCCTCAATCCTCAATCCTCAATCCCCAATCCTCTATCCTCAGGCAGCAATACTCAATCTTCAATACTCAATCCTCAATCCTCAATCCTCAATCCTCAATCCTCAATCCTCAGTCCTCAGTCCTCAAACCACAATCCCCAACCCTCAGCCCTCATCCTCAATCCTCAATCGTCAATCCTTAATCCTCAGTCCTCCGTCCTCAAACCTCAATCCTCAGCCCTCAGACCTCATCCTCAATCCTCAATCCTCAATCCTCAGTCCTCAATCTTCAATCCTCAATACTCAATCTTCAATCCTCAATCCTCAGTCCTCAAACCTCAATTCTGAATCCTGAATACTCAATCTTCAATCCTCAATCCTCAATCCTCAATCCTCAACCCTCAATCTTCAATCCTCAATACTCAATCTTCACTCCTCAATCCTCAATACTCAATCCTCAATCTTCAATCCTCAATCCTCAATCATCAATCCTCAATCCTCAATTCTCATTCTTCAATCCTCAGTACCCAATCCTCAATCTTCAATCCTCAATCCTCAATCCTCAATTCTCAATCCTCAATCCTCAGTCCTCAGTCCTCAAACCTCAATCCTCATTCTTCAATCCTCAATACGCAATCCTCAATCTTCAATCCTCAATCCTCAATCCTCAGTTCTCAATCCTCAATCCTCAATCCTCAGACCTCAAACATCAATACTCAACCCTCAGTCCTCGTCCTCAACCCACAACCCTCAATCCTCAATCCTCAATCTTCAATCCTCAATCCTCAATACACAATCCTCAATATTCAATCCACAATCCTCAATCCTCAATCCTCAATCCTCACTCTTCAGTCCTCAGAACCCAATCCTCAATCTTCAATCCTCAATCCTCAATCCTCAATCCTCAATCCTCAATCCTCAATCCTCAGTCCTCAATCCACAATTCTCAATCCTCAATCCTCAATCCTCAGACCTCAAACATCAATACTCAACCCTCAGTCCTCGTCCTCAACCCACAACCCTCAATCCTCAATCCTCAATCTTCAATCCTCAATCCTCAATCCTCAATTATCAATCCTCAATCCTCAATCCTCAGACCTCAAACATCAATACTCAACCCTCAGTCCTCGTCCTCAACCCACAATCCTCAATCCTCAATCCTCAATTCTCAATCCTCAATCCTCAATCCTCAGTCCTCAGTCCTCAAACCTCAATCCCCATCCTTCAATCCTCAATCCTCAATCCTCAATCCTCAATACACAATCCTCAATCTTCAATCCACAATCCTCAATCCTCAATACTCAATCCTCAACCTTCAATCCTCAATCCTCAATCCTCAATCCACAATCCTCAATCCTCATTCTTCAATCCTCAGTACCCGATCCTCAATCTTCAATCCTCAATCCTCAATCCTCAACTCTCAATCCTCAATCCTCAGCCCTCAGTCCTCAAACCTCAATCCTCATTCTTCAATCCTCAATACCCAATCCTCAATCTTCAATCCTCAATCCTCAATCCTCAATTCTCAATCCTCAATCCTCAATCCTCAGACCTCAAACATCAATACTCAACCCTCAGTCCTCGTCCTCAACCCACAACCCTCAATCCTCAATCCTCAATCTTCAATCCTCAATCCTCAATACACAATCCTCAATCTTCAATCCTCAATCCTCAATCCTCAATTCTCAATCCTCAATCCTCAATCCTCAGTCCTTAGTCCTCAAACCTCATTCTTCAATCCTCAATACACAATCCTCAATCTTCAATCCTCAATCCTCAATTCTCAATCCTCAATCCTCAACCCTCAGACCTCAAACATCAATACTCAACCCACAGTCCTCGTCCTCAACCCACAACCCTCAATCCTCAATCCTCAATCTTCAATCCTCAATCCTCAATCCTCAATTCTCAATCCTCAATCCTCAATCCTCAGACCTCAAACATCAATACTCAACCCTCAGTCCTCGTCCTCAACCCACAAACCTCAATCCTCAATCCTCAATTCTCAATACTCAATCCTCAATCCTCAGTCCTCAGTCCTCAAACCTCAATCCCCATCATTCAATCTTCAATCCTCAATCCTCAATCCTCAATCCCCAATCCTCAATCCTCAATCTTCAATCCTCAATCCTCAATCCTCAATTCTCAATCCTCAATCCTCAATCCTCAGACCTCAAACATCAATATTCAACCCTCAGTCCTCGTCCTCTATCCACAACAATCAATCCTCAATCCTCAATCTTCAATCATCAACATTCAATCTTCAATCCTCAATCCTAAATCCTCAATCCTCAATCCTCAATCCTCAATCCTCAATCCTCAATCCTCAATCTTCAATCCTCAATACTCAATCTTCAATCCCCAATCCTCAATTCTCAATCCTCAATCCTCAATGTTCAATCCTCAATACTCAATCTTCAATCCTCAATCCTCAATCCTCAATCCTCAATCCTCATTCTTCAATCCTCAATACATAATCCTCAATCTTCAATCCTCAATCCTCAACTCTCAATCCTCAATCCTCTATCCTCAGACCTCACACATCAATACTCAACCCTCAGCCCTCGTCCTCAATCCCCAACCCTCAATCCTCAATCCTCAATAATCAATCATCAATATTCAATCTTCAGTCCTCAATCCTCAATCCTCAATCCTCAATCCTCAATCCTCAATGTTCAATCCGAAATACCCAATCCTCAATCTTCAATCCTCAATCCTCAATCCTCAATCCTCAACCCTCAATACTCAATCCTCAATTCTCAGTCCTGAAACCTCAATCCTGAATCCACAATCCTCAATCTTCAATCCTCAACCATCAGTCCTCAATTCTCAATCCTCAATCATCAGTCCTCATCCTCAATTCTCAATTCTCAATCCTCTATCCTCAATCCTCAATCTTCAATCCTCAATAATCAATCTCCAATCCTAGATCCTCAATCCCCAATCTTCAAACCTTAATACTCAATCTTCAATCCTCAATCCCCAGTCATCAATCTTCAATCCTCAATGCTCAATCCTCAATCCTCAATCCTCAGTCCTCAATCCACAATCCTCAATCCTCAAACCTCAATCCTCAACCGTCAGTCCTCGTCCTCAATCCTCAAACCTCAATCCTCGATCCTCAATATTCAATCATCAATACTCAATCTTCAATCCTCAATGCTCTATCCTCAATCCTCAATCCTCAATCCTCAATCCTCAATACCCAATCCTCAATCTTCAATCTTCAATCCTCAATCCTCAATCCTCAGTCCTCAAACATCAATCCTGAATCCTCAATCCTGAATCCTCAATCCTCAGCACTCAGTCCTCAACAATCAGTTGTCAATCCTCAATCCTCAATGGAATATCATCAATTTAAAGATTTCAATGCTCAATACTCAATCTGCAGTCTTCAAGTCTCTATTCTCAAACATCAATTCTCATCACTCAACCCTCAACACTCAATCCTCAATCTTCAATCCTCGAACCTCAATCCTCAATACTCAATCCTCAATCCTCAATCCTCAATACTCAATCCTCGATCCTCAATGCTCAATCCTCAATCCTCAATCCTCAATCCTCAATCCTCAATCCTCATTCTTCAATCCTCAATACCAAATCCTCAATCTTCAATCCTCAATCCTCAGTCCTCAATCCTCAATCCTCAATCCTCATTCTTCAATCCTCAATACCCAGTCCTCAATCTTCAATCCTCAATCCTCAATCCTCATTTCTCAATCGTCAATCCTCAGTCCTCTGCCCTCAAACATCAATACTCAACCCTCAGCCCTCATCCTCAATCCTCAATCGTCAATCCTCAATCCTCAGCCCTCAGTCCTCAAACCTCAATGCTCAATCCTCAACCCCATTCCTCAATCCTCAATCCTCAATCATCAATCCTCAATCTTCAATACTCATTCCTGAATCCTCAATCCCCTATCCTCAATCCTCAATCATCAATCCTCAACCTTCAATACTCAATCCTCAATCCTCAATCCCCAATCCTCAATCCTCAGACCTCAAGTATCAATACTCAACCCTCAGTCCTCGTCCTCAATACACAACCCTCAATCATCAATCCTGAATCTTCATTCATCAATATTCAACCTTCAATCCTCAATCCTCAATCCTCAACGTTCAATCCTCAATACCCAATCATCAACCTTCAATCCTCAATCCTCAAGCGTCAATCCTCAATCCTGAATCCTCAACCCTCAATTCTCAGTCCTCAAACCTCAATCCCTAATCCTCAATCCTGAATCCTCAATCTGCAGCCCTTAGTCCTCTTAAATCAATTGTCAATCCTCAGCCCTCAATAGAATATCCTCAATTCACAGTTTTCAATACTCAATCCCCATCCTTCACTCTTCAAATCTCAATCCACAAATATCAATTCTCATCACTAAACCATCGACACTCAGTCCTCAATCTTCAATCCTCAATCCTCAATCCTCAACCTTCAATCGTCAATAATGAATCTTCAATCATCTGTCCCCAATCCTCAATCCTCAATCCTCAATCCTGAATATTCAATCCTCAGTCCCCAATCCTCAATCTTCAATCCTCAGTCCTCAATCCTCAACCCTCAATCCTCAATAGTCAGTCCTCAGTCCTCAAACCTCAATGCTCAATCCTCAATCCTCTAGCATCAATCCTCAATCTTCAATACTCAATACTCAATCCTCAATCCTCAATCCTCAGTCCTCAATCATCAGTCCTCAATCTTCAATACTCGATCCTCAACCCCAATGCTCAATACTCAACCATCAACACACAATTCTCAATACTCAATAGAATATCCTGAATTCTCAGGATTCAATACTCAAACCTCAAACCTCAACCCTCAGCCCTCATCCTCCATCTTCAATCCTCTATCCTCAATCCTCAATCTTCAATCCTCAATACTCAATATTCAATCCTCAATCCTCAATCCTCAATCCTCATTGTTCGATCCGCAATACCCAATCCTCAATCTTGAATCCTCAATCCTCAATCCTCAATCCTCAATTCTCAATACTCAGTCCTCAATTCTCCGTCCTCAAACCTCAATCCTGAATCCACAATCCTGAATCCTCAATCTTCAGACGTCAGACCTCAACAATCAGTCGTCAATTCTCAGTCCTCAATAGAATATCATCAATTCACACATTTCAATACTCAATAATCAATCTGCAACCTTCAAATCTCCATCCACAAACATCAATTCTCATCACTCAACCCTCAACGCTCAGTCCCCAATCCTCAATCTTCAATCCTCATTCCTCAATCCTCAATTCTCAATCCTCAATCCTCAGTCCTCAGACCTCAAACCTCAATTCGTCAACTCTTAGCCCTCATCCTCTATCCTCAATCCTCAATCTTCATTCCTCAATCCTCAATCCTCAAGCCTCAATCCTCAATCCTCAATCCTCAGTCCTCAAACCTCAATCCTCAACCCTCAATTCTCAATCCTCAATCTTCAATCCTCAATCCTCAATCCTCAATCCTCAATCCCCAATCCTCTATCCTCAGGCAGCAATACTCAATCTTCAATACTCAATCCTCAATCCTCAATCCTCAATCCTCAATCCTCAACCCTCAATCCTCATTCCTCAAACCTCAATCCTCAACCCTCAGTCCTCATACTCAATTCTCAATTCTCAATCCTCAATTCTCAATACTCAATATTCAATCCTCAATAATCAACCTCCAATCCTAGATCCTCAATCCCCAATCTTCAATCCTTAATCCTCAATCTTCAATCCTTAATTCTCAATCGTCAATCTTCAATCCTCAATACTCAATCTTTAATCCTCAATCCTCAGTCCTCAATCCTCAGTCCTCAATCCTCAATCGTCAATCTTCAATCCTCAATACTCAATCTTCAATCCTCAATCCTCAATCCTCAATCCTCAATCCTCATTCTTCAATACTCAATACCCAACACTCAATCTTCAATCCTCAATCCTCAATCCTCAATTCTCAATCCTCAATCCTCAGTCCTCTGTCCTCAAACCTCAATCCTCAACCCTCAGCCCTCATCCTCCATCCTCAATCCTCAATCATCAATCCTCAATCTTATATCCTCAATATTCAATCTTCAATCCTCAATCCTCAATCCTCAATACTCAATCCTCAATCCTCAGTGATCAATACTCAATCTTCAATACTCAATCCTCAATCCTCAATCCTCAATCCTCAATCCTCAATCCTCAATCCTCAATCCTCAATCCCCATTTCCCAAACCTCAATCCTCAACCCTCAGATCTCATCCTCAATCATCAATTCTCAATCCTCAATCATCAATCCTCAATCTTCAATCCTCAATCCTCAATCCTCAATCCTCAATCCTCAGTACTTAATACTCAATCCTCAACCTTCAATCCTCAATACTCAATCTTCAATCCTCAATCCTCAATCCTCAAACCTCAATCCTCAATCCTCATTCTTCTATCCTCAATACCCAATCCTCAATCTTGAATCCTCAATCCTCAATCCTCAATCCTCAATTCTCAATCCTCAATCTTCAATCCTCAATCCTCAATCCTCAATACTCAATCCTCAATCTTCAATCCTCAATTCTCAACACTCAATAGAATATTCTGAATACTCCCGTTTCAATGCTCAGACCACAATATTCAATAATCAAATCCCAATCCTCAATCTTCAATCCTCAATACTCAATTTCTATCCTCAATCCTCAATCCTCAATCCCCAATACTCAATCCTCAATCGCCAGTCCTCACTCCCCAATCCTCAATCTTCATTCGTCAACCTCAATCCTCAATCCTCAATCCTCAATCCTCAATCCACAATCCTCAATCCTCAAACCTCAATCCTCAACCGTCAGTCCTCGTCCTCAATCCTCAAACCTCAATCCTCAATCCTCAATATTCAGTCATCAATACTCAATCTTCAATCCTCAATGCTCTATCCTCAATCCTCAATCCTCAATCCTCAATATTCAAGACACAACCCTCAGCCATCAATCCTCAATACTCAACCATCAATCCTCAATTCTCAATACTCAATAGAATGTTCTGAATACACATGGTTCAATACTCAATCCACAATGTTCAATAATCAAGTCTCAATCCTGAATATTCAATCGTCAATACTCAATTTCAATCCTCAATCCTCAATGCTCAATCCCCAACACTCAATCCTCAATCGTCAATCCTCAATCCCCAATCCTCAATCTTCAATCCTCAACCTCAATCCTCAATCCTCAATCCTCAATCCTCAATCCTCAACCTTCAACCCTCAATACTCAATCTTCAATCCTCAATCCTCAATCCTCAATGCTCAATCCTCAATCCTCAATCCTCAATCCTCAATCCTCAATCCTCATTACTCAATCTGCAATCCTCAATCCTCAATCCTCAATTCTCATTCTTCAATCCTCAATACCCAATCCTCAATCTTCAATCCTCAATCCTCATTCTTCAATCCTCAATACGCAATCCTCAATCTTCAATCCTCAACCTCAATCCTCAATCCTCAATCCTCAATCTTCAATCCTCAATTCTCAATCCTCAAGCCTCAATGTTCAATCCTCAATACTCAATCTTCAATCCTCAATCCTCAATCCTCAATCCTCAATCCTCAATCCTCATTCTTGAATCCTCAATACCCAATCCTCAATCTTCAATCCTCAATCCTCAATGTTCAATCCTCAATACTCAATCTCCAATCCTAGATCCTCAATCCCCAATCTTCAATCCTTAATACTCAATCTTCAATCCTCAATCCCCAGTCATCAATCTTCAATCCTCAATGCTCAATCCTCAATCCTCAATCCTCAGTCCTCAATCCTCAAACCTCAATCCTCAATCCTCAATATTCAATCATCAATACTCAATATTCAATCCTCAATGCTCTATCCTCAATCCTCAATCCTCAATCCTCAATATTCAAGACACAACCCTCAGCCATCAATCCTCAATACTCAACCATCAATCCTCAAGTCTCAATACTCGATACAATATTCTGAATACTCATGGTTCAATACTCAAACCACAATATTCAATAATCAAGTCTCAATCCTCAATCATCAATCCTCAATACTCAATTTCAATCCTCAACCCTCAATTCTCAATCCCCAATACTCAATCCTCAATCGTCAATCCTCAATCCCCAATCCTCAATCTTCAATCCTCAACCTCAATCCTCAATCCTCAATCCTCAATCCTCAATCTTCAATCATCAATACTCAATCTTCAATCCTCAATGCTCTATCCTCAATCCTCAATCCTCAATCCTCAATATTCAAGACACAACCCTCAGCCATCAATCCTCAATACTCAACCATCAATCCTCAATTCTCAATACTCAATACAATATTCTGAATACTCATGGTTCAATACTCAATCCACAATATTCAATAATCAAGTCTCAATCCTCAATCTTCAATCCTCAATACTCAATTTCAGTCCTCAATCCTCAATTCTCAATCCCCAATACTCAATCCTCAATCCTCAATCCTCAATCCTCAATCCTCAATCCTCAATCCTCAATACTCAATCTGCAATCCTCAATCCTCAATCCTCAATCCTCAATTCTCCTTCTTCAATCCTCAATACCCAATCCTCAATCTTCAATCCTCAATCCTCAATCCTCAATTCTCAATCCTCAATCCTCAATCCTCAGACCTCAAACATCAATATTCAACCCTCAGTCCTCGTCCTCTATCCACAACCTTCAATGCTCAATCCTCAATCTTCAATCATCAATATTAAATCTTCAATCCTCAATCCTCAACCCTCAATCCTCAATCCTCAATCCTCAATCCTCAATCCTCAATCCTCAATCCTCAATCCTCAATCCTCAGTCCTCAGTCCTCAAACCACAATCCCCAACCCTCAGCCCTCATCCTCAATCCTCAATCGTCAATCCTTAATCCTCAGTCCTCCGTCCTCAAACCTCAATCCTCAGCCCTCAGACCTCATCCTCAATCCTCAATCCTCAATCCTCAGTCCTCAATCTTCAATCCTCAATACTCAATCTTCAATCCTCAATCCTCAGTCCTCAAACCTCAATTCTGAATCCTGAATACTCAATCTTCAATCCTCAATCCTCAATCCTCAATCCTCAACCCTCAATCTTCAATCCTCAATACTCAATCTTCACTCCTCAATCCTCAATACTCAATCCTCAATCTTCAATCCTCAATCCTCAATCATCAATCCTCAATCCTCAATCCTCATTCTTCAATCCTCAGTACCCAATCCTCAATCTTCAATCCTCAATCCTCAATCCTCAATTCTCAATCCTCAATCCTCAGTCCTCAGTCCTCAAACCTCAATCCTCATTCTTCAATCCTCAATACGCAATCCTCAATCTTCAATCCTCAATCCTCAATCCTCAGTTCTCAATCCTCAATCCTCAATCCTCAGACCTCAAACATCAATACTCAACCCTCAGTCCTCGTCCTCAACCCACAACCCTCAATCCTCAATCCTCAATCTTCAATCCTCAATCCTCAATACACAATCCTCAATCTTCAATCCACAATCCTCAATCCTCAATCCTCAATCCTCACTCTTCAGTCCTCAGAACCCAATCCTCAATCTTCAATTCTCAATCCTCAATCCTCAATCCTCAATCCTCAATCCTCAATCCTCAGTCCTCAATCCACAATTCTCAATCCTCAATTCTCAATCCTCAATCCTCAATCCTCAGTCCTCAGTCCTCAAACCTCAATCCCCATCCTTCAATCCTCAATCCTCAATCCTCAATCCTCAATACACAATCCTCAATCTTCAATCCACAATCCTCAATCCTCAATACTCAATCCTCAACCTTCAATCCTCAATCCTCAATCCTCAATCCACAATCCTCAATCCTCATTCTTCAATCCTCAGTACCCGATCCTCAATCTTCAATCCTCAATCCTCAATCCTCAACTCTCAATCCTCAATCCTCAGCCCTCAGTCCTCAAACCTCAATCCTCATTCTTCAATCCTCAATACCCAATCCTCAATCTTCAATCCTCAATCCTCAATCCTCAATTCTCAATCCTCAATCCTCAATCCTCAGACCTCAAACATCAATACTCAACCCTCAGTCCTCGTCCTCAACCCACAACCCTCAATCCTCAATCCTCAATCTTCAACCCTCAATCCTCAATACACAATCCTCAATCTTCAATCCTCAATCCTCAATCCTCAATTCTCAATCCTCAATCCTCAATGCTCAGTCCTTAGTCCTCAAACCTCATTCTTCAATCCTCAATACACAATCCTCAATCTTCAATCCTCAATCCTCAATTCTCAATCCTCAATCCTCAACCCTCAGACCTCAAACATCAATACTCAACCCACAGTCCTCGTTCTCAACCCACAACCCTCAATCCTCAATCCTCAATCTTCAATCCTCAATCCTCAATCCTCAATTCTCAATCCTCAATCCTCAATCCTCAGACCTCAAACATCAATACTCAACCCTCAGTCCTCGTCCTCAACCCACAACCCTCAATCCTCAATCCTCAATTCTCAATACTCAATCCTCAATCCTCAGTCCTCAGTCCTCAAACCTCAATCCCCATCATTCAATCTTCAATCCTCAATCCTCAATCCTCAATCCCCAATCCTCAATCCTCAATCTTCAATCCTCAATCCTCAATCCTCAATTCTCAATCCTCAATCCTCAATCCTCAGACCTCAAACATCAATATTCAACCCTCAGTCCTCGTCCTCTATCCACAACAATCAATCCTCAATCCTCAATCTTCAATCATCAACATTCAATCTTCAATCCTCAATCCTAAATCCTCAATCCTCAATCCTCAATCCTCAATCCTCAATCCTCAATCCTCAATCTTCAATCCTCAATACTCAATCTTCAATCCCCAATCCTCAATTCTCAATCCTCAATCCTCAATGTTCAATCCTCAATACTCAATCTTCAATCCTCAATCCTCAATCCTCAATCCTCAATCCTCATTCTTCAATCCTCAATACATAATCCTCAATCTTCAATCCTCAATCCTCAACTCTCAATCCTCAATCCTCTATCCTCAGACCTCACACATCAATACTCAACCCTCAGCCCTCGTCCTCAATCCCCAACCCTCAATCCTCAATCCTCAATAATCAATCATCAATATTCAATCTTCAGTCCTCAATCCTCAATCCTCAATCCTCAATCCTCAATCCTCAATGTTCAATCCGAAATACCCAATCCTCAATCTTCAATCCTCAATCCTCAATCCTCAATCCTCAACCCTCAATACTCAATCCTCAATTCTCAGTCCTGAAACCTCAATCCTGAATCCACAATCCTCAATCTTCAATCCTCAACCATCAGTCCTCAATTCTCAATCCTCAATCATCAGTCCTCATCCTCAATTCTCAATTCTCAATCCTCTATCCTCAATCCTCAATCTTCAATCCTCAATAATCAATCTCCAATCCTAGATCCTCAATCCCCAATCTTCAAACCTTAATACTCAATCTTCAATCCTCAATCCCCAGTCATCAATCTTCAATCCTCAATGCTCAATCCTCAATCCTCAATCCTCAGTCCTCAATCCACAATCCTCAATCCTCAAACCTCAATCCTCAACCGTCAGTCCTCGTCCTCAATCCTCAAACCTCAATCCTCGATCCTCAATATTCAATCCTCAATCCTCAAGCGTCAATCCTCAATCCTGAATCCTCAACCCTCAATTCTCAGTCCTCAAACCTCAATCCCTAATCCTCAATCCTGAATCCTCAATCTGCAGCCCTTAGTCCTCTTAAATCAATTGTCAATCCTCAGCCCTCAATAGAATATCCTCAATTCACAGTTTTCAATACTCAATCCCCATCCTTCACTCTTCAAATCTCAATCCACAAATATCAATTCTCATCACTAAACCATCGACACTCAGTCCTCAATCTTCAATCCTCAATCCTCAATCCTCAACCTTCAATCGTCAATAATGAATCTTCAATCATCTGTCCCCAATCCTCAATCCTCAATCCTCAATCCTGAATATTCAATCCTCAGTCCCCAATCCTCAATCTTCAATCCTCAGTCCTCAATCCTCAACCCTCAATCCTCAATAGTCAGTCCTCAGTCCTCAAACCTCAATGCTCAATCCTCAATCCTCTAGCATCAATCCTCAATCTTCAATACTCAATACTCAATCCTCAATCCTCAATCCTCTAGCATCAATCCTCAATCTTCAATACTCAATACTCAATCCTCAATCCTCAATCCTCAGTCCTCAATCATCAGTCCTCAATCTTCAATACTCGATCCTCAACCCCAATGCTCAATACTCAACCATCAACACTCAATTCTCAATACTCAATAGAATATCCTGAATTCTCAGGATTCAATACTCAAACCTCAAACCTCAACCCTCAGCCCTCATCCTCCATCTTCAATCCTCTATCCTCAATCCTCAATCTTCAATCCTCAATACTCAATATTCAATCCTCAATCCTCAATCCTCAATCCTCATTGTTCGATCCGCAATACCCAATCCTCAATCTTGAATCCTCAATCCTCAATCCTCAATCCTCAATTCTCAATACTCAGTCCTCAATTCTCCGTCCTCAAACCTCAATCCTGAATCCACAATCCTGAATCCTCAATCTTCAGACGTCAGACCTCAACAATCAGTCCTCAATTCTCAGTCCTCAATAGAATATCATCAATTCACACATTTCAATACTCAATAATCAATCTGCAACCTTCAAATCTCCATCCACAAACATCAATTCTCATCACTCAACCCTCAACGCTCAGTCCCCAATCCTCAATCTTCAATCCTCATTCCTCAATCCTCAATTCTCAATCCTCAATCCTCAGTCCTCAGACCTCAAACCTCAATTCGTCAACTCTTAGCCCTCATCCTCTATCCTCAATCCTCAATCTTCATTCCTCAATCCTCAATCCTCAAGCATCAATCCTCAATCCTCAATCCTCAGTCCTCAAACCTCAATCCTCAACCCTCAATTCTCAATCCTCAATCTTCAATCCTCAATCCTCAATCCTCAATCCTCAATCCCCAATCCTCTATCCTCAGGCAGCAATACTCAATCTTCAATACTCAATCCTCAATCCTCAATCCTCAATCCTCAATCCTCAACCCTCAATCCTCATTCCTCAAACCTCAATCCTCAACCCTCAGTCCTCATACTCAATTCTCAATTCTCAATCCTCAATTCTCAATACTCAATATTCAATCCTCAATAATCAACCTCCAATCCTAGATCCTCAATCCCCAATCTTCAATCCTTAATCCTCAATCTTCAATCCTTAATTCTCAATCGTCAATCTTCAATCCTCAATACTCAATCTTTAATCCTCAATCCTCAGTCCTCAATCCTCAGTCCTCAATCCTCAATCGTCAATCTTCAATCCTCAATACTCAATCTTCAATCCTCAATCCTCAATCCTCAATCCTCAATCCTCATTCTTCAATACTCAATACCCAACACTCAATCTTCAATCCTCAATCCTCAATCCTCAATTCTCAATCCTCAATCCTCAGTCCTCTGTCCTCAAACCTCAATCCTCAACCCTCAGCCCTCATCCTCCATCCTCAATCCTCAATCATCAATCCTCAATCTTATATCCTCAATATTCAATCTTCAATCCTCAATCCTCAATCCTCAATACTCAATCCTCAATCCTCAGTGATCAATACTCAATCTTCAATACTCAATCCTCAATCCTCAATCCTCAATCCTCAATCCTCAATCCTCAATCCTCAATCCTCAATCCCCATTTCCCAAACCTCAATCCTCAACCCTCAGATCTCATCCTCAATCATCAATTCTCAATCCTCAATCATCAATCCTCAATCTTCAATCCTCAATCCTCAATCCTCAATCCTCAATCCTCAGTACTTAATACTCAATCCTCAACCTTCAATCCTCAATACTCAATCTTCAATCCTCAATCCTCAATCCTCAAACCTCAATCCTCAATCCTCATTCTTCTATCCTCAATACCCAATCCTCAATCTTGAATCCTCAATCCTCAATCCTCAATCCTCAATTCTCAATCCTCAATCTTCAATCTTCAATCCTCAATCCTCAATACTCAATCCTCAATCTTCAATCCTCAATTCTCAACACTCAATAGAATATTCTGAATACTCCCGTTTCAATGCTCAGACCACAATATTCAATAATCAAATCCCAATCCTCAATCTTCAATCCTCAATACTCAATTTCTATCCTCAATCCTCAATCCTCAATCCCCAATACTCAATCCTCAATCGCCAGTCCTCACTCCCCAATCCTCAATCTTCATTCGTCAACCTCAATCCTCAATCCTCAATCCTCAATCCTCAATCCACAATCCTCAATCCTCAAACCTCAATCCTCAACCGTCAGTCCTCGTCCTCAATCCTCAAACCTCAATCCTCAATCCTCAATATTCAGTCATCAATACTCAATCTTCAATCCTCAATGCTCTATCCTCAATCCTCAATCCTCAATCCTCAATATTCAAGACACAACCCTCAGCCATCAATCCTCAATACTCAACCATCAATCCTCAATTCTCAATACTCAATAGAATGTTCTGAATACACATGGTTCAATACTCAATCCACAATGTTCAATAATCAAGTCTCAATCCTGAATATTCAATCGTCAATACTCAATTTCAATCCTCAATCCTCAATGCTCAATCCCCAACACTCAATCCTCAATCGTCAATCCTCAATCCCCAATCCTCAATCTTCAATCCTCAACCTCAATCCTCAATCCTCAATCCTCAATCCTCAACCTTCAACCCTCAATACTCAATCTTCAATCCTCAATCCTCAATCCTCAATGCTCAATCCTCAATCCTCAATCCTCAATCCTCAATCCTCAATCCTCATTACTCAATCTGCAATCCTCAATCCTCAATCCTCAATTCTCATTCTTCAATCCTCAATACCCAATCCTCAATCTTCAATCCTCAATCCTCAATCCTCAATTCTCAATCCTCAATCCTCAATCCTCAGACCTCAAACATCAATATTCAACCCTCAGTCCTCGTCCTCTATCCACAACCTTCAATGCTCAATCCTCAATCTTCAATCATCAATATTCAATATTCAATCCTCAATCCTCAATCCTCAATCCTCAATCCTCAATCCTCAATCCTCAATCCTCATTCCTCAATCCTCAATCTTCAATCCTCAATACTCAATCTTCAATCCCCAATCCTCAATTCTCAATCCTCAAGCCTCAATGTTCAATCCTCAATACTCAATCTTCAATCCTCAATCCTCAATCCTCAATCCTCAATCCTCAATCCTCATTCTTGAATCCTCAATACCCAATCCTCAATCTTCAATCCTCAATCCTCAATGTTCAATCCTCAATACTCAATCTCCAATCCTAGATCCTCAATCCCCAATCTTCAATCCTTAATACTCAATCTTCAATCCTCAACCCTCAGCCATCAATCCTCAATACTCAACCATCAATCCTCAATTCTCAATACTCAATAGAATGTTCTGAATACACATGGTTCAATACTCAATCCACAATGTTCAATAATCAAGTCTCAATCCTGAATATTCAATCGTCAATACTCAATTTCAATCCTCAATCCTCAATGCTCAATCCCCAACACTCAATCCTCAATCGTCAATCCTCAATCCCCAATCCTCAATCTTCAATCCTCAATCCTCAAACCTCAATCCTCAATCCTCATTCTTCTATCCTCAATACCCAATCCTCAATCTTGAATCCTCAATCCTCAATCCTCAATCCTCAATTCTCAATCCTCAATCTTCAATCTTCAATCCTCAATCCTCAATACTCAATCCTCAATCTTCAATCCTCAATTCTCAACACTCAATAGAATATTCTGAATACTCCCGTTTCAATGCTCAGACCACAATATTCAATAATCAAATCCCAATCCTCAATCTTCAATCCTCAATACTCAATTTCTATCCTCAATCCTCAATCCTCAATCCCCAATACTCAATCCTCAATCGCCAGTCCTCACTCCCCAATCCTCAATCTTCATTCGTCAACCTCAATCCTCAATCCTCAATCCTCAATCCTCAATCCACAATCCTCAATCCTCAAACCTCAATCCTCAACCGTCAGTCCTCGTCCTCAATCCTCAAACCTCAATCCTCAATCCTCAATATTCAGTCATCAATACTCAATCTTCAATCCTCAATGCTCTATCCTCAATCCTCAATCCTCAATCCTCAATATTCAAGACACAACCCTCAGCCATCAATCCTCAATACTCAACCATCAATCCTCAATTCTCAATACTCAATAGAATGTTCTGAATACACATGGTTCAATACTCAATCCACAATGTTCAATAATCAAGTCTCAATCCTGAATATTCAATCGTCAATACTCAATTTCAATCCTCAATCCTCAATGCTCAATCCCCAACACTCAATCCTCAATCGTCAATCCTCAATCCCCAATCCTCAATCTTCAATCCTCAACCTCAATCCTCAATCCTCAATCCTCAATCCTCAACCTTCAACCCTCAATACTCAATCTTCAATCCTCAATCCTCAATCCTCAATGCTCAATCCTCAATCCTCAATCCTCAATCCTCAATCCTCAATCCTCATTACTCAATCTGCAATCCTCAATCCTCAATCCTCAATTCTCATTCTTCAATCCTCAATACCCAATCCTCAATCTTCAATCCTCAATCCTCAATCCTCAATTCTCAATCCTCAATCCTCAATCCTCAGACCTCAAACATCAATATTCAACCCTCAGTCCTCGTCCTCTATCCACAACCTTCAATGCTCAATCCTCAATCTTCAATCATCAATATTCAATATTCAATCCTCAATCCTCAATCCTCAATCCTCAATCCTCAATCCTCAATCCTCAATCCTCATTCCTCAATCCTCAATCTTCAATCCTCAATACTCAATCTTCAATCCCCAATCCTCAATTCTCAATCCTCAAGCCTCAATGTTCAATCCTCAATACTCAATCTTCAATCCTCAATCCTCAATCCTCAATCCTCAATCCTCAATCCTCATTCTTGAATCCTCAATACCCAATCCTCAATCTTCAATCCTCAATCCTCAATGTTCAATCCTCAATACTCAATCTCCAATCCTAGATCCTCAATCCCCAATCTTCAATCCTTAATACTCAATCTTCAATCCTCAATCCCCAGTCATCAATCTTCAATCCTCAATGCTCAATCCTCAATCCTCAATCCTCAGTCCTCAATCCTCAAACCTCAATCCTCAATCCTCAATATTCAATCATCAATACTCAATATTCAATCCACAATGCTCTATCCTCAATCCTCAATCCTCAATCCTCAATATTCAAGACACAACCCTCAGCCATCAATCCTCAATACTCAACCATCAATCCTCAAGTCTCAATACTCGATACAATATTCTGAATACTCATGGTTCAATACTCAAACCACAATATTCAATAATCAAGTCTCAATCCTCAATCATCAATCCTCAATACTCAATTTCAATCCTCAACCCTCAATTCTCAATCCCCAATACTCAATCCTCAATCGTCAATCCTCAATCCCCAATCCTCAATCTTCAATCCTCAACCTCAATCCTCAATCCTCAATCCTCAATCCTCAATCTTCAATCATCAATACTCAATCTTCAATCCTCAATGCTCTATCCTCAATCCTCAATCCTCAATCCTCAATATTCAAGACACAACCCTCAGCCATCAATCCTCAATACTCAACCATCAATCCTCAATTCTCAATACTCAATACAATATTCTGAATACTCATGGTTCAATACTCAATCCACAATATTCAATAATCAAGTCTCAATCCTCAATCTTCAATCCTCAATACTCAATTTCAGTCCTCAATCCTCAATTCTCAATCCCCAATACTCAATCCTCAATCCTCAATCCTCAATCCTCAATCCTCAATCCTCAATACTCAATCTGCAATCCTCAATCCTCAATCCTCAATCCTCAATTCTCATTCTTCAATCCTCAATACCCAATCCTCAATCTTCAATCCTCAATCCTCAATCCTCAATTCTCAATCCTCAATCCTCAATCCTCAGACCTCAAACATCAATATTCAACCCTCAGTCCTCGTCCTCTATCCACAACCTTCAATGCTCAATCCTCAATCTTCAATCATCAATATTAAATCTTCAATCCTCAATCCTCAACCCTCAATCCTCAATCCTCAATCCTCAATCCTCAATCCTCAATCCTCAACCCTCAATCCTCAATCCTCAGTCCTCAGTCCTCAAACCACAATCCCCAACCCTCAGCCCTCATCCTCAATCCTCAATCGTCAATCCTTAATCCTCAGTCCTCCGTCCTCAAACCTCAATCCTCAGCCCTCAGACCTCATCCTCAATCCTCAATCCTCAATCCTCAGTCCTCAATCTTCAATCCTCAATACTCAATCTTCAATCCTCAATCCTCAGTCCTCAAACCTCAATTCTGAATCCTGAATACTCAATCTTCAATCCTCAATCCTCAATCCTCAATCCTCAACCCTCAATCTTCAATCCTCAATACTCAATCTTCACTCCTCAATCCTCAATACTCAATCCTCAATCTTCAATCCTCAATCCTCAATCATCAATCCTCAATCCTCAATCCTCATTCTTCAATCCTCAGTACCCAATCCTCAATCTTCAATCCTCAATCCTCAATCCTCAATTCTCAATCCTCAATCCTCAGTCCTCAGTCCTCAAACCTCAATCCTCATTCTTCAATCCTCAATACGCAATCCTCAATCTTCAATCCTCAATCCTCAATCCTCAGTTCTCAATCCTCAATCCTCAATCCTCAGACCTCAAACATCAATACTCAACCCTCAGTCCTCGTCCTCAACCCACAACCCTCAATCCTCAATCCTCAATCTTCAATCCTCAATCCTCAATACACAATCCTCAATCTTCAATCCACAATCCTCAATCCGCAATCCTCAATCCTCAGTCTTCAGTCCTCAGAACCCAATCCTCAATCTTCAATCCTCAATCCTCAATCCTCAATCCTCAATCCTCAATCCTCAATCCTCAGTCCTCAATCCACAATTCTCAATCCTCAATTCTCAATCCTCAATCCTCAATCCTCAGTCCTCAGTCCTCAAACCTCAATCCCCATCCTTCAATCCTCAATCCTCAATCCTCAATCCTCAATACACAATCCTCAATCTTCAATCCACAATCCTCAATCCTCAATACTCAATCCTCAACCTTCAATCCTCAATCCTCAATCCTCAATCCACAATCCTCAATCCTCATTCTTCAATCCTCAGTACCCGATCCTCAATCTTCAATCCTCAATCCTCAATCCTCAACTCTCAATCCTCAATCCTCAGCCCTCAGTCCTCAAACCTCAATCCTCATTCTTCAATCCTCAATACCCAATCCTCAATCTTCAATCCTCAATCCTCAATCCTCAATTCTCAATCCTCAATCCTCAATCCTCAGACCTCAAACATCAATACTCAACCCTCAGTCCTCGTCCTCAACCCACAACCCTCAATCCTCAATCCTCAATCTTCAACCCTCAATCCTCAATACACAATCCTCAATCTTCAATCCTCAATCCTCAATCCTCAATTCTCAATCCTCAATCCTCAATCCTCAGTCCTTAGTCCTCAAACCTCATTCTTCAATCCTCAATACACAATCCTCAATCTTCAATCCTCAATCCTCAATTCTCAATCCTCAATCCTCAACCCTCAGACCTCAAACATCAATACTCAACCCACAGTCCTCGTCCTCAACCCACAACCCTCAATCCTCAATCCTCAATCTTCAATCCTCAATCCTCAATCCTCAATTCTCAATCCTCAATCCTCAATCCTCAGACCTCAAACATCAATACTCAACCCTCAGTCCTCGTCCTCAACCCACAACCCTCAATCCTCAATCCTCAATTCTCAATACTCAATCCTCAATCCTCAGTCCTCAGTCCTCAAACCTCAATCCCCATCATTCAATCTTCAATCCTCAATCCTCAATCCTCAATCCCCAATCCTCAATCCTCAATCTTCAATCCTCAATCCTCAATCCTCAATTCTCAATCCTCAATCCTCAATCCTCAGACCTCAAACATCAATATTCAACCCTCAGTCCTCGTCCTCTATCCACAACAATCAATCCTCAATCCTCAATCTTCAATCATCAACATTCAATCTTCAATCCTCAATCCTAAATCCTCAATCCTCAATCCTCAATCCTCAATCCTCAATCCTCAATCCTCAATCTTCAATCCTCAATACTCAATCTTCAATCCCCAATCCTCAATTCTCAATCCTCAATCCTCAATGTTCAATCCTCAATACTCAATCTTCAATCCTCAATCCTCAATCCTCAATCCTCAATCCTCATTCTTCAATCCTCAATACATAATCCTCAATCTTCAATCCTCAATCCTCAACTCTCAATCCTCAATCCTCTATCCTCAGACCTCACACATCAATACTCAACCCTCAGCCCTCGTCCTCAATCCCCAACCCTCAATCCTCAATCCTCAATAATCAATCATCAATATTCAATCTTCAGTCCTCAATCCTCAATCCTCAATCCTCAATCCTCAATCCTCAATGTTCAATCCGAAATACCCAATCCTAAATCTTCAATCCTCAATCCTCAATCCTCAATCCTCAACCCTCAATACTCAATCCTCAATTCTCAGTCCTGAAACCTCAATCCTGAATCCACAATCCTCAATCTTCAATCCTCAACCATCAGTCCTCAATTCTCAATCCTCAATCATCAGTCCTCATCCTCAATTCTCAATTCTCAATCCTCTATCCTCAATCCTCAATCTTCAATCCTCAATAATCAATCTCCAATCCTAGATCCTCAATCCCCAATCTTCAAACCTTAATACTCAATCTTCAATCCTCAATCCCCAGTCATCAATCTTCAATCCTCAATGCTCAATCCTCAATCCTCAATCCTCAGTCCTCAATCCACAATCCTCAATCCTCAAACCTCAATCCTCAACCGTCAGTCCTCGTCCTCAATCCTCAAACCTCAATCCTCGATCCTCAATATTCAATCATCAATACTCAATCTTCAATCCTCAATGCTCTATCCTCAATCCTCAATCCTCAATCCTCAATCCTCAATACCCAATCCTCAATCTTCAATCTTCAATCCTCAATCCTCAATCCTCAGTCCTCAAACATCAATCCTGAATCCTCAATCCTGAATCCTCAATCCTCAGCACTCAGTCCTCAACAATCAGTTGTCAATCCTCAATCCTCAATGGAATATCATCAATTTACAGATTTCAATGCTCAATACTCAATCCTCATTCCTCAAACCTCAATCCTCGACCCTCAGTCCTCATCCTCAATTCTCAATCCTCAATCCTCAATACTCAATCCTCAATCTTCAATCCTCAATCCTCAAACCTCAATCCTCAATCCTCATTTCTCAATCCTCAATACCCAATCCTCAATCTTCAATCGTCAATCCTCAATCCTCAATTCTCAATCCTCAATCCTTAATCCTCAGACCACAAACATCAATTTTCAACCCTCAGTCCTCGTCCTCAATCCACAACCCTCAATCCTCAGTCCTCAATATTCAATCATCAATATTCAATCTTCAATCCTCAATCCTCAATCCTCAATCCTCAATCCTCAATCCTCAATCTTCAATCCTCGAACCTCAATCCTCAATACTCAATCCTCAATCCTCAATCCTCAATACTCAATCCTCGATCCTCAATGCTCAATCCTCAATCCTCAATCCTCAATCCTCAATCCTCAATCCTCATTCTTCAATCCTCAATACCAAATCCTCAATCTTCAATCCTCAATCCTCAGTCCTCAATCCTCAATCCTCAATCCTCATTCTTCAATCCTCAATACCCAGTCCTCAATCTTCAATCCTCAATCCTCAATCCTCATTTCTCAATCGTCAATCCTCAGTCCTCTGCCCTCAAACATCAATACTCAACCCTCAGCCCTCATCCTCAATCCTCAATCGTCAATCCTCAATCCTCAGCCCTCAGTCCTCAAACCTCAATGCTCAATCCTCAACCCCATTCCTCAATCCTCAATCCTCAATCATCAATCCTCAATCTTCAATACTCATTCCTGAATCCTCAATCCCCTATCCTCAATCCTCAATCATCAATCCTCAACCTTCAATACTCAATCCTCAATCCTCAATCCCCAATCCTCAATCCTCAGACCTCAAGTATCAATACTCAACCCTCAGTCCTCGTCCTCAATACACAACCCTCAATCATCAATCCTGAATCTTCATTCATCAATATTCAACCTTCAATCCTCAATCCTCAATCCTCAACGTTCAATCCTCAATACCCAATCATCAACCTTCAATCCTCAATCCTCAAGCGTCAATCCTCAATCCTGAATCCTCAACCCTCAATTCTCAGTCCTCAAACCTCAATCCCTAATCCTCAATCCTGAATCCTCAATCTGCAGCCCTTAGTCCTCTTAAATCAATTGTCAATCCTCAGCCCTCAATAGAATATCCTCAATTCACAGTTTTCAATACTCAATCCCCATCCTTCACTCTTCAAATCTCAATCCACAAATATCAATTCTCATCACTAAATCATCGACACTCAGTCCTCAATCTTCAATCCTCAATCCTCAATCCTCAACCTTCAATCGTCAATAATGAATCTTCAATCATCTGTCCCCAATCCTCAATCCTCAATCCTCAATCCTGAATATTCAATCCTCAGTCCCCAATCCTCAATCTTCAATCCTCAGTCCTCAATCCTCAACCCTCAATCCTCAATAGTCAGTCCTCAGTCCTCAAACCTCAATGCTCAATCCTCAATCCTCTAGCATCAATCCTCAATCTTCAATACTCAATACTCAATCCTCAATCCTCAATCCTCAGTCCTCAATCATCAATCCTCAATCTTCAATACTCGATCCTCAACCCCAATGCTCAATACTCAACCATCAACACTCAATTCTCAATACTCAATAGAATATCCTGAATTCTCAGGATTCAATACTCAAACCTCAAACCTCAACCCTCAGCCCTCATCCTCCATCTTCAATCCTCTATCCTCAATCCTCAATCTTCAATCCTCAATACTCAATATTCAATCCTCAATCCTCAATCCTCAATCCTCATTGTTCGATCCGCAATACCCAATCCTCAATCTTGAATCCTCAATCCTCAATCCTCAATCCTCAATTCTCAATACTCAGTCCTCAATTCTCCGTCCTCAAACCTCAATCCTGAATCCACAATCCTGAATCCTCAATCTTCAGACGTCAGACCTCAACAATCAGTCGTCAATTCTCAGTCCTCAATAGAATATCATCAATTCACACATTTCAATACTCAATAATCAATCTGCAACCTTCAAATCTCCATCCACAAACATCAATTCTCATCACTCAACCCTCAACGCTCAGTCCCCAATCCTCAATCTTCAATCCTCATTCCTCAATCCTCAATTCTCAATCCTCAATCCTCAGTCCTCAGACCTCAAACCTCAATTCGTCAACTCTTAGCCCTCATCCTCTATCCTCAATCCTCAATCTTCATTCCTCAATCCTCAATCCTCAATCCTCAAGCCTCAATCCTCAATCCTCAATCCTCAGTCCTCAAACCTCAATCCTCAACCCTCAATTCTCAATCCTCAATCTTCAATCCTCAATCCTCAATCCTCAATCCTCAATCCCCAATCCTCTATCCTCAGGCAGCAATACTCAATCTTCAATACTCAATCCTCAATCCTCAATCCTCAATCCTCAATCCTCAACCCTCAATCCTCATTCCTCAAACCTCAATCCTCAACCCTCAGTCCTCATACTCAATTCTCAATTCTCAATCCTCAATTCTCAATACTCAATATTCAATCCTCAATAATCAACCTCCAATCTTAGATCCTCAATCCCCAATCTTCAATCCTTAATCCTCAATCTTCAATCCTTAATTCTCAATCGTCAATCTTCAATCCTCAATACTCAATCTTCAATCCTCAATCCTCAGTCCTCAATCCTCAGTCCTCAATCCTCAATCGTCAATCTTCAATCCTCAATACTCAATCTTCAATCCTCAATCCTCAATCCTCAATCCTCAATCCTCATTCTTCAATACTCAATACCCAACACTCAATCTTCAATCCTCAATCCTCAATCCTCAATTCTCAATCCTCAATCCTCAGTCCTCTGTCCTCAAACCTCAATCCTCAACCCTCAGCCCTCATCCTCCATCCTCAATCCTCAATCATCAATCCTCAATCTTATATCCTCAATATTCAATCTTCAATCCTCAATCCTCAATCCTCAATACTCAATCCTCAATCCTCAGTGATCAATACTCAATCTTCAATACTCAATCCTCAATCCTCAATCCTCAATCCTCAATCCTCAATCCTCAATCCTCAATCCTCAATCCCCATTTCCCAAACCTCAATCCTCAACCCTCAGATCTCATCCTCAATCATCAATTCTCAATCCTCAATCATCAATCCTCAATCTTCAATCCTCAATCCTCAATCCTCAATCCTCAATCCTCAGTACTTAATACTCAATCCTCAACCTTCAATCCTCAATACTCAATCTTCAATCCTCAATCCTCAATCCTCAAACCTCAATCCTCAATCCTCATTCTTCTATCCTCAATACCCAATCCTCAATCTTGAATCCTCAATCCTCAATCCTCAATCCTCAATTCTCAATCCTCAATCTTCAGTCCTCAATCCTCAATCCTCAATACTCAATCCTCAATCTTCAATCCTCAATTCTCAACACTCAATAGAATATTCTGAATACTCCCGTTTCAATGCTCAGACCACAATATTCAATAATCAAATCCCAATCCTCAATCTTCAATCCTCAATACTCAATTTCTATCCTCAATCCTCAATCCTCAATCCCCAATACTCAATCCTCAATCGCCAGTCCTCACTCCCCAATCCTCAATCTTCATTCGTCAACCTCAATCCTCAATCCTCAATCCTCAATCCTCAATCCACAATCCTCAATCCTCAAACCTCAATCCTCAACCGTCAGTCCTCGTCCTCAATCCTCAAACCTCAATCCTCAATCCTCAATATTCAGTCATCAATACTCAATCTTCAATCCTCAATGCTCTATCCTCAATCCTCAATCCTCAATCCTCAATATTCAAGACACAACCCTCAGCCATCAATCCTCAATACTCAACCATCAATCCTCAATTCTCAATACTCAATAGAATGTTCTGAATACACATGGTTCAATACTCAATCCACAATGTTCAATAATCAAGTCTCAATCCTGAATATTCAATCGTCAATACTCAATTTCAATCCTCAATCCTCAATGCTCAATCCCCAACACTCAATCCTCAATCGTCAATCCTCAATCCCCAATCCTCAATCTTCAATCCTCAACCTCAATCCTCAATCCTCAATCCTCAATCCTCAACCTTCAACCCTCAATACTCAATCTTCAATCCTCAATCCTCAATCCTCAATGCTCAATCCTCAATCCTCAATCCTCAATCCTCAATCCTCAATCCTCATTACTCAATCTGCAATCCTCAATCCTCAATCCTCAATTCTCATTCTTCAATCCTCAATACCCAATCCTCAATCTTCAATCCTCAATCCTCAATCCTCAATTCTCAATCCTCAATCCTCAATCCTCAGACCTCAAACATCAATATTCAACCCTCAGTCCTCGTCCTCTATCCACAACCTTCAATGCTCAATCCTCAATCTTCAATCATCAATATTCAATATTCAATCCTCAATCCTCAATCCTCAATCCTCAATCCTCAATCCTCAATCCTCAATCCTCATTCCTCAATCCTCAATCTTCAATCCTCAATACTCAATCTTCAATCCCCAATCCTCAATTCTCAATCCTCAAGCCTCAATGTTCAATCCTCAATACTCAATCTTCAATCCTCAATCCTCAATCCTCAATCCTCAATCCTCAATCCTCATTCTTGAATCCTCAATACCCAATCCTCAATCTTCAATCCTCAATCCTCAATGTTCAATCCTCAATACTCAATCTCCAATCCTAGATCCTCAATCCCCAATCTTCAATCCTTAATACTCAATCTTCAATCCTCAATCCCCAGTCATCAATCTTCAATCCTCAATGCTCAATCCTCAATCCTCAATCCTCAGTCCTCAATCCTCAAACCTCAATCCTCAATCCTCAATATTCAATCATCAATACTCAATATTCAATCCTCAATGCTCTATCCTCAATCCTCAATCCTCAATCCTCAATATTCAAGACACAACCCTCAGCCATCAATCCTCAATACTCAACCATCAATCCTCAAGTCTCAATACTCGATACAATATTCTGAATACTCATGGTTCAATACTCAAACCACAATATTCAATAATCAAGTCTCAATCCTCAATCATCAATCCTCAATACTCAATTTCAATCCTCAACCCTCAATTCTCAATCCCCAATACTCAATCCTCAATCGTCAATCCTCAATCCCCAATCCTCAATCTTCAATCCTCAACCTCAATCCTCAATCCTCAATCCTCAATCCTCAATCTTCAATCATCAATACTCAATCTTCAATCCTCAATGCTCTATCCTCAATCCTCAATCCTCAATCCTCAATATTCAAGACACAACCCTCAGCCATCAATCTTCAATACTCAACCATCAATCCTCAATTCTCAATACTCAATACATTATTCTGAATACACATGGTTCAATACTCAATCCACAATATTCAATAATCAAGTCTCAATCCTCAATCTTCAATCCTCAATACTCAATTTCAATCCTCAATCCTCAATTCTCAATCCCCAATACTCAATCCTCAATCGTCAATCCTCAATCCACAATCCTCAATCTTCAATCCTCAACCTCAATCCTCAATCCTCAATCCTCAATCCTCAATCCTCCATTTTCAATCCTCAATACTCAATCTTCAATCCTCAATCCACAATCCTCAATCCTCAATCCTCAATCCTCAATCCTCAATCCTCAATCCTCAATCTTCAATCCTCGAACCTCAATCCTCAATACTCAATCCTCAATCCTCAATCCTCAATACTCAATCCTCGATCCTCAATGCTCAATCCTCAATCCTCAATCCTCAATCCTCAATCCTCAATCCGCATTCTTCAATCCTCAATACCAAATCCTCAATCTTCAATCCTCAATCCTCAGTCCTCAATCCTCAATCCTCAATTCTCATTCTTCAATCCTCAATACCCAGTCCTCAATCTTCAATCCTCAATCCTCAATCCTCATTTCTCAATCGTCAATCCTCAGTCCTCTGCCCTCAAACATCAATACTCAACCCTCAGCCCTCATCCTCAATCCTCAATCGTCAATCCTCAATCCTCAGCCCTCAGTCCTCAAACCTCAATGCTCAATCCTCAACCCCATTCCTCAATCCTCAATCCTCAATCATCAATCCTCAATCTTCAATACTCATTCCTGAATCCTCAATCCCCTATCCTCAATCCTCAATCATCAATCCTCAACCTTCAATACTCAATCCTCAATCCTCAATCCTCAATCCTCAATCCTCATTCTTGAATCCTCAATACCCAATCCTCAATCTTCAATCCTCAATCCTCAATGTTCAATCCTCAATACTCAATCTCCAATCCTAGATCCTCAATCCCCAATCTTCAATCCTTAATACTCAATCTTCAATCCTCAATCCCCAGTCATCAATCTTCAATCCTCAATGCTCAATCCTCAATTCTCAATCCTCAAGCCTCAATGTTCAATCCTCAGTACTCAATCTTCAATCCTCAATTTTCAATCCTCAATCCTCAATCCTCATTCTTCAATCCTCAATACCCAATCCTCAATCTTCAATCCTCAATCCTCAATGTTCAATCCTCAATACTCAATCTCCAATCCTAGATCCTCAATCCCCAATCTTCAATCCTTAATACTCAATCTTCAATCCTCAATCCCCAGTCATCAATCTTCAATCCTCAATGCTCAATCCTCAATCCTCAATCCTCAGTCCTCAATCCTCAAACCTCAATCCTCAATCCTCAATATTCAATCATCAATACTCAAAATTCAATCCTCAATGCTCTATCCTCAATCCTCAATCCTCAATCCTCAATATTCAAGACACAACCCTCAGCCATCAATCCTCAATACTCAACCATCAATCCTCAAGTCTCAATACTCAATACAATATTCTGAATACTCATGGTTCAATACTCAAACCACAAGATTCAATAATCAAGTCTCAATCCTCAATCATCAATCCTCAATACTCAATTTCAATCCTCAACCCTCAATTCTCAATCCCCAATACTCAATCCTCAATCGTCAATCCTAAATCCCCAATCCTCAATCTTCAATCACCAACCTCAATCCTCAATCCTCAATCCTCAATCCTCAATCTTCAATCATCAATACTCAATCTTCAATCCTCAATACTCAATCTTCAATCCCCAATCCTCAATTCTCAATCCTCAATCCTCAATGTTCAATCCTCAATACTCAATCTTCAATCCTCAATCCTCAATCCTCAATCCTCAATCCTCATTCTTCAATCCTCAATACCCAATCCTCAATCTTCAATCCTCAATCCTCAACTCTCAATCCTCAATCCTCTATCCTCAGACCTCACACATCAATACTCAACCCTCAGCCCTCGTCCTCAATCCACAACACTCAATCCTCAATCCTCATCAATCATCAATATTCAATCTTCAGTCCTCAATCCTCAATCCTCAATCCTCAATCCTCAATCCTCAATGTTCAATCCGAAATACCCAATCCTCAATCTTCAATCCTCAATCCTCAATCCTCAATCCTCAACCCTCAATACTCAATCCTCAATTCTCAGTCCTGAAACCTCAATCCTGAATCCACAATCCTCAATCTTCAATCCTCAATCATCAGTCCTCAATTCTCAATCCTCAATCATCAGTCCTCATCCTCAATTCTCAATTCTCAATCCTCTATCCTCAATCCTCAATCTTCAATCCTCAACAATCAATCTCCAATCCTAGATCCTCAATCCCCAATTTTCAAACCTTAATACTCAATCTTCAATCCTCAATCCCCAGTCATCAATCTTCAATCCTCAATGCTCAATCCTCAATCCTCAATCCTCAGTCCTCAATCCACAATCCTCAATCCTCAAACCTCAATCCTCAACCGTCAGTCCTCGTCCTCAATCCTCAAACCTCAATCCTCGATCCTCAATATTCAATCATCAATACTCAATCTTCAATCCTCAATGCTCTATCCTCAATCCTCAATCCTCAATCCTCAATCCTCAATACCCAATCCTCAATCTTCAATCTTCAATCCTCAATCCTCAATCCTCAGTCCTCAAACATCAATCCTGAATCCTCAATCCTCAGCACTCAGTCCTCAACAATCAGTAGTCAATCCTCAATCCTCAATGGAATATCATCAATTTACAGATTTCAATGCTCAATACTCAATCTGCAGTCTTCAAGTCTCTATTCTCAAACATCAATTCTCATCACTCAACCCTCAACACTCAATCCTCAATCCTCAATCCTCAATCCTCAATCCTCAATCCTCAACCCTCAATCCTCATTCCTCAAACCTCAATCCTCAACCCTCAGTCCTCATCCTCAATTCTCAATTCTCAATCCTCAATACTCAATCCTCAATCTTCAATCCTCAATCCTCAAACCTCAATCCTCAATCCTCATTTCTCAATCCTCAATACCCAATCCTCAATCTTCAATCCTCAATCCCCAATCCTCAATCTTCAATGCTCAACCTCAATCCTCAATCCTCAATCCTCAATCCTCAATCTTCAATCATCAATACTCAATCTTCAATCCTCAATGCTCTATCCTCAATCCTCAATCCTCAATCCTCAATATTCAAGACACAACCCTCAGCCATCAATCCTCAATACTCAACCATCAATCCTCAATTCTCAATACTCAATACAATATTCCGAATACTCATGGTTCAATACTCAATCCACACTATTCAATAATCAAGTCTCAATCCTCAATCATCAATCCTCAATACTCAATTTCAATCCTCAACCCTCAATTCTCAATCCCCAATACTCAATCCTCAATCGTCAATCCTAAATCCCCAATCCTCAATCTTCAATCATCAACCTCAATCCTCAATCCTCAATCCTCAATCCTCAATCTTCAATCATCAATACTCAATCTTCAATCCTCAATGCTCTATCCTCAATCCTCAATCCTCAATCCTCAATATTCAAGACACAACCCTCAGCCATCAATCCTCAATACTCAACCATCAATCCTCGATTCTCAATACTCAATACAATATTCCGAATACTCATGGTTCAATACTCAATCCACAATATTCAATAATCAAGTCTCAATCCTCAATCTTCAAACCTCAATACTCAATTTCAATCCTCAATCCTCAATTCTCAATCCCCAATACTCAATCCTCAATCCTCAATCCTCAATCCTCAATCCTCAATACTCAATCTGCAATCCTCAATCCTCAATCCTCAATCCTCAATTCTCATTCTTCAATCCTCAATGCTCAATCCTCAATCCTCAATCCTCAATCCTCAATCCTCAACCCTCAATCCTCATTCCTCACACCTCAATCCTCAACCCTCAGTCCTCATCCTCAATTCTCAATTCTCAATCCTCAATCCTCAATCCTCAATCCTCAATTCTCAATCCTCAATCCTCAATCCTCAGACCTCAAACATCAATATTCAACCCTCAGTCCTCGTCCTCTATCCACAACAATCAATCCTCAATCCTCAATCTTCAATCATCAACATTCAATCTTCAATCCTCAATCCTAAATCCTCAATCCTCAATCCTCAATCCTCAATCCTCAATCCTCAATCCTCAATCTTCAATCCTCAATACTCAATCTTCAATCCCCAATCCTCAATTCTCAATCCTCAATCCTCAATGTTCAATCCTCAATACTCAATCTTCAATCCTCAATCCTCAATCCTCAATCCTCAATCCTCATTCTTCAATCCTCAATACCCAATCCTCAATCTTCAATACTCAATCCTCAACTCTCAATCCTCAATCCTCTATCCTCAGACCTCACACATCAATACTCAACCCTCAGCCCTCGTCCTCAATCCACAACACTCAATCCTCAATCCTCATCAATCATCAATATTCAATCTTCAGTCCTCAATCCTCAATCCTCAATCCTCAATCCTCAATCCTCAATGTTCAATCCGAAATACCCAATCCTCAATCTTCAATCCTCAATCCTCAATCCTCAATCCTCAACCCTCAATACTCAATCCTCAATTCTCAGTCCTGAAACCTCAATCCTGAATCCACAATCCTCAATCTTCAATCCTCAATCATCAGTCCTCAATTCTCAATCCTCAATCATCAGTCCTCATCCTCAATTCTCAATTCTCAATCCTCTATCCTCAATCCTCAATCTTCAATCCTCAACAATCAATCTCCAATCCTAGATCCTCAATCCCCAATTTTCAAACCTTAATACTCAATCTTCAATCCTCAATCCCCAGTCATCAATCTTCAATCCTCAATGCTCAATCCTCAATCCTCAATCCTCAGTCCTCAATCCACAATCCTCAATCCTCAAACCTCAATCCTCAACCGTCAGTCCTCGTCCTCAATCCTCAAACCTCAATCCTCGATCCTCAATACTCAATCATCAATACTCAATCTTCAATCCTCAATGCTCTATCCTCAATCCTCAATCCTCAATCCTCAATCCTCAATACCCAATCCTCAATCTTCAATCTTCAATCCTCAATCCTCAATCCTCAGTCCTCAAACATCAATCCTGAATCCTCAATCCTCAGCACTCAGTCCTCAACAATCAGTAGTCAATCCTCAATCCTCAATGGAATATCATCAATTTACAGATTTCAATGCTCAATACTCAATCTGCAGTCTTCAAGTCTCTATTCTCAAACATCAATTCTCATCACTCAACCCTCAACACTCAATCCTCAATCCTCAATCCTCAATCCTCAATCCTCAATCCTCAACCCTCAATCCTCATTCCTCAAACCTCAATCCTCAACCCTCAGTCCTCATCCTCAATTCTCAATTCTCAATCCTCAATACTCAATCCTCAATCTTCAATCCTCAATCCTCAAACCTCAATCCTCAATCCTCATTTCTCAATCCTCAATACCCAACCCTCAATCTTCAATCCTCAATCCCCAATCCTCAATCTTCAATGCTCAACCTCAATCCTCAATCCTCAATCCTCAATCCTCAATCTTCAATCATCAATACTCAATCTTCAATCCTCAATGCTCTATCCTCAATCCTCAATCCTCAATCCTCAATATTCAAGACACAACCCTCAGCCATCAATCCTCAATACTCAACCATCAATCCTCAATTCTCAATACTCAATACAATATTCCGAATACTCATGGTTCAATACTCAATCCACAATATTCAATAATCAAGTCTCAATCCTCAATCTTCAAACCTCAATACTCAATTTCAATCCTCAATCCTCAATTCTCAATCCCCAATACTCAATCCTCAATCCTCAATCCTCTATCCTCAATCCTCAATACTCAATCTGCAATCCTCAATCCTCAATCCTCAATCCTCAATTCTCATTCTTCAATCCTCAATGCTCAATCCTCAATCCTCAATCCTCAATCCTCAATCCTCAATCCTCAATCCTCAGACCTCAAGTATCAATACTCAACCCTCAGTCCTCGTCCTCAATACACAACCCTCAATCATCAATCCTGAATCTTCATTCATCAATATTCAACCTTCAATCCTCAATCCTCAATCCTCAACGTTCGATCCTCAATACCCAATCATCAATCTTCAATCCTCAATCCTCAAGCGTCAATCCTCTATCCTGAATCCTCAACCCTCAATCCTCAATCTTCAATCCTCAATCCTCAATCATCAATCTTCAATCCTCAATCCTCAACCCTCAATACTCAATCCTCAATTCTCAGTCCTGAAACCTCAATCCTGAATCCACAATCCTCAATCTTCAATCCTCAATCATCAGTCCTCAATTCTCAATCCTCAATCATCAGTCCTCATCCTCAATTCTCAATTCTCAATCCTCTATCCTCAATCCTCAATCTTCAATCCTCAACAATCAATCTCCAATCCTAGATCCTCAATCCCCAATTTTCAAACCTTAATACTCAATCTTCAATCCTCAATCCCCAGTCATCAATCTTCAATCCTCAATGCTCAATCCTCAATCCTCAATCCTCAGTCCTCAATCCACAATCCTCAATCCTCAAACCTCAATCCTCAACCGTCAGTCCTCGTCCTCAATCCTCAAACCTCAATCCTCGATCCTCAATATTCAATCATCAATACTCAATCTTCAATCCTCAATGCTCTATCCTCAATCCTCAATCCTCAATCCTCAATCCTCAATACCCAATCCTCAATCTTCAATCTTCAATCCTCAATCCTCAATCCTCAGTCCTCAAACATCAATCCTGAATCCTCAATCCTGAATCCTCAATCCTCAGCACTCAGTCCTCAACAATCAGTAGTCAATCCTCAATCCTCAATGGAATATCATCAATTTACAGATTTCAATGCTCAATACTCAATCTGCAGTCTTCAAGTCTCTATTCTCAAACATCAATTCTCATCACTCAACCCTCAACACTCAATCCTCAATCCTCAATCCTCAATCCTCAATCCTCAATCCTCAACCCTCAATCCTCATTCCTCAAACCTCAATCCTCAACCCTCAGTCCTCATCCTCAATTCTCAATTCTCAATCCTCAATACTCAATCCACAATCTTCAATCCTCAATCCTCAAACCTCAATCCTCAATCCTCATTTCTCAATCCTCAACACCCAATCCTCAATCTTCAATCGTCAATCCTCAATCCTCAATTCTCAATCCTCAATCCTTAATCCTCAGACCACAAACATCAATATTCAACCCTCAGTCCTCGTCCTCAATCCACAACCCTCAATCCTCAGTCCTCAATATTCAATCATCAATATTCAATCTTCAATCCTCAATCCTCAATCCTCAATCCTCAATCCTCAATCCTCAATCTTCAATCCTCGAACCTCAATCCTCAATACTCAATCCTCAATCCTCAATCCTCAATACTCAATCCTCGATCCTCAATACTCAATCTTCAATACTCAATCCTCAATCCTCAATCCTCAATCCTCATTCTTCAATCCTCAATACCAAATCCTCAATCTTCAATCCTCAGTCCTCAGTCCTCAATCCTCAATCCTCAATCCTCATTCTTCAATCCTCAATACCCAGTCCTCAATCTTCCATCCTCAATCCTCAATCCTCATTTCTCAATCGTCAATCCTCAGTCCTCTGCCCTCAAACATCAATACTCAACCCTCAGCCCACATCCTCAATCCTCAATCGTCAATCCTCAATCCTCAGCCCTCAGTCCTCAAACCTCAATGCTCAATCCTCAACCCCATTCCTCAATCCTCAATCCTCAATCATCAATCCTCAATCTTCATTACTCATTCCTGAATCCTCAATCCCCAATCCTCAATCCTCAATCATCAATCCTCAACCTTCAATACTCAATCCTCAATCCTCAATCCTCAATCCTCAATCCTCAGACCTCAAGTATCAATACTCAACCCTCAGTCCTCGTCCTCAATACACAACCCTCAATCATCAATCCTGAATCTTCATTCATCAATATTCAACCTTCAATCCTCAATCCTCAATCCTCAACGTTCGATCCTCAATACCCAATCACCAATCTTCAATCCTCAATCCTCAAGCGTCAATCCTCAATCCTGAATCCTCAACCCTCAATTCTCAGTCCTCAAACCTCAATCCCTAATCCTCAATCCTGAATCCTCAATCTTCAGCCCTTAGTCCTCATAAATCAATTGTCAATCCTCAGCCCTCGATAGAATATCCTCAATTCACAGTTTTCAATACTCAATCCCCATCCTTCACTCTTCAAATCTCAATCCACAAATATCAATTCTCATCACTAAACCATCAACACTCAGTCCTCAATCTTCAATCCTCAATCCTCAATCCTCAACCTTCAATCCTCAATAATGAATCTTCAATCATCAATCCCCAATCCTCAATCCTCAATCCTCAATCCTGAATATTCAATCCTCAGTCCCCAATCCTCAATCTTCAATCCTCAGTCCTCAATCCTCAATCCTCAATCCTCAATACACAGTCCTCAGTCCTCAAACCTCAATGCTCAATCCTCAATCCTCTAGCATCAATCCTCAATCTTCAATACTCAATACTCAATCCTCAATCCTCAATCCTCAGTCCTCAATCATCAATCCTCAACCTTCAATACTCGATCCTCAACCCCAATGCTCAATACTCAACCATCAACCCTCAATTCTCAATACTCAATACTCAATCCTCAATCCTCAATCCTCAATCCTCAATCCCCAGACCTCAATCATCAGTACTCAACCCTGAGTCCTCGTCCAAAATCCATAACCCTCAATCCTCAATCCTCAATCTTCAATCATCAATACTCAATCTTCAGTCCTCAATCCTCAATCCTCAATGCTCAATCCTCAATCCTCATTGTTCAATCCGCAATACCCAATCCTCAATCTTCAATCCTCAATCCTCAATCCTCAATCCTCAATTCTCAATACTCAGTCCTCAATTCTCCGTCCTCAAACCTCAATCCTGAATCCACAATCCTGAATCCTCAATCTTCAGACCTCAGTCCTCAACAATCAGTCGTCAATTCTCAGTCCTCAATAGAATATCATCAATTCACACATTTCAATACTCAATAATCAATCTGCAATCTTCAAATCTCCATCCACAAACATCAATTCTCATCACTCAACCCTCAACACTCAGTCCCCAATCCTCAATCTTCAATCCTCATTCCTCAATCCTCAATTCTCAATCCTCAATCCTCAGTCCTCAGACCTCAAACCTCAATTCGTCAACTCTCAGCCCTCATCCTCTATCCTCAATCCTCAATCTTCATTCCTCAATCCTCAATCCTCAAGCCTCAATCCTCAATCCTCAATCCTCAGTCCTCAAACCTCAATCCTCAACCCTCAATTCTCAATCCTCAATCTTCAATCCTCAATCCTCAATCCTCAATCTTCAATCCCCAATCCTCTATCCTCAGGCAGCAGTACTCAATCTTCAATACTCAATCCTCAATCCTCAATCCTCAATCCTCAATCCTCAACCCTCAATCCTCATTCCTCAAACCTCAATCCTCAACCCTCAGTCCTCATCCTCAATTCTCAGTTCTCAATCCTCAATTCTCAATACTCAATATTCAATCCTCAATAATCAACCTCCAATCCTAGATCCTCAATCCCCAATCTTCAATCCTTAATCCTCAATCTTCAATCCTTAATTCTCAATAGTCAATCTTCAATCCTCAATACTCAATCTTCAATCCTCAATCCTCAGTCCTCAATCCTCTATCCTCAATCCTCAATCGTCAATCTTCAATCCTCAATACTCAATCTTCAATCCTCAATCCTCAATCCTCATTCTTCAATACTCAATACCCAACACTCAATCTTCAATCCTCAATCCTCAGTCCTCAATTCTCAATCCTCAATCCTCAGTCCTCTGTCCTCAAACCTCAATCCTCAACCCTCAGCCCTCATCCTCCATCCTCAATCCTCAATCATCAATCCTCAATCTTATATCCTCAATATTCAATCTTCAATCCTCAATCCTCAATCCTCAATCCTCAATCCTCAATCCTCAGTGATCAATACTCAATCTTCAATACTCAATCCTCAATCCTCAATCCTCAATCCTCAATCCTCAATCCTCAATCCTCAATCCTCAATCCTCAATCCTCAATCCTCAATCCTCAACCTTCAATCCTCAATCCTCAATCATCAATCTTCAATCCTCAATACTCAATCTGCAATCCTCAATCCTCAAACCTCAATCCTCAATCCTCATCCTTCAATCCTCAATACCCAATCCTCAATCTTGAATCCTCAATCCTCAATCCTCAATCCTCAATTCTCAATCCTCAATCTTCAATCCTCAATCCTCAATCGTCAATACTCAATCCTCAATCTTCAATATTCAATCATCAATACTCAATCTTCAATCCTCAATGCTCTATCCTCAATCCTCAATCCTCAATCCTCAATATTCAAGACACAACCCTCAGCCATCAATCCTCAATACTCAACCATCAATCCTCAAGTCTCAATACTCGATACAATATTCTGAATACTCATGGTTCAATACTCAAACCACAATATTCAATAATCAAGTCTCAATCCTCAATCATCAATCCTCAATACTCAATTTCAATCCTCAATCCTCAATTCTCAATCCCCAATACTCAATCCTCAATCGTCAATCCTCAATCCTCAATCCTCAATCTTCAATCCTCAACCTCAATCCTCAATCCTCAATCCTCAATCCTCAATCTTCAATCATCAATACTCAATCTTCAATCCTCAATGCTCTATCCTCAATCCTCAATCCTCAATCCTCAATATTCAAGACACAGCCCTCAGCCATCAATCCTCAATACTCAACCATCAATCCTCAATTCTCAATACTCAATACAATATTCTGAATACTCATGGTTCAATACTCAATACACAATACTCAATAATCAAGTCTCAATCCTCAATCTTCAATCCTCAATACTCAATTTCAATCCTCAATCCTCAATTCTCAATCCCCAATACTCAATCCTCAATCCTCAACCCTCAATCCTCAATCCTCAATACTCAATCTGCAATCCTCAATCCTCAATCCTCAATCCTCAATTCTCATTCTTCAATCCTCAATACCCAATCCTCAATCTTCAATCCTCAATCCTCAATCCTCAATTCTCAATCCTCAATCCTCAATCCTCAGACCTCAAACATCAATATTCAACCCTCAGTCCTCGTCCTCTATCCACAACCTTCAATACTCAATCCTCAATCTTCAATCATCAATATTCAATCTTCAATCCTCAATCCTCAATCCTCAATCCTCAATCCTCAATCCTCAATCCTCAATCCTCATTCCTCAATCCTCAATCTTCAATCCTCAATACTCAATCTTCAATCCCCAATCCTCAATTCTCAATCCTCAAGCCTCAATGTTCAATCCTCAATACTCAATCTTCAATCCTCAATCCTCAATCCTCAATCCTCAATCCTCATTCTTCAATCCTCAATACCCAATCCTCAATCTTCAATCCTCAATCCTCAATGTTCAATCCTCAATACTCAATCTCCAATCCTAGATCCTCAATCCCCAATCTTCAATCCTTAATACTCAATCTTCAATCCTCAATCCCCAGTCATCAATCTTCAATCCTCAATGCTCAATCCTCAATCCTCAATCCTCAGTCCTCAATCCTCAAACCTCAATCCTCAATCCTCAATATTCAATCATCAATACTCAATATTCAATCCTCAATGCTCTATCCTCAATCCTCAATCCTCAATCCTCAATATTCAAGACACAACCCTCAGCCATCAATCCTCAATACTCAACCATCAATCCTCAAGTCTCAATACTCGATACAATATTCTGAATACTCATGGTTCAATACTCAAACCACAAGATTCAATAATCAAGTCTCAATCCTCAATCATCAATCCTCAATACTCAATTTCAATCCTCAACCCTCAATTCTCAATCCCCAATACTCAAGCCTCAATCGTCAATCCTCAATCCCCAATCCTCAATCTTCAATCCTCAACCTCAATCCTCAATCCTCAATCCTCAATCCTCAATCTTCAATCATCAATACTCAATCTTCAATCCTCAATGCTCTATCCTCAATCATCAATCCTCAATCCTCAATATTCAAGACACAACCCTCAGCCATCAATCCTCAATACTCAACCATCAATCCTCAATTCTCAATACTCAATACAATATTCCGAATACTCATGGTTCAATACTCAATCCACAATATTCAATAATCAAGTCTCAATCCTCAGTCTTCAAACCTCAATACTTAATTTCAATCCTCAATCCTCAATTCTCAATCCCCAATACTCAATCCTCAATCCTCAATCCTCAATCCTCAATCCTCAATACTCAATCTGCAATCATCAATCCTCAATCCTCAATCCTCAATTCTCATTCTTCAATCCTCAATGCTCAATCCTCAATCCTCAATCCTCAATCCTCAATCCTCAACCCTCAATCCTCATTCCTCACACCTCAATCCTCAACCCTCAGTCCTCATCCTCAATTCTCAATTCTCAATCCTCAATCCTCAATCCTCAATCCTCAATTCTCAATCCTCAATCCTCAATCCTCAGACCTCAAACATCAATATTCAACCCTCAGTCCTCGTCCTCTATCCACAACAATCAATCCTCAATCCTCAATCTTCAATCATCAACATTCAATCTTCAATCCTCAATCCTAAATCCTCAATCCTCAATCCTCAATCCTCAATCCTCAATCCTCAATCCTCAATCTTCAATCCTCAATACTCAATCTTCAATCCCCAATCCTCAATTCTCAATCCTCAATCCTCAATGTTCAATCCTCAATACTCAATCTTCAATCCTCAATCCTCAATCCTCAATCCTCAATCCTCATTCTTCAATCCTCAATACCCAATCCTCAATCTTCAATCCTCAATCCTCAACTCTCAATCCTCAATCCTCTATCCTCAGACCTCACACATCAATACTCAACACTCAGCCCTCGTCCTCAATCCACAACACTCAATCCTCAATCCTCATCAATCATCAATATTCAATCTTCAGTCCTCAATCCTCAATCCTCAATCCTCAATGTTCAATCCGAAATACCCAATCCTCAATCTTCAATCCTCAATCCTCAATCCTCAATCCTCAACCCTCAATACTCAATCCTCAATTCTCAGTCCTGAAACCTCAATCCTGAATCCACAATCCTCAATCTTCAATCCTCAATCATCAGTCCTCAATTCTCAATCCTCAATCATCAGTCCTCATCCTCAATTCTCAATTCTCAATCCTCTATCCTCGATCCTCAATCTTCAATCCTCAACAATCAATCTCCAATCCTAGATCCTCAATCTCCAATTTTCAAACCTTAATACTCAATCTTCAATCCTCAATCCCCAGTCATCAATCTTCAATCCTCAATGCTCAATCCTCAATCCTCAATCCTCAGTCCTCAATCCACAATCCTCAATCCTCAAACCTCAATCCTCAACCGTCAGTCCTCGTCCTCAATCCTCAAACCTCAATCCTCGATCCTCAATATTCAATCATCAATACTCAATCTTCAATCCTCAATGCTCTATCCTCAATCCTCAATCCTCAATCCTCAATCCTCAATACCCAATCCTCAATCTTCAATCTTCAATCCTCAATCCTCAATCCTCAGTCCTCAAACATCAATCCTGAATCCTCAATCCTGAATCCTCAATCCTCAGCACTCAGTCCTCAACAATCAGTAGTCAATCCTCAATCCTCAATGCAATATCATCAATTTACAGATTTCAATGCTCAATACTCAATCTGCAGTCTTCAAGTCTCTATTCTCAAACATCAATCCTCATCACTCAACCCTCAACACTCAATCCTCAATCCTCAATCCTCAATCCTCAATCCTCAATCCTCAACCCTCAATACTCATTCCTCAAACCTCAATCCTCAACCCTCAGTCCTCATCCTCAATTCTCAATCCTCAATCCTCAATACTCAATCCTCAATCTTCAATCCTCAATCCTCAAACCTCAATCCTCAATCCTCATTTCTCAATCCTCAATACCCAATCCTCAATCTTCAATCGTCAATCCTCAATCCTCAATTCTCAATCCTCAATCCTTAATCCTCAGACCACAAACATCAATATTCAACCCTCAGTCCTCGTCCTCAATCCACAACCCTCAATCCTCAGTCCTCAATATTCAATCATCAATACTCAATCTTCAATACTCAATCCTCAATCCTCAATCCTCAATCCTCATTCTTCAATCCTCAATACCAAATCCTCAATCTTCAATCCTCAGTCCTCAGTCCTCAATCCTCAATCCTCAATCCTCATTCTTCAATCCTCAATACCCAGTCCTCAATCTTCCATCCTCAATCCTCAATCCTCATTTCTCAATCGTCAATCCTCAGTCCTCTGCCCTCAAACATCAATACTCAACCCTCAGCCCTCATCCTCAACCCTCAATCGTCAATCCTCAATCCTCAGCCCTCAGTCCTCAAACCTCAATGCTCAATCCTCAACCCCATTCCTCAATCCTCAATCCTCAATCATCAATCCTCAATCTTCAATACTCATTCCTGAATCCTCAATCCCCAATCCTCAATCCTCAATCATCAATCCTCAACCTTCAATACTCAATCCTCAATCCTCAATCCTCAATCCTCAATCCTCAGACCTCAAGTATCAATACTCAACCCTCAGTCCTCGTCCTCAATACACAACCCTCAATCATCAATCCTGAATCTTCATTCATCAATATTCAACCTTCAATCCTCAATCCTCAATCCTCAACGTTCGATCCTCAATACCCAATCATCAATCTTCAATCCTCAATCCTCAAGCGTCAATCCTCAATCCTGAATCCTCAACCCTCAATTCTCAGTCCTCAAACCTCAATCCCTAATCCTCAACCCTCAATCCTCATTCCTCAAACCTCAATCCTCAACCCTCAGTCCTCATCCTCAATTCTCAATTCTCAATCCTCAATACTCAATCCTCAATCTTCAATCCTCAATCCTCAAACCTCAATCCTCAATCCTCATTTCTCAATCCTCAACACCCAATCCTCAATCTTCAATCGTCAATCCTCAATCCTCAATTCTCAATCCTCAATCCTTAATCCTCAGACCACAAACATCAATATTCAACCCTCAGTCCTCGTCCTCAAACCACAACCCTCAATCCTCAGTCCTCAATATTCAATCATCAATATTCAATCTTCAATCCTCAATCCTCAATCCTCAATCCTCAATCCTCAATCCTCAATCTTCAATCCTCGAACCTCAATCCTCAATACTCAATCCTCAATCCTCAATCCTCAATACTCAATCCTCGATCCTCAATACTCAATCTTCAATACTCAATCCTCAATCCTCAATCCTCGAACCTCATTCTTCAATCCTCAATACCAAATCCTCAATCTTCAATCCTCAGTCCTCAGTCCTCAATCCTCAATCCTCAATCCTCATTCTTCAATCCTCAATACCCAGTCCTCAATCTTCCATCCTCAATCCTCAATCCTCATTTCTCAATCGTCAATCCTCAGTCCTCTGCCCTCAAACATCAATACTCAACCCTCAGCCCTCATCCTCAATCCTCAATCGTCAATCCTCAATCCTCAGCCCTCAGTCCTCAAACCTCAATGCTCAATCCTCAACCCCATTCCTCAATCCTCAATCCTCAATCATCAATCCTCAATCTTCAATACTCATTCCTGAATCCTCAATCCCCAATCCTCAATCCTCAATCATCAATCCTCAACCTTCAATACTCAATCCTCAATCCTCAATCCTCAATCCTCAATCCTCAGACCTCAAGTATCAATACTCAACCCTCAGTCCTCGTCCTCAATACACAACCCTCAATCATCAATCCTGAATCTTCATTCATCAATATTCAACCTTCAATCCTCAATCCTCAATCCTCAATGCTCAATCCTCAATCCTCATTGTTCAATCCGCAATACCCAATCCTCAATCTTCAATCCTCAATCCTCAATCCTCAATCCTCAATTCTCAATACTCAGTCCTCAATTCTCCGTCCTCAAACCTCAATCCTGAATCCACAATCCTGAATCCTCAATCTTCAGACCTCAGTCCTCAACAATCAGTCGTCAATTCTCAGTCCTCAATAGAATATCATCAATTCACACATTTCAATACTCAATAATCAATCTGCAATCTTCAAATCTCCATCCACAAACATCAATTCTCATCACTCAACCCTCAACACTCAGTCCCCAATCCTCAATCTTCAATCCTCATTCCTCAATCCTCAATTCTCAATCCTCAATCCTCAGTCCTCAGACCTCAAACCTCAATTCGTCAACTCTCAGCCCTCATCCTCTATCCTCAATCCTCAATCTTCATTCCTCAATCCTCAATCCTCAAGCCTCAATCCTCAATCCTCAATCCTCAGTCCTCAAACCTCAATCCTCAACCCTCAATTCTCAATCCTCAATCTTCAATCCTCAATCCTCAATCCTCAATCCTCAATCCCCAATCCTCTATCCTCAGGCAGCAGTACTCAATCTTCAATACTCAATCCTCAATCCTCAATCCTCAATCCTCAATCCTCAACCCTCAATCCTCATTCCTCAAACCTCAATCCTCAACCCTCAGTCCTCATCCGCAATTCTCAATTCTCAATCCTCATTTCTCAATACTCAATATTCAGTCCTCAATAATCAACCTCCAATCCTAGATCCTCAATCCCCAATCTTCAATCCTTAATCCTCAATCTTCAATCCTTAATTCTCAATAGTCAATCTTCAATCCTCAATACTCAATCTTCAATCCTCAATCCTCAGTCCTCAATCCTCTATCCTTAATCCTCAATCGTCAATCTTCAATCCTCAATACTCAATCTTCAATCCTCAATCCTCAATCCTCATTCTTCAATACTCAATACCCAACACTCAATCTTCAATCCTCAATCCTCAGTCCTCAATTCTCAATCCTCAATCCTCAGTCCTCTGTCCTCAAACCTCAATCCTCAACCCTCAGCCCTCATCCTCCATCCTCAATCCTCAATCATCAATCCTCAATCTTATATCCTCAATATTCAATCTTCAATCCTCAATCCTCAATCCTCAATCCTCAATCCTCAATCCTCAGTGATCAATACTCAATCTTCAATACTCAATCCTCAATCCTCAATCCTCAATCCTCAATCCTCAATCCTCAATCCTCAATCCTCAATCCTCAATCCTCAATCCTCAATCCTCAACCTTCAATCCTCAATCCTCAATCATCAATCTTCAATCCTCAATACTCAATCTGCAATCCTCAATCCTCAAACCTCAATCCTCAATCCTCATTCTTCAATCCTCAATACCCAATCCTCAATCTTGAATCCTCAATCCTCAATCCTCAATCCTCAATTCTCAATCCTCAATCTTCAATCCTCAATCCTCAATCCTCAATACTCAATCCTCAATCTTCAATCCTCAATTCTCAACACTCAATAGAATATTCTGAATACTCCCGTTTCAATGCTCAGACCACAATATTCAATAATCAAATCCCAATCCTCAATCTTCAATCCTCAATACTCAATTTCAATCCTCAATCCTCAATCCTCAATCCTCAATCCTCAATCTTCAATCCTCAATAATCAATCTCCAATCCTAGATCCTCAATCCCCAATCTTCAATCCTTAATACTCAATCTTCATTCCTCAATCCCCAGTCATCAATCTTCAATCCTCAATGCTCAATCCTCAATCCTCAATCCTCAGTCTTCAATCCACAATCCTCAATCCTCAAACCTCAATCTTCAACCGTCAGTCCTCGTCCTCAATCCTCAAACCTCAATCCTCAATCCTCAATATTCAATCATCAATACTCAATCTTCAATCCTCAATGCTCTATCCTCAATCCTCAATCCTCAATCCTCAATATTCAAGACACAACCCTCAGCCATCAATCCTCAATACTCACCCATCAATCCTCAATTCTCAATACTCAATACAATATTCTGAATACTCATGGTTCAATACTCAATCCACAATATTCAATAATCAAGTCTCAATCCTCAATCTTCAATCCTCAATACTCAATTTCAATCCTCAATCCTCAATTCTCGATCCCCAATACTCAATCCTCAATCGTCAATCCTCAATCCCCAATTGTCAATCTTCAATCCTCAACCTCAATCCTCAATCCTCAATCCTCAATTCTCAATCTTCAATCATCAATACTCAATCTTCAATCCTCAATGCTCTATCCTCAATCCTCAATCCTCAATCCTCAATATTCAAGACACAACCCTCAGCCATCAATCTTCAATACTCAACCATCAATCCTCAATTCTCAATACTCAATACAATATTCTGAATACTCATGGTTCAATACTCAATCCACAATATTCAATAATCAAGTCTCAATCCTCAATCTTCAATCCTCAATACTCAATTTCAATCCTCAATCCTCAATTCTCAATCCCCAATACTCAATCCTCAATCGTCAATCCTCAATCCACAAGCCTCAATCTTCAATCCTCAACCTCAATCCTCAATCCTCAATCCTCAATCCTCAATCCTCAATCCTCAATTCTCAATCCTCAATCCACAATCCTCAGACCTCAAACATCAATATTCAACCCTCAGTCCTCGTCCTCTATCCACAACCTTCAATCCTCAATCCTCAATCTTCAATCATCAATATTCAATCTTGAATCCTCAATCCTCAGTCCTCAATCGTCAATCCTCTTTCCTCAATCCTCAATCTTCAATCCTCAATACTCAATCTTCAATCCCCAATCCTCAATTCTCAATCCTCAAGCCACAATGTTCAATCCTCAATACTCAATCTCCAATCCTAGATCCTCAATCCCCAATCTTCAATCCTTAATACTCAGTCTTCAATCCTCAATCCCCAGTCATCAATCTCCAATCCTCAATGCTCAATCCTCAATCCTCAATCCTCAGTCCTCAATCCACAATCCTCAATCCTCAAACCTCAATCTTCAACCGTCAGTCCTCGTCCTCAATCCTCAAATCTCAATCCTCAATCCTCAATATTCAATCATCAATACTCAATATTCAATCCTCAATGCTCTATCCTCAATCCTCAATCCTCAATCCTCAATATTCAAGACACAACCCTCAGCCATCAATCCTCAATACTCAACCATCAATCCTCAAGTCTCAATACTCGATACAATATTCCGAATACTCATGGTTCAATACTCAAACCACAATATTCAATAATCAAGTCTCAATCCTCAATCATCAATCCTCAATACTCAATTTCAATCCTCAATCCTCAATTCTCAATCCCCAATACTCAATCCTCAATCGTCAATCCTCAATCCTCAATCCTCAATCTTCAATCCTCAACCTCAATCCTCAATCCTCAATCCTCAATCCTCAATCTTCAATCATCAATACTCAATCTTCAATCCTCAATGCTCTATCCTCAATCCTCAATCCTCAATCCTCAATATTCAAGACACAGCCCTCAGCCATCAATCCTCAATACTCAACCATCAATCCTCAATTCTCAATACTCAATACAATATTCTGAATACTCATGGTTCAATACTCAATACACAATACTCAATAATCAAGTCTCAATCCTCAATCTTCAATCCTCAATACTCAATTTCAATCCTCAATCCTCAATTCTCAATCCCAAATTCTCAATCCTCAATCCTCAACCCTCAATCCTCAATCCTCAATACTCAATCTGCAATCCTCAATCCTCAATCCTCAATCCTCAATTCTCATTCTTCAATCCTCAATACCCAATCCTCAATCTTCAATCCTCAATCCTCAATCCTCAATTCTCAATCCTCAATCCTCAATCCTCAGACCTCAAACATCAATATTCAACCCTCAGTCCTCGTCCTCTATCCACAACCGTCAATACTCAATCCTCAATCTTCAATCATCAATATTCAATCCTCAATCCTAAATCCTCAATCCTCAATCCTCAATCCTCAATCCTCAATCCTCAATCCTCAATCTTCAATCCTCAATACTCAATCTTCAATCCCCAATCCTCAATTCTCAATCCTCAATCCTCAATGTTCAATCCTCAATACTCAATCTTCAATCCTCAATCCTCAATCCTCAATCCTCAATCCTCATTCTTCAATCCTCAATACCCAATCCTCAATCTTCAATCCTCAATCCTCAACTCTCAATCCTCAATCCTCTATCCTCAGACCTCACACATCAATACTCAACCCTCAGCCCTCGTCCTCAATCCACAACACTCAATCCTCAATCCTCATCAATCATCAATATTCAATCTTCAGTCCTCAATCCTCAATCCTCAATCCTCAATGTTCAATCCGAAATACCCAATCCTCAATCTTCAATCCTCAATCCTCAATCCTCAATCCTCAACCCTCAATACTCAATCCTCAATTCTCAGTCCTGAAACCTCAATCCTGAATCCACAATCCTCAATCTTCAATCCTCAATCATCAGTCCTCAATTCTCAATCCTCAATCATCAGTCCTCATCCTCAATTCTCAATTCTCAATCCTCTATCCTCGATCCTCAATCTTCAATCCACAACAATCAATCTCCAATCCTAGATCCTCAATCTCCAATTTTCAAACCTTAATACTCAATCTTCAATCCTCAATCCCCAGTCATCAATCTTCAATCCTCAATGCTCAATCCTCAATCCTCAATCCTCAGTCCTCAATCCACAATCCTCAATCCTCAAACCTCAATCCTCAACCGTCAGTCCTCGTCCTCAATCCTCAAACCTCAATCCTCGATCCTCAATATTCAATCATCAATACTCAATCTTCAATCCTCAATGCTCTATCCTCAATCCTCAATCCTCAATCCTCAATCCTCAATACCCAATCCTCAATCTTCAATCTTCAATCCTCAATCCTCAATCCTCAGTCCTCAAACATCAATCCTGAATCCTCAATCCTGAATCCTCAATCCTCAGCACTCAGTCCTCAACAATCAGTAGTCAATCCTCAATCCTCAATGGAATATCATCAATTTACAGATTTCAATGCTCAATACTCAATCTGCAGTCTTCAAGTCTCTATTCTCAAACATCAATCCTCATCACTCAACCCTCAACACTCAATCCTCAATCCTCAATCCTCAATCCTCAATCCTCAATCCTCAACCCTCAATACTCATTCCTCAAACCTCAATCCTCAACCCTCAGTCCTCATCCTCAATTCTCAATTCTCAATCCTCAATACTCAATCCTCAATCTTCAATCCTCAATCCTCAAACCTCAATCCTCAATCCTCATTTCTCAATCCTCAATACCCAATCCTCAATCTTCAATCGTCAATCCTCAATCCTCAATTCTCAATCCTCAATCCTTAATCCTCAGACCACAAACATCAATATTCAACCCTCAGTCCTCGTCCTCAATCCACAACCCTCAATCCTCAGTCCTCAATATTCAATCATCAATATTCAATCTTCAATCCTCAATCCTCAATCCTCAATCCTCAATCCTCAATCCTCAATCTTCAATCCTCGAACCTCAATCCTCAATACTCAATCCTCAATCCTCAATCCTCAATACTCAATCCTCGATCCTCAATACTCAATCTTCAATACTCAATCCTCAATCCTCAATCCTCAATCCTCATTCTTCAATCCTCAATACCAAATCCTCAATCTTCAATCCTCAGTCCTCAGTCCTCAATCCTCAATCCTCAATCCTCATTCTTCAATCCTCAATACCCAGTCCTCAATCTTCCATCCTCAATCCTCAATCCTCATTTCTCAATCGTCAATCCTCAGTCCTCTGCCCTCAAACATCAATACTCAACCCTCAGCCCTCATCCTCAACCCTCAATCGTCAATCCTCAATCCTCAGCCCTCAGTCCTCAAACCTCAATGCTCAATCCTCAACCCCATTCCTCAATCCTCAATCCTCAATCGTCAATCCTCAATCTTCAATACTCATTCCTGAATCCTCAATCCCCAATCCTCAATCCTCAATCCTCAGACCTCAAGTATCAATACTCAACCCTCAGTCCTCGTCCTCAATACACAACCCTCAATCATCAATCCTGAATCTTCATTCATCAATATTCAACCTTCAATCCTCAATCCTCAATCCTCAACGTTCGATCCTCAATACCCAATCATCAATCTTCAATCCTCAATCCTCAAGCGTCAATGCTCAATCCTGAATCCTCAACCCTCAATTCTCAGTCCTCAAACCTCAATCCCTAATCCTCAACCCTCAATCCTCATTCCTCAAACCTCAATCCTCAACCCTCAGTCCTCATCCTCAATTCTCAATTCTCAATCCTCAATACTCAATCCTCAATCTTCAATCCTCAATCCTCAAACCTCAATCCTCAATCCTCATTTCTCAATCCTCAACACCCAATCCTCAATCTTCAATCGTCAATCCTCAATCCTCAATTCTCAATCCTCAATCCTTAATCCTCAGACCACAAACATCAATATTCAACCCTCAGTCCTCGTCCTCAATCCACAACCCTCAATCCTCAGTCCTCAATATTCAATCATCAATATTCAATCTTCAATCCTCAATCCTCAATCCTCAATCCTCAATCCTCAATCCTCAATCTTCAATCCTCGAACCTCAATCCTCAATACTCTATCCTCAATCCTCAATCCTCAATACTCAATCCTCGATCCTCAATACTCAATCTTCAATACTCAATCCTCAATCCTCAATCCTCAATCCTCATTCTTCAATCCTCAATACCAAATCCTCAATCTTCAATCCTCAGTCCTCAGTCCTCAATCCTCAATCCTCAATCCTCATTCTTCAATCCTCAATACCCAGTCCTCAATCTTCCATCCTCAATCCTCAATCCTCATTTCTCAATCGTCAATCCTCAGTCCTCTGCCCTCAAACATCAATACTCAACCCTCAGCCCTCATCCTCAATCCTCAATCGTCAATCCTCAATCCTCAGCCCTCAGTCCTCAAACCTCAATGCTCAATCCTCAACCCCATTCCTCAATCCTCAATCCTCAATCATCAATCCTCAATCTTCAATACTCATTCCTGAATCCTCAATCCCCAATCCTCAATCCTCAATCATCAATCCTCAACCTTCAATACTCAATCCTCAATCCTCAATCCTCAATCCTCAATCCTCAGACCTCAAGTATCAATACTCAACCCTCAGTCCTCGTCCTCAATACACAACCCTCAATCATCAATCCTGAATCTTCATTCATCAATATTCAACCTTCAATCCTCAATCCTCAATCCTCAACGTTCGATCCTCAATACCCAATCATCAATCTTCAATCCTCAATCCTCAAGCGTCAATCCTCAATCCTGAATCCTCAACCCTCAATTCTCAGTCCTCAAACCTCAATCCCTAATCCTCAATCCTGAATCCTCAATCTTCAGCCCTTAGTCCTCATAAATCAATTGTCAATCCTCAGCCCTCGATAGAATATCCTCAATTCACAGTTTTCAATACTCAATCCCCATCCTTCACTCTTCAAATCTCAATCCACAAATATCAATTCTCATCACTAAACCATCAACACTCAGTCCTCAATCTTCAATCCTCAATCCTCAATCCTCAACCTTCAATCCTCAATAATGAATCTTCAATCATCAATCCCCAATCCTCAATCCTCAATCCTCAATCCTGAATATTCAATCCTCAGTCCCCAATCCTCAATCTTCAATCCTCAGTCCTCAATCCCCAATCCTCAATCCTCAATCATCAATCCTCAACCTTCAATACTCAATCCTCAATCCTCAATCCTCAATCCTCAATCCTCAGACCTCAAGTATCAATACTCAACCCTCAGTCCTCGTCCTCAATACACAACCCTCAATCATCAATCCTGAATCTTCATTCATCAATATTCAACCTTCAATCCTCAATCCTCAATCCTCAACGTTCGATCCTCAATCCTCAATGCTCAATCTTCAATCATCAATACTCAATCTTCAGTCCTCAATCCTCAATCCTCAATGCTCAATCCTCAATCCTCATTGTTCAATCCGCAATACCCAATCCTCAATCTTCAATCCTCAATCCTCAATCCTCAATCCTCAATTCTCAATACTCAGTCCTCAATTCTCCGTCCTCAAACCTCAATCCTGAATCCACAATCCTGAATCCTCAATCTTCAGACCTCAGTCCTCAACAATCAGTCGTCAATTCTCAGTCCTCAATAGAATATCATCAATTCACACATTTCAATACTCAATAATCAATCTGCAATCTTCAAATCTCCATCCACAAACATCAATTCTCATCACTCAACCCTCAACACTCAGTCCCCAATCCTCAATCTTCAATCCTCATTCCTCAATCCTCAATTCTCAATCCTCAATCCTCAGTCCTCAGACCTCAAACCTCAATTCGTCAACTCTCAGCCCTCATCCTCTATCCTCAATCCTCAATCTTCATTCCTCAATCCTCAATCCTCAAGCCTCAATCCTCAATCCTCAATCCTCAGTCCTCAAACCTCAATCCTCAACGCTCAATTCTCAATCCTCAATCTTCAATCCTCAATCCTCAATCCTCAATCCTCAATCCCCAATCCTCTATCCTCAGGCAGCAGTACTCAATCTTCAATACTCAATCCTCAATCCTCAATCCTGAATCCTCAATCCTCAACCCTCAATCCTCATTCCTCAAACCTCAATCCTCAACCCTCAGTCCTCATCCTCAATTCTCAATTCTCAATCCTCAATTCTCAATACTCAATATTCAATCCTCAATAATCAACCTCCAATCCTAGATCCTCAATCCCCAATCTTCAATCCTTAATCCTCAATCTTCAATCCTTAATTCTCAATAGTCAATCTTCAATCCTCAATACTCAATCTTCAATCCTCAATCCTCAGTCCTCAATCCTCTATCCTCAATCCTCAATCGTCAATCTTCAATCCTCAATACTCAATCTTCAGTCCTCAATCCTCAATCCTCATTCTTCAATACTCAATACCCAACACTCAATCTTCAATCCTCAATCCTCAGTCCTCAATTCTCAATCCTCAATCCTCAGTCCTCTGTCCTCAAACCTCAATCCTCAACCCTCAGCCCTCATCCTCCATCCTCAATCCTCAATCATCAATCCTCAATCTTATATCCTCAATATTCAATCCTCAATACCCAATCCTCAATCTTGAATCCTCAATCCTCAATCCTCAATCCTCAATTCTCTATCCTCAATCTTCAATCCTCAATCCTCAATCCTCAATACTCAATCCTCAATCTTCAATCCTCAATTCTCAACACTCAATAGAATATTCTGAATACTCCCGTTTCAATGCTCAGACCACAATATTCAATAATCAAATCCCAATCCTCAATCTTCAATCCTCAATACTCAATTTCAATCCTCAATCCTCAATCCTCAATCCTCAATCCTCAATCTTCAATCCTCAATAATCAATCTCCAATCCTAGATCCTCTATCCCCAATCTTCAATCCTTAATACTCAATCTTCATTCCTCAATCCCCAGTCATCAATCTTCAATCCTCAATGCTCAATCCTCAATCCTCAATCCTCAGTCTTCAATCCACAATCCTCAATCCTCAAACCTCAATCTTCAACCGTCAGTCCTCGTCCTCAATCCTCAAACCTCAATCCTCAATCCTCAATATTCAATCATCAATACTCAATCTTCAATCCTCAATGCTCTATCCTCAATCCTCAATCCTCAATCCTCAATATTCAAGACACAACCCTCAGCCATCAATCCTCAATACTCACCCATCAATCCTCAATTCTCAATACTCAATACAATATTCTGAATACTCATGGTTCAATACTCAATCCACAATATTCAATAATCAAGTCTCAATCCTCAATCTTCAATCCTCAATACTCAATTTCAATCCTCAATCCTCAATTCTCGATCCCCAATACTCAATCCTCAATCGTCAATCCTCAATCCCCAATCGTCAATCTTCAATCCTCAACCTCAATCCTCAATCCTCAATCCTCAATTCTCAATCTTCAATCATCAATACTCAATCTTCAATCCTCAATGCTCTATCCTCAATCCTCAATCCTCAATCCTCAATATTCAAGACACAACCCTCAGCCATCAATCTTCAATACTCAACCATCAATCCTCAATTCTCAATACTCAATACAATATTCTGAATACTCATGGTTCAATACTCAATCCACAATATTCAATAATCAAGTCTCAATCCTCAATCTTCAATCCTCAATACTCAATTTCAATCCTCAATCCTCAATTCTCAATCCCCAATACTCAATCCTCAATCGTCAATCCTCAATCCACAAGCCTCAATCTTCAATCCTCAACCTCAATCCTCAATCCTCAATCCTCAATCCTCAATCCTCCATCTTCAATCCTCAATACTCAATCTTCAATCCTCAATCCACAATCCTCAATCATCAATCCTCAATCCTCAATCCTCAGTCCCCAATCCTCAATCCTCAATCCTCAATACTCAATCTGCAATCCTCAACCCTCAATCCTCAATCATCAATTCTCATTCTTCAATCCTCAATACGCAATCCTCAATCTTCAATCCTCAATCCTCAATCCTCAATTCTCAATCCTCAATCCACAATCCTCAGACCTCAAACATCAATATTCAACCCTCAGTCCTCGTCCTCTATCCACAACCTTCAATCCTCAATCCTCAATCTTCAATCATCAATATTCAATCTTGAATCCTCAATCCTCAGTCCTCAATCGTCAATCCTCATTCCTCAATCCTCAATCTTCAATCCTCAATACTCAATCTTCAATCCCCAATCCTCAATTCTCAATCCTCAAGCCTCAATGTTCAATCCTCAATACTCAATCTCCAATCCTAGATCCTCAATCCCCAATCTTCAATCCTTAATACTCAATCTTCAATCCTCAATCCCCAGTCATCAATCTCCAATCCTCAATGCTCAATCCTCAATCCTCAATCCTCAGTCCTCAATCCACAATCCTCAATCCTCAAACCTCAATCTTCAACCGTCAGTCCTCGTCCTCAATCCTCAAATCTCAATCCTCAATCCTCAATATTCAATCATCAATACTCAATATTCAATCCTCAATGCTCTATCCTCAATCCTCAATCCTCAATCCTCAATATTCAAGACACAACCCTCAGCCATCAATCCTCAATACTCAACCATCAATCCTCAAGTCTCAATACTCGATACAATATTCTGAATACTCATGGTTCAATACTCAAACCACAATATTCAATAATCAAGTCTCAATCCTCAATCATCAATCCTCAATACTCAATTTCAATCCTCAATCCTCAATTCTCAATCCCCAATACTCAATCCTCAATCGTCAATCCTCAATCCTCAATCCTCAATCTTCAATCCTCAACCTCAATCCTCAATCCTCAATCCTCAATCCTCAATCTTCAATCATCAATACTCAATCTTCAATCCTCAATGCTCTATCCTCAATCCTCAATCCTCAATCCTCAATATTCAAGACACAGCCCTCAGCCATCAATCCTCAATACTCAACCATCAATCCTCAATTCTCAATACTCAATACAATATTCTGAATACTCATGGTTCAATACTCAATACACAATACTCAATAATCAAGTCTCAATCCTCAATCTTCAATCCTCAATACTCAATTTCAATCCTCAATCCTCAATTCTCAATCCCCAATACTCAATCCTCAATCCTCAACCCTCAATCCTCAATCCTCAATACTCAATCTGCAATCCTCAATCCTCAATCCTCAATCATCAATTCTCATTCTTCAATCCTCAATACCCAATCCTCAATCTTCAATCCTCAATCCTCAATCCTCAATCCTCAATTCTCAATCCTCAATCCTCAATCCTCAGACCTCAAACATCAATATTCAACCCTCAGTCCTCGTCCTCTATCCACAACCTTCAATACTCAATCCTCAATCTTCAATCATCAATATTCAATCTTCAATCCTCAATCCTCAATCCTCAATCCTCAATCCTCAATCCTCAATCCTCAATCCTCATTCCTCAATCCTCAATCTTCAATCCTCAATACTCAATCTTCAATCCCCAATCCTCAATTCTCAATCCTCAAGCCTCAATGTTCAATCCTCAATACTCAATCTTCAATCCTCAATCCTCAATCCTCAATCCTCAATCCTCATTCTTCAATCCTCAATACCCAATCCTCAATCTTCAATCCTCAATCCTCAATGTTCAATCCTCAATACTCAATCTCCAATCCTAGATCCTCAATCCCCAATCTTCAATCCTTAATACTCAATCTTCAATCCTCAATCCCCAGTCATCAATTTTCAATCCTCAATGCTCAATCCTCAATCCTCAATCCTCAGTCCTCAATCCTCAAACCTCAATCCTCAATCCTCAATATTCAATCATCAATACTCAATATTCAATCCTCAATGCTCTATCCTCAATCCTCAATCCTCAATCCTCAATATTCAAGACACAACCCTCAGCCATCAATCCTCAATACTCAACCATCAATCCTCAAGTCTCAATACTCGATACAATATTCTGAATACTCATGGTTCAATACTCAAACCACAAGATTCAATAATCAAGTCTCAATCCTCAATCATCAATCCTCAATACTCAATTTCAATCCTCAACCCTCAATTCTCAATCCCCAATACTCAAGCCTCAATCGTCAATCCTCAATCCCCAATCCTCAATCTTCAATCCTCAACCTCAATCCTCAATCCTCAATCCTCAATCCTCAATCTTCAATCATCAATACTCAATCTTCAATCCTCAATGCTCTATCCTCAATCCTCAATCCTCAATCCTCAATATTCAAGACACAACCCTCAGCCATCAATCCTCAATACTCAACCATCAATCCTCAATTCTCAATACTCAATACAATATTCCGAATACTCATGGTTCAATACTCAATCCACAATATTCAATAATCAAGTCTCAATCCTCAATCTTCAAACCTCAATACTCAATTTCAATCCTCAATCCTCAATTCTCAATCCCCAATACTCAATCCTCAATCCTCAATCCTCAATCCTCAATCCTCAATACTCAATCTGCAATCCTCAATCCTCAATCCTCAATCCTCAATTATCATTCTTCAATCCTCAATGCTCAATCCTCAATCCTCAATCCTCAATCCTCAATCCTCAACCCTCAATCCTCATTCCTCACACCTCAATCCTCAACCCTCAGTCCTCATCCTCAATTCTCAATTCTCAATCCTCAATCCTCAATCCTCAATCCTCAATTCTCAATCCTCAATCCTCAATCCTCAGACCTCAAACATCAATATTCAACCCTCAGTCCTCGTCCTCTATCCACAACAATCGATCCTCAATCCTCAATCTTCAATCATCAACATTCAATCTTCAATCCTCAATCCTAAATCCTCAATCCTCAATCCTCAATCCTCAATCCTCAATCCTCAATCCTCAATCTTCAATCCTCAATACTCAATCTTCAATCCCCAATCCTCAATTCTCAATCCTCAATCCTCAATGTTCAATCCTCAATACTCAATCTTCAATCCTCAATCCTCAATCCTCAATCCTCAATCCTCATTCTTCAATCCTCAATACCCAATCCTCAATCTTCAATCCTCAATCCTCAACTCTCAATCCTCAATCCTCTATCCTCAGACCTCACACATCAATACTCAACCCTCAGCCCTCGTCCTCAATCCACAACACTCAATCCTCAATCCTCATCAATCATCAATATTCAATCTTCAGTCCTCAATCCTCAATCCTCAATCCTCAATGTTCAATCCGAAATACCCAATCCTCAATCTTCAATCCTCAATCCTCAATCCTCAATCCTCAACCCTCAATACTCAATCCTCAATTCTCAGTCCTGAAACCTCAATCCTGAATCCACAATCCTCAATCTTCAATCCTCAATCATCAGTCCTCAATTCTCAATCCTCAATCATCAGTCCTCATCCTCAATTCTCAATTCTCAATCCTCTATCCTCGATCCTCAATCTTCAATCCTCAACAATCAATCTACAATCCTAGATCCTCAATCTCCAATTTTCAAACCTTAATACTCAATCTTCAATCCTCAATCCCCAGTCATCAATCTTCAATCCTCAATGCTCAATCCTCAATCCTCAATCCTCAGTCCTCAATCCACAATCCTCAATCCTCAAACCTCAATCCTCAACCGTCAGTCCTCGTCCTCAATCCTCAAACCTCAATCCTCGGTCCTCAATATTCAATCATCAATACTCAATCTTCAATCCTCAATGCTCTATCCTCAATCCTCAATCCTCAATCCTCAATCCTCAATACCCAATCCTCAATCTTCAATCTTCAATCCTCAATCCTCAATCCTCAGTCCTCAAACATCAATCCTGAATCCTCAATCCTGAATCCTCAATCCTCAGCACTCAGTCCTCAACAATCAGTAGTCAATCCTCAATCCTCAATGGAATATCATCAATTTACAGATTTCAATGCTCAATACTCAATCTGCAGTCTTCAAGTCTCTATTCTCAAACATCAATCCTCATCACTCAACCCTCAACACTCAATCCTCAATCCTCAATCCTCAATCCTCAATCCTCAATCCTCAACCCTCAATACTCATTCCTCAAACCTCAATCCTCAACCCTCAGTCCTCATCCTCAATTCTCAATTCTCAATCCTCAATACTCAATCCTCAATCTTCAATCCTCAATCCTCAAACCTCAATCCTCAATCCTCATTTCTCAATCCTCAATACCCAATCCTCAATCTTCAACCGTCAATCCTCAATCCTCAATTCTCAATCCTCAATCCTTAATCCTCAGACCACAAACATCAATATTCAACCCTCAGTCCTCGTCCTCAATCCACAACCCTCAATCCTCAGTCCTCAATATTCAATCATCAATATTCAATCTTCAATCCTCAATCCTCAATCCTCAATCCTCAATCCTCAATCCTCAATCTTCAATCCTCGAACGTCAATCCTCAATACTCAATCCTCAATCCTCAATCCTCAATACTCAATCCTCGATCCTCAATACTCAATCTTCAATACTCAATCCTCAATCCTCAATCCTCAATCCTCATTCTTCAATCCTCAATACCAAATCCTCAATCTTCAATCCTCAGTCCTCAGTCCTCAATCCTCAATCCTCAATCCTCATTCTTCAATCCTCAATACCCAGTCCTCAATCTTCCATCCTCAATCCTCAATCCTCATTTCTCAATCGTCAATCCTCAGTCCTCTGCCCTCAAACATCAATACTCAACCCTCAGCCCTCATCCTCAACCCTCAATCGTCAATCCTCAATCCTCAGCCCTCAGTCCTCAAACCTCAATGCTCAATCCTCAACCCCATTCCTCAATCCTCAATCCTCAATCATCAATCCTCAATCTTCAATACTCATTCCTGAATCCTCAATCCCCAATCCTCAATCCTCAATCATCAATCCTCAACCTTCAATACTCAATCCTCAATCCTCAATCCTCAATCCTCAATCCTCAGACCTCAAGTATCAATACTCAACCCTCAGTCCTCGTCCTCAATACACAACCCTCAATCATCAATCCTGAATCTTCATTCATCAATATTCAACCTTCAATCCTCAATCCTCAATCCTCAACGTTCGATCCTCAATACCCAATCATCAATCTTCAATCCTCAATCCTCAAGCGTCAATCCTCAATCCTGAATCCTCAACCCTCAATTCTCAGTCCTCAAACCTCAATCCCTAATCCTCAATCCTGAATCCTCAATCTTCAGCCCTTAGTCCTCATAAATCAATTGTCAATCCTCAGCCCTCGATAGAATATCCTCAATTCACAGTTTTCAATACTCAGTCCCCATCCTTCACTCTTCAAATCTCAATCCACAAATATCAATTCTCATCACTAAACCATCAACACTCAGTCCTCAATCTTCAATCCTCAATCCTCAATCCTCAACCTTCAATCCTCAATGATGAATCTTCAATCATCAATCCCCAATCCTCAATCCTCAATCCTCAATCCTGAATATTCAATCCTCAGTCCCCAATCCTCAATCTTCAATCCTCAGTCCTCAATCCTCAATCCTCAATCCTCAATACTCAGTCCTCAGTCCTCAAACCTCAATGCTCAATCCTCAATCCTCTAGCATCAATCCTCAATCTTCAATACTCAATACTCAATCCTCAATCCTCAATCCTCAGTCCTCAATCATCAATCCTCAACCTTCAATACTCGATCCTCAACCCCAATGCTCAATACTCAACCATCAACCCTCAATTCTCAATACTCAATACTCAATCCTCAATCCTCAATCCTCAATCCTCAATCCCCAGACCTCAATCATCAGTACTCAACCCTGAGTCCTCGTCCAAAATCCATAACCCTCAATCCTCAATCCTCAATCTTCAATCATCAATACTCAATCTTCAGTCCTCAATCCTCAATCCTCAATCCTCAATCCTCAATCCTCATTGTTCAATCCGCAATACCCAATCCTCAATCTTCAATCCTCAATCCTCAATCCTCAATCCTCAATTCTCAATACTCAGTCCTCAATTCTCCGTCCTCAAACCTCAATCCTGAATCCACAATCCTGAATCCTCAATCTTCAGACCTCAGTCCTCAACAATCAGTCGTCAATTCTCAGTCCTCAATAGAATATCATCAATTCACACATTTCAATACTCAATAATCAATCTGCAATCTTCAAATCTCCATCCACAAGCATCAATTCTCATCACTCAACCCTCAACACTCAGTCCCCAATCCTCAATCTTCAATCCTCATTCCTCAATCCTCAATTCTCAATCCTCAATCCTCAGTCCTCAGACCTCAAACCTCAATTCGTCAACTCTCAGCCCTCATCCTCTATCCTCAATCCTCAATCTTCATTCCTCAATCCTCAATCCTCAAGCCTCAATCCTCAATCCTCAATCCTCAGTCCTCAAACCTCAATCCTCAACCCTCAACTCTCAATCCTCAATCTTCAATCCTCAATCCTCAATCCTCAATCCTCAATCCCCAATCCTCTATCCTCAGGCAGCAGTACTCAATCTTCAATACTCAATCCTCAATCCTCAATCCTCAATCCTCAATCCTCAACCCTCAATCCTCATTCCTCAAACCTCAATCCTCAACCCTCAGTCCTCATCCTCAATTCTCAATTCTCAATCCTCAATTCTCAATACTCAATATTCAATCCTCAATAATCAACCTCCAATCCTAGATCCTCAATCCCCAATCTTCAATCCTTAATCCTCAATCTTCAATCCTTAATTCTCAATCGTCAATCTTCAATCCTCAATACTCAATCTTCAATCCTCAATCCTCAGTCCTCAATCCTCTATCCTCAATCCTCAATCGTCAATCTTCAATCCTCAATACTCAATCTTCAATCCTCAATCCTCAATCCTCAATCCTCATTCTTCAATACTCAATACCCAACACTCAATCTTCAATCCTCAATCCTCAGTCCTCAATTCTCAATCCTCAATCCTCAGTCCTCTGTCCTCAAACCTCAATCCTCAACCCTCAGCCCTCATCCTCCATCCTCAATCCTCAATCATCAATCCTCAATCTTATATCCTCAATATTCAATCTTCAATCCTCAATCCTCAATCCTCAATCCTCAATCCTCAATCCTCAGTGATCAATACTCAATCTTCAATACTCAATCCTCAATCCTCAATCCTCAATCCTCAATCCTCAATCCTCAATCCTCAATCCTCAATCCTCAATCCTCAATCCTCAATCCTCAATCCTCGATCCTCAATATTCAATCATCAATACTCAATCTTCAATCCTCAATGCTCTATCCTCAATCCTCAATCCTCAATACCCAATCCTCAATCTTCAATCTTCAATCCTCAATCCTCAATCCTCAGTCCTCAAACATCAATCCTGAATCCTCAATCCTGAATCCTCAATCCTCAGCACTCAGTCCTCAACAATCAGTAGTCTATCCTCAATCCTCAATGGAATATCACCAATTTACAGATTTCAATGCTCAATACTCAATCTGCAGTCTTCAAGTCTCTATTCTCAAACATCAATTCTCATCACTCAACCCTCAACACTCAATCCTCAATCCTCAATCCTCAATCCTCAATCCTCAATCCTCAATCCTCAACCCTCAATCCTCATTCCTCAAACCTCAATCCTCAACCCTCAGTCCTCATCCTCAATTCTCAATTCTCAATCCTCAATACTCAATCCTCAATCTTCAATCCTCAATCCTCAAACCTCAATCCTCAATCCTCATTTCTCAATCCTCAATACCCAATCCTCAATCATCAATCGTCAATCCTCAATCCTCAATTCTCAATCCTCAATCCTTAATCCTCAGACCACAAACATGAATATTCAACATTCAGTCCTCGTCCTCAATCCACAACCCTCAATCCTCAGTCCTCAATATTCAATCATCAATATTCAATCTTCAATCCTCAATCCTCAATCCTCAATCCTCAATCCTCAATCCTCAATCTTCAATCCTCGAACCTCAATCCTCAATACTCAATCCTCAATCCTCAATCCTCAATACTCAATCCTCGATCCTCAATACTCAATCTTCAATACTCAATCCTCAATCCTCAATCCTCAATCCTCATTCTTCAATCCTCAATACCAAATCCTCAATCTTCAATCCTCAGTCCTCAGTCCTCAATCCTCAATCCTCAATCCTCATTCTTCAATCCTCAATACCCAGTCCTCAATCTTCCATCCTCAATCCTCAATCCTCATTTCTCAATCGTCAATCCTCAGTCCTCTGCCCTCAAACATCAATACTCAACCCTCAGCCCTCATCCTCAATCCTCAATCCTCAATCTTCATTCCTCAATCCTCAATCCTCAAGCCTCAATCCTCAATCCTCAATCCTCAGTCCTCAAACCTCAATCCTCAACCCTCAATTCTCAATCCTCAATCTTCAATCCTCAATCCTCAATCCTCAATCCTCAATCCCCAATCCTCTATCCTCAGGCAGCAGTACTCAATCTTCAATACTCAATCCTCAATCCTCAATCCTCAATCCTCAATCCTCAACCCTCAATCCTCATTCCTCAAACCTCAATCCTCAACCCTCAGTCCTCATCCTCAATTCTCAATTCTCAATCCTCAATTCTCAATACTCAATATTCAATCCTCAATAATCAACCTCCAATCCTAGATCCTCAATCCCCAATCTTCAATCCTTAATCCTCAATCTTCAATCCTTAATTCTCAATAGTCAATCTTCAATCCTCAATACTCAATCTTCAATCCTCAATCCTCAGTCCTCAATCCTCTATCCTCAATCCTCAATCGTCAATCTTCAATCCTCAATACTCAATCTTCAATCCTCAATCCTCAATCCTCATTCTTCAATACTCAATACCCAACACTCAATCTTCAATCCTCAATCCTCAGTCCTCAATTCTCAATCCTCAATCCTCAGTCCTCTGTCCTCAAACCTCAATCCTCAACCCTCAGCCCTCATCCTCCATCCTCAATCCTCAATCATCAATCCTCAATCTTATATCCTCAATATTCAATCCTCAATACCCAATCCTCAATCTTGAATCCTCAATCCTCAATCCTCAATCCTCAATTCTCTATCCTCAATCTTCAATCCTCAATCCTCAATCCTCAATACTCAATCCTCAATCTTCAATCCTCAATTCTCAACACTCAATAGAATATTCTGAATACTCCCGTTTCAATGCTCAGACCACAATATTCAATAATCAAATCCCAATCCTCAATCTTCAATCCTCAATACTCAATTTCAATCCTCAATCCTCAATCCTCAATCCTCAATCCTCAATCTTCAATCCTCAATAATCAATCTCCAATCCTAGATCCTCAATCCCCAATCTTCAATCCTTAATACTCAATCTTCATTCCTCAATCCCCAGTCATCAATCTTCAATCCTCAATGCTCAATCCTCAATCCTCAATCCTCAGTCTTCAATCCACAATCCTCAATCCTCAAACCTCAATCTTCAACCGTCAGTCCTCGTCCTCAATCCTCAAACCTCAATCCTCAATCCTCAATATTCAATCATCAATACTCAATCTTCAATCCTCAATGCTCTATCCTCAATCCTCAATCCTCAATCCTCAATATTCAAGACACAACGCTCAGCCATCAATCCTCAATACTCACCCATCAATCCTCAATTCTCAATACTCAATACAATATTCTGAATACTCATGGTTCAATACTCAATCCACAATATTCAATAATCAAGTCTCAATCCTCAATCTTCAATCCTCAATACTCAATTTCAATCCTCAATCCTCAATTCTCGATCCCCAATACTCAATCCTCAATCGTCAATCCTCAATCCCCAATCGTCAATCTTCAATCCTCAACCTCAATCCTCAATCCTCAATCCTCAATTCTCAATCTTCAATCATCAATACTCAATCTTCAATCCTCAATGCTCTATCCTCAATCCTCAATCCTCAATCCTCAATATACAAGACACAACCCTCAGCCATCAATCTTCAATACTCAACCATCAATCCTCAATTCTCAATACTCAATACAATATTCTGAATACTCATGGTTCAATACTCAATCCACAATATTCAATAATCAAGTCTCAATCCTCAATCTTCAATCCTCAATACTCAATTTCAATCCTCAATCCTCAATTCTCAATCCCCAATACTCAATCCTCAATCGTCAATCCTCAATCCACAAGCCTCAATCTTCAATCCTCAACCTCAATCCTCAATCCTCAATCCTCAATCCTCAATCCTCCATCTTCAATCCTCAATACTCAATCTTCAATCCTCAATCCACAATCCTCAATCATCAATCCTCAATCCTCAATCCTCAATCCCCAATCCTCAATCCTCAATCCTCAATACTCAATCTGCAATCCTCAACCCTCAATCCTCAATCATCAATTCTCATTCTTCAATCCTCAATACGCAATCCTCAATCTTCAATCCTCAATCCTCAATCCTCAATTCTCAATCCTCAATCCACAATCCTCAGACCTCAAACATCAATATTCAACCCTCAGTCCTCGTCCTCTATCCACAACCTTCAATCCTCAATCCTCAATCTTCAATCATCAATATTCAATCTTGAATCCTCAATCCTCAGTCCTCAATCGTCAATCCTCATTCCTCAATCCTCAATCTTCAATCCTCAATACTCAATCTTCAATCCCCAATCCTCAATTCTCAATCCTCAAGCCTCAATGTTCAATCCTCAATACTCAATCTCCAATCCTAGATCCTCAATCCCCAATCTTCAATCCTTAATACTCAATCTTCAATCCTCAATCCCCAGTCATCAATCTCCAATCCTCAATGCTCAATCCTCAATCCTCAATCCTCAGTCCTCAATCCACAATCCTCAATCCTCAAGCCTCAATCTTCAACCGTCAGTCCTCGTCCTCAATCCTCAAATCTCAATCCTCAATCCTCAATATTCAATCATCAATACTCAATATTCAATCCTCAATGCTCTATCCTCAATCCTCAATCCTCAATCCTCAATATTCAAGACACAACCCTCAGCCATCAATCCTCAATACTCAACCATCAATCCTCAAGTCTCAATACTCGATACAATATTCTGAATACTCATGGTTCAATACTCAAACCACAATATTCAATAATCAAGTCTCAATCCTCAATCATCAATCCTCAATACTCAATTTCAATCCTCAATCCTCAATTCTCAATCCCCAATACTCAATCCTCAATCGTCAATCCTCAATCCTCAATCCTCAATCTTCAATCCTCAACCTCAATCCTCAATCCTCAATCCTCAATCCTCAATCTTCAATCATCAATACTCAATCTTCAATCCTCAATGCTCTATCCTCAATCCTCAATCCTCAATCCTCAATATTCAAGACACAGCCCTCAGCCATCAATCCTCAATACTCAACCATCAATCCTCAATTCTCAATACTCAATACAATATTCTGAATACTCATGGTTCAATACTCAATACACAATACTCAATAATCAAGTCTCAATCCTCAATCTTCAATCCTCAATACTCAATTTCAATCCTCAATCCTCAATTCTCAATCCCCAATACTCAATCCTCAATCCTCAACCCTCAATCCTCAATCCTCAATACTCAATCTGCAATCCTCAATCCTCAATCCTCAATCCTCAATTCTCATTCTTCAATCCTCAATACCCAATCCTCAATCTTCAATCCTCAATCCTCAATCCTCAATTCTCAATCCTCAATCCTCAATCCTCAGACCTCAAACATCAATATTCAACCCTCAGTCCTCGTCCTCTATCCACAACCTTCAATACTCAATCCTCAATCTTCAATCATCAATATTCAATCTTCAATCCTCAATCCTCAATCCTCAATCCTCAATCCTCAATCCTCAATCCTCAATCCTCATTCCTCAATCCTCAATCTTCAATCCTCAATACTCAATCTTCAATCCCCAATCCTCAATGCTCAATCCTCAATCCTCAATCCTCAGTCCTCAATCCACAATCCTCAATCCTCAAGCCTCAATCTTCAACCGTCAGTCCTCGTCCTCAATCCTCAAATCTCAATCCTCAATCCTCAATATTCAATCATCAATACTCAATATTCAATCCTCAATGCTCTATCCTCAATCCTCAATCCTCAATCCTCAATATTCAAGACACAACCCTCAGCCATCAATCCTCAATACTCAACCATCAATCCTCAAGTCTCAATACTCGATACAATATTCTGAATACTCATGGTTCAATACTCAAACCACAATATTCAATAATCAAGTCTCAATCCTCAATCATCAATCCTCAATACTCAATTTCAATCCTCAATCCTCAATTCTCAATCCCCAATACTCAATCCTCAATCGTCAATCCTCAATCCTCAATCCTCAATCTTCAATCCTCAACCTCAATCCTCAATCCTCAATCCTCAATCCTCAATCTTCAATCATCAATACTCAATCTTCAATCCTCAATGCTCTATCCTCAATCCTCAATCCTCAATCCTCAATATTCAAGACACAGCCCTCAGCCATCAATCCTCAATACTCAACCATCAATCCTCAATTCTCAATACTCAATACAATATTCTGAATACTCATGGTTCAATACTCAATACACAATACTCAATAATCAAGTCTCAATCCTCAATCTTCAATCCTCAATACTCAATTTCAATCCTCAATCCTCAATTCTCAATCCCCAATACTCAATCCTCAATCCTCAACCCTCAATCCTCAATCCTCAATACTCAATCTGCAATCCTCAATCCTCAATCCTCAATCCTCAATTCTCATTCTTCAATCCTCAATACCCAATCCTCAATCTTCAATCCTCAATCCTCAATCCTCAATTCTCAATCCTCAATCCTCAATCCTCAGACCTCAAACATCAATATTCAACCCTCAGTCCTCGTCCTCTATCCACAACCTTCAATACTCAATCCTCAATCTTCAATCATCAATATTCAATCTTCAATCCTCAATCCTCAATCCTCAATCCTCAATCCTCAATCCTCAATCCTCAATCCTCATTCCTCAATCCTCAATCTTCAATCCTCAATACTCAATCTTCAATCCCCAATCCTCAATTCTCAATCCTCAAGCCTCAATGTTCAATCCTCAATACTCAATCTTCAATCCTCAATCCTCAATCCTCAATCCTCAATCCTCATTCTTCAATCCTCAATACCCAATCCTCAATCTTCAATCCTCAATCCTCAATGTTCAATCCTCAATACTCAATCTCCAATCCTAGATCCTCAATCCCCAATCTTCAATCCTTAATACTCAATCTTCAATCCTCAATCCCCAGTCATCAATTTTCAATCCTCAATGCTCAATCCTCAATCCTCAATCCTCAGTCCTCAATCCTCAAACCTCAATCCTCAATCCTCAATATTCAATCATCAATACTCAATATTCAATCCTCAATGCTCTATCCTCAATCCTCAATCCTCAATCCTCAATATTCAAGACACAACCCTCAGCCATCAATCCTCAATACTCAACCATCTATCCTCAAGTCTCAATACTCGATACAATATTCTGAATACTCATGGTTCAATACTCAAACCACAAGATTCAATAATCAAGTCTCAATCCTCAATCATCAATCCTCAATACTCAATTTCAATCCTCAACCCTCAATTCTCAATCCCCAATACTCAAGCCTCAATCGTCAATCCTCAATTCCCAATCCTCAATCTTCAATCCTCAACCTCAATCCTCAATCCTCAATCCTCAATCCTCAATCTTCAATCATCAATACTCAATCTTCAATCCTCAATGCTCTATCCTCAATCCTCAATCCTCAATCCTCAATATTCAAGACACAACCCTCAGCCATCAATCCTCAATACTCAACCATCAATCCTCAATTCTCAATACTCAATACAATATTCCGAATACTCATGGTTCAATACTCAATCCACAATATTCAATAATCAAGTCTCAATCCTCAATCTTCAAACCTCAATACTCAATTTCAATCCTCAATCCTCAATTCTCAATCCCCAATACTCAATCCTCAATCCTCAATCCTCAATCCTCAATCCTCAATACTCAATCTGCAATCCTCAATCCTCAATCCTCAATCCTCAATTCTCATTCTTCAATCCTCAATGCTCAATCCTCAATCCTCAATCCTCAATCCTCAATCCTCAACCCTCAATCCTCATTCCTCACACCTCAATCCTCAACCCTCAGTCCTCATCCTCAATTCTCAATTCTCAATCCTCAATCCTCAATCCTCAATCCTCAATTCTCAATCCTCAATCCTCAATCCTCAGACCTCAAACATCAATATTCAACCCTCAGTCCTCGTCCTCTATCCACAACAATCAATCCTCAATCCTCAATCTTCAATCATCAACATTCAATCTTCAATCCTCAATCCTAAATCCTCAATCCTCAATCCTCAATCCTCAATCCTCAATCCTCAATCCTCAATCTTCAATCCTCAATACTCAATCTTCAATCCCCAATCCTCAATTCTCAATCCTCAATCCTCAATGTTCAATCCTCAATACTCAATCTTCAATCCTCAATCCTCAATCCTCAATCCTCAATCCTCATTCTTCAATCCTCAATACCCAATCCTCAATCTTCAATCCTCAATCCTCAACTCTCAATCCTCAATCCTCTATCCTCAGACCTCACACATCAATACTCAACCCTCAGCCCTCGTCCTCAATCCACAACACTCAATCCTCAATCCTCATCAATCATCAATATTCAATCTTCAGTCCTCAATCCTCAATCCTCAATCCTCAATGTTCAATCCGAAATACCCAATCCTCAATCTTCAATCCTCAATCCTCAATCCTCAATCCTCAACCCTCAATACTCAATCCTCAATTCTCAGTCCTGAAACCTCAATCCTGAATCCACAATCCTCAATCTTCAATCCTCAATCATCAGTCCTCAATTCTCAATCCTCAATCATCAGTCCTCATCCTCAATTCTCAATTCTCAATCCTCTATCCTCGATCCTCAATCTTCAATCCTCAACAATCAATCTCCAATCCTAGATCCTCAATCTCCAATTTTCAAACCTTAATACTCAATCTTCAATCCTCAATCCCCAGTCATCAATCTTCAATCCTCAATGCTCAATCCTCAATCCTCAATCCTCAGTCCTCAATCCACAATCCTCAATCCTCAAACCTCAATCCTCAACCGTCAGTCCTCGTCCTCAATCCTCAAACCTCAATCCTCGATCCTCAATATTCAATCATCAATACTCAATCTTCAATCCTCAATGCTCTATCCTCAATCCTCAATCCTCAATCCTCAATCCTCAATACCCAATCCTCAATCTTCAATCTTCAATCCTCAATCCTCAATCCCCAGTCCTCAAACATCAATCCTGAATCCTCAATCCTGAATCCTCAATCCTCAGCACTCAGTCCTCAACAATCAGTAGTCAATCCTCAATCCTCAATGGAATATCATCAATTTACAGATTTCAATGCTCAATACTCAATCTGCAGTCTTCAAGTCTCTATTCTCAAACATCAATCCTCATCACTCAACCCTCAACACTCAATCCTCAATCCTCAATCCTCAATCCTCAATCCTCAATCCTCAACCCTCAATACTCATTCCTCAAACCTCAATCCTCAACCCTCAGTCCTCATCCTCAATTCTCAATTCTCAATCCTCAATACTCAATCCTCAATCTTCAATCCTCAATCCTCAAACCTCAATCCTCAATCCTCATTTCTCAATCCTCAATACCCAATCCTCAATCTTCAATCGTCAATCCTCAATCCTCAATTCTCAATCCTCAATCCTTAATCCTCAGACCACAAACATCAATATTCAACCCTCAGTCCTCGTCCTCAATCCACAACCCTCAATCCTCAGTCCTCAATATTCAATCATCAATATTCAATCTTCAATCCTCAATCCTCAATCCTCAATCCTCAATCCTCAATCCTCAATCTTCAATCCTCGAACCTCAATCCTCAATACTCAATCCTCAATCCTCAATCCTCAATACTCAATCCTCGATCCTCAATACTCAATCTTCAATACTCAATCCTCAATCCTCAATCCTCAATCCTCATTCTTCAATCCTCAATACCAAATCCTCAATCTTCAATCCTCAGTCCTCAGTCCTCAATCCTCAATCCTCAATCCTCATTCTTCAATCCTCAATACCCAGTCCTCAATCTTCCATCCTCAATCCTCAATCCTCATTTCTCAATCGTCAATCCTCAGTCCTCTGCCCTCAAACATCAATACTCAACCCTCAGCCCTCATCCTCAACCCTCAATCGTCAATCCTCAATCCTCAGCCCTCAGTCCTCAAACCTCAATGCTCAATCCTCAACCCCATTCCTCAATCCTCAATCCTCAATCATCAATCCTCAATCTTCAATACTCATTCCTGAATCCTCAATCCCCAATCCTCAATCCTCAATCATCAATCCTCAACCTTCAATACTCAATCCTCAATCCTCAATCCTCAATCCTCAATCCTCAGACCTCAAGTATCAATACTCAACCCTCAGTCCTCGTCCTCAATACACAACCCTCAATCATCAATCCTGAATCTTCATTCATCAATATTCAACCTTCAATCCTCAATCCTCAATCCTCAACGTTCGATCCTCAATACCCAATCATCAATCTTCAATCCTCAATCCTCAAGCGTCAATCCTCAATCCTGAATCCTCAACCCTCAATTCTCAGTCCTCAAACCTCAATCCCTAATCCTCAATCCTGAATCCTCAATCTTCAGCCCTTAGTCCTCATAAATCAATTGTCAATCCTCAGCCCTCGATAGAATATCCTCAATTCACAGTTTTCAATACTCAATCCCCATCCTTCACTCTTCAAATCTCAATCCACAAATATCAATTCTCATCACTAAACCATCAACACTCAGTCCTCAATCTTCAATCCTCAATCCTCAATCCTCAACCTTCAATCCTCAATGATGAATCTTCAATCATCAATCCCCAATCCTCAATCCTCAATCCTCAATCCTGAATATTCAATCCTCAGTCCCCAATCCTCAATCTTCAATCCTCAGTCCTCAATCCTCAATCCTCAATCCTCAATACTCAGTCCTCAGTCCTCAAACCTCAATGCTCAATCCTCAATCCTCTAGCATCAATCCTCAATCTTCAATACTCAATACTCAATCCTCAATCCTCAATCCTCAGTCCTCAATCATCAATCCTCAACCTTCAATACTCGATCCTCAACCCCAATGCTCAATACTCAACCATCAACCCTCAATTCTCAATACTCAATACTCAATCCTCAATCCTCAATCCTCAATCCTCAATCCCCAGACCTCAATCATCAGTACTCAACCCTGAGTCCTCGTCCAAAATCCATAACCCTCAATCCTCAATCCTCAATCTTCAATCATCAATACTCAATCTTCAGTCCTCAATCCTCAATCCTCAATCCTCAATCCTCAATCCTCATTGTTCAATCCGCAATACCCAATCCTCAATCTTCAATCCTCAATCCTCAATCCTCAATCCTCAATTCTCAATACTCAGTCCTCAATTCTCCGTCCTCAAACCTCAATCCTGAATCCACAATCCTGAATCCTCAATCTTCAGACCTCAGTCCTCAACAATCAGTCGTCAATTCTCAGTCCTCAATAGAATATCATCAATTCACACATTTCAATACTCAATAATCAATCTGCAATCTTCAAATCTCCATCCACAAGCATCAATTCTCATCACTCAACCCTCAACACTCAGTCCCCAATCCTCAATCTTCAATCCTCATTCCTCAATCCTCAATTCTCAATCCTCAATCCTCAGTCCTCAGACCTCAAACCTCAATTCGTCAACTCTCAGCCCTCATCCTCTATCCTCAATCCTCAATCTTCATTCCTCAATCCTCAATCCTCAAGCCTCAATCCTCAATCCTCAATCCTCAGTCCTCAAACCTCAATCCTCAACCCTCAATTCTCAATCCTCAATCTTCAATCCTCAATCCTCAATCCTCAATCCTCAATCCCCAATCCTCTATCCTCAGGCAGCAGTACTCAATCTTCAATACTCAATCCTCAATCCTCAATCCTCAATCCTCAATCCTCAACCCTCAATCCTCATTCCTCAAACCTCAATCCTCAACCCTCAGTCCTCATCCTCAATTCTCAATTCTCAATCCTCAATTCTCAATACTCAATATTCAATCCTCAATAATCAACCTCCAATCCTAGATCCTCAATCCCCAATCTTCAATCCTTAATCCTCAATCTTCAATCCTTAATTCTCAATCGTCAATCTTCAATCCTCAATACTCAATCTTCAATCCTCAATCCTCAGTCCTCAATCCTCTATCCTCAATCCTCAATCGTCAATCTTCAATCCTCAATACTCAATCTTCAATCCTCAATCCTCAATCCTCAATCCTCAATCCTCAATCCTCAATCCTCAATCCTCAATCCTCAGTGATCAATACTCAATCTTCAATACTCAATCCTCAATCCTCAATCCTCAATCCTCAATCCTCAATCCTCAATCCTCAATCCTCAATCCTCAATCCTCAATCCTCAATCCTCAATCTTCAATCCTCAATCCTCAATCATCAATCTTCAATCCTCAATCCTCAACCCTCAATACTCAATCCTCAATTCTCAGTCCTGAAACCTCAATCCTGAATCCACAATCCTCAATCTTCAATCCTCAATCCTCAGTCCTCAATTCTCAATCCTCAATCCTCAGTCCTCTGTCCTCAAACCTCAATCCTCAACCCTCAGCCCTCATCCTCCATCCTCAATCCTCAATCATCAATCCTCAATCTTATATCCTCAATATTCAATCTTCAATCCTCAATCCTCAATCCTCAATCCTCAATCCTCAATCCTCAGTGATCAATACTCAATCTTCAATACTCAATCCTCAATCCTCAATCCTCAATCCTCAATCCTCAATCCTCAATCCTCAATCCTCAATCCTCAATCCTCAATCCTCAATCCTCAATCTTCAATCCTCAATCCTCAATCATCAATCTTCAATCCTCAATCCTCAACCCTCAATACTCAATCCTCAATTCTCAGTCCTGAAACCTCAATCCTGAATCCACAATCCTCAATCTTCAATCCTCAATCATCAGTACTCAATTCTCAATCCTCAATCATCAGTCCTCATCCTCAATTCTCAATTCTCAATCCTCTATCCTCAATCCTCAATCTTCAATCCTCAACAATCAATCTCCAATCCTAGATCCTCAATCCCCAATTTTCAAACCTTAATACTCAATCTTCAATCCTCAATCCCCAGTCATCAATCTTCAATCCTCAATGCTCTATCCTCAATCCTCAATCCTCAGTCCTCAATCCACAATCCTCAATCCTCAAACCTCAATCCTCAACCGTCAGTCCTCGTCCTCAATCCTCAAACCTCAATCCTCGATCCTCAATATTCAATCATCAATACTCAATCTTCAATCCTCAATGCTCTATCCTCAATCCTCAATCCTCAATACCCAATCCTCAATCTTCAATCTTCAATCCTCAATCCTCAATCCTCAGTCCTCAAACATCAATCCTGAATCCTCAATCCTGAATCCTCAATCCTCAGCACTCAGTCCTCAACAATCAGTAGTCTATCCTCAATCCTCAATGGAATATCATCAATTTACAGATTTCAATGCTCAATACTCAATCTGCAGTCTTCAAGTCTCTATTCTCAAACATCAATTCTCATCACTCATCCCTCAACACTCAATCCTCAATCCTCAATCCTCAATCCTCAATCCTCAATCCTCAATCCTCAACCCTCAATCCTCATTCCTCAAACCTCAATCCTCAACCCTCAGTCCTCATCCTCAATTCTCAATTCTCAATCCTCAGTCTTCAATCCTCAATCCTCAAACCTCAATCCTCAATCCTCATTTCTCAATCCTCAATACCCAATCCTCAATCTTCAATCGTCAATCCTCAATCCTCAATTCTCAATCCTCAATCCTTAATCCTCAGACCACAAACATCAATATTCAACCCTCAGTCCTCGTCCTCAATCCACAACCCTCAATCCTCAGTCCTCAATATTCAATCATCAATATTCAATCTTCAATCCTCAATCCTCAATCCTCAATCCTCAATCCTCAATCCTCAATCTTCAATCCTCGAACCTCAATCCTCAATACTCAATCCTCAATCCTCAATCCTCAAACCTCAATCCTCAACCGTCAGTCCTCGTCCTCAATCCTCAAACCTCAATCCTCGATCCTCAATATTCAATCATCAATACTCAATCTTCAATCCTCAATGCTCTATCCTCAATCCTCAATCCTCAATACCCAATCCTCAATCTTCAATCTTCAATCCTCAATCCTCAATCCTCAGTCCTCAAACATCAATCCTGAATCCTCAATCCTGAATCCTCAATCCTCAGCACTCAGTCCTCAACAATCAGTAGTCTATCCTCAATCCTCAATGGAATATCATCAATTTACAGATTTCAATGCTCAATACTCAATCTGCAGTCTTCAAGTCTCTATTCTCAAACATCAATTCTCATCACTCAACCCTCAACACTCAATCCTCAATCCTCAATCCTCAATCCTCAACCCTCAATCCGCATTCCTCAAACCTCAACCCTCAACCCTCAGTCCTCAACCTCAATTCTCAATTCTCAATCCTCAATTCTCAATACTCAATATTCAATCCTCGATAATCAACCTCCAATCCTTGATCCTCAATCCCCAATCTTCAATCCTTAATCCTCAGTCTTCAATCCTTAATTCTCAATCGTCAATCTTCAATCCTCAATACTCAATCTTCAATCCTCAATCCTCAGTCCTCAATCCTCAATCCTTAATCCTCAATCGTCAATCTTCAATCCTCAATACTCAATCTTCAATCCTCAATCCTCAATCCTCAATCCTCAATCCTCATTCTTCAATACTCAATACCCAACACTCAATCTTCAATCCTCAATCCTCAATCCTCAATTCTCAATCCTCAATCCTCAGTCCTCTGTCCTCAAACCTCAATCCTCAATCCTCAATCCTCAATCCTCAATCCCCATTTCCCAAACCTCAATCCTCAACCCTCAGATCTCATCCTCAATTCTCAATTCTCAATCCTCAATCATCAATCCTCAATCTTCAATCCTCAATCCTCAATCCTCAATCCTCAATCCTCAGTACTCAATCCTCAATCCTCAACATTCAATCCTCAATACTCGATCTTCAATCCTCAATCCTCAATCCTCAATCCTCAATCCTCAATCTTCAATCCTCAATCCTCGATCATCAATCTTCAATCCTCAATACTCAATCTGCAATCCTCAATCCTCAAACCTCAACCCTCAATCCTCATTGTTCAATCCGCAATACCCAATCCTCAATCTTCAATCCTCAATCCTCAATCATCAATCCTCAATTCTCAATACTCAGTCCTCAATTCTCCGTCCTCAAAAATCAATCCTGAATCCACAATCCTGAATCCTCAATCTTCAGACCTCAGTCCTCAACAATCAGTCGTCAATTCTCAGTCCTCAATAGAATATCATCAATTCACACATTTCAATACTCAATAATCAATCTGCAATCTTCAAATCTCCATCCACAATCATCAATTCTCATCACTCAACCCTCAACACTCAGTCCCCAATCCTCAATCTTCAATCCTCATTCCTCAATCCTCAATTCTCAATCCTCAATCCTCAGTCCTCAGACCTCAAACCTCAATTCGTCAACTCTCAGCCCTCATCCTCTATCCTCAATCCTCAATCTTCATTCCTCAATCCTCAATCTTCAATCCTTAATTCTCAATCGTCAATCTTCAATCCTCAATACTCAATCTTCAATCCTCAATCCTCAGTCCTCAATCCTCAATCCTCAATCCTCAATCGTCAATCTTCAATCCTCAATACTCAATCTTCAATCCTCAATCCTCAATCCTCAATCCTCAATCCCCATTCTTCAATACTCAATACCCAACACTCAATCTTCAATCCTCAATCCTCAATCCTCAATCCTCAATCCTCAATCCCCAATCCTCTACCCTCAGGCAGCAATACTCAATCTTCAATACTCAATCCTCAATCCTCAATCCTCAATCCTCAATCCTCAACCCTGAATCCTCATTCCTCAAACCTCAATCCTCAACCCTCAGTCCTCATCCTCAATTCTCAATTCTCAATCCTCAATTCTCAATACTCAATATTCAATCCTCAATAATCAACCTCCAATCCTAGATCCTCAATCCCCAATCTTCAATCCTTAATCCTCAATCTTCAATCCTTAATTCTCAATCGTCAATCTTCAATCCTCAATACTCAATCTTCAATCCTCAATCCTCAGTCCTCAATCCTCAATCCTCAATCCTCAATCGTCAATCTTCAATCCTCAATACTCAATCTTCAATCCTCAATCCTCAATCCTCAATCCTCAATCCCCATTCTTCAATACTCAATACCCAACACTCAATCTTCAATCCTCAATCCTCAATCCTCAATTCTCAAACCTCAATCCTCAGTCCTCTGTCCTCAACCCACAATCCTCAACCCTCAGCCCTCATCCTCCATCCTCAATCCTCAATCATCAATCCTCAACCTTATATCCTCAATATTCAATCTTCAATCCTCAATCCTCAATCCTCAATCCTCAATCCTCAATCCTCAGTGATCAATACTCAATCTTCAATACTCAATCCTCAATCCTCAATCCTCAATCCTCAATCCTCAATCCTCAATCCTCAATCCTCAATCCTCAATCCTCAATCATCAATCTTCAATCCTCAATACTCAATCTGCAATCCTCAATCCTCAAACCCCAATCCTCAATCCTCATTCTTCAATCCTCAATACCCAATCCTCAATCTTGAATCCTCAATCCTCAATCCTCAATCCTCAATTCTCAATCCTCAATCTTCAATCCTCAATCCTCAATCCTCAATACTCAATCCTCAATCTTCAATCCTCAATTCCCAACACTCAATAGAATATTCTGAATACTCCCGTTTCAATGCTCAGACCACAATATTCAATAATCAAATCCCAATCCTCAATCTTCAATCCTCAATACTCAATTTCAATCCTCAATCCTCAATCCTCAATCCCCAATACTCAATCCTCAATCGCCAGTCCTCAATCCCCAATCCTCAATCTTCATTCCTCAACCTCAATCCTCAATCCTCAATCCCCAATCCTCAATCTTCAATCCTCAATCCTCAATCGTCAATCCTCAATCCTCAATCCTCAATCCTCAATCCACAATCCTCAATCCTCAAACCTCAATCCTCAACCGTCAGTCCTCGTCCTCAATCCTCAAACCTCAATCCTCAATATTCAGTCATCAATACTCAATCTTCAATCCTCAATGCTCTATCCTCAATCCTCAATCCTCAATCCTCAATATTCAAGGCACAACCCTCAGCCACCAATCCTCAAGACTCAACCATCAATCCTCAATTCCCAATACTCAATAGAATATTCTGAATACTCATGGTTCAATACTCAATTCACAATATTCAATAATCAAACCTCAATCCTCAATCTTCAGTCCTCAATACTCAACTTCAATCCTCAATCCTCAATTCTCAATCCCCAATACTCAATCCTCAATCGTCAATCCTCAATCCCCAATCCTCAATCTTCAATCCTCAACCTCAATCCTCAATCCTCAATCCTCAATCCTCAACATTCAATCCTCAATACTCAATCTTCTATCCTCAATCCTCAATCCTCAATCCTCAGTCCTCAATCCTCAATCCTCAATCCTCAATCCTCAATCCTCAATCCTCAATCCTCAATTCTCAATACTCAATCTGCAATCGTCAATCCTCAATCCTCAATCCTCAATCCTCATTCTTCAATCCTCAATACCCAATCTTCAATCTTCAATCCTCAATCCTCAATCCTCAATTCTCAATCCTCAATCCTCAATCCTCAATCCACAATCCTCAATCTGCAATCCTCAATCCTCAATCCTCAATCCTCAATCCTCAATCTTCAATCCTCAATACTCAATCTTCAATCCCCAATCCTCAATTCTCAATCCTCAATCCTCAATCTTCAATCCTCAATACTCAATCTTCTATCCCCAATCCTCAATTCTCATTCCTCAAGCCTCAATGATCAATCCTCAATCCTCAATCTTCAATCCTCAACCTCAATCCTCAATCCTCAATCCTCAATCCTCAATCTTCAATCCTCAATCCTCAATCCTCAATCCTCAATCCTCAATCCTCAATCCTCAATCTTCAATCCTCAATACTCAATCTTCAATCCCCAATCCTCAATTCTCAATCCTCAAGCCTCAATGTTCAATCCTCAATACTCAATCTTCAATCCTCAATACTCAATCCTCAATCCTCAATCCTCATTCTTCAATCCTCAATACCCAATCCTCAATCTTCAATCCTCAATCCTCAACTCTCAATCCTCAATCCTCAATCCTCAGACCTCACACATCAATACTCAACCCTCAGTCCTCGTCCTCAATCCACAACCCTCAATCCTCAATCCTCAATCATCAATCATCAATATTCAATCTTCAGTCCTCAATCCTCAATCCTCAATCCTCAATCCTCAATCCTCAATGTTCAATCCGAAATATCCAATCCTCAATCTTCAATCCTCAATCCTCAATCCTCAATCCTCAACCCTCAATACTCAATCCTCAATTCTCAGTCCTCAAACCTCAATCCTGAATCCACAATCCTCAATCTTCAATCCTCAATCATCAGCCCTCAATTCTCAATCCTCAACCCTCAGTCCTCATTCCTCAAACCTCAATCCACAACCCTCAGTCCTCATCCTCAATTCTCAATTCTCAATCCTCAATCCTCAATACTCAATCTTCAATCCTCAATAATCAATCTCCAATCCTAGATCCTCAATCCCCAATCTTCAATCCTTAATACTCAATCTTCAATCCCCAATCCCCAGTCATCAATCTTCAATCCTCAATGCTCAATCCTCAATCCTCAATCCTCAGTCCTCAATCCACAATCCTCAATCCTCAAAGCTCAATCCTCAACCGTCAGTCCTCGTCCTCAATCCTCAAACCTCAATCCTCAATCCTCAATATTCAATCATCAATACTCAATCTTCAATCCTCAGTGCTCTATCCTCAATCCTCAATCCTCAATCCTCAATATTCAAGACACAACCCTCAGCCACCAATCCTCAAGACTCAACCATCAATCCTCAATTCCCAATACTCAATAGAATATTCTGAATACTCATGATTCAATACTCAATTCACAATATTCAATAATCAAACCTCAATCCTCAATCTTCAGTCCTCAATCCTCAATCCTCAATCCTCAATCTTCAATCCTCAATCCTCAATCCTCAATCCTCAATCCTCAATCCTCAATCTCAATCTTCAATCCTCAATACTCAATCTTCAATCCCCAATCCTCAATTCTCAATCCTCAAGCCTCAATGTTCAATCCTCAATACTCAATCTTCAATCCTCAATACTCAATCCTCAATCCTCAATCCTCATTCTTCAATCCTCAATACCCAATCCTCAATCTTCAATCCTCAATCCTCAACTCTCAATCCTCAATCCTCAATCCTCAGACCTCACACATCAATACTCAACCCTCAGTCCTCGTCCTCAATCCACAACCCTCAATCCTCAATCCTCAATCATCAATCATCAATATTCAATCTTCAGTCCTCAATCCTCAATCCTCAATCCTCAATCCTCAATCCTCAATGTTCAATCCGAAATATCCAATCCTCAATCTTCAATCCTCAATCCTCAATCCTCAATCCTCAACCCTCAATACTCAATCCTCAATTCTCAGTCCTCAAACCTCAATCCTGAATCCACAATCCTCAATCTTCAATCCTCAATCATCAGTCCTCAATTCTCAATCCTCAACCCTCAGTCCTCATTCCTCAAACCTCAATCCACAACCCTCAGTCCTCATCCTCAATTCTCAATTCTCAATCCTCAATCCTCAATACTCAATCTTCAATCCTCAATAATCAATCTCCAATCCTAGATCCTCAATCCCCAATCTTCAATCCTTAATACTCAATCTTCAATCCCCAATCCCCAGTCATCAATCTTCAATCCTCAATGCTCAATCCTCAATCCTCAATCCTCAGTCCTCAATCCACAATCCTCAATCCTCAAAGCTCAATCCTCAACCGTCAGTCCTCGTCCTCAATCCTCAAACCTCAATCCTCAATCCTCAATATTCAATCATCAATACTCAATCTTCAATCCTCAGTGCTCTATCCTCAATCCTCAATCCTCAATCCTCAATATTCAAGACACAACCCTCAGCCACCAATCCTCAAGACTCAACCATCAATCCTCAATTCCCAATACTCAATAGAATATTCTGAATACTCATGTTTCAATACTCAATTCACAATATTCAATAATCAAACCTCAATCCTCAATCTTCAGTCCTCAATACTCAACTTCAATCCTCAATCCTCAATTCTCAATCCCCAATACTCAATCCTCAATCGTCAATCCTCAATCCCCAATCCTCAATCTTTAATCCTCAACCTCAATCCTCAATCCTCAATCCTCAATCCTCAACATTCAATCCTCAATACTCAATCTTCTATCCTCAATCCTCAATCCTCAATCCTCAGTCCTCAATCCTCAATCCTCAATCCTCAATCCTCAATTCTCAATCCTCAATCCTCAATCCTCAATACTCAATCTGCAATCGTCAATCCTCAATCCTCAATCCTCAATCCTCATTCTTCAATCCTCAATACCCAATCTTCAGTCTTCAATCCTCAATCCTCAATCCTCAATTCTCAATCCTCAATCCTCAATCCTCAATCCACAATCCTCAATCTGCAATCCTCAATCCTCAATCCTCAATCCTCAATCCTCAATCTTCAATCCTCAATACTCAATCTTCAATCCCCAATCCTCAATACTCAAACCTCAATCCTCAATCCTCAATATTCAATCATCAATACTCAATCTTCAATCCTCAATCCTCAATCCTCAATCCTCAATCCCCAATCCTCAATATTCAACACACAACCCTCAGCCAACAATCCTCAATACTCAACCATCAATCCTCAATTCTCAATACTCAATAGAATATCCTGAATTCGCATGGTTCGATACTCAATCCACAATATTCAATAATCAAATCTCAATCCTCAACCTTCAATCCTCAATACTCAATTTCAATCCTCAATCCTCAATCTTCAATCCTCAATCCTCAATTGTCAATCCTCAATCCTCAATCCTCAACCTTCGATCCTCAATACTCAACCTTCAATCCTCAATCCTCAATCCTCAATACTCAATCCTCAATCCTCAATCCTCAATTCGCAATCCTCAATCTTCAACCCTCAATACTCAATCTTCAATTCTCAATCTTCAATCCTCAATCCTCAATCCTCAATCCTCAACCTTCAATGCTCAATACTCAATCTTCAATCCTCAATCCTCAATCCTCAATCCTCAATCCTCAATCCTGAATCCTCAATCTTCAATCCTCAATACTCAGTCTGCAATCCTCAAACCTCAATCCTCATCCCTCAGCCCTCATCCTCCATCCTCAATACTCAATCCTCAATCCTGAATCTTCAATCCTCTATATTCAATCTTCAATCCTCAATACTCAATCCTCAGTCCTCAGTGATCAATACTCAATCGTCAATACTGAATCCTCAATCCTCAATCCTCAATCCTCAATCCTCATTTCTCAAACCTCAATCCTCAACCCTCAGTCCTCATCCTCAATTCTCAATTCTCAATCCTCAATCCTGAATTCTCAATCTTCAATCCTCAATAATCAATCTCCAATCCTAGATCCTCAATCCTCAATCCTCAATTCTCAATCCTCAATCCTCAATCCTCAATACTCAATCTGCAATCGTCAATCCTCAATCCTCAATCCTCAATCCTCATTCTTCAATCCTCAATACCCAATCTTCAATCTTCAATCCTCAATCCTCAATCCTCAATTCTCAATCCTCAATCCTCAATCCTCAATCCACAATCCTCAATCTGCAATCCTCAATCCTCAATCCTCAATCCTCAATCCTCAATCCTCAATCTTCAATCCTCAATACTCGATCTTCAATCCCCAATCCTCAATTCTCAATCCTCAATCCTCAATCTTCAATCCTCAATACTCAATCTTCTATCCCCAATCCTCAATTCTCATTCCTCAAGCCTCAATGTTCAATCCTCAATACTCAATCTTCAATCCTCAATCCTCAACCCTCAATCCTCAATCCTCATTCTTCAATCCTCAATACCCAATCCTCAATCTTCAATCCTCAATCCTCAACTCTCAATCCTCAATCCTCAATCCTCAGACCTCACACATCAATACTCAATCCTCAATCCTCAATCCTCGATCCTCAATCCTCAATCCTCAATCCTCAATCCTCAATCCTCAATACTCAATCTGCAATCCTCAATCGTCAATCCTCAATCCTCAATCCTCATTCTTCAATCCTCAATACCCAATCCTCAATCTTCAATTCTCAATCCTCAATCCTCAATTCTCAATCCTCAATCCTCAATCCTCAGACCGCAAACATCAATATTCAACCCTCAGTCCTCGTTCTCTATCCACAACCATCAATCCTCAATCCTCAATCTTCAATCATCAATATTCAATCTTCAATCCTCAATTCCCAATCCTCAACCCTCAATACTCAATCCTCAATCTTCAATACTCAATCTTCAATCCTCAATCCTCAATCCTCAATCCTCGATCCTCAATACTCAAACCTCAATCCTCAATCCTCAATATTCAATCATCAATACTCAATCTTCAATCCTCAATCCTCAATCCTCAATCCTCAATCCCCAATCCTCAATATTCAACACACAACCCTCAGCCAACAATCCTCAATACTCAACCATCCATCCTCAATTCTCAATACTCAATAGAATATCCTGAATTCGCATGGTTCGATACTCAATCCACAATATTCAATAATCAAATCTCAATCCTCAACCTTCAATCCTCAATACTCAATTTCAATCCTCAATCCTCAATCTTCAATCCTCAATCCTCAATTGTCAATCCTCAATCCTCAATCCTCAACCTTCGATCCTCAATACTCAACCTTCAATCCTCAATCCTCAATCCTCAATACTCAATCCTCAATCCTCAATCCTCAATTCGCAATCCTCAATCTTCAACCCTCAATACTCAATCTTCAATTCTCAATCTTCAATCCTCAATCCTCAATCCTCAATCCTCAACCTTCAATGCTCAATACTCAATCTTCAATCCTCAATCCTCAATCCTCAATCCTCAATCCTCAATCCTGAATCCTCAATCTTCAATCCTCAATACTCAGTCTGCAATCCTCAAACCTCAATCCTCATCCCTCAGCCCTCATCCTCCATCCTCAATACTCAATCCTCAATCCTGAATCTTCAATCCTCTATATTCAATCTTCAATCCTCAATACTCAATCCTCAGTCCTCAGTGATCAATACTCAATCGTCAATACTGAATCCTCAATCCTCAATCCTCAATCCTCAATCCTCAATCCTCAATCCTCATTTCTCAAACCTCAATCCTCAACCCTCAGTCCTCATCCTCAATTCTCAATTCTCAATCCTCAATCCTGAATTCTCAATCTTCAATCCTAAATCCCCAATCCTCAATCTTCAATCATCAACCTCAATCCTCAATCCTCAATCCTCAATCCTCAATCTTCAATCATCAATACTCAATCTTCAATCCTCAATGCTCTATCCTCAATCCTCAATCCTCAATCCTCAATATTCAAGACACAACCCTCAGCCATCAATCCTCAATACTCAACCATCAATCCTCGATTCTCAATACTCAATACAATATTCCGAATACTCATGGTTCAATACTCAATCCACAATATTCAATAATCAAGTCTCAATCCTCAATCTTCAAACCTCAATACTCAATTTCAATCCTCAATCCTCAATTCTCAATCCCCAATACTCAATCCTCAATCCTCAATCCTCAATCCTCAATCCTCAATACTCAATCTGCAATCCTCAATCCTCAATCCTCAATCCTCAATTCTCATTCTTCAATCCTCAATGCTCAATCCTCAATCCTCAATCCTCAATCCTCAATCCTCAACCCTCAATCCTCATTCCTCACACCTCAATCCTCAACCCTCAGTCCTCAGCCTCAATTCTCAATTCTCAATCCTCAATCCTCAATCCTCAATCCTCAATCCTCAATTCTCAATCCTCAATCCTCAATCCTCAGACCTCAAACATCAATATTCAACCCTCAGTCCTCGTCCTCTATCCACAACAATCAATCCTCAATCCTCAATCTTCAATCATCAACATTCAATCTTCAATCCTCAATCCTAAATCCTCAATCCTCAATCCTCAATCCTCAATCCTCAATCCTCAATCCTCAATCTTCAATCCTCAATACTCAATCTTCAATCCCCAATCCTCAATTCTCAATCCTCAATCTTCAATCCTCAATCCTCAACTCTCAATCCTCAATCCTCTATCCTCAGACCTCACACATCAATACTCAACCCTCAGCCCTCGTCCTCAATCCACAACACTCAATCCTCAATCCTCATCAATCATCAATATTCAATCTTCAGTCCTCAATCCTCAATCCTCAATCCTCAATCCTCAATCCTCAATCGTCAATCCTCAATCCTCAATCCTCAATCTTCAATCCTCAACCTCAATCCTCAATCCTCAATCCTCAATCCTCAATCCTCAATCTTCAATCATCAATACTCAATCTTCAATCCTCAATGCTCTATCCTCAATCCTCAATCCTCAATCCTCAATATTCAAGACACAGCCCTCAGCCATCAATCCTCAATACTCAACCATCAATCCTCAATTCTCAATACTCAATACAATATTCTGAATACTCATGGTTCAATACTCAATACACAATATTCAATAATCAAGTCTCAATCCTCAATCTTCAATCCTCAATACTCAATTTCAAACCTCAATCCTCAATTCTCAATCCCCAATACTCAATCCTCAATCCTCAACCCTCAATCCTCAATCCTCAATACTCAATCTGCAATCCTCAATCCTCAATCCTCAATCCTCAATTCTCATTCTTCAATCCTCAATACCCAATCCTCAATCTTCAATCCTCAATCCTCAATCCTCAATTCTCAATCCTCAATCCTCAATCCTCAGACCTCAAACATCAATATTCAACCCTCAGTCCTCGTCCTCTATCCACAACCTTCAATACTCAATCCTCAATCTTCAATCATCAATATTCAATCTTCAATCCTCAATCCTCAATCCTCAATCCTCAATCCTCAATCCTCAATCCTCAATCCTCATTCCTCAATCCTCAATCTTCAATCCTCAATACTCAATCTTCAATCCCCAATCCTCAATTCTCAATCCTCAAGCCTCAATGTTCAATCCTCAGTACTCAATCTTCAATCCTCAATTTTCAATCCTCAATCCTCAATCCTCATTCTTCAATCCTCAATACCCAATCCTCAATCTTCAATCCTCAATCCTCAATGTTCAATCCTCAATACTCAATCTCCAATCCTAGATCCTCAATCCCCAATCTTCAATCCTTAATACTCAATCTTCAATCCTCAATCCCCAGTCATCAATCTTCAATCCTCAATGCTCAATCCTCAATCCTCAATCCTCAGTCCTCAATCCTCAAACCTCAATCCTCAATCCTCAATATTCAATCATCAATACTCAAAATTCAATCCTCAATGCTCTATCCTCAATCCTCAATCCTCAATCCTCAATATTCAAGACACAACCCTCAGCCATCAATCCTCAATACTCAACCATCAATCCTCAAGTCTCAACACTCAATACAATATTCTGAATACTCATGGTTCAATACTCAAACCACAAGATTCAATAATCAAGTCTCAATCCTCAATCATCAATCCTCAATACTCAATTTCAATCCTCAACCCTCAATTCTCAATCCCCAATACTCAATCCTCAATCGTCAATCCTAAATCCCCAATCCTCAATCTTCAATCATCAACCTCAATCCTCAATCCTCAATCCTCAATCCTCAATCTTCAATCATCAATACTCAATCTTCAATCCTCAATGCTCTATCCTCAATCCTCAATCCTCAATCCTCAATATTCAAGACACAACCCTCAGCCATCAATCCTCAATACTCAACCATCAATCCTCGATTCTCAATACTCAATACAATATTCCGAATACTCATGGTTCAATACTCAATCCACAATATTCAATAATCAAGTCTCAATCCTCAATCTTCAAACCTCAATACTCAATTTCAATCCTCAATCCTCAATTCTCAATCCCCAATACTCAATCCTCAATCCTCAATCCTCAATCCTCAATCGTCAATACTCAATCTGCAATCCTCAATCCTCAATCCTCAATCCTCAATCCTCAATCTTCAATCATCAATACTCAATCTTCAATCCTCAATGCTCTATCCTCAATCCTCAATCCTCAATCCTCAATATTCAAGACACAGCCCTCAGCCATCAATCCTCAATACTCAACCATCAATCCTCAATTCTCAATACTCAATACAATATTCTGAATACTCATGGTTCAATACTCAATACACAATACTCAATAATCAAGTCTCAATCCTCAATCTTCAATCCTCAATACTCAATTTCAATCCTCAATCCTCAATTCTCAATCCCCAATTCTCAATCCTCAATCCTCAACCCTCAATCCTCAATCCTCAATACTCAATCTGCAATCCTCAATCCTCAATCCTCAATCCTCAATTCTCATTCTTCAATCCTCAATACCCAATCCTCAATCTTCAATCCTCAATCCTCAATCCTCAATTCTCAATCCTCAATCCTCAATCCTCAGACCTCAAACATCAATATTCAACCCTCAGTCCTCGTCCTCTATCCACAACCTTCAATACTCAATCCTCAATCTTCAATCATCAATATTCAATCCTCAATCCTAAATCCTCAATCCTCAATCCTCAATCCTCAATCCTCAATCCTCAATCCTCAACCTTCAATCCTCAATACTCAATCTTCAATCCCCAATCCTCAATTCTCAATCCTCAATCCTCAATGTTCAATCCTCAATACTCAATCTTCAATCCTCAATCCTCAATCCTCAATCCTCAATCCTCATTCTTCAATCCTCAATACCCAATCCTCAATCTTCAATCCTCAATCCTCAACTCTCAATCCTCAATCCTCTATCCTCAGACCTCACACATCAATACTCAACCCTCAGCCCTCGTCCTCAATCCACAACACTCAATCCTCAATCCTCATCAATCATCAATATTCAATCTTCAGTCCTCAATCCTCAATCCTCAATCCTCAATGTTCAATCCGAAATACCCAATCCTCAATCTTCAATCCTCAATCCTCAATCCTCAATCCTCAACCCTCAATACTCAATCCTCAATTCTCAGTCCTGAAACCTCAATCCTGAATCCACAATCCTCAATCTTCAATCCTCAATCATCAGTCCTCAATTCTCAATCCTCAAACCTCAATCCTCGATCCTCAATATTCAATCATCAATACTCAATCTTCAATCCTCAATGCTCTATCCTCAATCCTCAATCCTCAATCCTCAATCCTCAATACCCAATCCTCAATCTTCAATCTTCAATCCTCAATCCTCAATCCTCAATCCTCAGTCCTCAAACATCAATCCTGAATCCTCAATCCTGAATCCTCAATCCTCAGCACTCAGTCCTCAACAATCAGTAGTCAATCCTCAATCCTCAATGGAATATCATCAATTTACAGATTTCAATGCTCAATACTCAATCTGAGGTCTTCAAGTCTCTATTCTCAAACATCAATCCTCATCACTCAACCCTCAACACTCAATCCTCAATCCTCAATCCTCAATCCTCAATCCTCAATCCTCAACCCTCAATACTCATTCCTCAAACCTCAATCCTCAACCCTCAGTCCTCATCCTCAATTCTCAATTCTCAATCCTCAATACTCAATCCTCAATCTTCAATCCTCAATCCTCAAACCTCAATCCTCAATCCTCATTTCTCAATCCTCAATACCCAATCCTCAATCTTCAATCGTCAATCCTCAATCCTCAATTCTCAATCCTCAATCCTTAATCCTCAGACCACAAACATCAATATTCAACCCTCAGTCCTCGTCCTCAATCCACAACCCTCAATCCTCAGTCCTCAATATTCAATCATCAATATTCAATCTTCAATCCTCAATCCTCAATCCTCAATCCTCAATCCTCAATCCTCAACCTTCAATCCTCGAACCTCAATCCTCAATACTCAATCCTCAATCCTCAATCCTCAATACTCAATCCTCGATCCTCAATACTCAATCTTCAATACTCAATCCTCAATCCTCAATCCTCAATCCTCATTCTTCAATCCTCAATACCAAATCCTCAATCTTCAATCCTCAGTCCTCAGTCCTCAATCCTCAATCCTCAATCCTCATTCTTCAATCCTCAACACCCAGTCCTCAATCTTCCATCCTCAATCCTCAATCCTCATTTCTCAATCGTCAATCCTCAGTCCTCTGCCCTCAAACATCAATACTCAACCCTCAGCCCTCATCCTCAATCCTCAATCGTCAATCCTCAATCCTCAGCCCTCAGTCCTCAAACCTCAATGCTCAATCCTCAACCCCATTCCTCAATCCTCAATCCTCAATCATCAATCCTCAATCTTCAATACTCATTCCTGAATCCTCAATCCCCAATCCTCAATCCTCAATCATCAATCCTCAACCTTCAATACTCAATCCTCAATCCTCAATCCTCAATCCTCAATCCTCAGACCTCAAGTATCAATACTCAACCCTCAGTCCTCGTCCTCAATACACAACCCTCAATCATCAATCCTGAATCTTCATTCATCAATATTCATCCTTCAATCCTCAATCCTCAATCCTCAACGTTCGATCCTCAATACCCAATCATCAATCTTCAATCCTCAATCCTCAAGCGTCAATCCTCAATCCTGAATCCTCAACCCTCAATTCTCAGTCCTCAAACCTCAATCCCTAATCCTCAATCCTGAATCCTCAATCTTCAGCCCTTAGTCCTCATAAATCAATTGTCAATCCTCAGCCCTCGATAGAATATCCTCAATTCACAGTTTTCAATACTCAATCCCCATCCTTCACTCTTCAAATCTCAATCCACAAATATCAATTCTCATCACTAAACCATCAACACTCAGTCCTCAATCTTCAATCCTCAATCCTCAATCCTCAACCTTCAATCCTCAATAATGAATCTTCAATCATCAATCCCCAATCCTCAATCCTCAATCCTCAATCCTGAATATTCAATCCTCAGTCCCCAATCCTCAATCTTCAATCCTCAGTCCTCAATCCCCAATCCTCAATCCTCAATCATCAATCCTCAACCTTCAATACTCAATCCTCAATCCTCAATCCTCAATCCTCAATCCTCAGACCTCAAGTATCAATACTCAACCCTCAGTCCTCGTCCTCAATACACAACCCTCAATCATCAATCCTGAATCTTCATTCATCAATATTCAACCTTCAATCCTCAATCCTCAATCCTCAACGTTCGATCCTCAATCCTCAATCCTCAATCTTCAATCATCAATACTCAATCTTCAGTCCTCAATCCTCAATCCTCAATGCTCAATCCTCAATCCTCATTGTTCAATCCGCAATACCCAATCCTCAATCTTCAATCCTCAATCCTCAATCCTCAATCCTCAATTCTCAATACTCAGTCCTCAATTCTCCGTCCTCAAACCTCAATCCTGAATCCACAATCCTGAATCCTCAATCTTCAGACCTCAGTCCTCAACAATCAGTCGTCAATTCTCAGTCCTCAATAGAATATCATCAATTCACACATTTCAATACTCAATAATCAATCTGCAATCTTCAAATCTCCATCCACAAACATCAATTCTCATCACTCAACCCTCAACACTCAGTCCCCAATCCTCAATCTTCAATCCTCATTCCTCAATCCTCAATTCTCAATCCTCAATCCTCAGTCCTCAGACCTCAAACCTCAATTCGTCAACTCTCAGCCCTCATCCTCTATCCTCAATCCTCAATCTTCATTCCTCAATCCTCAATCCTCAAGCCTCAATCCTCAATCCTCAATCCTCAGTCCTCAAACCTCAATCCTCAACCCTCAATTCTCAATCCTCAATCTTCAATCCTCAATCCTCAATCCTCAATCCTCAATCCCCAATCCTCTATCCTCAGGCAGCAGTACTCAATCTTCAATACTCAATCCTCAATCCTCAATCCTCAATCCTCAATCCTCAACCCTCAATCCTCATTCCTCAAACCTCAATCCTCAACCCTCAGTCCTCATCCTCAATTCTCAATTCTCAATCCTCAATTCTCAATACTCAATATTCAATCCTCAATAATCAACCTCCAATCCTAGATCCTCAATCCCCAATCTTCAATCCTTAATCCTCAATCTTCAATCCTTAATTCTCAATAGTCAATCTTCAATCCTCAATACTCAATCTTCAATCCTCAATCCTCAGTCCTCAATCCTCTATCCTCAATCCTCAATCGTCAATCTTCAATCCTCAATACTCAATCTTCAATCCTCAATCCTCAATCCTCATTCTTCAATACTCAATACCCAACACTCAATCTTCAATCCTCAATCCTCAGTCCTCAATTCTCAATCCTCAATCCTCAGTCCTCTGTCCTCAAACCTCAATCCTCAACCCTCAGCCCTCATCCTCCATCCTCAATCCTCAATCATCAATCCTCAATCTTATATCCTCAATATTCAATCTTCAATCCTCAATCCTCAATCCTCAATCCTCAATCCTCAATCCTCAGTGATCAATACTCAATCTTCAATACTCAATCCTCAATCCTCAATCCTCAATCCTCAATCCTCAATCCTCAATCCTCAATCCTCAATCCTCAATCCTCAATCCTCAATCCTCAATCCTCAACCTTCAATCCTCAATCCTCAATCATCAATCTTCAATCCTCAATACTCAATCTGCAATCCTCAATCCTCAAACCTCAATCCTCAATCCTCATTCTTCAATCCTCAATACCCAATCCTCAATCTTGAATCCTCAATCCTCAATCCTCAATCCTCAATTCTCAATCCTCAATCTTCAATCCTCAATCCTCAATCCTCAATACTCAATCCTCAATCTTCAATCCTCAATTCTCAACACTCAATAGAATATTCTGAATACTCCCGTTTCAATGCTCAGACCACAATATTCAATAATCAAATCCCAATCCTCAATCTTCAATCCTCAATACTCAATTTCAATCCTCAATCCTCAATCCTCAATCCTCAATCCTCAATCTTCAATCCTCAATAATCAATCTCCAATCCTAGATCCTCAATCCCCAATCTTCAATCCTTAATACTCAATCTTCATTCCTCAATCCCGAGTCATCAATCTTCAATCCTCAATGCTCAATCCTCAATCCTCAATCCTCAGTCTTCAATCCACAATCCTCAATCCTCAAACCTCAATCTTCAACCGTCAGTCCTCGTCCTCAATCCTCAAACCTCAATCCTCAATCCTCAATATTCAATCATCAATACTCAATCTTCAATCCTCAATGCTCTATCCTCAATCCTCAATCCTCAATCCTCAATATTCAAGACACAACCCTCAGCCATCAATCCTCAATACTCACCCATCAATCCTCAATTCTCAATACTCAATACAATATTCTGAATACTCATGGTTCAATACTCAATCCACAATATTCAATAATCAAGTCTCAATCCTCAATCTTCAATCCTCAATACTCAATTTCAATCCTCAATCCTCAATTCTCGATCCCCAATACTCAATCCTCAATCGTCAATCCTCAATCCCCAATCGTCAATCTTCAATCCTCAACCTCAATCCTCAATCCTCAATCCTCAATTCTCAATCTTCAATCATCAATACTCAATCTTCAATCCTCAATGCTCTATCCTCAATCCTCAATCCTCAATCCTCAATATTCAAGACACAACCCTCAGCCATCAATCCTCAATACTCACCCATCAATCCTCAATTCTCAATACTCAATACAATATTCTGAATACTCATGGTTCAATACTCAATCCACAATATTCAATAATCAAGTCTCAATCCTCAATCTTCAATCCTCAATACTCAATTTCAATCCTCAATCCTCAATTCTCAATCCCCAATACTCAATCCTCAATCGTCAATCCTCAATCCACAAGCCTCAATCTTCAATCCTCAACCTCAATCCTCAATCCTCAATCCTCAATCCTCAATCCTCAATCCTCAATTCTCAATCCTCAATCCACAATCCTCAGACCTCAAACATCAATATTCAACCCTCAGTCCTCGTCCTCTATCCACAACCTTCAATCCTCAATCCTCAATCTTCAATCATCAATATTCAATCTTGAATCCTCAATCCTCAGTCCTCAATCGTCAATCCTCATTCCTCAATCCTCAATCTTCAATCCTCAATACTCAATCTTCAATCCCCAATCCTCAATTCTCAATCCTCAAGCCTCAATGTTCAATCCTCAATACTCAATCTCCAATCCTAGATCCTCAATCCCCAATCTTCAATCCTTAATACTCAATCTTCAATCCTCAATCCCCAGTCATCAATCTCCAATCCTCAATGCTCAATCCTCAATCCTCAATCCTCAGTCCTCAATCCACAATCCTCAATCCTCAAACCTCAATCTTCAACCGTCAGTCCTCGTCCTCAATCCTCAAATCTCAATCCTCAATCCTCAATATTCAATCATCAATACTCAATATTCAATCCTCAATGCTCTATCCTCAATCCTCAATCCTCAATCCTCAATATTCAAGACACAACCCTCAGCCATCAATCCTCAATACTCAACCATCAATCCTCAAGTCCCAATACTCGATACAATATTCTGAATACTCATGGTTCAATACTCAAACCACAATATTCAATAATCAAGTCTCAATCCTCAATCATCAATCCTCAATACTCAATTTCAATCCTCAATCCTCAATTCTCAATCCCCAATACTCAATCCTCAATCGTCAATCCTCAATCCTCAATCCTCAATCTTCAATCCTCAACCTCAATCCTCAATCCTCAATCCTCAATCCTCAATCTTCAATCATCAATACTCAATCTTCAATCCTCAATGCTCTATCCTCAATCCTCAATACTCAATCCTCAATCTTCAATCCTCAATTCTCAACACTCAATAGAATATTCTGAATACTCCCGTTTCAATGCTCAGACCACAATATTCAATAATCAAATCCCAATCCTCAATCTTCAATCCTCAATACTCAATTTCAATCCTCAATCCTCAATCCTCAATCCTCAATCCTCAATCTTCAATCCTCAATAATCAATCTCCAATCCTAGATCCTCAATCCCCAATCTTCAATCCTTAATACTCAATCTTCATTCCTCAATCCCCAGTCATCAATCTTCAATCCTCAATGCTCAATCCTCAATCCTCAATCCTCAGTCTTCAATCCACAATCCTCAATCCTCAAACCTCAATCTTCAACCGTCAGTCCTCGTCCTCAATCCTCAAACCTCAATCCTCAATCCTCAATATTCAATCATCAATACTCAATCTTCAATCCTCAATGCTCTATCCTCAATCCTCAATCCTCAATCCTCAATATTCAAGACACAACCCTCAGCCATCAATCCTCAATACTCATCCATCAATCCTCAATTCTCAATACTCAATACAATATTCTGAATACTCATGGTTCAATACTCAATCCACAATATTCAATAATCAAGTCTCAATCCTCAATCTTCAATCCTCAATACTCAATTTCAATCCTCAATCCTCAATTCTCGATCCCCAATACTCAATCCTCAATCGTCAATCCTCAATCCCCAATCGTCAATCTTCAATCCTCAACCTCAATCCTCAATCCTCAATCCTCAATTCTCAATCTTCAATCATCAATACTCAATCTTCAATCCTCAATGCTCTATCCTCAATCCTCAATCCTCAATCCTCAATATTCAAGACACAACCCTCAGCCATCAATCTTCAATACTCAACCATCAATCCTCAATTCTCAATACTCAATACAATATTCTGAATACTCATGGTTCAATACTCAATCCACAATATTCAATAATCAAGTCTCAATCCTCAATCTTCAATCCTCAATACTCAATTTCAATCCTCAATCCTCAATTCTCAATCCCCAATACTCAATCCTCAATCGTCAATCCTCAATCCACAAGCCTCAATCTTCAATCCTCAACCTCAATCCTCAATCCTCAATCCTCAATCCTCAATCCTCAATCCTCAATTCTCAATCCTCAATCCACAATCCTCAGACCTCAAAGATCAATATTCAACCCTCAGTCCTCGTCCTCTATCCACAACCTTCAATCCTCAATCCTCAATCTTCAATCATCAATATTCAATCTTGAATCCTCAATCCTCAGTCCTCAATCGTCAATCCTCATTCCTCAATCCTCAATCTTCAATCCTCAATACTCAATCTTCAATCCCCAATCCTCAATTCTCAATCCTCAAGCCTCAATGTTCAATTCTCAATACTCAATCTCCAATCCTAGATCCTCAATCCCCAATCTTCAATCCTTAATACTCAATCTTCAATCCTCAATCCCCAGTCATCAATCTCCAATCCTCAATGCTCAATCCTCAATCCTCAATCCTCAGTCCTCAATCCACAATCCTCAATCCTCAAACCTCAATCTTCAACCGTCAGTCCTCGTCCTCAATCCTCAAATCTCAATCCTCAATCCTCAATATTCAATCATCAATACTCAATATTCAATCCTCAATGCTCTATCCTCAATCCTCAATCCTCAATCCTCAATATTCAAGACACAACCCTCAGCCATCAATCCTCAATACTCAACCATCAATCCTCAAGTCCCAATACTCGATACAATATTCTGAATACTCATGGTTCAATACTCAAGCCACAATATTCAATAATCAAGTCTCAATCCTCAATCATCAATCCTCAATACTCAATTTCAATCCTCAATCCTCAATTCTCAATCCCCAATACTCAATCCTCAATCGTCAATCCTCAATCCTCAATCCTCAATCTTCAATCCTCAACCTCAATCCTCAATCCTCAATCCTCAATCCTCAATCTTCAATCATCAATACTCAATCTTCAATCCTCAATGCTCTATCCTCAATCCTCAATCCTCAATCCTCAATATTCAAGACACAGCCCTCAGCCATCAATCCTCAATACTCAACCATCAATCCTCAATTCTCAATACTCAATACAATATTCTGAATACTCATGGTTCAATACTCAATACACAATACTCAATAATCAAGTCTCAATCCTCAATCTTCAATCCTCAATACTCAATTTCAATCCTCAATCCTCAATTCTCAATCCCCAATTCTCAATCCTCAATCCTCAACCCTCAATCCTCAATCCTCAATACTCAATCTGCAATCCTCAATCCTCAATCCTCAATCCTCAATTCTCATTCATCAATCCTCAATACCCAATCCTCAATCTTCAATCCTCAATCCTCAATCCTCAATTCTCAATCCTCAATCCTCAATCCTCAGACCTCAAACATCAATATTCAACCCTCAGTCCTCGTCCTCTATCCACAACCTTCAATACTCAATCCTCAATCTTCAATCATCAATATTCAATCCTCAATCCTAAATCCTCAATCCTCAATCCTCAATCCTCAATCCTCAATCCTCAATCCTCAATCTTCAATCCTCAATACTCAATCTTCAATCCCCAATCCTCAATTCTCAATCCTCAATCCTCAATGTTCAATCCTCAATACTCAATCTTCAATCCTCAATCCTCAATCCTCAATCCTCAATCCTCATTCTTCAATCCTCAATACCCAATCCTCAATCTTCAATCCTCAATCCTCAATTCTCAATCCTCAATCCTCAACCCTCAATCCTCAATCCTCAATACTCAATCTGCAATCCTCAATCCTCAATCCTCAATCCTCAATTCTCATTCTTCAATCCTCAATACCCAATCCTCAATCTTCAATCCTCAATCCTGAATCCTCAATTCTCAATCCTCAATCCTCAATCCTCAGACCTCAAACATCAATATTCAACCCTCAGGCCTCGTCCTCTATCCACAACCTTCAATACTCAATCCTCAATCTTCAATCATCAATATTCAATCCTCAATCCTAAATCCTCAATCCTCAATCCTCAATCCTCAATCCTCAATCCTCAATCCTCAATCTTCAATCCTCAATACTCAATCTTCAATCCCCAATCCTCAATTCTCAATCCTCAATCCTCAATGTTCAATCCTCAATACTCAATCTTCAATCCTCAATCCTCAATCCTCAATCCTCAATCCTCATTCTTCAATCCTCAATACCCAATCCTCAATCTTCAATCCTCAATCCTCAACTCTCAATCCTCAATCCTCTATCCTCAGACCTCACACATCAATACTCAACCCTCAGCCCTCGTCCTCAATCCACAACACTCAATCCTCAATCCTCATCAATCATCAATATTCAATCTTCAGTCCTCAATCCTCAATCCTCAATCCTCAATGTTCAATCCGAAATACCCAATCCTCAATCTTCAATCCTCAATCCTCAATCCTCAATCCTCAACCCTCAATACTCAATCCTCAATTCTCAGTCCTGAAACCTCAATCCTGAATCCACAATCCTCAATCTTCAATCCTCAATCATCAGTCCTCAATTCTCAATCCTCAATCATCAGTCCTCATCCTCAATTCTCAATTCTCAATCCTCTATCCTCGATCCTCAATCTTCAATCCTCAACAATCAATCTCCAATCCTAGATCCTCAATCTCCAATTTTCAAACCATAATACTCAATCTTCAATCCTCAATCCCCAGTCATCAATCTTCAATCCTCAATGCTCAATCCTCAATCCTCAATCCTCAGTCCTCAATCCACAATCCTCAATCCTCAAACCTCAATCCTCAACCGTCAGTCCTCGTCCTCAATCCTCAAACCTCAATCCTCGATCCTCAATATTCAATCATCAATACTCAATCTTCAATCCTCAATGCTCTATCCTCAATCCTCAATCCTCAATCCTCAATCCTCAATACCCAATCCTCAATCTTCAATCTTCAATCCTCAATCCTCAATCCTCAGTCCTCAAACATCAATCCTGAATCCTCAATCCTGAATCCTCAATCCTCAGCACTCAGTCCTCAACAATCAGTAGTCAATCCTCAATCCTCAATGGAATATCATCAATTTACAGATTTCAATGCTCAATACTCAATCTGCAGTCTTCAAGTCTCTATTCTCAAACATCAATCCTCATCACTCAACCCTCAACACTCAATCCTCAATCCTCAATCCTCAATCCTCAATCCTCAATCCTCAACCCTCAATACTCATTCCTCAAACCTCAATCCTCAACCCTCAGTCCTCATCCTCAATTCTCAATTCTCAATCCTCAATACTCAATCCTCAATCTTCAATCCTCAATCCTCAAACCTCAATCCTCAATCCTCATTTCTCAATCCTCAATACCCAATCCTCAATCTTCAATCGTCAATCTTCAATCCTCAATACTCAATCTTCAATCCTCAATCCTCAATCCTCAATCCTCATTCTTCAATACTCAATACCCAACACTCAATCTTCAATCCTCAATCCTCAGTCCTCAATTCTCAATCCTCAATCCTCAGTCCTCTGTCCTCAAACCTCAATCCTCAACCCTCAGCCCTCATCCTCCATCCTCAATCCTCAATCATCAATCCTCAATCTTATATCCTCAATATTCAATCTTCAATCCTCAATCCTCAATCCTCAATCCTCAATCCTCAATCCTCAGTGATCAATACTCAATCTTCAATACTCAATCCTCAATCCTCAATCCTCAATCCTCAATCCTCAATCCTCAATCCTCAATCCTCAATCCTCAATCCTCAATCCTCAATCCTCAATCTTCAATCCTCAATCCTCAATCATCAATCTTCAATCCTCAATCCTCAACCCTCAATACTCAATCCTCAATTCTCAGTCCTGAAACCTCAATCCTGAATCCACAATCCTCAATCTTCAATCCTCAATCATCAGTCCTCAATTCTCAATCCTCAATCATCAGTCCTCATCCTCAATTCTCAATTCTCAATCCTCTATCCTCAATCCTCAATCTTCAATCCTCAACAATCAATCTCCAATCCTAGATCCTCAATCCCCAATTTTCAAACCTTAATACTCAATCTTCAATCCTCAATCCCCAGTCATCAATCTTCAATCCTCAATGCTCAATCCTCAATCCTCAGTCCTCAGTCCTCAATCCACAATCCTCAATCCTCAAACCTCAATCCTCAACCGTCAGTCCTCGTCCTCAATCCTCAAACCTCAATCCTCGATCCTCAATATTCAATCATCAATACTCAATCTTCAATCCTCAATGCTCTATCCTCAATCCTCAATCCTCAATACCCAATCCTCAATCTTCAATCTTCAATCCTCAATCCTCAATCCTCAGTCCTCAAACATCAATCCTGAATCCTCAATCCTGAATCCTCAATCCTCAGCACTCAGTCCTCAACAATCAGTAGTCTATCCTCAATCCTCAATGGAATATCATCAATTTACAGATTTCAATGCTCAATACTCAATCTGCAGTCTTCAAGTCTCTATTCTCAAACATCAATTCTCATCACTCAACCCTCAACACTCAATCCTCAATCCTCAATCCTCGATCCTCAATCCTCAATCCTCAACCCTCAATCCTCATTCCTCAAACCTCAATCCTCAACCCTCAGTCCTCATCCACAATTCTCAATTCTCAATCCTCAATACTCAATCCTCAATCTTCAATCCTCAATCCTCAAACCTCAATCCTCATTTCTCAATCCTCAATACCCAATCCTCAATCTTCAATCGTCAATCCTCAATCCTCAATTCTCAATCCTCAATCCTTAATCCTCAGACCACAAACATCAATATTCAACCCTCAGTCCTCGTCCTCAATCCACAACCCTCAATCCTCAGTCCTCAATATTCAATCATCAATATTCAATCTTCAATCCTCAATCCTCAATCCTCAATCCTCAATCCTCAATCCTCAATCTTCAATCCTCGAACCTCAATCCTCAATACTCAATCCTCAATCCTCAATCCTCAAACCTCAATCCTCAACCGTCAGTCCTCGTCCTCAATCCTCAAACCTCAATCCTCGATCCTCAATATTCAATCATCAATACTCAATCTTCAATCCTCAATGCTCTATCCTCAATCCTCAATCCTCAATACCCAATCCTCAATCTTCAATCTTCAATCCTCAATCCTCAATCCTCAGTCCTCAAACATCAATCCTGAATCCTCAATCCTGAATCCTCAATCCTCAGCACTCAGTCCTCAACAATCAGTAGTCTATCCTCAATCCTCAATGGAATATCATCAATTTACAGATTTCAATGCTCAATACTCAATCTGCAGTCTTCAAGTCTCTATTCTCAAACATCAATTCTCATCACTCAACCCTCAACACTCAATCCTCAATCCTCAATCCTCAATCCTCAATCCTCAATCCTCAACCCTCAATCCTCATTCCTCAAACCTCAATCCTCAACCCTCAGTCCTCATCCTCAATTCTCAATTCTCAATCCTCAATACTCAATCCTCAATCTTCAATCCTCAATCCTCAAACCTCAATCCTCAATCCTCATTTCTCAATCCTCAATACCCAATCCTCAATCTTCAATCGTCAATCCTCAATCCTCAATTCTCAATCCTCAATCCTTAATCCTCAGACCACAAACATCAATATTCAACCCTCAGTCCTCGTCCTCAATCCACAACCCTCAATCCTCAGTCCTCAATATTCAATCATCAATATTCAATCTTCAATCCTCAATCCTCAATCCTCAATCCTCAATCCTCAATCCTCAATCTTCAATCCTCGAACCTCAATCCTCAATACTCAATCCTCAATCCTCAATCCTCAATACTCAATCCTCGATCCTCAATACTCAATCTTCAATACTCAATCCTCAATCCTCAATCCTCAATCCTCATTCTTCAATCCTCAATACCAAATCCTCAATCTTCAATCCTCAGTCCTCAGTCCTCAATCCTCAATCCACAATCCTCATTCTTCAATCCTCAATACCCAGTCCTCAATCTTCCATCCTCAATCCTCAATCCTCATTTCTCAATCGTCAATCCTCAGTCCTCTGCCCTCAAACATCAATACTCAACCCTCAGCCCTCATCCTCAATCCTCAATCCTCAATCGTCAATCCTCAATCCTCAGCCCTCAGTCCTCAAACGTCAATGCTCAATCCTCAACCCCATTCCTCAATCCTCAATCCTCAATCATCAATCCTCAATCTTCAATACTCATTCCTGAATCCTCAATCCCCAATCCTCAATCCTCAATCATCAATCCTCAACCTTCAATACTCAATCCTCAATCCTCAATCCTCGATCCTCAATCCTCAGACCTCAAGTATCAATACTCAACCCTCAGTCCTCGTCCTCAATACACAACCCTCAATCATCAATCCTGAATCTTCATTCATCAATATTCAACCTTCAATCCTCAATCCTCAATCCTCAACGTTCGATCCTCAATACCCAATCATCAATCTTCAATCCTCAATCCTCAAGCGTCAATCCTCAATCCTGAATCCTCAACCCTCAATTCTCAGTCCTCAAACCTCAATCCCTAATCCTCAATCCTGAATCCTCAATCTTCAGCCCTTAGTCCTCATAAATCAATTGTCAATCCTCAGCCCTCGATAGAATATCCTCAATTCACAGTTTTCAATACTCAATCCCCATCCTTCAATCTTCAAATCTCAATCCACAAATATCAATTCTCATCACTAAACCATCAACACTCAGTCCTCAATCTTCAATCCTCAATCCTCAATCCTCAACCTTCAATCCTCAATAATGAATCTTCAATCATCAATCCCCAATCCTCAATCCTCAATCCTCAATCCTGAATATTCAATCCTCAGTCCCCAATCCTCAATCTTCAATCCTCAGTCCTCAATCCTCAATCCTCAATCCTCAATACTCAGTCCTCAGTCCTCAAACCTCAATGCTCAATCCTCAATCCTCTAGCATCAATCCTCAATCTTCAATACTCAATACTCAATCCTCAATCCTCAATCCTCAGTCCTCAATCATCAATCCTCAACCTTCAATACTCGATCCTCAACCCCAATGCTCAATACTCAACCATCAACCCTCAATTCTCAATACTCAATACTCAATCCTCAATCCTCAATCCTCAATCCTCAATCCCCAGACCTCAATCATCAGTACTCAACCCTGAGTCCTCGTCCAAAATCCATAACCCTCAATCCTCAATCCTCAATCTTCAATCATCATTACTCAATCTTCAGTACTCAATCCTCAATCCTCAATCCTCAATCCTCAGTCCTCATTGTTCAATCCGCAATACCCAATCCTCAATCTTCAATCCTCAATCCTCAATCCTCAATCCTCAATTCTCAATACTCAGTCCTCAATTCTCCGACCTCAAACCTCAATCCTGAATCCACAATCCTGAATCCTCAATCTTCAGACCTCAGTCCTCAACAATCAGTCGTCAATTCTCAGTCCTCAATAGAATATCATCAATTCACACATTTCAATACTCAATAATCAATCTGCAATCTTCAAATCTCCATCCACAAACATCAATTCTCATCACTCAACCCTCAACACTCAGTCCCCAATCCTCAATCTTCAATCCTCATTCCTCAATCCTCAATTCTCAATCCTCAATCCTCAGTCCTCAGACCTCAAACCTCAATTCGTCAACTCTCAGCCCTCATCCTCTATCCTCAATCCTCAATCTTCATTCCTCAATCCTCAATCCTCAAGCCTCAATCCTCAATCCTCAATCCTCAGTCCTCAAACCTCAATCCTCAACCCTCAATTCTCAATCCTCAATCTTCAATCCTCAATCCTCAATCCTCAATCCCCAATCCTCTATCCTCAGGCAGCAGTACTCAATCTTCAATACTCAATCCTCAATCCTCAATCCTCAATCCTCAATCCTCAACCCTCAATCCTCATTCCTCTAACCTCAATCCTCAACCCTCAGTCCTCATCCTCAATTCTCAATTCTCAATCCTCAATTCTCAATACTCAATATTCAATCCTCAATAATCAACCTCCAATCCTAGATCCTCAATCCCCAATCTTCAATCCTTAATCCTCAATCTTCAATCCTTAATTCTCAATCGTCAATCTTCAATCCTCAATACTCAATCTTCAATCCTCAATCCTCAGTCCTCAATCCTCTATCCTCAATCCTCAATCGTCAATCTTCAATCCTCAATACTCAATCTTCAATCCTCAATCCTCAATCCTCAATCCTCATTCTTCAATACTCAATACCCAACACTCAATCTTCAATCCTCAATCCTCAGTCCTCAATTCTCAATCCTCAATCCTCAGTCCTCTGTCCTCAAACCTCAATCCTCAACCCTCAGCCCTCATCCTCCATCCTCAATCCTCAATCATCAATCCTCAATCTTATATCCTCAATATTCAATCTTCAATCCTCAATCCTCAATCCTCAATCCTCAATCCTCAATCCTCAGTGATCAATACTCAATCTTCAATACTCAATCCTCAATCCTCAATCCTCAATCCTCAATCCTCAATCCTCAATCCTCAATCCTCAATCCTCAATCTTCAATCCTCAATCCTCAATCCTCAATCTTCAATCCTCAATCCTCAATCATCAATCTTCAATCCTCAATACTCAATCTGCAATCCTCAATCCTCAAACCTCAATCCTCAATCGTCAATCCTCAATCCTCAATCCTCAATCCTCAATCCACAATCCTCAATCCTCAAACCTCAATCCTCAACCGTCAGTCTTCGTCCTCAATCCTCAAACCTCAATCCTCAATCCTCAATATTCAGTCATCAATACTCAATCTTCAATCCTCAATGCTCTATCCTCAATCCTCAATCCTCAATCCTCAATATTCAAGGCACAACCCTCAGCCATCAATCCTCAATACTCAACCATCAATCCTCAATTCTCAATACTCAATAGAATGTTCTGAATACACATGGTTCAATACTCAATCCACAATACTCAATAATCAAGTCTCAATCCTGAATATTCAATCGTCAATACTCAATTTCAATCCTCAATCCTCAATTCTCAATCCCCAATACTCAATCCTCAATCGTCAATCCTCAATCCCCAATCCTCAATCTTCAATCCTCAACCTCAATCCTCAATCCTCAATCCTCAATCCTCAATCTTCAATCCTCAATACTCAATCTTCAATCCTCAATCTTCAATCCTCATTCCTCAATCCTCAATTCTCAATCCTCAATCCTCAGTCCTCAGACCTCAAACCTCAATTCGTCAACTCTCAGCCCTCATCCTCTATCCTCAATCCTCAATCTTCATTCCTCAATCCTCAATCCTCAATCCTCAATCCTCAAGCCTCAATCCTCGATCCTCAATCCTCAGTCCTCAAACCTCAATCCTCAACCCTCAATTCTCAATCCTTAATCTTCAATCCTCAATCCTCAATCCTCAATCCTCAATCCCCAATCCTCTACCCTCAGGCAGCAATACTCAATCTTCAATACTCAATCCTCAATCCTCAATCCTCAATCCTCAATCCTCAACCCTCAATCCTCATTCCTCAAACCTCAATCCTCAACCCTCAGTCCTCATCCTCAATTCTCAATTCTCAATCCTCAATTCTCAATACTCAATATTCAATCCTCAATAATCAACCTCCAATCCTAGATCCTCAATCCCCAATCTTCAATCCTTAATCCTCAATCTTCAATCCTTAATTCTCAATCGTCAATCTTCAATCCTCAATACTCAATCTTCAATCCTCAATCCTCAGTCCTCAATCCTCAATCCTCAATCCTCAATCGTCAATCTTCAATCCTCAATACTCAATCTTCAATCCTCAATCCTCAATCCTCAATCCTCAATCCCCATTCTTCAATACTCAATACCCAACACTCAATCTTCAATCCTCAATCCTCAATCCTCAATTCTCAAACCTCAATCCTCAGTCCTCTGTCCTCAAACCACAATCCTCAACCCTCAGCCCTCATCCTCCATCCTCAATCTTCAATCATCAATCCTCAACCTTATATCCTCAATATTCAATCTTCAATCCTCAATCCTCAATCCTCAATCCTCAATCCTCAATCCTCAGTGATCAATACTCATTCTTCAATACTCAATCCTCAATCATCAATCCTCAATCCTCAATCCTCAATCCTCAATCCTCAATCCTCAATCCTCAATCCTCAATCATCAATCTTCAATCCTCAATACTCAATCTGCAATCCTCAATCCTCAAACCCCAATCCTCAATCCTCATTCTTCAATCCTCAATACCCAATCCTCAATCTTGAATCCTCAATCCTCAATCCTCAATCCTCAATTCTCAATCCTCAATCTTCAATCCTCAATCCTCAATCCTCAATACTCAATCCTCAATCTTCAATCCTCAATTCTCAACACTCAATAGAATATTCTGAATACTCCCGTTTCAATGCTCAGACCACAATATTCAATAATCAAATCCCAATCCTCAATCTTCAATCCTCAATACTCAATTTCAATCCTCAATCCTCAATCCTCAATCCCCAATACTCAATCCTCAATCGCCAGTCCTCAATCCCCAATCCTCAATCTTCATTCCTCAACCTCAATCCTCAATCCTCAATCCCCAATCCTCAATCTTCAATCCTCAATCCTCAATCGTCAATCCTCAATCCTCAATCCTCAATCCTCAATCCACAATCCTCAATCCTCAAACCTCAATCCTCAACCGTCAGTCCTCGTCCTCAATCCTCAAACCTCAATCCTCAATATTCAGTCATCAATACTCAATCTTCAATCCTCAATGCTCTATCCTCAATCCTCAATCCTCAATCCTCAATATTCAAGGCACAACCCTCAGCCATCATTCCTCAATACTCAACCATCAATCCTCAATCCTCAATACTCAATAGAATGTTCTGAATACACATGGTTCAATACTCAATCCACAATACTCAATAATCAAGTCTCAATCCTGAATATTCAATCGTCAATACTCAATTTCAATCCTCAATCCTCAATTCTCAATCCCCACTACTCAATCCTCAATCGTCAAATCTCAATCCCCAATCCTCAATCTTCAATCCTCAACCTCAATCCTCAATCCTCAATCCTCAATCCTCAATCTTCAATCCTCAATACTCAATCTTCAACCCTCAATCCTCAATCCTCAATCCTCAAACCTCAATCCTCAATCCTCAATCCCCAATCCTCTATCCTCAGGCAGCAATACTCAATCGTCAATACTCAATCCTCAATCCTCAATCCTCAATCCTCAATCCTCAACCCTCAATCCGCATTCCTCAAACCTCAATCCTCAACCCTCACTCCTCAACCTCAATTCTCAATTCTCAATCCTCAATTCTCAATACTCAATATTCAATCCTCGATAATCAACCTCCAATCCTAGATCCTCAATCCCCAATCTTCAATCCTTAATCCTCAATCTTGAATCCTTAATTCTCAATCGTCAATCTTCAATCCTCAATACTCAATCTTCAATCCTCAATCCTCAGTCCTCAATCCTCAATCCTTAATCCTCAATCGTCAATCTTCAATCCTCAATACTCAATCTTCAATCCTCAATCCTCAATCCTCAATCCTCAATCCTCATTCTTCAATACTCAATACCCAACACTCAATCTTCAATCCTCAATCCTCAATCCTCAATTCTCAATCCTCAACCCTCAGTCCTCTGTCCTCAAGCCTCAATCCTCGACCCTCAGCCCTCATCCTTCATCGTCAATCCTCAATCATCAATCCTCAATCTTATATCCTCAATATTCAATCTTCAATCCTCAATCCTCAATCCTCAATCCTCAATCCTCAATCCTCAGTGATCAATACTCAATCTTCAATACTCAATCCACAATCCTCAATCCTCAATCCTCAATCCTCAATCCTCAATCCTCAATCCTCAATCCCCATTTCCCAAACCTCAATCCTCAACCCTCAGATCTCATCCTCAATTCTCAATTCTCAATCCTCAATCATCAATCCTCAATCTTCAATCCTCAATCCTCAATCCTCAATCCTCAATCCTCAATCCTTAATCTTCAATCCTCAACCTCAATCCTCAATCCTCAATCCTCAATCCTCAATCTTCAATCGTCAATACTCAATCTTCAATCCTCAATCCTCAATCCTCAATCCTCAATCCTCAATCCTCATTCGTCAATCCTCAATACCCAATCCTCAATCTTCAATCCTCAATCCTCAATCCTCAATCCTCAAACCTCAATACTCAATCTGCAATCCTCAATCCTCAATCCTCAATCCTCAATCCTCATTCTTCAATCCTCAATACCCAATCCTCAATCTTGAATCCTCTATCCTCAATCCTCAATTCTCAATCCTCAATCCTCAATCGTCAGACCTCAAACATCAATATTCAGCCCTCAGTCCTCGTCCTCTATCCACAACCTTCAATCCTCAATCCTCAATCTTGAATCATCAATATTCAATCTTCAACACTCAATCCTCAATCCTCAATCCTCAATCCTCAATCCTCAATCCTCAATCCTCAATCTTCAATCCTCAATACTCAATCTTCAATCCCCAATCCTCAATTCTCAATCCTCAAGCCTCAATGTTCAATCCTCAATACTCAATCTTCAATCCTCAATACTCAATCCTCAATCCTCAATCCTCATTCTTCAATCCTCAATACCCAATCCTCAATCTTCAATCCTCAATCCTCAACTCTCAATCCTCAATCCTCAATCCTCAGACCTCACACATCAATACTCAACCCTCAGTCCTCGTCCTCAATCCACAACCCTCAATCCTCAATCCTCAATCATCAATCATCAATATTCAATCTTCAGTCCTCAATCCTCAATCCTCAATCCTCAATCCTCAATCCTCAATGTTCAATCCGAAATATCCAATCCTCAATCTTCAATCCTCAATCCTCAATCCTCAATCCTCAACCCTCAATACTCAATCCTCAATTCTCAGTCCTCAAACCTCAATCCTGAATCCACAATCCTCAATCTTCAATCCTCAATCATCAGTCCTCAATTCTCAATCCTCAACCCTCAGTCCTCATTCCTCAAACCTCAATCCACAACCCTCAGTCCTCATCCTCAATTCTCAATTCTCAATCCTCAATCCTCAATACTCAATCTTCAATCCTCAATAATCAATCTCCAATCCTAGATCCTCAATCCCCAATCTTCAATCCTTAATACTCAATCTTCAATCCCCAATCCCCAGTCATCAATCTTCAATCCTCAATGCTCAATCCTCAATCCTCAATCCTCAGTCCTCAATCCACAATCCTCAATCCTCAAAGCTCAATCCTCAACCGTCAGTCCTCGTCCTCAATCCTCAAACCTCAATCCTCAATCCTCAATATTCAATCATCAATACTCAATCTTCAATCCTCAGTGCTCTATCCTCAATCCTCAATCCTCAATCCTCAATATTCAAGACACAACCCTCAGCCACCAATCCTCAAGACTCAACCATCAATCCTCAATTCCCAATACTCAATAGAATATTCTGAATACTCATGTTTCAATACTCAATTCACAATATTCAATAATCAAACCTCAATCCTCAATCTTCAGTCCTCAATACTCAACTTCAATCCTCAATCCTCAATTCTCAATCCCCAATACTCAATCCTCAATCGTCAATCCTCAATCACCAATCCTCAATCTTCAATCCTCAACCTCAATCCTCAATCCTCAATCCTCAATCCTCAACATTCAATCCTCAATACTCAATCTTCTATCCTCAATCCTCAATCCTCAATCCTCAGTCCTCAATCCTCAATCCTCAATCCTCAATCCTCAATCCTCAATCCTCAATCCTCAATTCTCAATACTCAATCTGCAATCGTCAATCCTCAATCCTCAATCCTCAATCCTCATTCTTCAATCCTCAATACCCAATCTTCAATCTTCAATCCTCAATACTCAATCTTCTACCCCAATCCTCAATTCTCATTCCTCAAGCCTCAATGTTCAATCCTCAATCCTCAATCTTCAATCCTCAACCTCAATCCTCAATCCTCAATCCTCAATCCTCAATCTTCAATCCTCAATCCTCAATCCTCAATCCTCAATCCTCAATCCTCAATCCTCAATCTTCAATCCTCAATACTCAATCTTCAATCCCCAATCCTCAATTCTCAATCCTCAAGCCTCAATGTTCAATACTCAATACTCAATCTTCAATCCTCAATACTCAATCCTCAATCCTCAATCCTCATTCTTCAATCCTCAATACCCAATCCTCAATCTTCAATCCTCAATCCTCAACTCTCAATCCTCAATCCTCAATCCTCAGACCTCACACATCAATACTCAACCCTCAGTCCTCGTCCTCAATCCACAACCCTCAATCCTCAATCCTCAATCATCAATCATCAATATTCAATCTTCAATCCTCAATCCTCAATCCTCAATCCTCAATCCCCAATCCTCAATATTCAACACACAACCCTCAGCCAACAATCCTCAATACTCAACCATCAATCCTCAATTCTCAATACTCAATAGAATATCCTGAATTCGCATGGTTCGATACTCAATCCACAATATTCAATAATCAAATCTCAATCCTCAACCTTCAATCCTCAATACTCAATTTCAATCCTCAATCCTCAATCTTCAATCCTCAATCCTCAATTGTCAATCCTCAATCCTCAATCCTCAACCTTCGATCCTCAATACTCAACCTTCAATCCTCAATCCTCAATACTCAATACTCAATCCTCAATCCTCAATCCTCAATTCGCAATCCTCAATCTTCAACCCTCAATACTCAATCTTCAATTCTCAATCTTCAATCCTCAATCCTCAATCCTCAATCCTCAACCTTCAATGCTCAATACTCAATCTTCAATCCTCAATCCTCAATCCTCAATCCTCAATCCTCAATCCTGAATCCTCAATCTTCAATCCTCAATACTCAATCCTCAGTCCTCAGTGATCAATACTCAATCGTCAATACTGAATCCTCAATCCTCAATCCTCAATCCTCAATCCTCAATCCTCAATCCTCATTTCTCAAACCTCAATCCTCAACCCTCAGTCCTCATTCTCAATTCTCAATTCTCAATCCTCAATCCTGAATTCTCAATCTTCAATCCTCAATAATCAATCTCCAATCCTAGATCCTCAATCCACAATACTCAACCATCAATCCTCAATACTGAATCTTCAATCCCCAATACTCGATCCTCAATCGTCAATCCTCAATCCCCAATCCTCAATCTTCAATGCTCAATCCTCAGTACTCAATCCTGAATCCTCAATCTTCAATCCTCAATACTCAATCTTCAACCCTCAATCCTCAATCCTCAATCCTCAATCCTCAATCTTCAATCCTCAATCCTCAATCCTCAATCTTCAATCCTCAATACTCAATCTGCAATCCTCAATCCTCAGACCTCAGTCCTCAATCCTCATTCTTCAATCCTAAATCCTCAATCCTCAATTCTCAATCCTCTATCTTCAATCCTCAATACTAAATCTTCAATCCTCAATCCTCGATCCTCAATCCTCAATTCTCATTCCTCAATCGTCAGTCTTCTATCCTCAATACTCAATCTTCAATCCTCAACACTCAATCCTCAATCCTCAATCCTCAATTCTCATTCTTCAATCCTCAATACCCAATCCTCAATCTTCAATCCTCAATCCTCAATCCTCAATTCTCAATCCTCTATCTTCAATCCTCAATACTAAATCTTCAATCCTCGATCCTCAATCCTCAATCCTCAGTCCACAATCCTCAGTCCTCAGTCCTCAAACCTCAATACTCAATCCTCAATCCCCAATCCTCAATCCTCAATTTTCAATCTTCAATACTAAATCGTCAATCCTCAATCCTCGATCCTCAATCCTCAATTCTCAATCCTCAATCGTGAGTCTTCTATCCTCAATACTCAATCTTCAATCCTCAATCCTCAATCATCAATCCTCAATCTTCAATACTCAATCCTCAATCCTCAATCCTCAATCCTCAATATTCAACACTCAATCCTCAACCATCAATCCTCAATACTCAACCACCAATCCTCAATTCTCAATACTCAATAGAACATCCTGAATTCTGATGGGTCAATTCTCAATTCAGAATATTCAATAATCAAATCCCAAACCTAAAGCATCAATTCTCAACACTCAATCCTCAACATTCAGTCCTCTCTCTTCAATCCTACATCCTCCACACTCAATCCTCGAGCGTCATTCCTCAATACTCAATCCTCAATCCTCAACCTTCAATCCTCAATACTCAACCATCAATCCTCAATCCTCAATAGAATATCCTCAATTCACAGCTTTCAATACTAAATACTCAAACTGCAATCTTCAAACCTCTATCCACAAACATCAATTCTCATCACTCAACCCTCAACACTCAGTCCTCAACGTTCAATCCTCAATCCTCAATCCTCAATCCTCAATCGTCAATCTTCAATCCTCAATACTCAATCTTCAATGCTCAATCCTCAATCCTCAATCCTCAATCCTCATTCTTCAATCCTCAGTACCCAAACCTCAATCTTCAATCCTCAATCCTCAATCCTCAATCCTCAATCCTCAACCCTCATTCTTCAATCCTCAATACCCAATCCTCAATCTTCAATCCTCAATCCTCAATCCCCAATTCTCAATCCTCAATCGTCAGTCCTCAGTCCTCAAACCTCAATCCTCAACTCTCAGCCCTCATCGTCAATCCTCAATCCTCAATCCTCAATCCTCAACCTTCAATCCTCAATACTCAATCCTCAATCGTCAATCCTCAATCCCCACTCCTCAATCTTCAATGCTCAATCCTCAATCCTCAATCCTCAATCCTCAATCCTCAATCTTCAATCCTCAATACTCAACCTTCAATCCTAAATCCTCAATCCTCAATCCTCAATCCTCAATCCTCAATCCTGAATCCTCAATCTTCAATCCTCAATACTCAATCTGCAATCCTCAAACCTCAATCCTCATCCCTCAGCCCTCATCCTCCATCCTCAATACTCAATCCTCAATCCTGAATCTTCAATGCTCTATATTCAATCTTCAATCCTCAATACTCAATCCTCAGTCCTCATTGATCAATACTCAATCGTCAATACTGAACCCTCAATCCTCAATCCTCAATCCTCAATCCCCAATCCTCAATCCTCATTCCTCAATCATCAGTCGTCAATCTTCAATACTCATTCCTCAATCCTCAATCCCCAATCCTCAATCTTCAATCATCAATCCTCAATCCTCAATCATCAATCGTCAATCTTCAATACTCATTCCTCAATCCTCAATCCCCAATCCTCAATCTTCAATCATCAATCCTCAATCTTCAACACTCAATCCTCAATCCTCAATCCTCAATACTAACCATCAATCCTCAATTCTCGATACTCAATAGAATATCCTGAATTCTCAGGATTCAGTACTGAAACCTCAACCCTCAAGCCTCAGCCCTCATCCTCCATCCTCAATCGCCAATCCTCAATCCTGAATCTTCAATCCTGAACATTCAATCTTCTATCCTCAATCCTCAAACCTCAATCCTGAATCCTCAATCCTCAGTGATCAATACTCAATCTTCAATACTCAATCCTCAATCCTCAATCCTCATTCTTCAAACCTCAATACCCAATTCTCAATCTTCATCATCAATAATCAATCTCCAATCCTGGATCCTCAATCCTCAATCCTCAATCCCCAATCTTCAATCCTCAATAATCAATCTCCAATCCTAGATCCTCAATCCTCAATCCTCAATCCTCAATCCTCAGTCGTCAACCTTCAGTCCTCAATACTCAATCTTCAATTCTCAATCTTCAATCCTCAATCCTCAATCCTCAATCCTCAGTACTCAATCCTGAATCCTCAATCTTCAATCCTCAATACTCAATCTTCAACCCTCAATCCTCAATCCTCAATCTTCAATCCTCAATCTTCAATCCTCAATCCTCAATCCTCAATCTTCAATCCTCAATACTCAATCTGCAATCCTCAATCCTCAAACCTCAGTCCCCAATCATCAATCGTCAATAATCAATCTCCAATCCTAAGTCCTCAATCCGCAACCCTCAATCTTCAATCCTCAATCCTCATCCTTCAATCCTCAATACCCAATCCTCAATCTCCAATACTCAATCCTCAATCCTCAATCCCCAATCCTCAATATTCAACACACAACCCTCAGCCAACATTCCTCAATACTCAACCATCAATCCTCAATTCTCAATACTCAATAGAATATCCTGAATCCGCATGGTTCGGTACTCAAACCACAATATTCAATAATCAAATCTCAATCCTCAATCTTCAATCCTCAATACTCAATTTCAATCCTCAATCCTCAGTCTTCAACCCTCAATCCTCAATTATCAATCCTCAATCCTCAATCCTCAATCTTCAATCCTCAATACTCAATCTTCAATCCTCAATCCTCAATCCTCAATCCTCAATCCACAATCCTCAATCCTCAATCCTCAATCCTCAATCCTCAATACTCAATCTGCAATCCTCAAGCGTCAATCCTCAATCCTCAATGCTCATTCTTCAATCCTCAATACCCAATCCTCAATCTTCAATCCTCAATACTCAATCCTCACTCCTCAATCCTCAATCCTCAATCCTCGATCCTCAATCCTCAATCCTCAACCATCAATCCTCAATTCTCAATACTCAATAGAATATCCTGAATTCGCATGGTTCGATACTCAATCCACAATATTCAATAATCAAATCTCAATATTCAATCTTCAATCCTCAATACTCAATTTCAATCCTCAATCCTCAATCTTCAATCCTCAATCCTCAATTGTCAATCCTCAATCCTCAATCCTCAACCTTCAATCCACAATACTCAACCTTCAATCCTCAATCCTCAATCCTCAATCCTCAATCCTCAATCCTCAATCCTCAATCCTGAATCCTCAATCTTCAATCCTCAATACTCAATCTGCAATCCTCAAACCTCAATCCTCATCCCTCAGCCCTCATCCTCCATCCTCAATACTCAATCCTCAATCCTGAATCTTCAATGCTCTATATTCAATCTTCAATCCTCAATACTCAATCCTCAGTCCTCATTGATCAATACTCAATCGTCAATACTGAACCCTCAATCCTCAATCCTCAATCCTCAATCCCCAATCCTCAATCCTCATTCCTCAATCATCAGTCGTCAATCTTCAATACTCATTCCTCAATCCTCAATCCCCAATCCTCAATCTTCAATCATCAATCCTCAATCCTCAATCATCAATCGTCAATCTTCAATACTCATTCCTCAATCCTCAATCCCCAATCCTCAATCTTCAATCATCAATCCTCAATCTTCAACACTCAATCCTCAATCCTCAATCCTCAATACTAACCATCAATCCTCAATTCTCGATACTCAATAGAATATCCTGAATTCTCAGGATTCAGTACTGAAACCTCAACCCTCAAGCCTCAGCCCTCATCCTCCATCCTCAATCGCCAATCCTCAATCCTGAATCTTCAATCCTGAACATTCAATCTTCTATCCTCAATCCTCAAACCTCAATCCTGAATCCTCAATCCTCAGTGATCAATACTCAATCTTCAATACTCAATCCTCAATCCTCAATCCTCATTCTTCAAACCTCAATACCCAATTCTCAATCTTCATCATCAATAATCAATCTCCAATCCTGGATCCTCAATCCTCAATCCTCAATCCCCAATCTTCAATCCTCAATAATCAATCTCCAATCCTAGATCCTCAATCCTCAATCCTCAATCCTCAATCCTCAGTCGTCAACCTTCAGTCCTCAATACTCAATCTTCAATTCTCAATCTTCAATCCTCAATCCTCAATCCTCAATCCTCAGTACTCAATCCTGAATCCTCAATCTTCAATCCTCAATACTCAATCTTCAACCCTCAATCCTCAATCCTCAATCTTCAATCCTCAATCTTCAATCCTCAATCCTCAATCCTCAATCTTCAATCCTCAATACTCAATCTGCAATCCTCAATCCTCAAACCTCAGTCCCCAATCATCAATCGTCAATAATCAATCTCCAATCCTAAGTCCTCAATCCGCAACCCTCAATCTTCAATCCTCAATCCTCATCCTTCAATCCTCAATACCCAATCCTCAATCTCCAATACTCAATCCTCAATCCTCAATCCCCAATCCTCAATATTCAACACACAACCCTCAGCCAACATTCCTCAATACTCAACCATCAATCCTCAATTCTCAATACTCAATAGAATATCCTGAATCCGCATGGTTCGGTACTCAAACCACAATATTCAATAATCAAATCTCAATCCTCAATCTTCAATCCTCAATACTCAATTTCAATCCTCAATCCTCAGTCTTCAACCCTCAATCCTCAATTATCAATCCTCAATCCTCAATCCTCAATCTTCAATCCTCAATACTCAATCTTCAATCCTCAATCCTCAATCCTCAATCCTCAATCCACAATCCTCAATCCTCAATCCTCAATCCTCAATCCTCAATACTCAATCTGCAATCCTCAAGCGTCAATCCTCAATCCTCAATGCTCATTCTTCAATCCTCAATACCCAATCCTCAATCTTCAATCCTCAATACTCAATCCTCACTCCTCAATCCTCAATCCTCAATCCTCGATCCTCAATCCTCAATCCTCAACCATCAATCCTCAATTCTCAATACTCAATAGAATATCCTGAATTCGCATGGTTCGATACTCAATCCACAATATTCAATAATCAAATCTCAATATTCAATCTTCAATCCTCAATACTCAATTTCAATCCTCAATCCTCAATCTTCAATCCTCAATCCTCAATTGTCAATCCTCAATCCTCAATCCTCAACCTTCAATCCACAATACTCAACCTTCAATCCTCAATCCTCAATCCTCAATCCTCAATCCTCAATCCTCAATCCTCAATCCTCAATCCTCAATCCTCAATACTCAATCTGCAATCCTCAATCCTCAATCCTCAATGCTCATTCTTCAATCCTCAATACCCAATCCTCAATCCTCAAACCTCAATCCTCAACCTTCAATCCCCAAAAATCAATCTCCAATCCTAGATCTTCAATCCCCAATCCTCAGTCCTTAATCCTCAATCTTCAATCCTCAATCGCCAGTCCTCAATCTCCAATCCTCTATGCTCAGTCGTCAATCCTCAAGCCTCAGTCCTCAATCCTCAATCCTCAATGCTCAAACCTCAATCCTCAACCGTCAGTCCTCGTCCTCAATCCTCAACCCTCAATCCTCAGTCCTCAATCTTCAATCATCAATAATCACTCTTCAATCCTCAATAATCAATCCTCAATCCTCAGTCCTCAATCCACAATATTCAACACTCAACCCTTATCCATCAATCCTCAATACTCAACCATCAATCCTCAATTCTCAATACTCAATAGAACATCCTGAATTCTTATGGTTCAATACTCAATCCAGAATATTCAATAATCAAACCTCAAACCTCAAGCATCAATTCTCAACACTCAATCCTCAACACTCAGTCCTCTCTCTTCAATCCTACATCCTCAACCCTCAATCCTCAAGCGTCAATCCTCAGACCTCAATCCTCAATCCTCAATCGTCAGTCTTCAATCCTCAATACTCAATCTTCAATCCTCAATCCTCAAACCTCAATCCTCAATCCTCATTCTTCAATCCTGAATACCCAATACTCAATCTTCAATCCTCAATCCTCAATCCTCAATCCTCAATACTCAACCATCAATCCTAAATTCTCAATGCTCAATAGAATATCCTTAATTCTCAGGATTCTGTACTCAAACCTCAATCCTCAATCCTCAGTCCTCATTCTCAATCCTCAATCCTCAATCCTCAATATTCAATCCCCAATACTCAATCTTCAATCCTCTAACCTCAATCCTCAATCCTCAATCCTCAATCCTCAGTCATAAATCCTCAATCTTCAATACTCAATCGTCAATCCTCAGTCCGCAATCCTCAATCCTCAATCCTCGTTCCTCAAGCCTCAATCCTCAACCCTCAGTCCATATCGTCAATTCTCAATTCTCAATCCTCAATCCTCAATCCTCAACCTTCAATCCCCAAAAATCAATCTCCAATCCTAGATCTTCAATCCCCAATCCTCAGTCCTTAATCCTCAATCTTCAATCCTCAATCGCCAGTCCTCAATCTCCAATCCTCTATGCTCAGTCGTCAATCCTCAAGCCTCAGTCCTCAATCCTCAATCCTCAATGCTCAAACCTCAATCCTCAACCGTCAGTCCCCGTCCTCAATCCTCAACCCTCAATCCTCAGTCCTCAATCTTCAATCATCAATAATCGATCTTCAGTCCTCAATAATCAATCCTCAATCCTCAATCCTCAATCCTCAATATTCAACACTCAACCCTCAGCCATCAATCCTCAATACTCAGCCATCAATCCTCAATACTCAACCATCAATCCTCAATTCTCAATACTCAATAGAACATCCTGAATTCTTACGGTCCAATACTCAATCCAGAATATTCAATAATCAAACCTCAAACCTCAAGCATCAATTCTCAACACTCAATCCTCAACACTCAGTCCTCTCTCTTCAATCCTACATCCTCAACCCTCAATCCTCAAGCGTCAATCCTCAGTCCTCAATCCTCAATCCTCAATCGTCAGTCTTCGATCCTCAATACTCAATCTTCAATCCTCAATCCTCAAACCTCAATCCTCAATCCTCATTCTTCAATCCTCAATACCCAATACTCAATCTTCAATCCTCAATCATCAATCCACATTTCTCAATACTCTATCCTCAGTCCTCAGTCCTCAAACATAAATCCTCAACCGTCAGCCCTCATCCTCAATCCTCAATCCTCGATCTTCAATCCTCAATCCTCAATCTTCAATACTCAATCTTCAATCCTCAATCCTTAGTCCTCAAACCTCAATTCTGAATCCTCAATCCTGAATCCTCCATCTTCAGACCTCAGACCTAATCAATCTGTCGTCAATTCTCAATCCTCAATAGAATATCCTCAATTCAAAGCTTTCAATACTCAATACTCAATCTGCAATCTTCAAACCTCTATCCACAAACATCAATTCTCATCACTCAACACTCAACACTCAGTCCTCAATGTTCAATCCTCAATCCTCAATTCCCAATCTTCAATCCTCAATACTGAATCTTCAATCCTCAATCCTCAATCCTCAATTCTCAACCCTCTATCTTCAATCCTCAATACTAAATCTTCAATCCTCAATCCTCGATCCTCAATTCTCAATCCTCAATCGTCAGACTTCTATCCTCAACACTCAATCTTCAATCCACAACAGTCAATCCTCAATCCTCAATCCTCATTCTTCAATCCTCAATACCCAATCCTCAATCTTCAATCCTCAATCCTCAATCCTCAATTCTCAATCGCCTATCTTCAATCCTCAATACTAAATCTTCAATCCTCGATCCTCAATCCTCAATCCTCATTCTACAATCCTCAATGCTCAATCTTGAATCATCAACCCTCAATTCTCAATCCTCAATCCTAAATACTCAATCGTCACTCCTCAATCCCCATTCCTCAATCTTCAATCCTCTATCTTCAATCCTCAATCCTCAATCCTCAATCCTCAATCCTCAATCCTCAATCCTTAATCCTCAATCGTCAATCTTCAGTCCTCAATACTCAGTCTTCAATTCTCAATCTTCAATCCTCAATCCTCAATCCTCAATCCTCAGTACTCAATCCTCACTCCTCAAACCTCAATTCTGAATCCTCAATCCTGAGTCCTCAATCTTCGGCCCTCAGTCCTCAACTATCAGTTGTCAATCCTCAATCCTCAATAGAATATCCTCAATTCACAGCTTTCAATACTCAATACTCAAACTGCAATCTTCAAACCTCTATCCACAACCATCAATTCTCATCACTCAACCCTCAACACTCAGTCCTCAACGTTCAATCCTCAATCCTCAATCCTCAATCCTCAATCGTCAATCTTCAATCCTCAATACTCAATCTTCAATCCTCAATCCTCAATCCTCAATCCTCAATCCTCATTCTTCAATCCTCAGTACCCAAACCTCAATCTTCAATCCTCAATCCTCAATCCTCAATTCTCAATCCTCAATCGTCAGTCCACAGTCCTCAAACCTCAATCCTCAACCCTCAACCCTCATCGTCAATCCTCAATCCTCAATCCTCAATCCTCAACCTTCAATCCTCAATACTCAATCTTCAATCCTCAATCATCAATCCTCAATTCTCAATCCTCTATCTTCAATCCTCAATACTAAATCTTCAATCCTCAATGCTCTATCCTCAATCCTCAATCCTCAATCCTCAATATTCAAGACACAGCCCTCAGCCATCAATCCTCAATACTCAACCATCAATCCTCAATTCTCAATACTCAATACAATATTCTGAATACTCATGGTTCAATACTCAATACACAATACTCAATAATCAAGTCTCAATCCTCAATCTTCAATCCTCAATACTCAATTTCAATCCTCAATCCTCAATTCTCAATCCCCAATTCTCAATCCTCAATCCTCAACCCTCAATCCTCAATCCTCAATACTCAATCTGCAATCCTCAATCCTCAATCCTCAATCCTCAATTCTCATTCTTCAATCCTCAATACCCAATCCTCAATCTTCAATCCTCAATCCTCAATCCTCAATTCTCAATCCTCAATCCTCAATCCTCAGACCTCAAACATCAATATTCAACCCTCAGTCCTCGTCCTCTATCCACAACCTTCAATACTCAATCCTCAATCTTCAATCATCAATATTCAATCCTCAATCCTAAATCCTCAATCCTCAATCCTCAATCCTCAATCCTCAATCCTCAATCCTCAATCTTCAATCCTCAATACTCAATCTTCAATCCCCAATCCTCAATTCTCAATCCTCAATCCTCAATGTTCAATCCTCAATACTCAATCTTCAATCCTCAATCCTCAATCCTCAATCCTCAATCCTCATTCTTCAATCCTCAATACCCAATCCTCAATCTTCAATCCTCAATCCTCAATTCTCAATCCTCAATCCTCAACCCTCAATCCTCAATCCTCAATACTCAATCTGCAATCCTCAATCCTCAATCCTCAATCCTCAATTCTCATTCTTCAATCCTCAATACCCAATCCTCAATCTTCAATCCTCAATCCTGAATCCTCAATTCTCAATCCTCAATCCTCAATCCTCAGACCTCAAACATCAATATTCAACCCTCAGGCCTCGTCCTCTATCCACAACCTTCAATACTCAATCCTCAATCTTCAATCATCAATATTCAATCCTCAATCCTAAATCCTCAATCCTCAATCCTCAATCCTCAATCCTCAATCCTCAATCCTCAATCTTCAATCCTCAATACTCAATCTTCAATCCCCAATCCTCAATTCTCAATCCTCAATCCTCAATGTTCAATCCTCAATACTCAATCTTCAATCCTCAATCCTCAATCCTCAATCCTCAATCCTCATTCTTCAATCCTCAATACCCAATCCTCAATCTTCAATCCTCAATCCTCAACTCTCAATCCTCAATCCTCTATCCTCAGACCTCACACATCAATACTCAACCCTCAGCCCTCGTCCTCAATCCACAACACTCAATCCTCAATCCTCATCAATCATCAATATTCAATCTTCAGTCCTCAATCCTCAATCCTCAATCCTCAATGTTCAATCCGAAATACCCAATCCTCAATCTTCAATCCTCAATCCTCAATCCTCAATCCTCAACCCTCAATACTCAATCCTCAATTCTCAGTCCTGAAACCTCAATCCTGAATCCACAATCCTCAATCTTCAATCCTCAATCATCAGTCCTCAATTCTCAATCCTCAATCATCAGTCCTCATCCTCAATTCTCAATTCTCAATCCTCTATCCTCGATCCTCAATCTTCAATCCTCAACAATCAATCTCCAATCCTAGATCCTCAATCTCCAATTTTCAAACCATAATACTCAATCTTCAATCCTCAATCCCCAGTCATCAATCTTCAATCCTCAATGCTCAATCCTCAATCCTCAATCCTCAGTCCTCAATCCACAATCCTCAATCCTCAAACCTCAATCCTCAACCGTCAGTCCTCGTCCTCAATCCTCAAACCTCAATCCTCGATCCTCAATATTCAATCATCAATACTCAATCTTCAATCCTCAATGCTCTATCCTCAATCCTCAATCCTCAATCCTCAATCCTCAATACCCAATCCTCAATCTTCAATCTTCAATCCTCAATCCTCAATCCTCAGTCCTCAAACATCAATCCTGAATCCTCAATCCTGAATCCTCAATCCTCAGCACTCAGTCCTCAACAATCAGTAGTCAATCCTCAATCCTCAATGGAATATCATCAATTTACAGATTTCAATGCTCAATACTCAATCTGCAGTCTTCAAGTCTCTATTCTCAAACATCAATCCTCATCACTCAACCCTCAACACTCAATCCTCAATCCTCAATCCTCAATCCTCAATCCTCAATCCTCAACCCTCAATACTCATTCCTCAAACCTCAATCCTCAACCCTCAGTCCTCATCCTCAATTCTCAATTCTCAATCCTCAATACTCAATCCTCAATCTTCAATCCTCAATCCTCAAACCTCAATCCTCAATCCTCATTTCTCAATCCTCAATACCCAATCCTCAATCTTCAATCGTCAATCTTCAATCCTCAATACTCAATCTTCAATCCTCAATCCTCAATCCTCAATCCTCATTCTTCAATACTCAATACCCAACACTCAATCTTCAATCCTCAATCCTCAGTCCTCAATTCTCAATCCTCAATCCTCAGTCCTCTGTCCTCAAACCTCAATCCTCAACACTCAGCCCTCATCCTCCATCCTCAATCCTCAATCATCAATCCTCAATCTTATATCCTCAATATTCAATCTTCAATCCTCAATCCTCAATCCTCAATCCTCAATCCTCAATCCTCAGTGATCAATACTCAATCTTCAATACTCAATCCTCAATCCTCAATCCTCAATCCTCAATCCTCAATCCTCAATCCTCAATCCTCAATCCTCAATCCTCAATCCTCAATCCTCAATCTTCAATCCTCAATCCTCAATCATCAATCTTCAATCCTCAATCCTCAACCCTCAATACTCAATCCTCAATTCTCAGTCCTGAAACCTCAATCCTGAATCCACAATCCTCAATCTTCAATCCTCAATCATCAGTCCTCAATTCTCAATCCTCAATCATCAGTCCTCATCCTCAATTCTCAATTCTCAATCCTCTATCCTCAATCCTCAATCTTCAATCCTCAACAATCAATCTCCAATCCTAGATCCTCAATCCCCAATTTTCAAACCTTAATACTCAATCTTCAATCCTCAATCCCCAGTCATCAATCTTCAATCCTCAATGCTCAATCCTCAATCCTCAGTCCTCAGTCCTCAATCCACAATCCTCAATCCTCAAACCTCAATCCTCAACCGTCAGTCCTCGTCCTCAATCCTCAAACCTCAATCCTCGATCCTCAATATTCAATCATCAATACTCAATCTTCAATCCTCAATGCTCTATCCTCAATCCTCAATCCTCAATACCCAATCCTCAATCTTCAATCTTCAATCCTCAATCCTCAATCCTCAGTCCTCAAACATCAATCCTGAATCCTCAATCCTGAATCCTCAATCCTCAGCACTCAGTCCTCAACAATCAGTAGTCTATCCTCAATCCTCAATGGAATATCATCAATTTACAGATTTCAATGCTCAATACTCAATCTGCAGTCTTCAAGTCTCTATTCTCAAACATCAATTCTCATCACTCAACCCTCAACACTCAATCCTCAATCCTCAATCCTCGATCCTCAATCCTCAATCCTCAACCCTCAATCCTCATTCCTCAAACCTCAATCCTCAACCCTCAGTCCTCATCCACAATTCTCAATTCTCAATCCTCAATACTCAATCCTCAATCTTCAATCCTCAATCCTCAAACCTCAATCCTCATTTCTCAATCCTCAATACCCAATCCTCAATCTTCAATCGTCAATCCTCAATCCTCAATTCTCAATCCTCAATCCTTAATCCTCAGACCACAAACATCAATATTCAACCCTCAGTCCTCGTCCTCAATCCACAACCCTCAATCCTCAGTCCTCAATATTCAATCATCAATATTCAATCTTCAATCCTCAATCCTCAATCCTCAATCCTCAATCCTCAATCCTCAATCTTCAATCCTCGAACCTCAATCCTCAATACTCAATCCTCAATCCTCAATCCTCAAACCTCAATCCTCAACCGTCAGTCCTCGTCCTCAATCCTCAAACCTCAATCCTCGATCCTCAATATTCAATCATCAATACTCAATCTTCAATCCTCAATGCTCTATCCTCAATCCTCAATCCTCAATACCCAATCCTCAATCTTCAATCTTCAATCCTCAATCCTCAATCCTCAGTCCTCAAACATCAATCCTGAATCCTCAATCCTGAATCCTCAATCCTCAGCACTCAGTCCTCAACAATCAGTAGTCTATCCTCAATCCTCAATGGAATATCATCAATTTACAGATTTCAATGCTCAATACTCAATCTGCAGTCTTCAAGTCTCTATTCTCAAACATCAATTCTCATCACTCAACCCTCAACACTCAATCCTCAATCCTCAATCCTCAATCCTCAATCCTCAATCCTCAACCCTCAATCCTCATTCCTCAAACCTCAATCCTCAACCCTCAGTCCTCATCCTCAATTCTCAATTCTCAATCCTCAATACTCAATCCTCAATCTTCAATCCTCAATCCTCAAACCTCAATCCTCAATCCTCATTTCCCAATCCTCAATACCCAATCCTCAATCTTCAATCGTCAATCCTCAATCCTCAATTCTCAATCCTCAATCCTTAATCCTCAGACCACAAACATCAATATTCAACCCTCAGTCCTCGTCCTCAATCCACAACCCTCAATCCTCAGTCCTCAATATTCAATCATCAATATTCAATCTTCAATCCTCAATCCTCAATCCTCAATCCTCAATCCTCAATCCTCAATCTTCAATCCTCGAACCTCAATCCTCAATACTCAATCCTCAATCCTCAATCCTCAATACTCAATCCTCGATCCTCAATACTCAATCTTCAATACTCAATCCTCAATCCTCAATCCTCAATCCTCATTCTTCAATCCTCAATACCAAATCCTCAATCTTCAATCCTCAGTCCTCAGTCCTCAATCCTCAATCCACAATCCTCATTCTTCAATCCTCAATACCCAGTCCTCAATCTTCCATCCTCAATCCTCAATCCTCATTTCTCAATCGTCAATCCTCAGTCCTCTGCCCTCAAACATCAATACTCAACCCTCAGCCCTCATCCTCAATCCTCAATCCTCAATCGTCAATCCTCAATCCTCAGCCCTCAGTCCTCAAACGTCAATGCTCAATCCTCAACCCCATTCCTCAATCCTCAATCCTCAATCATCAATCCTCAATCTTCAATACTCATTCCTGAATCCTCAATCCCCAATCCTCAATCCTCAATCATCAATCCTCAACCTTCAATACTCAATCCTCAATCCTCAATCCTCGATCCTCAATCCTCAGACCTCAAGTATCAATACTCAACCCTCAGTCCTCGTCCTCAATACACAACCCTCAATCATCAATCCTGAATCTTCATTCATCAATATTCAACCTTCAATCCTCAATCCTCAATCCTCAACGTTCGATCCTCAATACCCAATCATCAATCTTCAATCCTCAATCCTCAAGCGTCAATCCTCAATCCTGAATCCTCAACCCTCAATTCTCAGTCCTCAAACCTCAATCCCTAATCCTCAATCCTGAATCCTCAATCTTCAGCCCTTAGTCCTCATAAATCAATTGTCAATCCTCAGCCCTCGATAGAATATCCTCAATTCACAGTTTTCAATACTCAATCCCCATCCTTCAATCTTCAAATCTCAATCCACAAATATCAATTCTCATCACTAAACCATCAACACTCAGTCCTCAATCTTCAATCCTCAATCCTCAATCCTCAACCTTCAATCCTCAATAATGAATCTTCAATCATCAATCCCCAATCCTCAATCCTCAATCCTCAATCCTGAATATTCAATCCTCAGTCCCCAATCCTCAATCTTCAATCCTCAGTCCTCAATCCTCAATCCTCAATCCTCAATACTCAGTCCTCAGTCCTCAAACCTCAATGCTCAATCCTCAATCCTCTAGCATCAATCCTCAATCTTCAATACTCAATACTCAATCCTCAATCCTCAATCCTCAGTCCTCAATCATCAATCCTCAACCTTCAATACTCGATCCTCAACCCCAATGCTCAATACTCAACCATCAACCCTCAATTCTCAATACTCAATACTCAATCCTCAATCCTCAATCCTCAATCCTCAATCCCCAGACCTCAATCATCAGTACTCAACCCTGAGTCCTCGTCCAAAATCCATAACCCTCAATCCTCAATCCTCAATCTTCAATCATCATTACTCAATCTTCAGTACTCAATCCTCAATCCTCAATCCTCAATCCTCAGTCCTCATTGTTCAATCCGCAATACCCAATCCTCAATCTTCAATCCTCAATCCTCAATCCTCAATCCTCAATTCTCAATACTCAGTCCTCAATTCTCCGACCTCAAACCTCAATCCTGAATCCACAATCCTGAATCCTCAATCTTCAGACCTCAGTCCTCAACAATCAGTCGTCAATTCTCAGTCCTCAATAGAATATCATCAATTCACACATTTCAATACTCAATAATCAATCTGCAATCTTCAAATCTCCATCCACAAACATCAATTCTCATCACTCAACCCTCAACACTCAGTCCCCAATCCTCAATCTTCAATCCTCATTCCTCAATCCTCAATTCTCAATCCTCAATCCTCAGTCCTCAGACCTCAAACCTCAATTCGTCAACTCTCAGCCCTCATCCTCTATCCTCAATCCTCAATCTTCATTCCTCAATCCTCAATCCTCAAGCCTCAATCCTCAATCCTCAATCCTCAGTCCTCAAACCTCAATCCTCAACCCTCAATTCTCAATCCTCAATCTTCAATCCTCAATCCTCAATCCTCAATCCCCAATCCTCTATCCTCAGGCAGCAGTACTCAATCTTCAATACTCAATCCTCAATCCTCAATCCTCAATCCTCAATCCTCAACCCTCAATCCTCATTCCTCTAACCTCAATCCTCAACCCTCAGTCCTCATCCTCAATTCTCAATTCTCAATCCTCAATTCTCAATACTCAATATTCAATCCTCAATAATCAACCTCCAATCCTAGATCCTCAATCCCCAATCTTCAATCCTTAATCCTCAATCTTCAATCCTTAATTCTCAATCGTCAATCTTCAATCCTCAATACTCAATCTTCAATCCTCAATCCTCAGTCCTCAATCCTCTATCCTCAATCCTCAATCGTCAATCTTCAATCCTCAATACTCAATCTTCAATCCTCAATCCTCAATCCTCAATCCTCATTCTTCAATACTCAATACCCAACACTCAATCTTCAATCCTCAATCCTCAGTCCTCAATTCTCAATCCTCAATCCTCAGTCCTCTGTCCTCAAACCTCAATCCTCAACCCTCAGCCCTCATCCTCCATCCTCAATCCTCAATCATCAATCCTCAATCTTATATCCTCAATATTCAATCTTCAATCCTCAATCCTCAATCCTCAATCCTCAATCCTCAATCCTCAGTGATCAATACTCAATCTTCAATACTCAATCCTCAATCCTCAATCCTCAATCCTCAATCCTCAATCCTCAATCCTCAATCCTCAATCTTCAATCCTCAATCCTCAATCCTCAATCTTCAATCCTCAATCCTCAATCATCAATCTTCAATCCTCAATACTCAATCTGCAATCCTCAATCCTCAAACCTCAATCCTCAATCCTCATTCTTCAATCCTCAATACCCAATCCTCAATCTTGTATCCTCAATCCTCAATCCTCAATCCTCAATTCTCAATCCTCAATCTTCAATCCTCAATCCTCAATCCTCTATACTCAATCCTCAATCTTCAATCCTCAATTCTCAACACTCAATAGAATATTCTGAATACTCCCGTTTCAATGCTCAGACCACAATATTCAATAATCAAATCCAAATCCTCAATCTTCAATCCTCAATACTCAATTTCAATCCTCAATCCTCAATCATCAATCCCCAATACTCAATCCTCAATCGCCAGTCCTCAATCCCCAATCCTCAATCTTCAATCCTCAACCTCAATCCTCAATCCTCAATCCCCAATCCCCAATCTTCAATTCTCAATCCTCAATCGTCAATCCTCAATCCTCAATCCTCAATCCTCAATCCACAATCCTCAATCCTCAAACCTCAATCCTCAACCGTCAGTCTTCGTCCTCAATCCTCAAACCTCAATCCTCAATCCTCAATATTCAGTCATCAATACTCAATCTTCAATCCTCAATGCTCTATCCTCAATCCTCAATCCTCAATCCTCAATATTCAAGGCACAACCCTCAGCCATCAATCCTCAATACTCAACCATCAATCCTCAATTCTCAATACTCAATAGAATGTTCTGAATACACATGGTTCAATACTCAATCCACAATACTCAATAATCAAGTCTCAATCCTGAATATTCAATCGTCAATACTCAATTTCAATCCTCAATCCTCAATTCTCAATCCCCAATACTCAATCCTCAATCGTCAATCCTCAATCCCCAATCCTCAATCTTCAATCCTCAACCTCAATCCTCAATCCTCAATCCTCAATCCTCAATCTTCAATCCTCAATACTCAATCTTCAATCCTCAATCTTCAATCCTCATTCCTCAATCCTCAATTCTCAATCCTCAATCCTCAGTCCTCAGACCTCAAACCTCAATTCGTCAACTCTCAGCCCTCATCCTCTATCCTCAATCCTCAATCTTCATTCCTCAATCCTCAATCCTCAATCCTCAATCCTCAACCCTCAATCCTCAATCCTCAATCCTCAGTCCTCAAACCTCAATCCTCAACCCTCAATTCTCAATCCTTAATCTTCAATCCTCAATCCTCAATCCTCAATCCTCAATCCCCAATCCTCTACCCTCAGGCAGCAATACTCAATCTTCAATACTCAATCCTCAATCCTCAATCCTCAATCCTCAATCCTCAACCCTCAATCCTCATTCCTCAAACCTCAATCCTCAACCCTCAGTCCTCATCCTCAATTCTCAATTCTCAATCCTCAATTCTCAATACTCAATATTCAATCCTCAATAATCAACCTCCAATCCTAGATCCTCAATCCCCAATCTTCAATCCTTAATCCTCAATCTTCAATCCTTAATTCTCAATCGTCAATCTTCAATCCTCAATACTCAATCTTCAATCCTCAATCCTCAGTCCTCAATCCTCAATCCTCAATCCTCAATCGTCAATCTTCAATCCTCAATACTCAATCTTCAATCCTCAATCCTCAATCCTCAATCCTCAATCCCCATTCTTCAATACTCAATACCCAACACTCAATCTTCAATCCTCAATCCTCAATCCTCAATTCTCAAACCTCAATCCTCAGTCCTCTGTCCTCAAACCACAATCCTCAACCCTCAGCCCTCATCCTCCATCCTCAATCCTCAATCATCAATCCTCAACCTTATATCCTCAATATTCAATCTTCAATCCTCAATCCTCAATCCTCAATCCTCAATCCTCAATCCTCAGTGATCAATACTCATTCTTCAATACTCAATCCTCAATCATCAATCCTCAATCCTCAATCCTCAATCCTCAATCCTCAATCCTCAATCCTCAATCCTCAATCATCAATCTTCAATCCTCAATACTCAATCTGCAATCCTCAATCCTCAAACCCCAATCCTCAATCCTCATTCTTCAATCCTCAATACCCAATCCTCAATCTTGAATCCTCAATCCTCAATCCTCAATCCTCAATTCTCAATCCTCAATCTTCAATCCTCAATCCTCAATCCTCAATACTCAATCCTCAATCTTCAATCCTCAATTCTCAACACTCAATAGAATATTCTGAATACTCCCGTTTCAATGCTCAGACCACAATATTCAATAATCAAATCCCAATCCTCAATCTTCAATCCTCAATACTCAATTTCAATCCTCAATCCTCAATCCTCAATCCCCAATACTCAATCCTCAATCGCCAGTCCTCAATCCCCAATCCTCAATCTTCATTCCTCAACCTCAATCCTCAATCCTCAATCCCCAATCCTCAATCTTCAATCCTCAATCCTCAATCGTCAATCCTCAATCCTCAATCCTCAATCCTCAATCCACAATCCTCAATCCTCAAACCTCAATCCTCAACCGTCAGTCCTCGTCCTCAATCCTCAAACCTCAATCCTCAATATTCAGTCATCAATACTCAATCTTCAATCCTCAATGCTCTATCCTCAATCCTCAATCCTCAATCCTCAATATTCAAGGCACAACCCTCAGCCATCATTCCTCAATACTCAACCATCAATCCTCAATCCTCAATACTCAATAGAATGTTCTGAATACACATGGTTCAATACTCAATCCACAATACTCAATAATCAAGTCTCAATCCTGAATATTCAATCGTCAATACTCAATTTCAATCCTCAATCCTCAATTCTCAATCCCCACTACTCAATCCTCAATCGTCAAATCTCAATCCCCAATCCTCAATCTTCAATCCTCAACCTCAATCCTCAATCCTCAATCCTCAATCCTCAATCTTCAATCCTCAATACTCAATCTTCAATCCTCAATCCTCAATCCTCAATCCTCAAACCTCAATCCTCAATCCTCAATCCCCAATCCTCTATCCTCAGGCAGCAATACTCAATCGTCAATACTCAATCCTCAATCCTCAATCCTCAATCCTCAATCCTCAACCCTCAATCCGCATTCCTCAAACCTCAATCCTCAACCCTCACTCCTCAACCTCAATTCTCAATTCTCAATCCTCAATTCTCAATACTCAATATTCAATCCTCGATAATCAACCTCCAATCCTAGATCCTCAATCCCCAATCTTCAATCCTTAATCCTCAATCTTGAATCCTTAATTCTCAATCGTCAATCTTCAATCCTCAATACTCAATCTTCAATCCTCAATCCTCAGTCCTCAATCCTCAATCCTTAATCCTCAATCGTCAATCTTCAATCCTCAATACTCAATCTTCAATCCTCAATCCTCAATCCTCAATCCTCAATCCTCATTCTTCAATACTCAATACCCAACACTCAATCTTCAATCCTCAATCCTCAATCCTCAATTCTCAATCCTCAACCCTCAGTCCTCTGTCCTCAAGCCTCAATCCTCGACCCTCAGCCCTCATCCTTCATCGTCAATCCTCAATCATCAATCCTCAATCTTATATCCTCAATATTCAATCTTCAATCCTCAATCCTCAATCCTCAATCCTCAATCCTCAATCCTCAGTGATCAATACTCAATCTTCAATACTCAATCCTCAATCCTCAATCCTCAATCCTCAATCCTCAATCCTCAATCCTCAATCCTCAATCCCCATTTCCCAAACCTCAATCCTCAACCCTCAGATCTCATCCTCAATTCTCAATTCTCAATCCTCAATCATCAATCCTCAATCTTCAATCCTCAATCCTCAATCCTCAATCCTCAATCCTCAATCCTTAATCTTCAATCCTCAACCTCAATCCTCAATCCTCAATCCTCAATCCTCAATCTTCAATCGTCAATACTCAATCTTCAATCCTCAATCCTCAATCCTCAATCCTCAATCCTCAATCCTCATTCGTCAATCCTCAATACCCAATCCTCAATCTTCAATCCTCAATCCTCAATCCTCAATCCTCAAACCTCAATACTCAATCTGCAATCCTCAATCCTCAATCCTCAATCCTCAATCCTCATTCTTCAATCCTCAATACCCAATCCTCAATCTTGAATCCTCTATCCTCAATCCTCAATTCTCAATCCTCAATCCTCAATCGTCAGACCTCAAACATCAATATTCAGCCCTCAGTCCTCGTCCTCTATCCACAACCTTCAATCCTCAATCCTCAATCTTGAATCATCAATATTCAATCTTCAACACTCAATCCTCAATCCTCAATCCTCAATCCTCAATCCTCAATCCTCAATCCTCAATCTTCAATCCTCAATACTCAATCTTCAATCCCCAATCCTCAATTCTCAATCCTCAAGCCTCAATGTTCAATCCTCAATACTCAATCTTCAATCCTCAATACTCAATCCTCAATCCTCAATCCTCATTCTTCAATCCTCAATACCCAATCCTCAATCTTCAATCCTCAATCCTCAACTCTCAATCCTCAATCCTCAATCCTCAGACCTCACACATCAATACTCAACCCTCAGTCCTCGTCCTCAATCCACAACCCTCAATCCTCAATCCTCAATCATCAATCATCAATATTCAATCTTCAGTCCTCAATCCTCAATCCTCAATCCTCAATCCTCAATCCTCAATGTTCAATCCGAAATATCCAATCCTCAATCTTCAATCCTCAATCCTCAATCCTCAATCCTCAACCCTCAATACTCAATCCTCAATTCTCAGTCCTCAAACCTCAATCCTGAATCCACAATCCTCAATCTTCAATCCTCAATCATCAGTCCTCAATTCTCAATCCTCAACCCTCAGTCCTCATTCCTCAAACCTCAATCCACAACCCTCAGTCCTCATCCTCAATTCTCAATTCTCAATCCTCAATCCTCAATACTCAATCTTCAATCCTCAATAATCAATCTCCAATCCTAGATCCTCAATCCCCAATCTTCAATCCTTAATACTCAATCTTCAATCCCCAATCCCCAGTCATCAATCTTCAATCCTCAATGCTCAATCCTCAATCCTCAATCCTCAGTCCTCAATCCACAATCCTCAATCCTCAAAGCTCAATCCTCAACCGTCAGTCCTCGTCCTCAATCCTCAAACCTCAATCCTCAATCCTCAATATTCAATCATCAATACTCAATCTTCAATCCTCAGTGCTCTATCCTCAATCCTCAATCCTCAATCCTCAATATTCAAGACACAACCCTCAGCCACCAATCCTCAAGACTCAACCATCAATCCTCAATTCCCAATACTCAATAGAATATTCTGAATACTCATGTTTCAATACTCAATTCACAATATTCAATAATCAAACCTCAATCCTCAATCTTCAGTCCTCAATACTCAACTTCAATCCTCAATCCTCAATTCTCAATCCCCAATACTCAATCCTCAATCGTCAATCCTCAATCCCCAATCCTCAATCTTCAATCCTCAACCTCAATCCTCAATCCTCAATCCTCAATCCTCAACATTCAATCCTCAATACTCAATCTTCTATCCTCAATCCTCAATCCTCAATCCTCAGTCCTCAATCCTCAATCCTCAATCCTCAATCCTCAATCCTCAATCCTCAATCCTCAATTCTCAATACTCAATCTGCAATCGTCAATCCTCAATCCTCAATCCTCAATCCTCATTCTTCAATCCTCAATACCCAATCTTCAATCTTCAATCCTCAATACTCAATCTTCTACCCCAATCCTCAATTCTCATTCCTCAAGCCTCAATGTTCAATCCTCAATCCTCAATCTTCAATCCTCAACCTCAATCCTCAATCCTCAATCCTCAATCCTCAATCTTCAATCCTCAATCCTCAATCCTCAATCCTCAATCCTCAATCCTCAATCCTCAATCTTCAATCCTCAATACTCAATCTTCAATCCCCAATCCTCAATTCTCAATCCTCAAGCCTCAATGTTCAATACTCAATACTCAATCTTCAATCCTCAATACTCAATCCTCAATCCTCAATCCTCATTCTTCAATCCTCAATACCCAATCCTCAATCTTCAATCCTCAATCCTCAACTCTCAATCCTCAATCCTCAATCCTCAGACCTCACACATCAATACTCAACCCTCAGTCCTCGTCCTCAATCCACAACCCTCAATCCTCAATCCTCAATCATCAATCATCAATATTCAATCTTCAATCCTCAATCCTCAATCCTCAATCCTCAATCCCCAATCCTCAATATTCAACACACAACCCTCAGCCAACAATCCTCAATACTCAACCATCAATCCTCAATTCTCAATACTCAATAGAATATCCTGAATTCGCATGGTTCGATACTCAATCCACAATATTCAATAATCAAATCTCAATCCTCAACCTTCAATCCTCAATACTCAATTTCAATCCTCAATCCTCAATCTTCAATCCTCAATCCTCAATTGTCAATCCTCAATCCTCAATCCTCAACCTTCGATCCTCAATACTCAACCTTCAATCCTCAATCCTCAATACTCAATACTCAATCCTCAATCCTCAATCCTCAATTCGCAATCCTCAATCTTCAACCCTCAATACTCAATCTTCAATTCTCAATCTTCAATCCTCAATCCTCAATCCTCAATCCTCAACCTTCAATGCTCAATACTCAATCTTCAATCCTCAATCCTCAATCCTCAATCCTCAATCCTCAATCCTGAATCCTCAATCTTCAATCCTCAATACTCAATCCTCAGTCCTCAGTGATCAATACTCAATCGTCAATACTGAATCCTCAATCCTCAATCCTCAATCCTCAATCCTCAATCCTCAATCCTCATTTCTCAAACCTCAATCCTCAACCCTCAGTCCTCATTCTCAATTCTCAATTCTCAATCCTCAATCCTGAATTCTCAATCTTCAATCCTCAATAATCAATCTCCAATCCTAGATCCTCAATCCACAATACTCAACCATCAATCCTCAATACTGAATCTTCAATCCCCAATACTCGATCCTCAATCGTCAATCCTCAATCCCCAATCCTCAATCTTCAATGCTCAATCCTCAGTACTCAATCCTGAATCCTCAATCTTCAATCCTCAATACTCAATCTTCAACCCTCAATCCTCAATCCTCAATCCTCAATCCTCAATCTTCAATCCTCAATCCTCAATCCTCAATCTTCAATCCTCAATACTCAATCTGCAATCCTCAATCCTCAGACCTCAGTCCTCAATCCTCATTCTTCAATCCTAAATCCTCAATCCTCAATTCTCAATCCTCTATCTTCAATCCTCAATACTAAATCTTCAATCCTCAATCCTCGATCCTCAATCCTCAATTCTCATTCCTCAATCGTCAGTCTTCTATCCTCAATACTCAATCTTCAATCCTCAACACTCAATCCTCAATCCTCAATCCTCAATTCTCATTCTTCAATCCTCAATACCCAATCCTCAATCTTCAATCCTCAATCCTCAATCCTCAATTCTCAATCCTCTATCTTCAATCCTCAATACTAAATCTTCAATCCTCGATCCTCAATCCTCAATCCTCAGTCCACAATCCTCAGTCCTCAGTCCTCAAACCTCAATACTCAATCCTCAATCCCCAATCCTCAATCCTCAATTTTCAATCTTCAATACTAAATCGTCAATCCTCAATCCTCGATCCTCAATCCTCAATTCTCAATCCTCAATCGTGAGTCTTCTATCCTCAATACTCAATCTTCAATCCTCAATCCTCAATCATCAATCCTCAATCTTCAATACTCAATCCTCAATCCTCAATCCTCAATCCTCAATATTCAACACTCAATCCTCAACCATCAATCCTCAATACTCAACCACCAATCCTCAATTCTCAATACTCAATAGAACATCCTGAATTCTGATGGGTCAATTCTCAATTCAGAATATTCAATAATCAAATCCCAAACCTAAAGCATCAATTCTCAACACTCAATCCTCAACATTCAGTCCTCTCTCTTCAATCCTACATCCTCCACACTCAATCCTCGAGCGTCATTCCTCAATACTCAATCCTCAATCCTCAACCTTCAATCCTCAATACTCAACCATCAATCCTCAATCCTCAATAGAATATCCTCAATTCACAGCTTTCAATACTAAATACTCAAACTGCAATCTTCAAACCTCTATCCACAAACATCAATTCTCATCACTCAACCCTCAACACTCAGTCCTCAACGTTCAATCCTCAATCCTCAATCCTCAATCCTCAATCGTCAATCTTCAATCCTCAATACTCAATCTTCAATGCTCAATCCTCAATCCTCAATCCTCAATCCTCATTCTTCAATCCTCAGTACCCAAACCTCAATCTTCAATCCTCAATCCTCAATCCTCAATCCTCAATCCTCAACCCTCATTCTTCAATCCTCAATACCCAATCCTCAATCTTCAATCCTCAATCCTCAATCCCCAATTCTCAATCCTCAATCGTCAGTCCTCAGTCCTCAAACCTCAATCCTCAACTCTCAGCCCTCATCGTCAATCCTCAATCCTCAATCCTCAATCCTCAACCTTCAATCCTCAATACTCAATCCTCAATCGTCAATCCTCAATCCCCACTCCTCAATCTTCAATGCTCAATCCTCAATCCTCAATCCTCAATCCTCAATCCTCAATCTTCAATCCTCAATACTCAACCTTCAATCCTAAATCCTCAATCCTCAATCCTCAATCCTCAATCCTCAATCCTGAATCCTCAATCTTCAATCCTCAATACTCAATCTGCAATCCTCAAACCTCAATCCTCATCCCTCAGCCCTCATCCTCCATCCTCAATACTCAATCCTCAATCCTGAATCTTCAATGCTCTATATTCAATCTTCAATCCTCAATACTCAATCCTCAGTCCTCATTGATCAATACTCAATCGTCAATACTGAACCCTCAATCCTCAATCCTCAATCCTCAATCCCCAATCCTCAATCCTCATTCCTCAATCATCAGTCGTCAATCTTCAATACTCATTCCTCAATCCTCAATCCCCAATCCTCAATCTTCAATCATCAATCCTCAATCCTCAATCATCAATCGTCAATCTTCAATACTCATTCCTCAATCCTCAATCCCCAATCCTCAATCTTCAATCATCAATCCTCAATCTTCAACACTCAATCCTCAATCCTCAATCCTCAATACTAACCATCAATCCTCAATTCTCGATACTCAATAGAATATCCTGAATTCTCAGGATTCAGTACTGAAACCTCAACCCTCAAGCCTCAGCCCTCATCCTCCATCCTCAATCGCCAATCCTCAATCCTGAATCTTCAATCCTGAACATTCAATCTTCTATCCTCAATCCTCAAACCTCAATCCTGAATCCTCAATCCTCAGTGATCAATACTCAATCTTCAATACTCAATCCTCAATCCTCAATCCTCATTCTTCAAACCTCAATACCCAATTCTCAATCTTCATCATCAATAATCAATCTCCAATCCTGGATCCTCAATCCTCAATCCTCAATCCCCAATCTTCAATCCTCAATAATCAATCTCCAATCCTAGATCCTCAATCCTCAATCCTCAATCCTCAATCCTCAGTCGTCAACCTTCAGTCCTCAATACTCAATCTTCAATTCTCAATCTTCAATCCTCAATCCTCAATCCTCAATCCTCAGTACTCAATCCTGAATCCTCAATCTTCAATCCTCAATACTCAATCTTCAACCCTCAATCCTCAATCCTCAATCTTCAATCCTCAATCTTCAATCCTCAATCCTCAATCCTCAATTATCAATCCTCAATACTCAATCTGCAATCCTCAATCCTCAAACCTCAGTCCCCAATCATCAATCGTCAATAATCAATCTCCAATCCTAAGTCCTCAATCCGCAACCCTCAATCTTCAATCCTCAATCCTCATCCTTCAATCCTCAATACCCAATCCTCAATCTCCAATACTCAATCCTCAATCCTCAATCCCCAATCCTCAATATTCAACACACAACCCTCAGCCAACATTCCTCAATACTCAACCATCAATCCTCAATTCTCAATACTCAATAGAATATCCTGAATCCGCATGGTTCGGTACTCAAACCACAATATTCAATAATCAAATCTCAATCCTCAATCTTCAATCCTCAATACTCAATTTCAATCCTCAATCCTCAGTCTTCAACCCTCAATCCTCAATTATCAATCCTCAATCCTCAATCCTCAATCTTCAATCCTCAATACTCAATCTTCAATCCTCAATCCTCAATCCTCAATCCTCAATCCACAATCCTCAATCCTCAATCCTCAATCCTCAATCCTCAATACTCAATCTGCAATCCTCAAGCGTCAATCCTCAATCCTCAATGCTCATTCTTCAATCCTCAATACCCAATCCTCAATCTTCAATCCTCAATACTCAATCTTCACTCCTCAATCCTCAATCCTCAATCCTCGATCCTCAATCCTCAATCCTCAACCATCAATCCTCAATTCTCAATACTCAATAGAATATCCTGAATTCGCATGGTTCGATACTCAATCCACAATATTCAATAATCAAATCTCAATATTCAATCTTCAATCCTCAATACTCAATTTCAATCCTCAATCCTCAATCTTCAATCCTCAATCCTCAATTGTCAATCCTCAATCCTCAATCCTCAACCTTCAATCCACAATACTCAACCTTCAATCCTCAATCCTCAATCCTCAATCCTCAATCCTCAATCCTCAATCCTCAATCCTCAATCCTCAATCCTCAATACTCAATCTGCAATCCTCAATCCTCAATCCTCAATGCTCATTCTTCAATCCTCAATACCCAATCCTCAATCCTCAAACCTCAATCCTCAACCTTCAATCCCCAAAAATCAATCTCCAATCCTAGATCTTCAATCCCCAATCCTCAGTCCTTAATCCTCAATCTTCAATCCTCAATCGCCAGTCCTCAATCTCCAATCCTCTATGCTCAGTCGTCAATCCTCAAGCCTCAGTCCTCAATCCTCAATCCTCAATGCTCAAACCTCAATCCTCAACCGTCAGTCCTCGTCCTCAATCCTCAACCCTCAATCCTCAGTCCTCAATCTTCAATCATCAATAATCACTCTTCAATCCTCAATAATCAATCCTCAATCCTCAGTCCTCAATCCACAATATTCAACACTCAACCCTTATCCATCAATCCTCAATACTCAACCATCAATCCTCAATTCTCAATACTCAATAGAACATCCTGAATTCTTATGGTTCAATACTCAATCCAGAATATTCAATAATCAAACCTCAAACCTCAAGCATCAATTCTCAACACTCAATCCTCAACACTCAGTCCTCTCTCTTCAATCCTACATCCTCAACCCTCAATCCTCAAGCGTCAATCCTCAGACCTCAATCCTCAATCCTCAATCGTCAGTCTTCAATCCTCAATACTCAATCTTCAATCCTCAATCCTCAAACCTCAATCCTCAATCCTCATTCTTCAATCCTGAATACCCAATACTCAATCTTCAATCCTCAATCCTCAATCCTCAATCCTCAATACTCAACCATCAATCCTAAATTCTCAATGCTCAATAGAATATCCTTAATTCTCAGGATTCTGTACTCAAACCTCAATCCTCAACCCTCAGTCCTCATTCTCAATCCTCAATCCTCAATCCTCAATATTCAATCCCCAATACTCAATCTTCAATCCTCTAACCTCAATCCTCAATCCTCAATCCTCAATCCTCAGTCATAAATCCTCAATCTTCAATACTCAATCGTCAATCCTCAGTCCGCAATCCTCAATCCTCAATCCTCGTTCCTCAAGCCTCAATCCTCAACCCTCAGTCCATATCGTCAATTCTCAATTCTCAATCCTCAATCCTCAATCCTCAACCTTCAATCCCCAAAAATCAATCTCCAATCCTAGATCTTCAATCCCCAATCCTCAGTCCTTAATCCTCAATCTTCAATCCTCAATCGCCAGTCCTCAATCTCCAATCCTCTATGCTCAGTCGTCAATCCTCAAGCCTCAGTCCTCAATCCTCAATCCTCAATGCTCAAACCTCAATCCTCAACCGTCAGTCCCCGTCCTCAATCCTCAACCCTCAATCCTCAGTCCTCAATCTTCAATCATCAATAATCGATCTTCAGTCCTCAATAATCAATCCTCAATCCTCAATCCTCAATCCTCAATATTCAACACTCAACCCTCAGCCATCAATCCTCAATACTCAGCCATCAATCCTCAATACTCAACCATCAATCCTCAATTCTCAATACTCAATAGAACATCCTGAATTCTTACGGTCCAATACTCAATCCAGAATATTCAATAATCAAACCTCAAACCTCAAGCATCAATTCTCAACACTCAATCCTCAACACTCAGTCCTCTCTCTTCAATCCTACATCCTCAACCCTCAATCCTCAAGCGTCAATCCTCAGTCCTCAATCCTCAATCCTCAATCGTCAGTCTTCGATCCTCAATACTCAATCTTCAATCCTCAATCCTCAAACCTCAATCCTCAATCCTCATTCTTCTATCCTCAATACTCAATCTTCAATCCTCAGCACTCAATCCTCAATCCTCAATCCTCAATCCTCATTCTTCAATCCTCAATACCCAATCCTCAATCTTCAATCCTCAATCCTCAATCCTCAATTCTCAATCCTGTATCTTCAATCCTCAATACTAAATCTTCAATCCTCGATCTTCAATCCTCAATCCTCAATCCACAATCCTCAGTCCTCAGTCCTCAAACCTCAATACTCAATCCTCAATACCCAATCCTCAATCCTCAATTTTCAATCATCAATACTAAATCGTCAATCCTCAATCCTCGATCCTGAATCCTCAATCCTCAATCCTCAATCGTCAGTCTTCTATCCTCAATACTCAATCTTCAATCCTCAATCCTCAATCCTCAATCCTCAATCTTCAATACTCAATCCTCAATCCTCAATCCTCAATCCTCAATATTCAACACTCAACCCTCAACCATCAATCCTCAATACTCAACCACCAATCCTCAATTCTCAATACTCAATAGAACATCCTGAATTCTGATGGTTCAATACTCAATCCAGAATATTCAATATTCAAATCCCAAACCTCAAGCATCAATTCTCAACACTCAATCCTCAACATTCAGTCCTCTCTCTTCAATCCTACATCCTCAACACTCAATCCTCAAGCGTCAATTCTCAATACTCAATCCTCAATCCTCAATCATCAATCCTCAATCTTCAATACTCAATCCTCAATCCACAATCCTCAATCCTCAATACTCAACCATCAATCCTAAATTCTCAATGCTCAATAGAATATCCTGAATTCTCAGGATTCTATACTCAAACTTCAATCCTCAACCCTCAGCCCTCATTCTCAATCCTCAATCCTCAATCCTCAATATTCAATCCCCAATACTCAATCTTCAATCCTCTATCCTCAATCCTCAATCCTCAATCCTCAATCCTCAGTCATAAATCCTCAATCTTCAATACTCAATCGTCAATCCTCAGTCCTCAATCCTCAATCCTCAATCCTCGTTCCTCAAGCCTCAATCCTCAACCCTCAGTCCACATCCTCAATTCTCAATTCTCAATCCTCATTCCTCAATCCTCAACCTTCAATCCCCAAAAATCAATCACCAATCCTAGATCTTCAATCCCCAATCCTCAGTCCTTAATCCTCAATCTTCAATCCTCAATCGCCAGTCCTCAGTCTTCAATCCCCTATGCTCAATCGTCAATCCTCAAGCCTCAGTCCTCAATCCTCAATCCTCAATCCTCAAACCTCAATCCTCAACCGTCAGTCCTCGTCCTCAATCCTCAACCGTCAATCCTCATTCTTCAAACCTCAATCCTCATTCCTCAATCATCAATCCTCAATCTTCAATCCTCAATCCTCAATCCTCAATCCTCATTCTTCAATCCTCAATACCCAATCCTCAATCTTCAATCCTCAATCCTCAATCCTCAATCCTAATTCCTCAATCCTCATTCTTCAATCCTCAATACCCAATCCTCAATTCTCAATCCTCAATCCTCAATCCTCAATCCTCAATCCTCAATCCTCAATCCTCAATCCACAATCCTCAACCTTCAATACTCAATAATCAATCTCCAATCCTAGATCCTCTATCCTCAATCCTCAATCCTCAATACTCAATCTTCAATCCTCAATCCTCAATCCTCAATCCTCAATCCTCAATCCTCAATCCTCAATATTCAATCCTGAATACTCAATCTTCAATCATCAATCCCCAATCCTCAATTCTCAGTCGTCAATCCTCAGTCATCAATCCTCTATCTTCAATACCCAATCGTCAATCCTTAGTCCTCAATCCTCAATCCTCAATCCTCGTTCCTCTAACCTCAATCCTCAACCCTCAGTCTTCATCCTCAATCCTCAAACCCCAATCCTCAATCCTCAACATTCAACCCTCAGCCCTCATCCTCCATCCTCAATCCTCTATCCTCAATTCTCAATCTTCAATCCTCAATTCTCAATCTTCAATCCTCGATCCTCAATCCTCAGTCCTCAATATTCAATCATCAATACTCAATCTTCAACCCTCAGTCTTCAATCCTCAATACTCAATCAGCAATCCTCAATCCTCAATCCTCAATCCTCAATCCTCAATCCTCAATCCTCAATCCTCAGGCATCAATACTCAATCTACAATATTCTATCCTCAATCCTTAATCCTCATTCCACAATCCTCAACCTTCAATACTCAATACTCAATCTTCAATCCTCAATCCTCAATCCTCAATCCTCATTCCTCAATCCTCAATCCTCAATATTCAATCCTCAATACTCAATCTCCAATCATCAATTCTCAATCCTCAATTCTCAGTCGTCAATCCTCAGTCATCAATCCTCAATCTTCAATACTCAATCGTCAATCCTTAGTCCTCAATCCTCAATCCTCAATCCTCGTTCCTCAAACCTGAATCCTCAACCCTCAATCCTCAAACCTCAATCCTCAATCCTTAATCCTCAATCCACAATCCTCAACCTTCAATACTCAATAATCAATCTCCAATCCTAGATCCTCAATCCTCAATCCTCAATCCTCAATCCTCAATCCTCAATCCTCATTCTTCAGTCCTCAATACCCAATCCTCAATCTTCAATCCTCAAACATCAATCCTCAATTCTCAATCCTCAATCCTCAGTCCTCAGTCGTCGAACCTCAATCCCCGACCCTTAGCACTCATCCTCAATCCTCAGTCCTCAATCCTCAATCCTCAAACCTAAATCCTCTACCGTCAGTCCTCGTCCTCAATCTTCACACCTCAATCCTCAATCCTCAATATTCAATCATCAATACTCAATCTTCAATCCTCAATCCTCAATCCTCAACCCTCAATCCTCAATGCTCAATCCTCAGTGCTCAGGCATCAATACTCAATCTACAATATTCAATTGTCAATCCTTAATCGTCAATCCACAATCCTCAACCTTCAATACTCAATACTCAATCTTCAATCCTCAATCCTCAATCCTCAATCCTCAATCCTCAATCCTCAATCCTCAATATTCAATCCTCAATACTCAATCTTCAATCGTCAATCCTCAATCCTCAATTCTCAGTCGTCAATCCTCAGTCATCAATCCTCAATCTTCAATACCCAATCGTCAATCCTTAGTCCTCAATCCTCAATCCTCAATCCTCGTTCCTCTAACCTCAATCCTCAACCCTCAGTCTTCATCCTCAATCCTCAAACCTCAATCCTCAATCCTCAATATTCAACCCTCAGCCCTCATCCACCATCCTCAATCCTCTATCCTCAATCCTCAATCTTCAATCCTCAATCCTCAATCCTCAATCCAAATTCCTCAATATTCAATCATCAATACTCAATCTTCAATCCTCAATCCTCAAACCTCAATCCTCAATCCTCATTCTTCAATCCTGAATACCCAATCCTCAATCTTCAATCCTCAATCCTCAATCCTCAATTCTCAATCCTCAACCTTCAATCCTCAATCCTCAATCATCAATCCTCAATCCTCAATCCTCAGGCATCAATACTCAATCTTCAATGCTCAATCCTCAATCCTCAATCCTCAATCCTCATTCCCCAACCCTCAATCCTCATTCCTCAAACCTCAATCCACAATCCTCAACCTTCAATACTCAATAATCAATTTCCAATCCTAGATCTTCAATCCTCAATCCTCAATCCTCAATCCTCAATCCTCAATCCTCAATCCTCAATCCTCGATCCTCAATCCTCAATCCTCAATCCACAATCCTCAACCTTCAATACTCAATAATCAATCTCCAATCCTAGATCCTCTATCCTCAATCCTCAATCCTCAACCCTCAATCCTCATTCTTCAATCCTCAATACCCAATCCTCAATCCTCAATCCTCAATCCTCAATATTCAATCCTCAATACTCAATCTTCAATCGTCAATCCCCAATCCTCAACTCTCAGTCGTCAATCCTCAGTCATCAATCCTCAATCTTCAATACACAATCGTCAATCCTTAGTCCTCAATCCTCAATCCTCAATCCTCGTTCCTCTAACCTCAATCCTCAACCCTCAGTCTTCATCCTCAATCCTCAAACCTCAATCCCCAATCCTCAACATTCAACCCTCAGCCCTCATCCTCCATCCTCAATCCTCTATCCTCAATCCTCAATCTTCAATCCTCAATTCTCAATCTTCAATCCTCGATCCTCAATCCACAGTCCTCAATATTCAATCATCAATACTCAATCTTCAACCCTCAGTCTTCAATCCTCAATACTCAATCAGCAATCCTCAATCCACAATCCTCAATCCTCAGGCATCAATACTCAATCTACAATATTCAATCCTCAATCCTTAATCCTCAATCCACAATCCTCAACCTTCAATACTCAATACTCAATCTTCAATCCTCAATCCACAATCCTCAATCCTCATTCCTCAATCCTCAATCCTCAATATTCAATCATCAATACTCAATCTTCAACCCTCAGTCTTCAATCCTCAATACTCAATCAGCAATCCTCAATCCTCAATCCTCAATCCTCAACCCTCAATCCTCAATCTTCAATCTTCAATGCTCAATCCTCAATCATCAATCCTAAATCCTCATTCCCCAACCCTCAATCTTCAATCCTCAACCCTCAATCCTCAATCCTCAATCCACAATCCTCAATCCTCGATACTCAATCTTCAATCCTCAATCCTCAATACTCAATCCTCAATCCTCATTCTTCAATCCTCAATACCCAATCCTCAATCTTCAACCCTCAATCCTCAATCCTCAATCCTCAATCCTCAATCCTCAATCCTCATTCCTCAATCCTCAATACCCAATCCTCAATCTTCAATCCTCAATCCTCAATCCTCAATTCTCAATCGTCAATCCTCAGTCCTCAGTCCTCAAACCTCAATCCCCAACCCTCAGCCCTCATCCTCAATCCTCAATCGTCAATCCTCAATCATCAGCCCTCAGTCCTCAAACCTCAATGCTCAATCCTCAAACCCAATCCCCAATCCTCAATCCTCAATCATCAATCCTCAATATTCAATCATCAATACTCAATCTTCAATCCTCAATCCTCAATCCTCAATCCTCCATCCTCAATCCTCAATCCTCAATCCTCAATCCTCAATCCTCAATCGTCAATCCACAATCCGCAACCTTCAATACTCAATAATGAATCTCCAATCCTAGATCCTCAATCCTCAATCCTGAATCCTCAATCCTCAATCCTCAATCCTCAATCCTCATTCTTCAATCCTCAATACCCAAACCTCAATCTTCAATCCCCAAACATCAATCCTCAATTCTCAATCCTCAATCCTCAGTCCTCAGTCGTCAAACCTCAATCCCCGACCCTTAGCACTCATCCTCAATCCTCAGACCTCAATCCTCAATCCTCAATCCTAAATCCTCTACCGTCAGTCCTCGTCCTCAATTCTCAAACCTCAATCCTCAATCCTCAATATTCAATCATCAATACTCAATCTTCAATCCTCAATACTCAATCCTCAATCCTCAATCCTCAATCCTCAATCCTCAATATTCAATCATCAACACTCAATCTTCAATCCTCAATCCTCAATCCTCAATCCTCAATCCTCATTCTTCAATCCTCAATACCCAATCCTCAATCTTCAATCCTCAATCCTCAATCCTCAATCCTAATTCCGCAATCCTCATTCTTCAATCCTCAATACCCAATCCTCAATTTCAATCCTCAATCCTCAATCCTCATTTCTCAATCCTCAATCCTCAACCCTCATCCCTCATCCTCCATCCTCAGTACTCAATCGTCTATCCTCAATCTTCAATCCTCAATACTCAATCTTCAATCCTCAATCCTCAAACCTCAATCCTCAATCCTCATTCTTCAATCCTGAATACCCAATCCTCAATCTTCAATCCTCAATCCTCAATCCTCAATTCTCAATCCTCAATCCTTAATCCTCAGACCTCAAACATCAATATTCAACCCTCAGTCCTCGTCCTCAATCCACAACCCTCAATCCTCAGTACTCAATATTCAATCATCAATATTCAATCTTCAATCCTCAATCCTCAATCCTCAATCCTCAATCCTCAATCCTCAATCTTCAGCCCTGAATCCTCAATCCTCAATACTCAATCCTCAATCTTCAATCCTCAATACTCAATCCTCAATCCTCAATCCTCAATCCTCAATCCTCAATCCTCAATCTTCAATCCTCAACACTCAGTCTTCAATCCGCAATCCTCAATGCTCAATCCTCAATCCTCATTCTTCAATCCTCAATACCCAATCCTCAATCTTCAATCCTCAATCCTCAATCCTCAATCCTAATTCCTCAATCCTCATTCTTCAATCCTCAATACCCAATCCTCAATTTCAATCCTCAATCCTCAATCCTCATTTCTCAATCCTCAATCATCAACCCTCAGCCCTCATCCTCCATCCTCAGCACTCAATCCTCTATCCTCAATCTTCAATCCTCAATACTCAATCTTCAATCCTCATTCCTCAATCCTCAATCCTCAATCCTCAATCTTCAATCCTCAATACTCAATCTGCAATCCTCAATCCTCAAACCTCAATCTTCAATCCTCATTCCTCAATCCTCAATACCCAATCCTCAATCCGCAATCCTCAATCCTCAATCCTCAATATTCAATCATCAATACTCAATCTTCAATCCTCAATCTTCAATCCTCAATACTCAATCTTCAATCCTCAATCCTCAATCCTCAATCATCAATCCTCAATCCTCAGGCATCAATACTCAATCTACAATATTCAATCCTCAATCCTTAATCCTCAATCCACAATCCTCAACTTTCAATACTCAATACTCAATCTTCAATCCTCAATCCTCAATCCTCAATCCTCAATCCTCAATCCTCAATCCTCAATATTCAATCCTCAATACTCAATCTTCAATCATCAATCCTCAATCCTCAATTCTCAGACGTCAATCCTCAGTCATCAATCATCAATCTTCAATACTCAATCTTCAACCCTCAGTCTTCAATCCTCAATGCTCAATCAGCAATCCTCAATCCTCAATCCTCAATCCTCAGGCATCAATACTCAATCTACAATATTCAATCCTCAATCCTTAATCCTCAATCCACAATCCTCAACCTTCAATACTCAATACTCAATCTTCAATCCTCAATCCACGATCCTCAATCCTCATTCCTCAATCCTCAATCCTCAATATTCAATCCTCAATACTCAATCTTCAATCATCAATTCTCAATCCTCAATTCTCAGTCGTCAATCCTCAGTCATCAATCCTCAATCTTCAATACTCAATCGTCAATCCTTAGTCCTCAATCCTCAATCCTCAATCCTCGTTCCTCAAACCTGAATCCTCAACCCTCAGTCTTCATCCTCAATCCTCAAACCTCAATCCTCAGTCCTCAATATTCAATCATCAATACTCAATCTTCAACCCTCAGTCTTCAATCCTCAATACTCAATCAGCAATCCTCAATCCTCAATCCTCAATCCTCAATCCTCAACCCTCAATCCTCAATCTTCAATCTTCAATGCTCAATCCTCAATCATCAATCCTCAATCCTCATTCCCCAACCCTCAATCTTCAATCCTCAACCCTCAATCCTCAATCCTCAATCCACAATCCTCAATCCTCGATACTCAATCTTCAATCCTCAATCCTCAATACTCAATCCTCAATCCTCATTCTTCAATCCTCAATACCCAATCCTCAATCTTCAATCCTCAATCCTCAATCCTCAATCCTCAGTCCTCAGTCGTCAAACCTCAATCCCCGACCCTTAGCACTCATCCTCAATCCTCAGACCTCAATCCTCAATCCTCAATCCTAAATCCTCTACCGTCAGTCCTCGTCCTCAATCCTCAAACCTCAATCCTCAATCCTCAATATTCAATCATCAATACTCAATCTTCAATCCTCAATACTCAATCCTCAATCCTCAATCCTCAATCCTCAATCCTCAATATTCAATCATCAACACTCAGTCTTCAATCCGCAATCCTCAATCCTCAATCCTCAATCCTCATTCTTCAATCCTCAATACCCAATCCTCAATCTTCAATCCTCAATCCTCAATCCTCAATCCTAATTCCTCAATCCTCATTCTTCAATCCTCAATACCCAATCCTCAATTTCAATCCTCAATCCTCAATCCTCATTTCTCAATCCTCAATCATCAACCCTCAGCCCTCATCCTCCATCCTCAGCACTCAATCCTCTATCCTCAATCTTCAATCCTCAATACTCAATCTTCAATCCTCATTCCTCAATCCTCAATCCTCAATCCTCAATCTTCAATCCTCAATACTCAATCTGCAATCCTCAATCCTCAAACCTCAATCTTCAATCCTCATTCCTCAATCCTCAATACCCAATCCTCAATCCGCAATCCTCAATCCTCAATCCTCAATATTCAATCATCAATACTCAATCTTCAATCCTCAATCTTCAATCCTCAATACTCAATCTTCAATCCTCAATCCTCAATCCTCAATCATCAATCCTCAATCCTCAGGCATCAATACTCAATCTACAATATTCAATCCTCAATCCTTAATCCTCAATCCACAATCCTCAACTTTCAATACTCAATACTCAATCTTCAATCCTCAATCCTCAATCCTCAATCCTCAATCCTCAATCCTCAATCCTCAATATTCAATCCTCAATACTCAATCTTCAATCATCAATCCTCAATCCTCAATTCTCAGACGTCAATCCTCAGTCATCAATCCTCAATCTTCAATACTCAATCCTCAATCCCCAATCCTCAATCCTCAATCCTCATTCTTCAATCCTCAATACCCAATCCTCAATCTTCAATCCTCAATCCTCAATCCTCAATCATAATTCCTCAATCCTCATTCTTCAATGCTCAATACCCAATCCTCAATTTCTATCCCCAATCCTCAATCCTCATTCCTCAATCCTCGATCCTCAATCCACAGTTCTCAATATTCAATCATCAATACTCAATCTTCAACCCTCAGTCTTCAATCCTCAATACTCAATCAGCAATCCTCAATCCTCAATCCTCAATCCTCAGGCATCAATACTCAATCTACAATATTCAATCCTCAATCCTTAATCCTCAATCCACAATCCTCAACCTTCAATACTCAATACTCAATCTTCAATCCTCAATCCACAATCCTCAATCCTCATTCCTCAATCCTCAATCCTCAATATTCAATCCTCAATACTCAATCTTCAATCATCAATTCTCAATCCTCAATTCTCAATCTTCAATCCTCAATCCACAATCCTCAATCCTCATTCCTCATTCCTCAATCCTCAATCCTCAATATTCAATCCTCAATACTCAATCTGCAATCCTCAATCCTCAAACCTCAATCTTCAATCCTCATTCCTCAATCCTCAATACCCAATCCTCAGTCCGCAATCCTCAATCCTCAATCCTCAATATTCAATCATCAATACTCAATCTTCAATCCACAATCTTCAATCCTCAATACTCAATCTTCAATCCCCAATCCTCAATCCTCAATCCTCAATCCTCAATATTCAATCCTCAATACTCAATCTTCAATCATCAATCCTCAATCCTCAATTCTCAGACGTCAATCCTCAGTCATCAATCCTCAATCTTCAATACTCAATCCTCAATCAACAATCCTCAATCCTCAATCCTCATTCTTCAATCCTCAATACCCAATCCTCAATCTTCAATCCTCAATCCTCAATCCTCAATCATAATTCCTCAATCCTCATTCTTCAGTGCTCAATACCCAATCCTCAATTTCAATCCTCAATCCTCAATCCTCATTTCTCAATCCTCAATCCTCAACCCTCAGCCCTCATCCTCCATCCTCAATCCTCAATCCTCAATCCTCAATCTTCAATCCTCAATTCTCAACCTTCAATCCTCAATCCTCAATCATCAATCCTCAATCCTCAATCCTCAGGCATCAATACTCAATCGCCAATGCTCAATCCTCAATCCTCAATCCTCAATCCTCATTCCCCAACCCTCAATACTCATTCCTCAAACCTCAATCCACAATCCTCAACCTTCAATACTCAATAATCAATTTCCAATCCTAGATCTTCAATCCTCAATCCTCAATCCTCAATCCTCAATCCTCAATCCTCAATCCTCAATCCTCAATCCTCAATCCTCAATCCTCAATCCACAATCCCCAACCTTCAATACTCAATAATCAATCTCCAATCCTAGATCCTCTATCCTCAATCCTCAATCCTCAATCCTCAATCCTCATTCTTCAATCCTCAATACCCAATCCTCAATCCTCAATCCTCAATCCTCATTCTTCAATCCTCAATACCCAATCCTCAATCTTCAATCCTCAAACATCAATCCTCAGTCCTCAATCCTCAATCCTCAAACCTAAATCCTCTACCGTCAGTCCTCGTCCTCAATCCTCAATCCTCAATCCTCAATCCTCAATATTCAATCCTCAATACTCAATCTTCAATCGTCAATCCTCAGTCCTCAATTCTCAGTCGTCAATCCTCAGTCATCCATCCTCAATCTTCAATACCCAATCGTCAATCCTTAGTCCTCAATCCTCAATCCTCAATCCTCGTTCCTCTAACCTCAATCCTCAACCCTCAGTCTTCATCCTCAATCCTCAAACCTCAATCCTCAATCCTCAACATTCAACCCTCAGCCCTCATCCTCCATCCTCAATCCTCTATCCTCAATCCTCAATCTTCAATCCTGAATTCTCAATCTTCAATCCTCGATCCTCAATCCTCAGTCCTCAATATTCAATCATCAATACTCAATCTTCAACCCTCAGTCTTCAATCCTCAATACTCAATCAGCAATCCTCAATCCTCAATCCTCAATCCTCAATCATCAATCCTCAATCCTCAGGCATCAATACTCAATCTACAATATTCAATCCTCAATCCTTAATCCTCAATCCACAATCCTCAACCTTCAATACTCAATACTCAATCTTCAATCCTCAATCCTCTATCCTCAATCCTCATTCCTCAATCCTCAATCCTCAATATTCAATCCTCAATACTCAATCTTCAATCATCAATTCTCAATCCTCAATTCTCAGTCGTCAATCCTCAGTCATCAATCCTCAATCTTCAATCCTCAACACTCAATCTTCAATCCTCAATCCTCAACCCTCAATCCTCAATCCTCATTCTTCAATCCTCAATACCCAATCCTCAATCTTCAATCCTCAATCCTCAATCCTCAATCCTAATTCCTCAATCCTCATTCTTCAATCCTCAATACCCAATCCTCAATTTCAATCCTCAATCCTCAATCCTCATTTCTCAATCCTCAATCCTCAACCCTCAGCCCTCATCCTCCATCCTCAGTACTCAATCCTCTATCCTCAATCTTCAATCCTCAATACTCAATCTTCAACCCTCATTCCTCATTTCTCAATCCTCAATCCTCAACCCTCAGCCCTCATCCTCCATCCTCAATCCTCAAACCTCAATCCTCAATCCTCAATCTTCAATCCTCAATTCTCAATCTTCAATCCTCGATCCTCAATCCTCAATCCTCAATCCTCAATCCTCAATCCTCAAACCTCAATCCTCAATCCTTAATCCTCAATCCACAATCCTCAACCTTCAATACTCAATAATCAATCTCCAATCCTAGATCCTCAATCTTCAATCCTCAATCCTCAATCCTCAATCCTCATTCTTCAATCCTCAATACCCAATCCTCAATCTTCAATCCTCAAACATCAATCCTCAATTCTCAATCCTCAATCCTCAGTCCTCAGTCGTCGAACCTCAATCCCCGACCCTTAGCACTCATCCTCAATCCTCAGTCCTCAATCCTCAATCCTCAAACCTAAATCCTCTACCGTCAGTCCTCGTCCTCAATCTTCACTCCTCAATCCTCAATCCTCAATATTCAATCATCAATACTCAATCTTCAATCCTCAATCCTCAATCCTCAATCCTCAATCCTCAATCCTCAATCCTCAATGCTCAGGCATCAATGCTCAATCTTCAATACCCAATCGTCAATCCTTAGTCCTCAATCCTCAATCCTCAATCCTCGTTCCTCTAACCTCAATCCTCAACCCTCAGTCTTCATCCTCAATCCTCAAACCTCAATCCTCAATCCTCAACATTCAACCCTCAGCCCTCATCCTCCATCCTCAATCCTCTATCCTCAATCCTCAATCTTCAATCCTCAATTCTCAATCTTCAATCCTCGATCCTCAATCCACAGTCCTCAATATTCAATCATCAATACTCAATCTTCAACCCTCAGTCTTCAATCCTCAATACTCAGTCAGCAATCCTCAATCCTCAATCCTCAATCCTCAGGCATCAATACTCAATCTACAATATTCAATCCTCAATCCTTCATCCTCAATCCACAATCCTCAACCTTCAATACTCAATACTCAATCTTCAATCCTCAATCCACAATCCTCAATCCTCATTCCTCAATCCTCAATCCTCAACATTCAATCCTCAATACTCAATCTTCAATCATCAATTCTCAATCCTCGATTCTCAGTCGTCAATCCTCAGTCATCAATCCTCAATCTTCAATACTCAATCGTCAATCTTCAATCTTCAATGCTCAATCCTCAATCATCAATCCTCAATCCTCATTGCCCAACCCTCAATCATCAATCCTCAATCCTCATTGCCCAACCCTCAATCTTCAATCCTCAACCCTCAATCCTCAATCCTCAATCCACATTCCTCAATCCTCGATACTCAATCTTCAATCCTCAATCCTCAATACTCAATCCTCAATCCTCATTCTTCAATCCTCAATACCCAATCCTCAATCTTCAACCCTCAATCCTCAATCCTCAATCCTCAATCCTCAATCCTCAATCCTCATTCTTCAATCCTCAATACCCAATCCTCAATCTTCAATCCTCAATCCTCAATCCTCAATTCTCAATCGTCAATCCTCAGTCCTCAGTCCTCAAACCTCAATCCCCAACCCTCAGCCCTCATCCTCAATCCTCAATCATCAATCCTCAATCATCAGCCCTCAGTCCTCAAACCTCAATGCTCAATCCTCAAACCCAATCCCCAATCCTCAATCCTCAATCATCAATCCTCAATATTCAATCATCAATACTCAATCTTCAATCCTCAATCCTCAATCCTCAATCCTCCATCCTCAATCCTCAATCCTCAATCCTCAATCCTCAATCCTCAATCGTCAATCCACAATCCGCAACCTTCAATACTCAATAATGAATCTCCAATCCTAGATCCTCAATCCTCAATCCTGAATCCTCAATCCTCAATCCTCAATCCTCAATCCTCATTCTTCAATCCTCAATACCCAATCCTCAATCTTCAGTCCCCAAACATCAATCCTCAATTCTCAATCCTCAATCCTCAGTCCTCAGTCGTCAAACCTCAATCCCCGACCCTTAGCACTCATCCTCAGTCCTCAGACCTCAATCCTCAATCCTCAATCCTAAATCCTCTACCGTCAGTCCTCGTCCTCAATCCTCAAACCTCAATCCTCAATCCTCAATATTCAATCATCAATACTCAATCTTCAATCCTCAATACTCAATCCTCAATCCTCAATCCTCAATCCTCAATCCTCAATATTCAATCATCAACACTCAATCTTCAATCCTGAATCCTCAATCCTCAATCCTCAATCCTCATTCTTCAATCCTCAATACCCAATCCTCAATCTTCAATCCTCAATCCTCAATCCTCAATCCTAATTCCTCAATCCTCATTCTTCTATCCTCAATACCCAATCCTCAATTTCAATCCTCAATCCTCAATCCTCATTTCTCAATCCTCAATCCTCAACCCTCAGCCCTCATCCTCCATCCTCAGTACTCAATCCTCTATCCTCAATCTTCAATCCTCAATACTCAATCTTCAATCCTCAATCCTCAAACCTCAATCCTCAATCCTCATTCTTCAATCCTCATTCTTCAATCCTCAATACCCAATCCTCAATTTCAATCCTCAATCCTCAATCCTCATTTCTCAATCCTCAATCATCAACCCTCAGCCCTCATCCTCCATCCTCAGCACTCAATCCTCTATCCTCAATCTTCAATCCTCAATACTCAATCTTCAATCCTCATTCCTCAATCCTCAATCCACAATCCTCAATCTTCAATCCTCAATACTCAATCTGCAATCCTCAATCCTCAAACCTCAATCTTCAATCCTCATTCCTCAATCCTCAATTCTCAGACGTCAATCCTCAGTCATCAATCCTCAATCTTCAATACTCAATCCTCAATCCCCAATCCTCAATCCTCAATCCTCATTCTTCAATCCTCAATACCCAACCCTCAATCTTCAATCCTCAACCCTCAATCCTCAATCATAATTACTCAATCCTCATTCTTCAATGCTCAATACCCAATCCTCAATTTCTATCCCTAATCCTCAATCCTCATTTCTCAATCCTCGATCCTCAACCCACAGTCCTCAATATTCAATCATCAATACTCAATCTTCAACCCTCAGTCTTCAATCCTCAATACTCAATCAGCAATCCTCAATCCTCAATCCTCAATCCTCAGGCATCAATACTCAATCTACAATATTCAATCCTCAATCCTTAATCCTCAATCCACAATCCTCAACCTTCAATACTCAATACTCAATCTTCAATCCTCAATCCACAATCCTCAATCCTCATTCCTCAATCCTCAATCCTCAATATTCAATCCTCAATACTCAATCTTCAATCATCAATTCTCAATCCTCAATTCTCAGTCGTCAATCCTCAGTCATCAATCCGCAATCTTCAATACTCAATCGTCAATCCTTAGTCCTCAATTCTCAACGCTCAATCCTCGTTCCTCAAACCTGAATCCTCAATCCTAAGTCTTCATCCTCAATCCTCAAACCTCAATCCTCAGTCCTCAATATTCAATCATCAATACTCAATCTTCAACCCTCAGTCTTCAATTCTCAATACTCAATCAGCAATCCTCAATCCTCAATCCTCAATCCTCAATCCTCATTCTTCAATCCTCAATACCCAATCCTCAATCTTCAACCCTCAATCCTCATTCTTCAATCCTCAATACCCAATCCTCAATCTTCAACCCTCAATCCTCAATCCTCAATCCTCAATCCTCAATCCTCAATCCTCATTCTTCAATCCTCAATACCCAATCCCCAATCTTCAATCCTCAATCCTCAATCCTCAATTCTCAATCGTCAATCCTCAGTCCTCAGTCCTCAAACCTCAATCCCCACCCCTCAGCCCTCATCCTCAATCCTCAATCGTCAATCCTCAATCATCAGCCCTCAGTCCTCAAACCTCAATGCTCAATCCTCAAACCCAATCCCCAATCCTCAATCCTCAATCATCAATCCTCAATATTCAATCATCAATCTTCAATCCTCAATCCTCAATCCTCAATCCTCCATCCTCAATCCTCAATCCTCAATCCTCAATCCTCAATCCTCAATCGTCAATACACAATCCGCAACCTTCAATACTCAATAATGAATCTCCAATCCTAGATCCTCAATCCTCAATCCTGAATCCTCAATCCTCAATCCTCAATCCTCAATTCTCATTCTTCAATCCTCAATACCCAATCCTCAATCTTCAATCCCCAAACATCAATCCTCAATTCTCAATCCTCAATCCTCAGTCCTCAGTCGTCAAACCTCAATCCCCGACCCTTAGCACTCATCCTCAATCCTCAGACCTCAATCCTCAATCCTCAATCCTAAATCCTCTACCGTCAGTCCTCGTCCTCAATCCTCAAACCTCAATCCTCAATCCTCAATATTCAATCATCAATACTCAATCTTCAATCCTCAATACTCAATCCTCAATCCTCAATCCTCAATCCTCAATCCTCAATATTCAATCATCAACACTCAGTCTTCAATCCGCAATCCTCAATCCTCAATCCTCAATCCTCATTCTTCAATCCTCAATACCCAATCCTCAATCTTCAATCCTCAATCCTCAATCCTCAATCCTAATTCCTCAATCCTCATTCTTCAATCCTCAATACCCAATCCTCAATTTCAATCCTCAATCCTCAATCCTCATTTCTCAATCCTCAATCATCAACCCTCAGCCCTCATCCTCCATCCTCAGCACTCAATCCTCTATCCTCAATCTTCAATCCTCAATACTCAATCTTCAATCCTCATTCCTCAATCCTCAATCCTCAATCCTCAATCTTCAATCCTCAATACTCAATCTGCAATCCTCAATCCTCAAACCTCAATCTTCAATCCTCATTCCTCAATCCTCAATACCCAATCCTCAATCCGCAATCCTCAATCCTCAATCCTCAATATTCAATCATCAATACTCAATCTTCAATCCTCAATCTTCAATCCTCAATACTCAATCTTCAATCCTCAATCCTCAATCCTCAATCATCAATCCTCAATCCTCAGGCATCAATACTCAATCTACAATATTCAATCCTCAATCCTTAATCCTCAATCCACAATCCTCAACTTTCAATACTCAATACTCAATCTTCAATCCTCAATCCTCAATCCTCAATCCTCAATCCTCAATCCTCAATCCTCAATATTCAATCCTCAATACTCAATCTTCAATCATCAATCCTCAATCCTCAATTCTCAGACGTCAATCCTCAGTCATCAATCCTCAATCTTCAATACTCAATCCTCAATCCCCAATCCTCAATCCTCAATCCTCATTCTTCAATCCTCAATACCCAATCCTCAATCTTCAATCCTCAATCCTCAATCCTCAATCATAATTCCTCAATCCTCATTCTTCAATGCTCAATACCCAATCCTCAATTTCTATCCCCAATCCTCAATCCTCATTCCTCAATCCTCGATCCTCAATCCACAGTCCTCAATATTCAATCATCAATACTCAATCTTCAACCCTCAGTCTTCAATCCTCAATACTCAATCAGCAATCCTCAATCCTCAATCCTCAATCCTCAGGCATCAATACTCAATCTACAATATTCAATCCTCAATCCTTAATCCTCAATCCACAATCCTCAACCTTCAATACTCAATACTCAATCTTCAATCCTCAATCCACAATCCTCAATCCTCATTCCTCAATCCTCAATCCTCAATATTCAATCCTCAATACTCAATCTTCAATCATCAATTCTCAATCCTCAATTCTCAATCTTCAATCCTCAGTCCACAATCCTCAATCCTCATTCCTCATTCCTCAATCCTCAATCCTCAATATTCAATCCTCAATACTCAATCTGCAATCCTCAATCCTCAAACCTCAATCTTCAATCCTCATTCCTCAATCCTCAATACCCAATCCTCAGTCCGCAATCCTCAATCCTCAATCCTCAATATTCAATCATCAATACTCAATCTTCAATCCACAATCTTCAATCCTCAATACTCTATCTTCAATCCCCAATCCTCAATCCTCAATCCTCAATCCTCAATCCTCAATCCTCAATATTCAATCCTCAATACTCAATCTTCAATCATCAATCCTCAATCCTCAATTCTCAGACGTCAATCCTCAGTCATCAATCCTCAATCTTCAATACTCAATCCTCAATCAACAATCCTCAATCCTCAATCCTCATTCTTCAATCCTCAATACCCAATCCTCAATCTTCAATCCTCAATCCTCAATCCTCAATCATAATTCCTCAATCCTCATTCTTCAGTGCTCAATACCCAATCCTCAATTTCAATCCTCAATCCTCAATCCTCATTTCTCAATCCTCAATCCTCAACCCTCAGCCCTCATCCTCCATCCTCAATCCTCAATCCTCAATCCTCAATCTTCAATCCTCAATTCTCAACCTTCAATCCTCAATCCTCAATCATCAATCCTCAATCCTCAATCCTCAGGCATCAATACTCAATCGCCAATGCTCAATCCTCAATCCTCAATCCTCAATCCTCATTCCCCAACCCTCAATCCTCATTCCTCAAACCTCAATCCACAATCCTCAACCTTCAATACTCAATAATCAATTTCCAATCCTAGATCTTCAATCCTCAATCCTCAATCCTCAATCCTCAATCCTCAATCCTCAATCCTCAATCCTCAATCCTCAATCCTCAATCCTCAATCCACAATCCCCAACCTTCAATACTCAATAATCAATCTCCAATCCTAGATCCTCTATCCTCAATCCTCAATCCTCAATCCTCAATCCTCATTCTTCAATCCTCAATACCCAATCCTCAATCCTCAATCCTCAATCCTCATTCTTCAATCCTCAATACCCAATCCTCAATCTTCAATCCTCAAACATCAATCCTCAGTCCTCAATCCTCAATCCTCAAACCTAAATCCTCTACCGTCAGTCCTCGTCCTCAATCCTCAATCCTCAATCCTCAATCCTCAATATTCAATCCTCAATACTCAATCTTCAATCGTCAATCCTCAGTCCTCAATTCTCAGTCGTCAATCCTCAGTCATCCATCCTCAATCTTCAATACCCAATCGTCAATCCTTAGTCCTCAATCCTCAATCCTCAATCCTCGTTCCTCTAACCTCAATCCTCAACCCTCAGTCTTCATCCTCAATCCTCAAACCTCAATCCTCAATCCTCAACATTCAACCCTCAGCCCTCATCCTCCATCCTCAATCCTCTATCCTCAATCCTCAATCTTCAATCCTGAATTCTCAATCTTCAATCCTCGATCCTCAATCCTCAGTCCTCAATATTCAATCATCAATACTCAATCTTCAACCCTCAGTCTTCAATCCTCAATACTCAATCAGCAATCCTCAATCCTCAATCCTCAATCCTCAATCATCAATCCTCAATCCTCAGGCATCAATACTCAATCTACAATATTCAATCCTCAATCCTTAATCCTCAATCCACAATCCTCAACCTTCAATACTCAATACTCAATCTTCAATCCTCAATCCTCTATCCTCAATCCTCATTCCTCAATCCTCAATCCTCAATATTCAATCCTCAATACTCAATCTTCAATCATCAATTCTCAATCCTCAATTCTCAGTCGTCAATCCTCAGTCATCAATCCTCAATCTTCAATCCTCAACACTCAATCTTCAATCCTCAATCCTCAATCCTCAATCCTCAATCCTCATTCTTCAATCCTCAATACCCAATCCTCAATCTTCAATCCTCAATCCTCAATCCTCAATCCTAATTCCTCAATCCTCATTCTTCAATCCTCAATACCCAATCCTCAATTTCAATCCTCAATCCTCAATCCTCATTTCTCAATCCTCAATCCTCAACCCTCAGCCCTCATCCTCCATCCTCAGTACTCAATCCTCTATCCTCAATCTTCAATCCTCAATACTCAATCTTCAACCCTCATTCCTCATTTCTCAATCCTCAATCCTCAACCCTCAGCCCTCATCCTCCATCCTCAATCCTCAATCCTCAATCCTCAATCCTCAATCTTCAATCCTCAATTCTCAATCTTCAATCCTCGATCCTCAATCCTCAATCCTCAATCCTCAATCCTCAATCCTCAAACCTCAATCCTCAATCCTTAATCCTCAATCCACAATCCTCAACCTTCAATACTCAATAATCAATCTCCAATCCTAGATCCTCAATCTTCAATCCTCAATCCTCAATCCTCAATCCTCATTCTTCAATCCTCAATACCCAATCCTCAATCTTCAATCCTCAAACATCAATCCTCAATTCTCAATCCTCAATCCTCAGTCCTCAGTCGTCGAACCTCAATCCCCGACCCTTAGCACTCATCCTCAATCCTCAGTCCTCAATCCTCAATCCTCAAACCTAAATCCTCTACCGTCAGTCCTCGTCCTCAATCTTCACACCTCAATCCTCAATCCTCAATATTCAATCATCAATACTCAATCTTCAATCCTCAATCCTCAATCCTCAATCCTCAATCCTCAATCCTCAATCCTCAATGCTCAGGCATCAATACTCAATCTTCAATACCCAATCGTCAATCCTTAGTCCTCAATCCTCAATCCTCAATCCTCGTTCCTCTAACCTCAATCCTCAACCCTCAGTCTTCATCCTCAATCCTCAAACCTCAATCCTCAATCCTCAACATTCAACCCTCAGCCCTCATCCTCCATCCTCAATCCTCTATCCTCAATCCTCAATCTTCAATCCTCAATTCTCAATCTTCAATCCTCGATCCTCAATCCACAGTCCTCAATATTCAATCATCAATACTCAATCTTCAACCCTCAGTCTTCAATCCTCAATACTCAGTCAGCAATCCTCAATCCTCAATCCTCAATCCTCAGGCATCAATACTCAATCTACAATATTCAATCCTCAATCCTTCATCCTCAATCCACAATCCTCAACCTTCAATACTCAATACTCAATCTTCAATCCTCAATCCACAATCCTCAATCCTCATTCCTCAATCCTCAATCCTCAACATTCAATCCTCAATACTCAATCTTCAATCATCAATTCTCAATCCTCGATTCTCAGTCGTCAATCCTCAGTCATCAATCCTCAATCTTCAATACTCAATCGTCAATCTTCAATCTTCAATGCTCAATCCTCAATCATCAATCCTCAATCCTCATTGCCCAACCCTCAATCATCAATCCTCAATCCTCATTGCCCAACCCTCAATCTTCAATCCTCAACCCTCAATCCTCAATCCTCAATCCACATTCCTCAATCCTCGATACTCAATCTTCAATCCTCAATCCTCAATACTCAATCCTCAATCCTCATTCTTCAATCCTCAATACCCAATCCTCAATCTTCAACCCTCAATCCTCAATCCTCAATCCTCAATCCTCAATCCTCAATCCTCATTCTTCAATCCTCAATACCCAATCCTCAATCTTCAATCCTCAATCCTCAATCCTCAATTCTCAATCGTCAATCCTCAGTCCTCAGTCCTCAAACCTCAATCCCCAACCCTCAGCCCTCATCCTCAATCCTCAATCATCAATCCTCAATCATCAGCCCTCAGTCCTCAAACCTCAATGCTCAATCCTCAAACCCAATCCCCAATCCTCAATCCTCAATCATCAATCCTCAATATTCAATCATCAATACTCAATCTTCAATCCTCAATCCTCAATCCTCAATCCTCCATCCTCAATCCTCAATCCTCAATCCTCAATCCTCAATCCTCAATCGTCAATCCACAATCCGCAACCTTCAATACTCAATAATGAATCTCCAATCCTAGATCCTCAATCCTCAATCCTGAATCCTCAATCCTCAATCCTCAATCCTCAATCCTCATTCTTCAATCCTCAATACCCAATCCTCAATCTTCAGTCCCCAAACATCAATCCTCAATTCTCAATCCTCAATCCTCAGTCCTCAGTCGTCAAACCTCAATCCCCGACCCTTAGCACTCATCCTCAGTCCTCAGACCTCAATCCTCAATCCTCAATCCTAAATCCTCTACCGTCAGTCCTCGTCCTCAATCCTCAAACCTCAATCCTCAATCCTCAATATTCAATCATCAATACTCAATCTTCAATCCTCAATACTCAATCCTCAATCCTCAATCCTCAATCCTCAATCCTCAATATTCAATCATCAACACTCAATCTTCAATCCTGAATCCTCAATCCTCAATCCTCAATCCTCATTCTTCAATCCTCAATACCCAATCCTCAATCTTCAATCCTCAATCCTCAATCCTCAATCCTAATTCCTCAATCCTCATTCTTCAATCCTCAATACCCAATCCTCAATTTCAATCCTCAATCCTCAATCCTCATTTCTCAATCCTCAATCCTCAACCCTCAGCCCTCATCCTCCATCCTCAGTACTCAATCCTCTATCCTCAATCTTCAATCCTCAATACTCAATCTTCAATCCTCAATCCTCAAACCTCAATCCTCAATCCTCATTCTTCAATCCTCATTCTTCAATCCTCAATACCCAATCCTCAATTTCAATCCTGAATCCTCAATCCTCATTTCTCAATCCTCAATCATCAACCCTCAGCCCTCATCCTCCATCCTCAGCACTCAATCCTCTATCCTCAATCTTCAATCCTCAATACTCAATCTTCAATCCTCATTCCTCAATCCTCAATCCACAATCCTCAATCTTCAATCCTCAATACTCAATCTGCAATCCTCAATCCTCAAACCTCAACCCTCAATCCTCATTCCTCAAACCTCAATCCACAATCCTCAACCTTCAATACTCAATAATCAATTTCCAATCCTAGATCTTCAATCCTCAATCCTCAATCCTCAATCCTCAATCCTCAATCCTCAATCCTCAATCCTCAATCCTCAATCCTCAATCCTCAATCCACAATCCCCAACCTTCAATACTCAATAATCAATCTCCAATCCTAGATCCTCTATCCTCAATCCTCAATCCTCAATCCTCAATGCTCATTCTTCAATCCTCAATACCCAATCCTCAATCCTCAATCCTCAATCCTCATTCTTCAATCCTCAATACCCAATCCTCAATCTTCAATCCTCAAACATCAATCCTCAGTCCTCAATCCTCAATCCTCAAACCTAAATCCTCTACCGTCAGTCCTCGTCCTCAATCCTCAATCCTCAATCCTCAATCCTCAATATTCAATCCTCAATACTCAATCTTCAATCGTCAATCCTCAGTCCTCAATTCTCAGTCGTCAATCCTCAGTCATCCATCCTCAATCTTCAATACCCAATCGTCAATCCTTAGTCCTCAATCCTCAATCCTCAATCCTCGTTCCTCTAACCTCAATCCTCAACCCTCAGTCTTCATCCTCAATCCTCAAACCTCAATCCTCAATCCTCAACATTCAACCCTCAGCCCTCATCCTCCATCCTCAATCCTCTATCCTCAATCCTCAATCTTCAATCCTGAATTCTCAATCTTCAATCCTCGATCCTCAATCCTCAGTCCTCAATATTCAATCATCAATACTCAATCTTCAACCCTCAGTCTTCAATCCTCAATACTCAATCAGCAATCCTCAATCCTCAATCCTCAATCCTCAATCATCAATCCTCAATCCTCAGGCATCAATACTCAATCTACAATATTCAATCCTCAATCCTTAATCCTCAATCCACAATCCTCAACCTTCAATACTCAATACTCAATCTTCAATCCTCAATCCTCTATCCTCAATCCTCATTCCTCAATCCTCAATCCTCAATATTCAATCCTCAATACTCAATCTTCAATCATCAATTCTCAATCCTCAATTCTCAGTCGTCAATCCTCAGTCATCAATCCTCAATCTTCAATCCTCAACACTCAATCTTCAATCCTCAATCCTCAATCCTCAATCCTCAATCCTCATTCTTCAATCCTCAATACCCAATCCTCAATCTTCAATCCTCAATCCTCAATCCTCAATCCTAATTCCTCAATCCTCATTCTTCAATCCTCAATACCCAATCCTCAATTTCAATCCTCAATCCTCAATCCTCATTTCTCAATCCTCAATCCTCAACCCTCAGCCCTCATCCTCCATCCTCAGTACTCAATCCTCTATCCTCAATCTTCAATCCTCAATACTCAATCTTCAACCCTCATTCCTCATTTCTCAATCCTCAATCCTCAACCCTCAGCCCTCATCCTCCATCCTCAATCCTCAATCCTCAATCCTCAATCCTCAATCTTCAATCCTCAATTCTCAATCTTCAATCCTCGATCCTCAATCCTCAATCCTCAATCCTCAATCCTCAATCCTCAAACCTCAATCCTCAATCCTTAATCCTCAATCCACAATCCTCAACCTTCAATACTCAATAATCAATCTCCAATCCTAGATCCTCAATCTTCAATCCTCAATCCTCAATCCTCAATCCTCATTCTTCAATCCTCAATACCCAATCCTCAATCTTCAATCCTCAAACATCAATCCTCAATTCTCAATCCTCAATCCTCAGTCCTCAGTCGTCGAACCTCAATCCCCGACCCTTAGCACTCATCCTCAATCCTCAGTCCTCAATCCTCAATCCTCAAACCTAAATCCTCTACCGTCAGTCCTCGTCCTCAATCTTCACACCTCAATCCTCAATCCTCAATATTCAATCATCAATACTCAATCTTCAATCCTCAATCCTCAATCCTCAATCCTCAATCCTCAATCCTCAATCCTCAATGCTCAGGCATCAATACTCAATCTTCAATACCCAATCGTCAATCCTTAGTCCTCAATCCTCAATCCTCAATCCTCGTTCCTCTAACCTCAATCCTCAACCCTCAGTCTTCATCCTCAATCCTCAAACCTCAATCCTCAATCCTCAACATTCAACCCTCAGCCCTCATCCTCCATCCTCAATCCTCTATCCTCAATCCTCAATCTTCAATCCTCAATTCTCAATCTTCAATCCTCGATCCTCAATCCACAGTCCTCAATATTCAATCATCAATACTCAATCTTCAACCCTCAGTCTTCAATCCTCAATACTCAGTCAGCAATCCTCAATCCTCAATCCTCAATCCTCAGGCATCAATACTCAATCTACAATATTCAATCCTCAATCCTTCATCCTCAATCCACAATCCTCAACCTTCAATACTCAATACTCAATCTTCAATCCTCAATCCACAATCCTCAATCCTCATTCCTCAATCCTCAATCCTCAACATTCAATCCTCAATACTCAATCTTCAATCATCAATTCTCAATCCTCGATTCTCAGTCGTCAATCCTCAGTCATCAATCCTCAATCTTCAATACTCAATCGTCAATCTTCAATCTTCAATGCTCAATCCTCAATCATCAATCCTCAATCCTCATTGCCCAACCCTCAATCATCAATCCTCAATCCTCATTGCCCAACCCTCAATCTTCAATCCTCAACCCTCAATCCTCAATCCTCAATCCACATTCCTCAATCCTCGATACTCAATCTTCAATCCTCAATCCTCAATACTCAATCCTCAATCCTCATTCTTCAATCCTCAATACCCAATCCTCAATCTTCAACCCTCAATCCTCAATCCTCAATCCTCAATCCTCAATCCTCAATCCTCATTCTTCAATCCTCAATACCCAATCCTCAATCTTCAATCCTCAATCCTCAATCCTCAATTCTCAATCGTCAATCCTCAGTCCTCAGTCCTCAAACCTCAATCCCCAACCCTCAGCCCTCATCCTCAATCCTCAATCATCAATCCTCAATCATCAGCCCTCAGTCCTCAAACCTCAATGCTCAATCCTCAAACCCAATCCCCAATCCTCAATCCTCAATCATCAATCCTCAATATTCAATCATCAATACTCAATCTTCAATCCTCAATCCTCAATCCTCAATCCTCCATCCTCAATCCTCAATCCTCAATCCTCAATCCTCAATCCTCAATCGTCAATCCACAATCCGCAACCTTCAATACTCAATAATGAATCTCCAATCCTAGATCCTCAATCCTCAATCCTGAATCCTCAATCCTCAATCCTCAATCCTCAATCCTCATTCTTCAATCCTCAATACCCAATCCTCAATCTTCAGTCCCCAAACATCAATCCTCAATTCTCAATCCTCAATCCTCAGTCCTCAGTCGTCAAACCTCAATCCCCGACCCTTAGCACTCATCCTCAGTCCTCAGACCTCAATCCTCAATCCTCAATCCTAAATCCTCTACCGTCAGTCCTCGTCCTCAATCCTCAAACCTCAATCCTCAATCCTCAATATTCAATCATCAATACTCAATCTTCAATCCTCAATACTCAATCCTCAATCCTCAATCCTCAATCCTCAATCCTCAATATTCAATCATCAACACTCAATCTTCAATCCTGAATCCTCAATCCTCAATCCTCAATCCTCATTCTTCAATCCTCAATACCCAATCCTCAATCTTCAATCCTCAATCCTCAATCCTCAATCCTAATTCCTCAATCCTCATTCTTCAATCCTCAATACCCAATCCTCAATTTCAATCCTCAATCCTCAATCCTCATTTCTCAATCCTCAATCCTCAACCCTCAGCCCTCATCCTCCATCCTCAGTACTCAATCCTCTATCCTCAATCTTCAATCCTCAATACTCAATCTTCAATCCTCAATCCTCAAACCTCAATCCTCAATCCTCATTCTTCAATCCTCATTCTTCAATCCTCAATACCCAATCCTCAATTTCAATCCTGAATCCTCAATCCTCATTTCTCAATCCTCAATCATCAACCCTCAGCCCTCATCCTCCATCCTCAGCACTCAATCCTCTATCCTCAATCTTCAATCCTCAATACTCAATCTTCAATCCTCATTCCTCAATCCTCAATCCACAATCCTCAATCTTCAATCCTCAATACTCAATCTGCAATCCTCAATCCTCAAACCTCAATCTTCAATCCTCATTCCTCAATCCTCAATTCTCAGACGTCAATCCTCAGTCATCAATCCTCAATCTTCAATACTCAATCCTCAATCCCCAATCCTCAATCCTCAATCCTCATTCTTCAATCCTCAATACCCAATCCTCAATCTTCAATCCTCAACCCTCAATCCTCAATCATAATTACTCAATCCTCATTCTTCAATGCTCAATACCCAATCCTCAATTTCTATCCCTAATCCTCAATCCTCATTTCTCAATCCTCGATCCTCAACCCACAGTCCTCAATATTCAATCATCAATACTCAATCTTCAACCCTCAGTCTTCAATCCTCAATACTCAATCAGCAATCCTCAATCCTCAATCCTCAATCCTCAGGCATCAATACTCAATCTACAATATTCAATCCTCAATCCTTAATCCTCAATCCACAATCCTCAACCTTCAATACTCAATACTCAATCTTCAATCCTCAATCCACAATCCTCAATCCTCATTCCTCAATCCTCAATCCTCAATATTCAATCCTCAATACTCAATCTTCAATCATCAATTCTCAATCCTCAATTCTCAGTCGTCAATCCTCAGTCATCAATCCGCAATCTTCAATACTCAATCGTCAATCCTTAGTCCTCAATTCTCAATGCTCAATCCTCGTTCCTCAAACCTGAATCCTCAATCCTAAGTCTTCATCCTCAATCCTCAAACCTCAATCCTCAGTCCTCAATATTCAATCATCAATACTCAATCTTCAACCCTCAGTCTTCAATTCTCAATACTCAATCAGCAATCCTCAATCCTCAATCCTCAATCCTCAACCCTCAATCCTCAATCTTCAATCTTCAATGCTCAATCCTCAATCATCAATCCTCAATCCTCATTCCCCAACCCTCAATCTTCAATCCTCAACCCTCAATCCTCAATCCTCAATCCTCAATCCTCAATCCTCGATACTCAATCTTCAATCCTCAATCCTCAATACTCAATCCTCAATCCTCATTCTTCAATCCTCAATACCCAATCCTCAATCTTCAACCCTCAATCCTCAATCCTCAATCCTCAATCCTCAATCCTCAATCCTCATTCTTCAATCCTCAATACCCAATCCCCAATCTTCAATCCTCAATCCTCAATCCTCAATTCTCAATCGTCAATCCTCAGTCCTCAGTCCTCAAACCTAAATCCCCACCCCTCAGCCCTCATCCTCAATCCTCAATCGTCAATCCTCAATCATCAGCCCTCAGTCCTCAAACCTCAATGCTCAATCCTCAAACCCAATCCCCAATCCTCAATCCTCAATCATCAATCCTCAATATTCACTCATCAATCTTCAATCCTCAATCCTCAATCCTCAATCCTCCATCCTCAATCCTCAATCCTCAATCCTCAATCCTCAATCCTCAATCGTCAATACACAATCCGCAACCTTCAATACTCAATAATGAATCTCCAATCCTAGATCCTCAATCCTCAATCCTGAATCCTCAATCCTCAATCCTCAATCCTCAATTCTCATTCTTCAATCCTCAATACCCAATCCTCAATCTTCAATCCCCAAACATCAATCCTCAATTCTCAATCCTCAATCCTCAGTCCTCAGTCGTCAAACCTCAATCCCCGACCCTTAGCACTCATCCTCAATCCTCAGACCTCAATCCTCAATCCTCAATCCTAAATCCTCTACCGTCAGTCCTCGTCCTCAATCCTCAAACCTCAATCCTCAATCCTCAATATTCAATCATCAATACTCAATCTTCAATCCTCAATACTCAATCCTCAATCCTCAATCCTCAATCCTCAATCCTCAATATTCAATCATCAACACTCAATCTTCAATCCCCAATACTCAATCCTCAATCCTCAATCCTCATTCTTCAATCCTCTATCCTCAATCTTCAATCCTCAATACTCAATCTTCAATCCTCAATCCTCAAACCTCAATCCTCAATCCTCATTCTTCAATCCTGAATACCCAATCCTCAATCTTCAATCCTCAATCCTCAATCCTCAATTCTCAATCCTCAATCCTTAATCCTCAGACCTCAAACATCAATATTCAACCCTCAGTCCTCGTCCTCAATCCACAACCCTCAATCCTCAGTCCTCAATATTCAATCACCAATATTCAATCTTCAATCCTCAATCCTCAATCCTCAATCCTCAATCCTCAATCCTCAATCTTCAACCCTGAATCCTCAATCCTCAATACTCAATCCTCAATCTTCAATCCTCAATACTCAATCTTCAATCCTCAATCCTCAATCCTCAATCCTCAATCCTCAATCTTCAATCCTCAACACTCAGTCTTCAATCCGCAATCCTCAATCCTCAATCCTCAATCGTCATTCTTCAATCCTCAATACCCAATCCTCAATCTTCAATCCTCAATCCTCAATCCTCAATCCTAATTCCTCAATCCTCATTCTTCAATCCTCAATACCCAATCCTCAATTTCAATCCTCAATCCTCAATCCTCATTTCTCAATCCTCAATCCTCAACCCTCAGCCCTCATCCTCCATCCTCAGTACTCAATCCTCTATCCTCAATCTTCAATCCTCAATACTCAATCTTCAATCCTCAATCCTCAAACCTCAATCCTCAATCCTCATTCTTCAATCCTGAATACCCAATCCTCAATCTTCAATCCTCAATCCTCAATCCTCAATTCTCAATCCTCAATCCTTAATCCTCAGACCTCAAACATCAATATTCAACCCTCAGTCCTCGTCCTCAATCCACAACCCTCAATCCTCAGTCCTCAATATTCAATCACCAATATTCAATCTTCAATCCTCAATCCTCAATCCTCAATCCTCAATCCTCAATCCTCAATCTTCAACCCTGAATCCTCAATCCTCAATACTCAATCCTCAATCTTCAATCCTCAATACTCAATCTTCAATCCTCAATCCTCAATCCTCAATCCTCAATCCTCAATCTTCAATCCTCAACACTCAGTCTTCAATCCGCAATCCTCAATCCTCAATCCTCAATCCTCATTCTTCAATCCTCAATACCCAATCCTCAATCTTCAATCCTCAATCCTCAATCCTCAATCCTAATTCCTCAATCCTCATTCTTCAATCCTCAATACCCAATCCTCAATTTCAATCCTCAATCCTCAATCCTCATTTCTCAATCCTCAATCATCAACCCTCAGCCCTCATCCTCCATCCTCAGCACTCAATCCTCTATCCTCAATCTTACATCCTCAATACTCAATCTTCAATCCTCATTCCTCAATCCTCAATCCTCAATCCTCAATCTTCAATCCTCAGTACTCAATCTGCAATCCTCAATCCTCAAACCTCAATCTTCAATCCTCATTCCTCAATCCTCAATACCCAATCCTCAATCCGCAATCCTCAATCCTCAATCCTCAATATTCGATCATCAATACTCAATCTTCAATCCTCAATCTTCAATCCTCAATACTCAATCTTCAATCCTCAATCCTCAATCCTCAATCATCAATCCTCAATCCTCAGGCATCAATACTCAATCTACAATATTCAATCCTCAATCCTTAATCCTCAATCCACAATCCTCAACTTTCAATACTCAATACTCAATCTTCAATCCTCAATCCTCAATCCTCAATCCTCAATCCTCAATCCTCAATCCTCAATATTCTATCCTCAATACTCAATCTTCAATCATCAATCCTCAATCCTCAATTCTCAGACGTCAATCCTCAGTCATCAATCCTCAATCTTCAATACTCAATCCTCAATCCCCAATCCTCAATCCTCAATCCTCATTCTTCAATCCTCAATACCCAATCCTCAATCTTCAATCCTCAATCCTCAATCCTCAATCATAATTCCTCAATCCTCATTCTTCAATGCTCAATACCCAATCCTCAATTTCTATCCCCAATCCTCAATCCTCATTCCTCAATCCTCGATCCTCAATCCACAGTCCTCAATATTCAATCATCAATACTCAATCTTCAACCCTCAGTCTTCAATCCTCAATACTCAATCAGCAATCCTCAATCCTCAATCCTCAATCCTCAGGCATCAATACTCAATCTACAATATTCAATCCTCAATCCTTAATCCTCAATCCACAATCCTCAACCTTCAATACTCAATACTCAATCTTCAATCCTCAATCCACAATCCTCAATCCTCATTCCTCAATCCTCAATCCTCAATATTCAATCCTCAATACTCAATCTTCAATCATCAATTCTCAATCCTCAATTCTCAATCTTCAATCCTCAATCCACAATCCTCAATCCTCATTCCTCATTCCTCAATCCTCAATCCTCAATATTCAATCCTCAATACTCAATCTGCAATCCTCAATCCTCAAACCTCAATCTTCAATCCTCATTCCTCAATCCTCAATACCCAATCCTCAGTCCGCAATCCTCAATCCTCAATCCTCAATATTCAATCATCAATACTCAATCTTCAATCCACAATCTTCAATCCTCAATACTCAATCTTCAATCCCCAATCCTCAATCCTCAATCCTCAATCCTCAATATTCAATCCTCAATACTCAATCTTCAATCATCAATCCTCAATCCTCAATTCTCAGACGTCAATCCTCAGTCATCAATCCTCAATCTTCAATACTCAATCCTCAATCAACAATCCTCAATCCTCAATCCTCATTCTTCAATCCTCAATACCCAATCCTCAATCTTCAATCCTCAATCCTCAATCCTCAATCATAATTCCTCAATCCTCATTCTTCAGTGCTCAATACCCAATCCTCAATTTCAGTCCGCAATCCTCAATCCTCATTTCTCAATCCTCAATCCTCAACCCTCAGCCCTCATCCTCCATCCTCAATCCTCAATCCTCAATCCTCAATCTTCAATCCTCAATTCTCAACCTTCAATCCTCAATCCTCAATCATCAATCCTCAATCCTCAATCCTCAGGCATCAATACTCAATCGCCAATGCTCAATCCTCAATCCTCAATCCTCAATCCTCATTCCCCAACCCTCAATCCTCATTCCTCAAACCTCAATCCACAATCCTCAACCTTCAATACTCAATAATCAATTTCCAATCCTAGATCTTCAATCCTCAATCCTCAATCCTCAATCCTCAATCCTCAATCCTCAATCCTCAATCCTCAATCCTCAATCCTCAATCCTCAATCCAGAATCCCCAACCTTCAATACTCAATAATCAATCTCCAATCCTAGATCCTCTATCCTCAATCCTCAATCCTCAATCCTCAATCCTCATTCTTCAATCCTCAATACCCAATCCTCAATCCTCAATCCTCAATCCTCATTCTTCAATCCTCAATACCCAATCCTCAATCTTCAATCCTCTAACATCAATCCTCAGTCCTCAATCCTCAATCCTCAAACCTAAATCCTCTACCGTCAGTCCTCGTCCTCAATCCTCAATCCTCAATCCTCAATCCTCAATATTCAATCCTCAATACTCAATCTTCAATCGTCAATCCTCAGTCCTCAATTCTCAGTCGTCAATCCTCAGTCATCCATCCTCAATCTTCAATACCCAATCGTCAATCCTTAGCCCTCAATCCTCAATCCTCAATCCTCGTTCCTCTAACCTCAATCCTCAACCCTCAGTCTTCATCCTCAATCCTCAAACCTCAATCCTCAATCCTCAACATTCAACCCTCAGCCCTCATCCTCCATCCTCAATCCTCTATCCTCAATCCTCAATCTTCAATCCTGAATTCTCAATCTTCAATCCTCGATCCTCAATCCTCAGTCCTCAATATTCAATCATCAATACTCAATCTTCAACCCTCAGTCTTCAATCCTCAATACTCAATCAGCAATCCTCAATCCTCAATCCTCAATCCTCAATCATCAATCCTCAATCCTCAGGCATCAATACTCAATCTACAATATTCAATCCTCAATCCTTAATCCTCAATCCACAATCCTCAACCTTCAATACTCAATACTCAATCTTCAATCCTCAATCCTCTATCCTCAATCCTCATTCCTCAATCCTCAATCCTCAATATTCAATCCTCAATACTCAATCTTCAATCATCAATTCTCAATCCTCAATTCTCAGTCGTCAATCCTCAGTCATCAATCCTCAATCTTCAATCCTCAACACTCAATCTTCAATCATCAATCCTCAATCCTCAATCCTCAATCCTCATTCTTCAATCCTCAATACCCAATCCTCAATCTTCAATCCTCAATCCTCAATCCTCAATCCTAATTCCTCAATCCTCATTCTTCAATCCTCAATACCCAATCCTCAATTTCAATCCTCAATCCTCAATCCTCATTTCTCAATCCTCAATCCTCAACCCTCAGCCCTCATCCTCCATCCTCAGTACTCAATCCTCTATCCTCAATCTTCAATCCTCAATACTCAATCTTCAACCCTCATTCCTCATTTCTCAATCCTCAATCCTCAACCCTCAGCCCTCATCCTCCATCCTCAATCCTCAATCATCAATCCTCAATCCTCAATCTTCAATCCTCAATTCTCAATCTTCAATCCTCGATCCTCAATCCTCAATCCTCAATCCTCAATCCTCAATCCTCAAACCTCAATCCTCAATCCTTAATCCTCAATCCACAATCCTCAACCTTCAATACTCAATAATCAATCTCCAATCCTAGATCCTCAATCTTCAATCCTCAATCCTCAATCCTCAATCCTCATTCTTCAATCCTCAATACCCAATCCTCAATCTTCAATCCTCAAACATCAATCCTCAATTCTCAATCCTCAATCCTCAGTCCTCAGTCGTCGAACCTCAATCCCCGACCCTTAGCACTCATCCTCAATCCTCAGTCCTCAATCCTCAATCCTCAAACCTAAATCCTCTACCGTCAGTCCTCGTCCTCAATCTTCACACCTCAATCCTCAATCCTCAATATTCAATCATCAATACTCAATCTTCAATCCTCAATCCTCAATCCTCAATCCTCAATCCTCAAACCTCAATCCTCAATGCTCAGGTATCAATACTCAATCTACAATATTCAATTGTCAATCCTTAATCCTCAATCCACAATCCTCAACATTCAATACTCAATACTCAATTTCAATCCTCAATCCTCAATCCTCAATCCTCAATCCTCAATCCTCAATCCTCAATATTCAATCCTCAATACTCAATCTTCAATCGTCAATCCTCAATCCTCAATTCTCAGTCGTCAATCCTCAGTCATCAATCCTCAATTTTCAATACCCAATCGTCAATCCTTAGTCCTCAATCCTCAATCCTCAATCCTCGTTCCTCTAACCTCAATCCTCAACCCTCAGTCTTCATCCTCAATCCTCAAACCTCAATCCTCAATCTTCAACATTCAACCCTCAGCCCTCATCCTCCATCCTAAATCCTCTATCCTCAATCCTCAATCTTCAATCCTCAATTCTCAATCTTCAATCCTCGATCCTCAATCCACAGTCCTCAATATTCAATCATCAATACTCAATCTTCAACCCTCAGTCTTCAATCCTCAATACTCAGTCAGCAATCCTCAATCCTCAATCCTCAATCCTCAGGCATCAATACTCAATCTACAATATTCAATCCTCAATCCTTAATCCTCAATCCACAATCCTCAACCTTCAATACTCAATACTCAATCTTCAATCCTCAATCCACAATCCTCAATCCTCATTCCTCAATCCTCAATCCTCAATATTCAATCCTCAATATCCAATCTTCAATCATCAATTCTCAATCCTCAATTCTCAGTCGTCAATCCTCAGTCATCAATCCTCAATCTTCAATACTCAATCGTCTATCCTTAGTCCTCAATCCTCAATCCTCAATCCTCGTTCCTCAAACCTGAATCCTCATCCCTCAGTCTTCATCCTCAATCCTCAAACCTCAATCCTCAGTCCTCAATATTCAATCATCAATACTCAACCTTCAACCCTCAGTCTTCAATCCTCAATACTCAATCAGCAATCCTCAATCCTCAATCCTCAATCCTCAACCCTCAATCCTCAATCTTCAATCTTCAATGCTCAATCCTCAATCATCAATCCTCAATCCTCATTGCCCAACCCTCAATCTTCAATCCTCAACCCTCAATCCTCAATCCTCAATACACATTCCTCAATCCTCGATACTCAATCTTCAATCCTCAATCCTCAATACTCAATCCTCAATCCTCATTCTTCAATCCTCAATACCCAATCCTCAATCTTCAACCCTCAATCCTCAATCCTCAATCCTCAATCCTCAATCCTCAATCCTCATTCTTCAATCCTCAATACCCAATCCTCAATCTTCAATCCTCAATCCTCAATCCTCAATTCTCAATCGTCAATCCTCAGTCCTCAGTCCTCAAACCTCAATCCCCAACCCTCAGCCCTCATCCTCAATCCTCAATCATCAATCCTCAATCCTCAATCCTCAATCCTAATTCCTCAATCCTCATTCTTCAATCCTCAATACCCAATCCTCAATTTCAATCCTCAATCCTCAATCCTCATTTCTCAATCCTCAATCCTCAACCCTCAGCCCTCATCCTCCATCCTCAGTACTCAATCCTCTATCCTCAATCTTCAATCCTCAATACTCAATCTTCAATCCTCAATCCTCAATCCTCAAACCTCAATCCTCAATCCTCATTCTTCAATCCTGAATACCCAATCCTCAATCTTCAATCCTCAATCCTCAATCCTCAATTCTCAATCCTCAATCCTTATTCCTCAGACCTCAAACATCAATATTCAACCCTCAGTCCTCGTCATCAATCCACAACCCTCAATCCTCAGTCCTCAATATTCAATCATCAATATTCAATCTTCAATCCTCAATCCTCAATCCTCAATCCTCAATCCTCAATCCTCAATCTTCAACCCTGAATCCTCAATCCTCAATACTCAATCCTCAATCTTCAATCCTCCATCCTCAATCCTCAATCCTCAATCTTCAATCCTCAACACACAGTCTTCAATCCGCAATCCTCAATCCTCAATCCTCAATCCTCATTCTTCAATCCTCAATACCCAATCCTCAATCTTCAATCCTCAATCCTCAATCCTCAATCCTAATTCCTCAATCCTCATTCTTCAATCCTCAATACCCAATCCTCAATTTCAATCCTCAATCCTCAATCCTCATTTCTCAATCCTCAATCATCAACCCTCAGCCCTCATCCTCCATCCTCAGCACTCAATCCTCTATCCTCAATCTTCAATCCTCAATACTCAATCTTCAATCCTCATTCCTCAATCCTCAATCCACAATCCTCAATCATCAATCCTCAATACTCAATCTGCAATCCTCAATCCTCAAACCTCAATCTTCAATCCTCATTCCTCAATCCTCAATTCTCAGACGTCAATCCTCAGTCATCAATCCTCAATCTTCAATACTCAATCCTCAATCCCCAATCCTCAATCCTCAATCCTCATTCTTCAATCCTCAATACCCAATCCTCAATCTTCAATCCTCAACCCTCAATCCTCAATCATAATTCCTCAATCCTCATTCTTCAATGCTCAATACCCGATCCTCAATTTCTATCCCTAATCCTCAATCCTCATTTCTCAATCCTCGATCCTCAATCCACAGTCCTCAATATTCAATCATCAATACTCAATCTTCAACCCTCAGTCTTCAATCCTCAATACTCAATCAGCAATCCTCAATCCTCAATCCTCAATCCTCAGGCATCAATACTCAATCTACAATATTCAATCCTCAATCCTTAATCCTCAATCCACAATCCTCAACCTTCAATACTCAATACTCAATCTTCAATCCTCAATCCACAATCCTCAATCCTCATTCCTCAATCCTCAATCCTCAATATTCAATCCTCAATACTCAATCTTCAATCATCAATTCTCAATCCTCAATTCTCAGTCGTCAATCCTCAGTCATCAATCCTCAATCTTCAATACTCAATCGTCAATCCTTAGTCCTCAATTCTCAATGCTCAATCCTCGTTCCTCAAACCTGAATCCACAACCCTAAGTCTTCATCCTCAATCCTCAAACCTCAATCCTCAGTCCTCAATATTCAATATCAATACTCAATCTTCAACCCTCAGTCTTCAATCCTCAATACTCAATCAGCAATCCTCAATCCTCAATCCTCAATCCTCAACCCTCAATCCTCAATCTTCAATCTTCAATGCTCAATCCTCAATCATCAATCCTCAATCCTCATTCCCCAACCCTCAATCTTCAATCCTCAACCCTCAATCCTCAATCCTCAATCCACAATCCTCAATCCTCGATACTCAATCTTCAATCCTCAATCCTCAATACTCAATCCTCAATCCTCATTCTTCAATCCTCAATACCCAATCCTCAATCTTCAACCCTCAATCCTCAATCCTCAATCCTCAATCCTCAATCCTCAATCCTCATTCTTCAATCCTCAATACCCAATCCCCAATCTTCAATCCTCTATCCTCAATCCTCAATTCTCAATCGTCAATCCTCAGTCCTCAGTCCTCAAACCTCAATCCCCAACCCTCAGCCCTCATCCTCAATCCTCAATCGTCAATCCTCAATCATCAGCCCTCAGTCCTCAAACCTCAATGCTCAATCCTCAAACCCAATCCCCAATCCTCAATCCTCAATCATCAATCCTCAATATTCAATCATCAATACTCAATCTTCAATCCTCAATCCTCAATCCTCAATCCTCCATCCTCAATCCTCAATCCTCAATCCTCAATCCTCAATCGTCAATCCACAATCCGCAACCTTCAATACTCAATAATGAATCTCCAATCCTAGATCCTCAATCCTCAATCCTGAATCCACAATCCTCAATCCTCAATCCTCAATCCTCATTCTTCAATCCTCAATACCCAAACCTCAATCTTCAATCCCCAAACATCAATCCTCAATTCTCAATCCTCAATCCTCAGTGCTCAGTCGTCAAACCTCAATCCCCGACCCTTAGCACTCATCCTCAATCCTCAGACCTCAATTCTCAATCCTCAATCCTAAATCCTCTACCGTCAGTCCTCGTCCTCAATCCTCAAACCTCAATCCTCAATCCTCAATATTCAATCATCAATACTCAATCTTCAATCCTCAATACTCAATCCTCAATCCTCAATCCTCAATCCTCAATCCTCAATATTCAATCATCAACACTCAATCTTCAATCCTCAATCCTCAATCCTCAATCCTCAATCCTCATTCTTCAATCCTCAATACCCAATCCTCAATCTTCAATCCTCAATCTTCAATCCTCAATCCTAATTCCTCAATCCTCATTCTTCAATCCTCAGTACCCAATCCTCAATTTCAATCCTCAATCCTCAATCCTCATTTCTCAATCCTCAATCCTCAACCCTCAGCCCTCATCCTCCATCCTCAGTACTCAATCCTCTATCCTCAACCTTCAATCCTCAATACTCAATCTTCAATCGTCAATCCTCAATCCTCAATCCTCAATCCTCAATCTTCAATCCTCAATACTCAATCTGCAATCCTCAATCCTCAAACCTCAATCTTCAATCCTCATTCCTCAGTCCTCAATACCCAATCCTCAATCCGCAATCC